>NC_052153.1:122151109-122751109 GCF_902713615.1 Scyliorhinus canicula
TAGGAATCTATGTAAGGATTCAAAGAAGGGGGAATCAAGAACAAGAGAAAAAGACAACAAGGAGAATAGGAAAAGTGATAGGCAGAGACATCAAGGGCTTGATGTCACTAAAAATTAGTAGGGACAGGACAAGGTTTGTAGCTGTAAGGTTTTGTAGCTGAACGCTCGGAGCATTCAAAATAAAATGGATGAATTAGTTGCGCAGATAGATGTAAAGGGATGTGTTATAAGTGGGATTACGGAAACATGATTCTAAGGTGATCAAGGATGGGAACTAAACATTGAGGGTTATTCAGCTTTTAGGAAGGGCAGAAATAAAGGAAAAGGTGGTGGAGTTGCGTTGTTGATTAAAGAACATATTGATACAATATTGATGAAAGATATCAGTTCAAACGATGCAGAATCTGTATGGGTCGAGTTAAGAAACATAAAGGGGAAAAACACATTCGTCGAGGTGGTATACAGATCACCAAACTGCAGTGGTAAAGTTGGGAATAGCATTATACAGGAAACCAGATATCCATGTAATAAAGGAACATCTGTAATTAAGGTCGACTATAATCTGCATATAGATTGGTGAGGCAAATTTGTCACAGTACAATAGGAGGAGGAATCTCTGGAGTATATACAGGATGGTTTTCTGGACTGATACCCTGAGGAACCAACAAGGAAACAGGCCAAGTTGGACTCGGTGTTAGTGCAATGAGAAAGGATTAGTTGCCAATCTTGTTGTGAGAGAACCCTTGGGGTGAGTGACCATAATATGGTTGTAAAGAATTCTGAGGTAATTGATTCCGAGACCAGGATCCTGAATTTCAATCTCTCCCTCAATGCCAGCAAATCTAAAGAGCTGGTTATTGACTTCAGAAAGCAAAGTGCTGTGCACACCACTGTCTGCATCAAAGGAGCCAAGGCAGAGATGGTTGACAGCTTCAAATTCCAAGACACATCACCAAAAATCTTGCTGGACCACCCACGCACGCTACAACCAAGAAAGCACAACAGCGCCTATACTTCCTCAGGAAACTAAGGAAATTCGGCACACAACACAATGGAGAGCATGCTCAATCTGATGACGGGCTTTGTGTCCACAAGGACTGTGAGGTGGTTTCTCCTAATGATACTGTCATGGACAAATGCATCTGCTGCAGGCACTTTTGTGAAGTTGAGGTCAAGTATGTTTTTCACTCTTTGGTTCTCTCACCGCCTGCCGCAGTCCCAATCTCGCAGCTATGTCCTTTAAGACCCGGATAGTTAGGTCTGTGGTGGTACTACCGAGCCACTCTTGGTGATGGACATTGAACTTCCCCACCGAGAGTACAATTCTGCACCCATAGCACCCTCAGTGCTCCCTCCAAGTGCTGTTCAACATGGAGGAGTACTGATTCATCAGCTGAGGGGCAACGATACGTGGTAATCACCTGGAAAGTTCTTTGTCATGTTTAACCTGGTGCCAGAGACTTCATGGGGTCCAGAGTCAACGTTGAGGACAACCAGACAACTCCTTCCCGACTGTATATCCCTGTGCCACCACCTCTGCCGGGTGGTCCGTCCGGTTCCATTTCTTTGTTTTCATTGTAGCAATTTTATGCAACTGAGTAGCTTACTCGGCCATTTCAGAGTCAACCACATTGCTGCCAGTCTAGAGTCACATGTAGGCCAAACCAGGTTAATACGGCAGGTTTCCTAAAGGGCATTAGTGAACTAGATGGGTTTTTACTGTAATCGACAATGATTTCATGGTCATCATTAGACTTTTAATTTCAGATTAAAAAAAAAAAAATCGAGTTTAAATTCCACCTTCTGCTGTGGTGGGATTCGAACTTTAAATTCCACCTTCTGCTGTGGTGGGATTCAAATTTGAGTTGCCAAAGGATTACTCTGGTCTCTGGATTATTCGTCCAGTGACAATACCTAAATGCACAAATTTAGTTATCTCTTTAAATAAATTCAATTAATATATTTCAAAATGTTTTCCTGATTGACATCAGATACAGTAGCCTGAGTCCACTGCCAGAGATATGGAGTACAAGACAACAATTTGATGTTAGCCCTTATGCGTGAATAAAGCCACAATTATTCAAGCCCATAATGGTCAACATATTAAAAATAAATTCTCCAATTTTCAACAAACCAATATAACATTATCAAAAAAATCAGTACCTCACGAGAGGCTGGTCTGTATCCAAAACCTGATGGAAGATTTTTATCTTCTTCACACCCTTTCGCACCAGGACTGAAGTGCAATTCAACATGAAACCGTTCCTCTGAAGAAGGGTCCTGAAAGTTAAAGTTATGACAAACAAGTATCTGTAGAGCTGAACACAACAAATGGAGTAACTTTCAAGAGAATTTTGTATTTGAAGGCAACCTCAAAAGAACAAAAGAAAAGTACAGCATAGGAACAGGTCTTTCGGCCCTCCAAGCCTGCGCCAACCATGCTGCCCATCTAAACTAAAATCTTCTACACTTCCGGGATCCGTATCCCTCTATTCCCATCCTATTCATGGACTGGTCAAGATGCTCCTTAATTGTCACTATCGTCCCTGCTTCCACCACCTCCTCCGGCAGTGAGTTCCAGGCACCCACTACCCTCCTGTGCAAAATACTTGCCTCGTACATCTCCTCTAAACCTTGCCCCTTGCACCTTAAACCTATCCCCCCTAGTAATTGACCCCTCTACCCTGGGAAAAAGTCTCTGACTACCCAGCCTGTCTATGCCCCTCATAATTTTGTAGACCTCTATCAGGTTGCTCCTCAACTTCCGTCGTTTCAGTTAGAACAAACTAAGTTTATTCAACCTCTCCTCGTAACTAATGCCCTCCATACCAGGCAACATTCTGGTAAATATCTTCTGCACCCTCTCTAAAGCCGCCACATCCTCTACTTTTCTTTCTATTCCCTTCTGATTGCACCAATTCTGACCAAGAGGTCAGATGGGCAATATCTTTGTTGGCCTAAACTAATATCACTTTGAACAAAATGTCAGATGATCTATAATAGCAATCTGCAACTATAACAAATACTTGAGACTCCGTTCAATTATTCCCTACAACAATAACTTTAACTGCTACAATATACAACGGTCAATCTTAATACCACGTGGATATAGACAGTCCCCGCATGTATATTGACCGGTGACGGCAGGATTGCAGTCAAGGACCCATTAGCAAATTTCTTAAAAAGCATCCAAGCAAGAGGATTGTGTTAGAATGCTCCATCTCAAAAGTGGTTTTGAGTGCAGGATGGAGCATATTAAAAGAGGTGTCAAAGGGAATACTTACATGCGGCTGTTCAAACCGACTTACACCATCATGTAGACCAACTGCTGCACAACTTTCCAAACTGCCCTGCCTCCAAAGCAGCCTCCACACAGCTAATAAGATTCTGTCCTTCGTTTTCCATTAGTATCTACACACATGTCAGCTTGATTGGGTTAACGAAAGATAAATGGCTAATTCATAATTATTATAACGCAGTGATCTAAAAAAACTCGTGAATATTTAGAGACATTTTCATGCAAAGCAATTAATGATGACCCAATTTGGAAACTTGTATATTCTTTCTTGAAAGGCTGTTTTGTATAATTAGGAGCAGGACTAGAGCATATGCTCCTTCAAGCCTGTTTCACATTCAATATGATCATAGCTGATCAGCCAACTCAGTAACCTGTTCCCACTTTTCCCCCATAACCTTCGATCCTTTAGCTCCAAGAGCTATATCCACCTCTTTGGTAGTGAATTCCACTGACTCAGCCCTCTCTGAAGTCGGCAAAATTGCAATAAGAAAGTAACAGCAGCAGTGGGAGCAACAATAACTAGTTTCCAAGGTGCTAATTCCAGATGCCTCCTAATAAATATATCAGAGATAGCATTTCAGAATGGAGCACGCCATATCTGCCAAAGAACAATGTGCAAACTACCTGTCCAAAAGCCTTTGCTCGGTTAATAGAATACAATTTATCACCTGAAGTAAAACATTAAATATAAAATCATCATCCAATTTGGGTCCAAGACTATTAAATATAAAATCATCATCCAATTTGGGTCCAAGACCATGATACTGGAATTAAGATACCCATTAATTGTCAAAGGAGTTCATCAGGCTATGCAGGAACTTGGCCCACAAAGCCTTGACAGTTCTGAACTTTTCCCCTCCACTGTCTGAGGAACATACATTTGTACAAGGTAACTTTGGCTGTTTTTTGTGGTTTTCAGAATTTTTAACGCAACTTTTTTAAAACTTCACCCGTGTTCATGCCGTTCACTGATCAGGAACAGTTATGCATGTTCTACGGTTGCTGTGTGGGCTGAATGCACCACTGCTGGTCCTGCTGCAGAGGGGAGTAAAAAGTGCAAGGATGCAATAGTTAAAGGGGATTTAATTGGAAGGGGAACAGGCAGGTGTTTCTGTGGTCGCAAACGAGACTCCAGGATGGTATTAGGGTCAAGGATATCTCTGAGCGATTACAGGACATTTTGGAGGGGAACAATGAACAGCCAGTGATCGTGGTACACATCAGTACCAACGGCATAGGGGGGGAAAAAGGGATGAGATCCTAAAAGCAGAATTTAGGGAGTGAGGAAGAAAGCTGAGAAGTCAGTCCTCAAAAGTAGTGATATCAGGATTATTAGCAGTGCCACGTGCGGGTCAGATTAGAAATAGCAGAACATATTGGATGAATACATAGCTGAAGAAATGATGTGAGGGAGAGGGTTTCAAATTCCTGGGGCATTGGGACAGGTTGTAGGGAAGGTGGGAACATCACAAACTGGACAGGTTACACCTGGGCAGTACCGGAACTGATGTCCTAGGGGGACTATTTGCTAGTGGTTGGGGAGGGTTTAAACTAATTCCCGTACCAGCCTCCCCCAACAGGCGCTGGAATGTGGCGATTAGGGGCTTTTCACAGTCACTTCATTGAAGCCTACTTGTGACAATAAACAATTATCATTATTATTATTAAAAAGGGAGTTAGAGAGAAAGCAGAGAATTATAGATGTGTACGTCTGATGTTGGTACTGGGGAAAATTCTAGAATCCATTATCAAAATGTTATAGCTGAGCACTTAGAAAACAGTGGCAGGATAGGACAAAGGCAGCATGGATTTATGAAGGGGAAATCATGCTTGACAAATCTGCTGGAATTCTTCGAGGGTGTAACTAGTAGAGTTGACAAAGGGAAGTTAGTGGACATGCACAAGGCTTTTGACCAAGTCCCACACAAGAGATTAGCATGTAAAATTTAAGTGCATGGGATTAGGGGTAGTGTATTAAGATGGATAGAAAACTAATTGGCAGACAGGAAACAAAGAGTAGGAATTAATGGGTCTTTTCAAATTGGCGGGTTGTGACTGGTGGGATACCGCAGGGATCGGTGCTAGGACCCCAGCTGTTCATAATATATATGAATAATTTAGATGAGGAAACAAAATATAATAACTCTCAAATTTGCACAGAGCAGGGTGGGAGGGTGAGCTGTGAGGAGTATGCAGAGATGTTTCAGTGTGATTTGGACAAGGTAAGTAAGTGGGCGATCAAATGGCAGGTGCAGTATAATTTGGATAAATGTGAGGCTATAGACTTTGGTAGCAAAAACGATAACATAGGAATTAGGAGCAGAAGTCGGCAATTCAGCCCTTTGAGCCTGCTCCACCATTCAATCAGATCATGGCTGATCTCTGCCTGGTCTTAAATCGACCTCCCCACTTGTTCTCCTTTAACCTGTTTTTTAAAATCAGAAATATATTTCTCTCTTTCTTGAAACCATTTAATGACTCGGGTTCCACTGTACTATGGGGCAGCGAGTTCCACAAATTCACCATACTCTGCGAGAAATAATTCCTCCTCATCTTAGTTCAAAATCTACCGCCTCTCAACCTATATTCAAGACCTCTCATTCTAGAAAAGGTAGACTATTATCTGAATGGCCATGAATTAGGAAAGGGAAAGTGGAGCGAGACCTGGGTGTCCTCGTACACCAGTCGCTGAAGTTAAGCATGCAGGTATAGGAGGTGGTAAAGAAGGCAAATGGTATGCTGGCCTTCATTGCGAGAGGATTAGCAAGAGCAGGGCTGTCTTACTGCAATTGCACAGGGCCTTGGTGATACACACTTGGAATTGGGTACAGTGCTCTTTCCAGGAGCCAGTGCAGACTCGATGGGCCGAATCGCCTCCTTCTGCACTGTAAATTCGATGATAATATCATGTGCAGTTTTGGTCTTCCTATCTGAGGAAGAGTGTTCTTGTTCTGAGGAAGGAGGTTTACTAGACTGATTCCTGGGATTGCGGGACTGAGGTATGAGAGATTGTGTTGGTTAGGATTGTATTCGCTGGAGTTCAGAAGAATGAGGGGAGATCTCATAGAAACCTATACAATTCTAACAGGACTAGACAGGGTAGATGCAGGAAGGATGTGGGTGTATCAGAAACAGCTGTAACAGTCTGAGGATACAGACCATTTAGGACAGAGGTGAGGAGAAATTTCTTCACCCAGAGAGTGGTGAACATGTGGAATTTGTTACCACAGGAAGTAGTTGAGGCCAAAACATTGCATGTATTCAAGAAGCACTTAGATATCGCACTGAGGGTGCAGGAGGTCAAAGGATATGGGGGAAAGCGGGATTAGGCTATTGAGTTGGATGATCAGCCATCACCATAATGAATGGTGATGCAGGTTCAAAGGGTTGAACAGCCTCCTCCTGCTCCTATTTAATATGTTTCTATGAATGTGTATGTGCAGCCTTTCCTGATGCCGTTCTGGTCAATGGCAGGAGTTAAAGTGATGCTTAAAAAAAAACCAAAAGTAATTTCAAATTTGAACTTAAAAATCAATTTAATTTTAGGAAACTTAATTTGCATGTAATATACTATTGTACAGAAAATAGGAATAGTATAAAGGAGAAGAAATAATACCTTGTTTGGGTCTTCATACAGCATGATAACAATCTGTGTCATGTAATTAAGTTCACTGGTGTAGTTCAGATAGCCCATTGCCCTTTTCCACTGCTCATCCTTGACCTCCTGCAAGGAAAGAAAAATAAAATCACGCCACTACTTCAAAAGCATTTTATTTATCCATGAGATTCTATGATTTAGTCCATTTCATCCATGCAATTCTCGTGCATTTAACAGAACATGTAAACTACAAGTCAATCCCTCCACAGTATAAATAGAATATTAACAATTGAATGTAGAGATGCCGGCGTTGGACTGGGGTGGGCACAGGAGGAGGTCTTACAACACCAGGTTAAATTACAACGGGTTTGTTTGGAGTCACTATCTTACGGAGCGCATCTCCTTCATCAGTTGAGTGAAGAGATGAGTTCCACAAACTCATATAGACAAAGTAAATGATGCAAGATAATTACCTGCAAAGACTCGCGTTCAAAGTAACTCTTTACAGGCCCAGACGGTGTGACTGGAGAGAGGGATAAAGAGGTGTGAATTGTCTCAAGCCAGGACAATTGATAGGATTTCACAAGCCCATGCCAGATGGTGGGGGGTGAATGTAATGAGACATGAATCCAAGGTCCCGGTTGAGGCCATACTCATGCGTGCGGAACTTGGCTATCAGTTTCTGCTCGGCGATTCTGCGCTGTCAAGTGTCCTGAAGGCGCCTTGGAGAACGCTTACCTGAAAATCAGAGGCTGAATGCCCTTGATTGCTGAAGTAAGTTGAACCAGGAACATTCCTCATCACAATGGACGTCTCGGCATTCTACACCAGCTTCCTCCATGACAATGGCATTGCTGCAATAGCCTTAGTACTTAACAACGCCAACTGCCAATCTCCAGACGCAATTCTACAACTCATCTGCTTCATCCTGGATCACAACGCCTTCACCTTTAACAACAAGTTCTTCATCCAGACACATGGAACAGCCATGGGGATTAAATTCGCACCTCAATAATGCAATATCTTCATGCACAAGTTTGAACAAGATCTCTGCACCGCATAGGACCTCCAACTGACGCTATACACAAGATACATCAATGACATTTTTTTCCTTTGGACCCATGGCGAAGAAACACTAAAACGACTACACAATGACATCAGTAAGTCCCATCCCACCATCAGACTCACCATGGGCTACTCTCCAGAATCAGTTGCATTCTTGGACACACTCATCTCCATCAAGGACAGTCACCTCAGCACTTTGCTTTACAGCAAGCCCATGGATAACTTCATGATGCTCCACTTGCCCAGCTTCCACCCGAAACACATTAAAGAAGCCATCTCCGTTGGACAAGCCCTCCATATACACAGGATCTTCTCAGATGAGAAGGAATGTAACAGACATCTACAGATGCTGGAAGATGCCCTCGTAAGAACGGGATATGGCGCTCGACTTATTGATTGACAGTTCCAACGTGCCACAGCAAAAAATAGCACCGACCTTTTAGGAAGACAAACACGGGACACAACCAACAAGAGTGCCCTTCGTCGTCCAGTACTTCCCCGGAGCAGAGAAACTACGACATATTTTTTGCAGTCTTCAACACGTCATCGATAAAGACAAACATCTTGCCAAGGCATTCCCACACCCCCACCATTTGCCTTCAAACAACCGCGCAACCTCAAACAAACCATCGTTTGCAGCAAACTACCCAGCCTTCATGAGAACAGCACCACGGCACAGCACAACACAAGATAACAGATATCTTTGCAGCATCCTTGAGCACGGGTGAGGTCCCGGAGGACTGGAGAATTGCTAATGTTGTCCCTTTGTTCAAGAAGGGTAGCAGGGATAATCCAGGGAATTATAGACCTGTGAGCTTGAGTCAGTGGTAGGCAAACTGTTGGGGAAGATACTGAGGGATAGGATCTATTCACATTTGGAAGAAAATAGACTTATCAGTGATAGGCAGCATGGTTTTGTGCAGGGAAGGTCATGTCTTACAAACCTAATAGAATTCTTTGAGGAAGTGACAAAGTTAGTTGATGAGGGAAGGGCTGTAGATGTCATATACATGGACTTCAGTAAAGCATTTGATAAAGTTTCCCATGGCAGATTGATGGAAAAAGTGAAGTCGTATGGGGTTCAGGGTGTACTAGCTAGATGGATAAAGAACTGGCTGGGCAACAGGAGACAGAGAGTAGTGATGGAAGGGAGTGTCTCAAAATGGAGAAAGGTGACTAGTGGTGTTCCACAGGGATCTGTGCTCGGACCACTGTTGTTTGTGATATACATAATTGATCTGGAGGAACATATAGGTGGTCTAATGAGCAAGTTTGCAGATGATACTAAGATTGGTGGAGTTGCAGATAGCGAGGAGGACTGTCAGAGAATACAGCAAAATATGGATAGATTGGAGAGTTGGGCAGAGAAATGGCAGATGGAGTTCAATCCAGGCAAATGCGAGGTGATGCATTTTGGAAGATCTAACTCAAGAGCAGACTATATGGTCAATGGAAGAGTCCTGAAGGTGGCAACGCAGGTTGATAGAGTGGTCAAGAAGGCATACAGCATGCTTGCCTTCATCGGACGGGGTATTGAGTACAAGAGTTGGCAGGTCATGTTACAGTTGTATCGGACTTTGGTTAGGCCACATTTGGAATACTGCGTGCAGTTCCGGTCGCCATATTACCAGAAGGATGTGGATGCTTTAGAGAGGGTGCAGAGGAGGTTCACCAGGATGTTGCCTGGTATGGAGGGTGCTAGCTATGAAGAAAGGTTGAGTAGATTAGGATTGTTTTCATTGGAAAGACGGAGGTTGAGGGGAGACCTGATTGAGGTCTACAAAATTATGAGAGGTATGGACAGGGTGGATAGCAACAAGCTTTTTCCAAGAGTGGGGGTGTCAATTACAAGGGGTCACGATTTCAAGGTGAGGGGAAAAGCTTAAGGGAGATGTGCATGGAAAGTTTTTTTACGCAGAGGGTGGTGGATGCCTGGAATGCTTTGCCAGCGGAGGTGGGTACGATAGCATCATTTAAGATTGATCTGGACAGATATATGAACGGGTGGGGAACAGAGAGAAGTAGACCTTGGAAAATAAGCAACAGGTTTAGATAAAGGATCTGGATCGGCGCAGGCTGGGAGAGCCGAAGGGCCTGTTCCTGTGCTGTAATTTTCTTTGCTCTTTGTTCTTAACCCTACCATGCCAACCTCGCTAAGGCATGTCTGATCATCGACATGGATACCACCATTACACGTGAGAACACCACCCGCTAGGTACGTGGTACATACCCGTGCAACTTGGCCAACGTTGTCTACCTCTTACACTGCAGGAAAGGATGTCCCGAGGCGTGGTACATTGGCAAGGCATGCAGACGCTGCGACAAAGGATAAACAGATATTGCGCAACAATCAGCAGGCAGGAATGTTCCCTTCCAGTCGGGGAACACTCCAAGGACGCGCAACAACACAGAATAGCTGAGCAGAAACTGATAGCCAAGTTCCGCACGTATGAGTACGGCTTCAACCAGGACCTTAGATTCATGTCTCATTACATTCACCCCCCACCATCTGGCCTGGAGTTGCGAAATCCTACCAACTGTCCTGGCTTGAGACAATTCACACCACTTTAACCCGTGTTTATCCCTCTCTCCATTTGCTCCGTCTGGATCTGTAGACTTAATTATCTGCAAAGACTCGCATTCAAAGTATCATCTTACATTTTTGACTTTGTCTATATATGAGTTTGTGAAACCCACCTCATCATTCACCTGATGAAGGAGTTGCGCTCCGAAAGCTCGTGACTCCAAACAAACCTGAGCTTTAACCTGATGTTGTAAGACTTCTTATTAAGTATTGGGATGTGGATTAAAGTCAATCAACAATAACATAAGAGCAATTTATCATCACTGAATGCTTTTTGCAAGCCCGAACAATGCTATTTCATGTCAGTTTTTAAATTTAAAAGTACAGCACTGTCACCATTAATCAGGAGTTATGGGGTGAAAGCACAGTTAGAGTGTCCCTGGGTGGTGGTTTTAATAAAGTCTGCCAATTCAAGACATAAAATAACAGATTGCACACTTGTCACTTTCTTTTTAAATGAAGGATGTAGCCACAGGATATGTCTAGTGTTGATTTCTGTTCAAATATAAATTTTCACAAGGTTATTCTTTCTAAGCAGATATTTTTTCAATATACAAAAAAAGACAAAGTAATGAAATGGAGTTCCTCGCTTAGCTGTCTACGTGACAGATTGCTCTTCAAGACATTGGACAGTATTCAGCCCCCCTGCAACAGTGTCCTCTGTGGTAGCAGAGACAGTGGTCCCATTACTCTCAACAGGGTTCCCGTTGTTTTGAGTCCTCTGCCGCCAGGGAACCCATGGCAGGGGCCGGCGTTCTTGGGACCGGACGATCTGATCGGCGGGAATGATCGGAAAATCCCACCAACTGTGTGAACCATTTTGAAACATGTTTCAATAAAGTACAATATTTTGACTTCCGGTTGCGGCTATGCGGAGCTAAGCCGCACGTTCGGCAGCTCTTTTAAGGACCCCCCGCGGTACTTGCTCGACGGTTCCCGATGTGGGAAGGTGTCTGCAGCGGATCCCCAGTGGTATATGGTCTTGACCAGGAGCGAGGCCAGCAGAATAGTGGTGGCAGAGCCTAAGAAAAAGCGGGGCAAGAGAATCAAGATGGCGGCCGGCGGAGGCCTCAAGGAATGGAGGCAGTGGGCGCAGGTGCAGCAGGAGACTCTCCAGCGCTGTTTTCAGGAGCTCAAAGTGGAGCTGCTGGACTCGCTGAAGGCGAATACGGACAAGCTGCTGGCGACGCAGACAGCCCAGGGGGTGGAGATCCAGGAGCTTCGACAACAAGCCTCCGAAAGAGAGGATGAGGCCGCGGCCCTCACGGTAAAGGTGAAGATGCACGAGGCGCTCCACAAGAAGTGGCAGGAGCGGTACGAGGAGATGGAGAACCGGTCGAGGCGGAAACATTTGCGGATCCTGGGCAACACGGAGGGGCTGGAAGGGTCAGACCTGGGGACCTATGTGGTCGTCTTGTTGAACTCGCTGATGGGAGCTGGGGCCTTCCAAAGCCCCTGGAGCTGGAGGGAGCCCACAGAATACTGGCCAGGAGGCCCAAACCGAATGAGCCGCCACGTGCTGGTGCGGTTCCACCGGTTCGTTGACCGAGAGTGCGTGCTTAGGTGGGCCAAGAAGGAGCGGAGCAGCAAGTGGGAGAACACGGTAGTGCGGATCTACCAAGACTGGAGTGCGGAGGTGGCCAAGCGGAGGGCCGGTTACAACCGGACGAAGGCGGTGCTCCACAGAAAGAGTGTGAAGTTTGGCATGTTACAGCCGGAACGTCTGTGGGTCACCTACGAGGACCGGCACTTTTATTTTGAGTCCGCAGAGGAGGCAGGGGCCTTTGTGCGGGCCGAGAAGTTGGACTCTGACAGAGGGTCGGGGGTTTGTAAATAACTGCGTTAACCTTTGGTGGGAAGGGTCTTTGTTTTATGCTGTTTCATGTTGTTTTAAGCTGGTTGTGGGTTGTTTCTAGGGTGGGTGGGGTGCTGTCTTTTTTGCGGGGTCGGGCAGAGGGAAAGCGCGGGCTTTTCTTCTGTTTCCCGCGCTGAGGGTGGATGGGGGCAGGGTCGGGGCTGAGAAGCGCGGGCTTTTTTCCCGCGCAAGAGTGGGAGGGGGAGGAGGAGGGTCTGCTGATGGGACTGGGGGAGGAGGAGTAGCCCCACGTTGGGAGGGGGAGGAGGTGTGGCGGGAGCTGCCGGGGTCAGCAGAAGTTAGCTGGCTCACGAGAGTGCTGTGGAGGGAGTAACGCGGCTAGGAGGGGTCCTAGCCTGGGGGGGGGGGGGGGGGGGGGGGGGTTAACCGGGTTGCTGCTGAAATGGCCAGGAAGGAGCTGGAGTCTGCAAGGGGGGCCGGGGTGGGGGTTTGCCGCCATGGGGAATGGGCCGAGCGAGGGGCGCTGGCCTGGGGCGGGCAAGGGACGGGTTATGGCTAGTCGGCAGGGGAGGGGGGCAGGGAGCCCTCTGATCCGGCTGATAACTTGGAATGTGAAAGGGCTGAATGGGCCGGTCAAACGGGCCCGGATGTTTACGCACTTGAAGAGGCTGAAGGCGGACGTGACTATGCTCCAGGAGACGCACCTGAAGGTGGCGGACCAGGTTAGACTGAGGAAGAGCTGGGTAGGCCAGGTGTTTCATTCGGGGCTGGATGCAAAAAATCGGGGCGTGGCGATTCTGGTGGGAAAAAGGTGTCGTTTGAGGCGTCAAAGGTGGTGGCTAACAGTGGAGGGAGGTATGTGATGGTGAGCGGCAGGTTACAAGGGGAGCAGGTGGTGCTGGTGAATGTCTATGCCCAAAATTTGTGGGTTTCCTCCGGGTGCTCCGGTTTCCTCCTACAGTCCAAAGATGTGCAGGTTAGGTGGATTGGCCATGATAAATTGCCCTTAGTGTCCAAAATTGCCCTTAGTGTTGGGTGGGGTTACTGGGTTAGGGGGAGGTGTTGACCTTGGGTAGTGTGCTCTTTCCAAGAGTTGGTGCAGACTCGATGGGCCGAATGGCCTCCTTCTGCACTGTAAATTCTATGATGCGGGTTTTATGCGGCGTATGCTGGGCCGCATTCCGTATCTAGAGACCCGGGGGGTGGGGGGGGGGGGGGGGGGGGCGCGGGGGGGCCTGATACTGGGGGGCGGGGGGACTTCAACACAGTGCTGGATCCCCCACATTGGATCGATCCATGTCCAGGACGGGCAGGAGGCCTGTGGCGGCTAAGGTGTTGAGGGGGTTTATGGACCAGATGGGAGGGGTGGATCCTTGGAGGTTCGCGAGGCCGAGGGCCGGGGAGTATTCATTTTTTTCCCACGTGCATGAAGCCTATTCCCAGATCGATTTTTTTGTCCTGAGCAGGGGGCTGATTTCGAGGGTAAAGGATGTCGAGTATTCGGCCATAGTCATTTCGGACCATGCCCCGCACTGGGTAGACCTTGAGCTGGGGGAGGAGGGGGACCAGCGCCCGCTCTGGCGCCTGGAGCTGGGACTGCTGGCGGATGAGAAGGTGGGCGGGCGGGTTCGGGGGTGTATTAAGAGGTACTTAAAGGCCAATGATAATGGGGAGGTCCGGGTGGGGACGGTTTGGGAGGCATTGAAGGCGGTGATGAGAGGGGAGTTGATTTCCATCCGAGCCCATAGGGAGAGGGGAGAGCAAGAGAGGGAGAGGTTGGTGGGGGAGATGGTGAGGGTGGACAGGAGATACGCGGAGGCTCCGGAGGAGGGACTGTTGGGGGAGCGATGTAACCTGCAGGCCAAGTTTGACTTGCTGACCACCGGAAAGGCAGGAGCTCAGTGGAGGAAGGCACAGGGAGCAGTGTACGAATATGGGGAGAAGGCGAGTCGGATGCTGGCGCATCAGCTACGTAAACGAGTCGCGGCCATGGGAGATTGGTGGAGTGACGGATAGGGGAGGCAACGTGGTGCGAAGGGGGGTGGACATTAATGGGGTCTTCAGGAACTTTTATGGGGAACTGTACCGGTCCGAGCCCCCGGTGGAGGGTGGGGGGGAAATGGGGCGCTTCTTGGATAGGCTGAGATTTCCGAAGGTGGAGGAGGGACAGGTGGAGGGGCTGGGGGCGCCGATTGAGCTGGAAGAGATAATCAAAGGGATAGGCAGCATGCAGTCAGGGGAGGCGCCGGGGCCGGATGGGTTTCCGGTCGAATTTTACAAAATGTATGCAGACCTGTTGGGCCCCCTGTTGATTAGGACCTTTAACGAGGCAAGGGAGGGGAGGGGGTTTGCCTCCGACCATGTCACGGGCGCCGATTTCCTTGATCCTTAAACGGGACAAGGACCCCCTACAGTGTGGATCATATAGGCCTATCTCATTGTTACATGTGGATGTCAAGCTGTTGGCGAAGATCTTGGCCACCAGGATAGAGGACTGTGTGCCGGGGGTCATTCATGAGGACCAGACAGGGTTTGTGAATGGAAGGCAGCTGAACACCAATATACATAAGCTTCTGAATGTTATAATGATGCCGGCGGTAGAAGGGGAGGCGGAGATAGTGGTAGCATTAGACGCGGAGAAGGCCTTTGATAGGGTTGAGTTGGGGTACTTGTGGGAGGTGCTGGAAAGGTTTGGATTCGGGGAGGGGTTTGTCAGTTGGGTGAGGCTGCTATATGAGGCCCCGATGGCGAGCGTAGCCACGAATAGGAGGAGATCGGAGTACTTTCGGTTGTACCGGGGGACGAGGCCGGGGTGTCCCCTGCCCCCTTTGCTCTTTCCGTTGGCAATTGAGCCCCTGGCCATGGCGTTGAGGGAGTTGAGGAATTGGAGGGATCTGGTGCGCGCCGGGGGGGGGGGGGGGGGGGGGGGGGGCACCGAGTGTCATTATACGCAGATGACTTGTTGCTTTATGTGGCGGACCCAGTGGGGGGAATGCCGGAGGTGATGCAGATCCTTAGGGTATTTGGGGGGCTTTTCTGGGTACAAGCTCAACCTGGGTAAGAGTGAGCTGTTCGTCGTGCAGCCGGGGGATCAAGAGGAGGGGATTGGTAGGCTCCCGCTGAAAAGGGCGGGGCAAAGGACTATTATCCTACCGTTCTGCCAGGGAGTCCAGGAAAGGCTGCCATCGCCGAAAGAACCCCTGTACTGATCCCCTCAGGGCAACTTTCACCTTCTCCAATTTGATGAACCCCGCCATATCATTGATCCAGGCCTCCACGCTTGGGGGCCTCACATCCTTCCATTGAAGCAAGATCCTCCGCCGGGGCTACTAGGGACGCAAAGGCCAGAACACCGACCTCTTTCGCCTCCTGCACTCCCGGCTCCACTGCAACCCCAAAAATTGCGAGTCCCCAGCCTGGCTTGACCCTGGATCCTACCACCCTCGACACCGTCCTTGCTACCCACTTCCAAAACTCCCCCAGCGCTGGGCATGCCCAGAACATATGGGCGTGGTTCGCTGGGCTCCCCGAGCACCTAGCACACCTGTCTTCGCCCCCGGAAAACCTACTCATCCTCGTCCCAGTCATTTCGGCCCTGTGCAGCACCTTGAACTGTATGAGGCTAAGCCTCCCACAGGAAGAGGAGGAATTCACTCTTTCCAGGGCATCCGCCCACGTCCCCTCCTCAATCTCCTCCTCCCATTTACCCTTCAGCTCCTCCACCGAGGCCTCATCCACCTCCTGCATGACGTGGTACACATCCAAAATCCTCCCCCCTCCAACCCACACCCCCGAGAGCACCCTGTCCCGTACCCCAAGTGGGGGCAGCAGAGGTAACCCCTCCACCTGCCGCCTGACAAACGCCCTAACCTGCATGTACCTAAACATGTTCCCCGGGGAGGGGGGGGGGGGGGGGAGCCCAGACTTTCCCTGTAACTCACCCAGGCTCGCAAACCTCCCATCCACAAGCAGGTCCCTCAACCTCCTAATACCTACCCTGTGCCAGCCCAGAAACCCGCCATCACTGCTCCCTGGAATAAACCGGTGGTGCCCCTGTATCGGGGACTCCATCAAGCTCCCCACCTACCCACTATGCCGTCTCCATTGCCCCCAAATTTTGAGGTAAGCCGCCACCACCGGGCTCGTGGTATACCTCGTTGGAGGGAGCGGCACCGGCACTGTTACCAGCGCCTCCAGGCTCGTGTCCACGCAGGACGCCATCTCCATCCTCATCCATGCTGCCCCTGCCCCGTCCATTACCCACTTACGCACCATCGCTGCATTGGCAGCCCAATAGTACCCACAGAGGTTGGGCAACGCCAGCCCCCCCTTATCCCTGCCCCGCTCCAAAAACACCCTTCTCACCCTCGGAGTCCCATGCGCCCATACAAATCCCGTAATACTCCTATTGACCCTCCTAAAAAAGGCCTTCGGGATAAGGATGGGGAGGCACTGGAACAGGAACAAAAACCTTGGGAGCACCGTCATCTTGACGGACTGCACCCTGCCCGCCAGCGACAACATGTCCCATCGTTTGAACTCCTCCTCCCTTTGCTCCACCAGCCTAGTGAGGTTAAGCTTGTGAAGGGTCCCCCAGCTCCTAGCCACCTGGACTCCCAGGTACCGAAAGCTCCTCCCCGCCCTTTTCAGCAGAAGCCTACCAATCCCCTCCTCTTGATCCCCCGGGTGCACGACGAACAGCTCACTCTTACCCAGGTTGAGCTTGTACCCAGAAAAGCCCCCAAATTCCCTAAGGATCTGCATCACCTCCGGCATTCCCCCCACTGGGTCCGCCACATAAAGCAACAAGTCACTCCTCCCCACCCCGCACCAGACCCCTCCAATTCCTCGACTCCCTCAACGCCATGGCCAGGGGCTCAATTGCCAACGCAAAGAGCAAAGGGGACAGGGGACACCCCTGCCTCGTCCCCCGGTACAACCGAAAGTACTCCGATCTCCTCCTATTCGTGGCTACGCTCGCCATCGGGGCCTCGTATAGCAGCCTCACCCAACTGACAAACCCCTCCCCGAACCCAAACCTTTCCAGCACCTCCCACAAGTACCCCCACTCAACCCTATCAAAGGCCTTCTCCGCGTCTAATGCCACCACTATCTCCGCCTCCCCTTCTACCGCCGGCATCATTATAACATTCAGAAGCCTACGTATATTGGTGTTCAGCTGCCTTGTCTGAAAGAGGGTTGGATGGACTGGAAATGAAGGATAATATAAAACAAAATTATCCTGGATAACAAAGAAAAAAAATGAGGAGACAGAAAACATAATAGGGTTGGGATACCTGTCGGGCATAGAATGAGATTGAATGGCTTCTAGGTTGCAAGATGGGTAGCAGCACATTTCAAAGCAGTTTCTTTTGACAATAGGGCAAAAAAATCAATATATTTAACAGATTTCAAATGATCAAGATCAGAGTTGCAACCAAAACTGATTACCAATCAACAATTGAGTCTTTACACTGAAAATATTCTCCAAAACCCATTCGGAGTTGTTGAGTGCAATTTTAAACCCCATGATAAGTGTTAAAAATGGAAAACAAATTCAATCCGGCTCAAACCCACGCATTTCTGCTTTTAATGGAGGCAGGGCAGACAACCAATTAGCTCTTAGGTGGATCAAACAATGAAACCTTTAAAGGATCTCCTTGCCTCATTGAGAACCAGATTTTTATTTTTAACTCTTGTCAGCCAGATTTCCCAGCCTCTGGAAACCCTGGAGATAAAGAAAAGTGAAAATGACTGGATCATAGAATTTACAGTGCAGAGGGAGGGCATTCAGCCCATTGGGTCTGCTCGGCCCTTGGAAAGAGCACCCCACCTAAGCCCCACGCTTCCGCCCGATCCCCCTTTATTCCCATAACGCAGTAACCCCACCTAACGTTTTGGGACACTAAGGGCAATTTATCATGGCCAAACCACCCAACCTGCACATCTTTGGACTTTGGGACAAAACCGGAGCACCCAGAGGAAACCCATGCACACACGTGGAGAACATGCAGAACTCCACACAGACAGTGACCCATGCCGGGAATCGAACCTGGGACCCTGGAGCTGTGAAGCAACTGTGTTAACCACAATGCTACCATGCTGCCCACTCCTTGTGGGCCAGAATGAGCAGGAATGTTTCCTGTAAGCCAAATAAACTAACGCTGTAAACTCACCCACCCCACTTCTTCACCCATCACCACCTCTAAACCCACCTCCTCCT
Source organism: Scyliorhinus canicula (assembly GCF_902713615.1). NCBI lineage: Eukaryota > Metazoa > Chordata > Chondrichthyes > Carcharhiniformes > Scyliorhinidae > Scyliorhinus > Scyliorhinus canicula. Next base: position 122,169,694 of record NC_052153.1, read on the forward strand.
CTGTTGTGGCACTGTGCCTCAGCTTTTCCTGTCCAACAGGCAGCCAAACCCGTCAGTCAGACAAGCTTCCCCGAAGGGAACCGAGGGAGGGAATTTTAAAAAACAAATAACTTGTTCCCTGGAGTTAAATCTCCACAGCATTCTACCTAAAATCCTCCCTCACCCAGTATGCACTGAGGCCACCATTTATTGTTTGCATTATTTTCCCCAATGTTTCCCCCCATATTGGAGGGCAAATAATGGGATTGTATATAAAAACAAAAATGCTGGAAACTGCATCAGTGGAAAGAAACAAATGTGTTAATGTTTCAGGTTGTAATGACCTTTCATCAGATTGCAGAAAAGACAGAAAGGGACTGTAAATCCTTAAAGACTGCTAATTTGTAGTTTTTGGACATTGTGGAAGATGGATTTATGGGAAACAGGTCAACTGCTTCAATTTCTGCAGTTTAGGCTCAATTGATTTTATATTTGTGGATTACGTGTGTTTTAATGGGCTATATTTTATGGAGTGCTGCAATCACAGCTCCCCCCCCCCCCCCCCCCCCCCCCCCCCCCCACCCCAACCTTCTCGGCTAAAGAGCCAGTCATCTTTTTTTTTCAAAATATAAATTTAAAGTACCAAGTTCTTTTTCTCCCCAATTAAGGGGCAATTTAGCATGGCCAATTCACCTACCCTGCACATCTTTGGGGTGTGGGGGTGAGACACGCAGACACGGGGAGAATGTGCAAACTCCACACAGACAGTGATCCGGGGCCGGGATCGAACCCCGATCCTTGGCGCTGTGAGGCATCAGTGTTAACGACTGTGCAACCATGCCACCCAAAAAGCCAGGTCATCTGATCCCAAAATGGGAGAGAGCAATGAAAATTAACAATTAAACTCCTAAAATGCAGTCATTTTGTCGTCAGAGAAATGAAAAACTTATCAGACACTTTCATAAACTCTGTGTTTAGCTTGAATGTTACCGAAAGTGCAGACGACAGCTTTCAGTGCCTACGGTGAGAATGAATAGTACAAAAGAGGGCAGGATGAAATGGAAGCAAGATAAGGCTGAAGGAACCGGCAGCCATTTCCAGCAGAGGAGGAAATAGAGGGATACAGACCGAGTAAGACACTGAAAGTCTGCAGAGGGGTTTAGGTGGGTCGAGTGAGTAGGAAAAAGGGTCTGACAGATGGAATACAATGTTGGTAAATGTGAGGTTATCCATTTTTGTAGGAATAACAGCAAAATGGATTATTATTTAAATTGTGAAAAATTGCAGCATGCTGCTGTGCAGAGGGACCTGTGTGTCCTTGTGCATGAATCATAAAAAGTTGGTTTGCAGGTGCAGCAGGTAATTTAAAAATATGATAGTAAGAAATAAATGAGGTTGGGTTTGAAGATGCAGAATCCATATGGATGGAGATAAGAAATAACATGGGGAAGACGACACTGTAGATCAAAGGACCCCCAACAGTAGCTATACTGGAGGACAGAAAATAAATCAAGAGATAATGGGCGGGGTTCTCCCTTCTGGGGACTTCCTAGAAAGTCCGGGGTGATTCTCCGTCTCCAAGGAGACTAGCAGGGCCCCAGCGTGCGTACCGCAGCTCCGGCTGCCGGTGGGGCCCTCAGTTACGCCCGCGCGGCCCTGCAGTTGCGCATGGCAGCCGGCCGCAGGACGCACATGTGCGCGGCAGCAATCTTCGTGCCAGCTCCTGCACAACATGGCGGAGCCCGACAGGGGCCCGGCGTGGAGGAACATAGCCCACCACCCCCCTGGAATGAGCACGTCCACCGATCGGGAGAGACCGATCGCGGGCCTGGCCACCATGCAGGCCCTCCCCGTAGTCAGATCACCACCTCCCCCCCCCCCCCCAAACCAGGACGGCACCCCCAGCCAGAATGCCGAGGTCACGCCGGGTGGGACTACATGTGAACCACGACGGCGAGACTCAGCGGGCACTCAGCCGTCGAGCCCGGAGAATCGCCACGGGGGCCGCTTTCAACAGCCTTCGATCGCACGCACATGACAGGGGGCGATTCTCCGGTCACCAAAGAATCGCGTGCCGGCGTGGGAGCCTATTTTGGGTAATTCTCCGCCCCGCGCTGAGCGCGATTTCGGCGTGGAGGGTCAGAGAATCCCACCCAATGACGGCATATAAAAAAGGACATATGTTAATCATGGGTGACTTTAATCTTCATGTGGATTGAGAAAACCAAATTAGCGACGTAACCATGATGAGGAATTTAAAGAGTGTATTCAAACCAGTTTCCAAGATTAATATGTTGTGGATCCAACCGGGAATCTATTTTGCATTTGGCAGTGCATAATGAGGTCGGTTTAACAAACAATCTCTGAGTAAAAGATCCCCATGGAAACAGTGACCGCAACATGGTAGAATTTAGCATTCAGCTTGAGTGTGAGAAACTTGGGTCAGAAAAAACTCTGATAAACTTAAATAAGGGTAATTAAGAAGAATGAGGGCAGAGTTAGGTGGAGTGGACTGGGAAAGTAGTTTAGCAGAAAAGGCAGTTGTCAGCAATGGTAGATATTTCTGACTCACAACAAAGTAATTTTCCAGGTGAGGAAGGAGGATTCCAGGAAGGGAAGAAATCAAAGGACGATCAAAAATAATAAAGTCGAGAAGATACTATATGAGGGTCAACTAGCAAGTAATATGAAAATGGACAGCATGAGTTTCTTTAGATGTATAAAAAGGAAAAGAGAGGACAAAGAATTAATTATTATTATTATTATTATCATTATTAAAGTGAACATAGGCTCCTTACAGAATGAGACTGGGGAAATAATAATACGGCGGTAGGAAATGGCAAGAGTTAAATAAACACTGTCAGTCTTCACAGGAGAAAACACCAATAATATTCCAAAAATACAAAGTAATTAAGGGGTGGGGGGGGGGGGGGGGGGGGGGGGGGGGGGGGAGAAAGAGGAGGAGGAAGTAAATACAATAACTATTACAGGAGAAAAAGTACTAGGAAAACAAATGGAGGGAAAGGCTGGAAGCACTGGTCGTAATCTTCCAAGAATCCTTAAATTCTGGAAAAGTCCCATTGATTTGGAAAACTGCCAATGTTACATCTTTATCAAAAAAAGGAGGGAGACAAAAAGCAAGTAATTATAGGCCAGTTCGCTTAACTTGTCATTTGAAATGTCCGAGTCCATTATAAAAAATGTAATAGCAAAGCATTTAAAAATACATAATATAATCAGTCAGCACGTCTTCATGAAAGGGAAATTATGCCTGACAAACGTATTCGAATTCTTTGAGGTGGTAACGTGCAGGACAGATGGAGGGGAACCAGTAGATATAATATACTTGCATTTCCAAAAAGCCCTTGATAGGATACCACACAAAAGGCTATTTAATAAGATAAGAGCACATGGAATTGGGAGTAACTATTAGCATGGATAGAGGATTGGCTAACTGAGAGAAGACAGATTGAGAAAAGAGGAGCATTTTCAGGATGGCGACCTGTAACTAGCGGACTGCCAATATGTTCACTGTTGTGACCACAATTATTTACAGTATATATTAATGACTTGGACAAGGGAAGTGAATGTATGATTGCCAAGTTTGCAGATGACACAAAAATAAGTGGAAGGCAAGTGGTGAGAATGACAGTCTACAGAGGGATATTGACAGGGCAAAAACTTCGCAGATGGAACATAATGTTGGAAAATGTGAAGTTGTGCACTTTTGATTGGAAGAATGTAGGAAAGTGTTGTGCACTTTGATAGGAAGAATAAAGGAGCTGAATGTTATTTAAATGGAGAAAGACTTCAGAAAGTTGAAGCATACAGGGGTTTCAGCAGGGAAGGAAAATGGAACGGTCGCCTTTATTTCAAAGGGAATTCAGTATAAAAATAGGGAAGTCCTGCGAAAACTGTACAAGGCATGAATTAGGCCACACCTGGAATACGGTGAACAATTTTGGTCCTCTTATTCAATGAAAGTTATACTGGCATTGAAGACAGTCCAGAAAAGGTTTGCAAGGTTGATCCCAACAGGGATTTTCTTATGAGGAGATGTTGGGTAGGTTGGACCTGTACTCATTGGAGTTTAAAAGAATGAGAGGTGACCTTTTTGAGACATACAGGATTCTCAGGGTTTGTGATGGCAGATATTGAGAAGTTGTTTCCCCTTGCAGTAGAATCTCGGACCAGAGGGCATCAGGGGTCGCCCACTTAACAGAGATGAGGAGGAATTTCTTCTCTCAAAGGGTAGTGGATCTGTGGAATATTTTAACACAGAGGGCAGTGGCGGCTGGGTTAAGTATGCTCAGGGCTGAAATAGTTTAATCAGTAAGGGAATCAAGGTTTGTGGGGATATTGCGGGAAAGTGGAGTTGAGGATTATCATATCTCATTGAATGGCAGAGCAGACTCAATTGGCCGAATGGCCGACTTTTGCTCTGATGTCTTCTGGATCTACAATGTCAGGCATGTTGCAGTCCATGACAGCTACCCCAGTCCAAACCTGTGATCTACCTACTCGCTGTTCCCCCTCAGCACCAGGTGTGAATCCCGACACCATCTTAGTTCCTCTCTATCTCAAAGCTCCAGTTTCTGTCTCTTGATCCTTGCTGCATGGAACAAATTGGGGAGATAGTTGGGTTTTCACATCGTGACTCATACATCACAACTGAGAAAAAAAGATTCAGGGATGGCATGCTCAGAGGACATAGAATTCTCCAAGCTTAGCTGAGCTGTTGATGAAGAGGATACTTGTTGAACAGCAGCTGCAGCAAATGTGAAATGTACTGGCAGACATTCCAAGTGTCCTGCACACAACTGAAGAGACTAGAGGAGTGCTTTACAAGCACAAGTTTCATGATGTCACAAGCCTTTGCAATGATGTCTTCTTCCATGGAAAGAATGATCAACTGCAAGGAGCATCAAGTATGACAATCATACGTGCATGCACTTTCTCCACTGCAGAGATCCTGGCTGTTGTGTACTGTGCAACTCCAGGTCTGCCCAGGCACCTTCAGCGTGCTAATAACATGTTCGATGATGTATCTGGTTTTTCATATGCCTTTATTTATACTGCTCCTGAGTCTGATTAGTTGGATTCCTCACAAGTGGGTATCACTTGTCTCCAAGCAGCCAGCTGATAACGCTGCTTTGAGGTGTGAAGAGATCAGGGAGGGTGATCAGCAGCAAGACAAAAGCATCATGGCAACCACACCTGTGGTATGGTTGTACGCGTGCTGCACACTGATGGAGTGGAAGCTCCTGTGCTGAATGAATATTTCTGGTTGATCTGGGAGCACCTTGATTGCTAAATAAATACAGTGAATGATGTTCTGCACTTATTGGCAGCCAGCCAGAGCCACAAACCCGAGCCCCCAATCAATCTGATTGGCATCATGACAAGTAAAGTTGACAAAAATGTTAGCCCTGGCAAACAAGCCATCAGCCACCCTGTCTTCTGCATTTGTTTGTGCTGACTGCAAGCTTCTGCAAAGGTTTCTGGAGGTTCTCTGGAAGGATTGAAGTGGAAATAAGTTCAGGTCAACAGTGTGATTTTGACAACCACCAGTAAGGGTTGGCCACCAATTCCAGGAGGATGCTGCTCTTCTTCTAGCAGGCTACAAATTTGTGTTACTCGTTGAAGTTCACTTGGCTGTATTTGCAAATATGAGTTGCATTTTGTAATCAATTAAAAAGTATCCAACTTTATTGCTGTTGTGAATTTGTAGTCACATACCAATATCGCCAGTACTTACATTACAGAGGGCTCCAAAGCGCAATATAGAGAGAAGTGAGTGTACGTGGCTCTCACTGGTAAAGTATAACCTAGTACGAACATGTCGTTCTGGGGACATGACTCCTCTTGAGTATCTGGAAAAAATGGATGTGAAAATTGAAATAAAATCGTATAATATATTTTAAACTGTACATTATAAAACTGATTTTGAGGATTATGAAAGAGAATTATACCCTTATCAGAAGCCTATTCTTTGACCGTCTTTTGGAACCAAATTTATTGTCCTTATTTTCTCCCACCCTGACCAGTTAATTGGCTGGTCAGTAGGCAATTTCTTTAAATCCATGAGGTGCAGACCCGAGTGTAACTGGTGCACAACTACTTTGCAACCCTCCATCTTGCCTAACAACATGCAAAGAATTCATGGATTTGCCACCAAGGTTGAGATGATCCCCCCCCCCCCCCCCCCCCCCCCCCCCCCCCCACCTTTCCCACCAAATCAAACTTCTCAAGAAGCATCCCAAACCCTTTCCTGAACAGATGCGTTTATTCGGTTTCCCCATCTCCTCTCAGGCTCATTCCAAGCATATTGTGCCCAAGATCCATTTTCTGCTCCCTTAAACACCATTCCCATGAAAAGGCGGGACCTGAGGCAGAAGGGCTACCTGCTGCTTGGGTAAGCGAAAGGCTAATTATTGGAAGCTGACTGAAATTTTCAAGGAGAGGCCAGAGAGAGAGAGAGAGAGGAGCCAGAGAGAGCTGTAGCGAGCGTGAGAGAGAGAGAGCGTGAGAGAGAGCAAGAGAGAGCGCAAGAGAGCGAGCGCGAGAGAGAGCGCTAGAGAGAGAGAGAGCGCTAGAGAGAGAGAGAGAGAGAGCACGAGAGAGACCACAAGAGAGAGAGCGCGAGATCGTGAGAGAGAGGCCAAAGAGAGCGAGAGAGAGACTGTACACCTAGATCTCTCTGACTGTCAATATTCTTGAGAGGTCTACCATTCACTGTATATTCCCTACCTGTGTTAGACCTTCCAAAATGCATTACCTCACATTTGTCTGGATTAAACTCCATCTTCCATCTCTCCGCCCAAGCCTCCAAACAATCTACATCCTGCTGTATCCTCTGACAGTCCTCATCGCTATCCACAATTCAACCAACCTTTGTCGTCCACAAACTTACTAATCAGACCAGTTACTTTTTCCTCCAAATCATTTATATATACTACCAACAGCAACGGTCCCAGCACTGAACAATGCGGAACACCAGCACCCTTCCATTGCTACTCTCTGCCTTCTATGACCTAGCCAGCTCTGTATCCATCTTGCCAGCTCACCTCTGATCCCATGTGACTTCACCCTTTTGTACCAGTCTGCCACGAGGGACCTTGTCAAAGGCCTGACTGAGGTCCATACAGACCACATCCACAGCCCTACCTGCATCTTTGTAACCGCCTCGAAAAACCCAATCAAGTTAGTGAAACACAATCTCCACATCACAAAACCATGCGGCCTCTCGCTAATACGTCCGCTTGCTTCCAAATGGGAGTAGATCCTATCTTAAAGAATTTTCTCCACTAATTTCCCTACTACTGACGCAAGGCTCACCGGCCTGTAGTTCCCTGGATTATCCTTGCTACCCTTCTTAAACAAAGGAACAACACTGGCTATTATCCAGTCCTCCGGGACATCACTTGAAATCAGTGAGGATCCAAAGATTTCTGTCAAGGCCTCAGCAATTTCCTCTCTTGCCTCCTTCAGTATTCTGGGGTAGATCCCATCAGGCCCTGGGGACTTATCCACCTTCAATATTTCAAGACGCCCAACACCTCGTCTTTTTGGATCTCAATGTGACCCAGGCTATGGACACACCCTTCTCCAGCCTCAATATCCACCAATTTCTTCTCTTTGGTGAATACTGATGCAAAGTATTCATTTAGTACCTTGCCCATTTCCTCTGGCTCCACACATAATTCCCTCCCCTGTCCTTCAATGGGCCAACCCTTTCCCTGGCTACCCTCTTGCTTTTTTATGTACGTGTAAAAAGCCTTGGGGTTTTCCTTAACCCTATTTGCCAATGACTTTTCGTGTCCCAAAAGGGAGGGCAGCTTTTCCTTCGAGCCGGAGTGCAGTCAAGACTCTCGGAACATCAACATTTACAAGTTTCATGTCCTTTATAAAAATTCTGCTTGTCTATTCTGATGAACATTTATACTTTCCCATATTACACTTCAACTGCCATATTGTTGTCCACTCACTTAATCTGTCTCTTTGTAGTCTGTCCCCTCCTCAGGTTGATTCCCACCTAGATATACTTCATCAGCAAACTTATGTACATTACTTTTTGTCTTTTCGTTCAAGTCATGAATATAGGTTGTAAATGGCTGATGAAGAGGGCCATTGCTCGGGCATGATAAAAAGGGTTACTAATCATCAGCAATTGTTTAATTGGATATAAATAAATACAACACCAGCATCTTTGCTCACAAATATTAAAATAAACAAATAATGGTTGTGAGGCTAGTTAAAAAGTTAAAAACAAGTTTAAAATGTCATGATTTTCTTGCAAGGCATTTTGTGCACTTCTATTGAGAAACCTATCCAAGTGGCGACAGTGTAGATTATTGCACTTATAGGATATGAAAATTGAGAAACTACTGTTACTCAAATATTTAGAAAAACACCAGCCCTTACAGTGGATGGAGTTTGTTGACAGTATCATCATCTTGAGTCCTCTGCAAGTCAGAACGGATTTTCCTTATCAAAGGAGTACAGTATCCTTTGGCAATATCCATCTTCTCAGCCTTGGTGATACCATATTCCTTGAAAAATGAAATTATTCATTGGTAAAATCAAGAAATGTATGCATTTTTGAAAAGGTGTTGACAACTTCAAATGTATTGTATTATTCTATTTGCTTCCTTCCTCTTTAAAATACAATTCATACATCCTCAATTTGTATCACAATCAGAAGAAAATCAGACTGTAGAAACATACACTGCAATTCAGGAAAATCAGTATTAATGAGAAGGTAGAGTGATGGTACTATCATCGTTACAGCTCAAAAGGTACCTCACACTCATTGGGCAGAATTTATATCCCCTGGGGGGTGGGCTAGGAGGCCGTATTATTAGGTGGTAGGGGGGTAGAGAGAGCCTGTTGCCTTCCTAACTCCCCAGATGAAGTCAGGACAAGCAAGGTTAAGGTCAGCTTTCCCGCTTGGAGGCCAACTGAGGCCCCTAAATGAGCATGCAAAAGCCTCATCCCACCACTGCTGGTATTCTATCAGTGGCAGGGGACACAGGGGTGGTGATATTGTGAAAGGGGGAGGGGGGGTGGTGTGGTTCCTCCTGATCAAACACCTTCAGCAGCAAGGGCCATCCCATTGCCCCCTTATCCTCTCCATCAGCCCGCCACAGGGACTGCAGACCGGCCCTTATGAGCCTACGCTACTCATTCCTCTTCTGGGGACTCTTCCACGGTTACTGCTCAGGGGCCATCTGCAGTCCCAACAGTGGTCACACATCCTGATGGTATTGCTGGGATTGAAGAGTTGCAGGCCATCTGATTAAGGCAAATAGCTACCAGCCAAAGCCAAAAAAAACCCAACGGCAGATAATTAACCAGCTGTTTGACAATTAATCTCTTTGAGGTTTCTTAAGTAGCAGCAGCAGGACCCAGCTAGCTATCTGGCTGGTGGAAAAGGACACCACCTTTAGCTATAATTTAGGAAAGCCTAAACCCACAGTTGAACAGATGTAGGTTTTTTTTTTAAATGAAAAAGTACCAAGCTTTTGTATTTACATGGTGTGGTGTACAAATTACTTTCCCTTTCTGCACTGTATTTAAAGGACTGCTGCACCAGTGTGCTTCACAAGAAAAATGAGAAGCAAATAAAGTAACCTATATAACTGCAGTTATATTCATCATAATATAATTATATTCAATTATAATGAATAATTAGTAAATAACTCATTTGAATTACAATCACATCATCAGGACATTCCAAGACACTTCTTATCCAATTACCTGGACTGTAGTCAATTGAGTAGGAAAACACAGGACTCAAATGCTACAAGGTAAGATCTCACAAAATGTGGATGGCCCACAGGAGGAGAAAGAAGCAAAAAGGGGAAAAAAACAGCTGTTACCGCATCTTCTTCATATGAGAAGAAAGGAGGCCGAATTAGGTTCCAATGAGTCTTATTACCTGAGGTATCACAATATCAGCCAATGACTTTGATAACTGGTACAGTTCCATAGTGTTCTCCAGTTGTAGGGAACTGTTGTGCTGAACATCATATTTTATGCAGTCATAGATGTCAGGAATTTTACTAATATCATAACGCCCATTCTTCATTTTGACATCCTTTTCTAATTTAGCCCATCTTCGCAGCATCAATTCGAGTGATTCACTATGATAAAGCTGAATATCTATGTATACATAGAAAGAAAGCACTTATTCCTTAGACAAAAGAGTTAATCTAGATCAAAAATATTCAGCTGTATAGGGAATGTGCAGGATCAACACAAGAGCAAAATCATTAAAACAAATCTTAACACCAAAGCTCAAGATCCTGGCCATTTGCCATCCTAATTACTTGCTGTATCTTTATGCTAACTGCGATCCTTGGAAAAGTGCACCCAAGTCCTTTTGGACATCAATGTTTACAAGTTTCACACCTCTTAAAAAATATTCTGCTTTTCTATTCTTTTTTATCAAAAGTGAATAACCTCACACTTCTGCATATTACACACCATTTGCTACTGTGTTGTCCATTCATTTCACCTGTCCATATATCTTTGCCACCTCTTTGACAAAGAGTCTTCGGACTCGTAATGTTAGCTCTTTTCTCTCCCTACAGATGCTGCCAGACTTGCTGAGATTTTCCAGCATTTTCTCGTTCATATCTCTGCCACCTCTGTACCCGCCTCATAGCCTGCATTCCCACCTAACTTTGTGTTGGCGGCAAAGTTAAATTACATTGACTCTGTCACTTTGTCCAAGTCATTAATATGTTCTTGTTTGAGGCAAAGCTGACCATCTGGGATGCTTAGTCGGGTTCCAGTAGGTACTGCCTATGACAGAATTTTGGAAGAGCTGCTGGTTTGAGATTTCCTCTCCTTGTGCTTTCTCCCTGCCTGTGGTCTGTACTTATTTGTGAATGAAGCAGCACCCTTTTAGTTTTAAATCTGTGGCCTAGGGTGAGCTTCCCTCAGGACTTGAAGTCGATATCAAAACACCGAAGTGGAACCTTTAGAGTGTTCATGCAATATTTCCTTTAACTGCTATGAGTGTGCACCCTGGACTTGAGCTCTCCATAGAAGATTCACTTTGGTAAGCAAGTGGCAGGGCATTCTGGCTACATGACCAGCCCAACACAGCTGTGACAGTCTCAATTTTGTGTGGAATTTTGGCATACCAACATGGGTGAGCATCTCAGTGTCTGGTATTTTGTCCTGCCAGATCTTCAGAACCTTCTGAAGGCAGCTCAAGTGAAAGTGGATGGGCTTCTTGGCACACAGTCCAAGTCTAACATGTGTAGATCACAGCAAGCAGAACTATTGCTCTCTCGACTTTCAGTTTGATAGAATTACTCCTCTTTATTCTCAAACTGTGTTCAAAATCTGGCAACGGCTACACTGCTCTGGTAACTCTTGCACATGTCTCATCATCAATCTAGAGTGCCTTGCCAAGATAAGTGAACTTGTTCATTGCTGACAGGTTCTGGTCATGAATTCAAACCTTGCGCAAGATAGGCTTTCCTGGAGCAGGCTGGTAAATTATTTCCGTAAGTCTTCATGCTGATTGTAAGGCCAAAAATTGTTGCATGTTTTGGAGAACAAGTCCATGCTACGTTGCACATCCAGCTGATCCAGCAACCAGTGCACAATAAGCAAACAGGAAACATGGTCTTTTTCCAGAGTCATTTCAATGAGCAGCTAACAGTCCCATGATGTCTAATTTTGATGTCAGGAACACCATCATGGAAGGCATCTGAGAGCATGAAGGTGAAAACATGAAGATGGTTCACACTAGTGCTTAACCCTACTTAATTTTGTGACTGGGAATGAGTCAGAACACAAATCAGCCATGGCATGCACAAGCATGCGGTTCGAGAACTGCCATAACATTTTGACAAATTTCTCAAAGCAACAAAGTTTCTCCATTGCCTTCCAGTGGCTCTCACAGCTGACTGTGTCAAAGGCCTTGGTCAGATGAACAAATGTGGAGTAAAGGTCCATGTTCTGACCGTGAGTATTTCTCCTGGAGCTGTTCAACCGCAAACACCATATCGGTCATTTCTTGATCTTTTCTGAAACCACACTGACTCTCCCACAGCAAATGTTGCACTAAGCGGTTCAGAAGAATTCTCATGCCGATTTTGAAGCCAATGGACAGCAGTGGCAATTCTCTATGACTGTCACAAGATCAACAATTTTCTTTTCATTTGTACAGGTGGATAGAGGAGGCATTTTTGTATTCTTGCGAGATGGTTCCTTGCTTCCACATAAGCAGAAAGAGTTCAATGTGTTTCTTGACTAGGCATTGATCTCTGGCCTTGTAGACCTAAACTGAGAGAGCATCAGATCCTGGAGCTTTACAGCTAAACAGAGTTGATGGCTTTTGCCATTTCAAATACTGTAGGAGAGTCATCAAGGAAACAGTAGACGGCAACCTGTGGCAGACTATTGTTTCTTCATTGATGGATGAAGGTGTCAGAGGAGGTGGTCCAAGTGCTTTTTTCCATCTGTCAAGAATTTGGGCTTTTCCGGTGAGCAGAGATGACAAGTTGGCACTGAGGATTGATGATGACCAGTAGACTGGGGCCAGACGACATATATGAGAGCATCATAGAATCTCTTCCAATCTTTGCATCAGCATATGACTGAAGTCTGTCTGCTTTCTGATTCAAATTGTCTTGCGTATCTCTGAGCTTGCATTGTACAGTCCTGCAGATGTTTCAGTTAGCAGTGTGCTTGAGCAATGACTTGTGTTACAATCCCAAGATGACGTTACAACTGGATGGGAAGATCCCAGAATGGAACCCTGGCTCAAAAGACCATAATTTTTACTTTTTTTATTAAATGTGGGGGAACAGTCACAGGAGTGTTAATTAGTTTTAACAAGAAAAAAGCATTATTAAAGATGAAAAAAGTTGGATAATACAATACTCCTTTACTCCCTCTTTATCTTAACAATTGCTCACAGGTTTTAGGATTGGCATGCATTACAAAGTACATATTAAGCAACAATGGTCTCATTAATACACAGTTCCTTTTAAGCACACGAGAACTGTGGTCAAATACACACTTCGCTTTGAACCAAAGTTAGCGTCTGTGGATTTTTCCTCAATTCCCACAGATGATTGTCACACGAGTGTTTCCAAACTCCACTCCAAAAACACACATTAAAATCTATCATAATTATAATGCTTTCTCTTCGTGACCTGCATTCCTAAATCCAGACCAGATTTTCCAAATGACACTTTTAACCACGGCTCTGCTTTTAACAGATAATCCAGTCCAGGATTTTGCACTAACGCCTTTAGGATTTCTTTGTCTTGACGGCTGTGTAAATTGCTCACAATTGCTTTCATTCTTAATTCCCAGACTGCATTAAAATGACATCAGACCTTTGAAGGCTGTTGTCCCACTTTAAATCTGGTTACTGCAATTCTTTCTTTAACTCAGAACATATGTTTACTCTTCCTCAAATTCTTCTGAACAATACCTTGACCTCTGTTCACCTAACACCAATTGTCCTAAACATTTTCTGTCCCAATTTCCTAGTTATCTGGACTGTAATTTGTACTTCAGGAGGCATGTCTCTTTCTAGTTGCTATTCTATCCAGTCTATTTTCTGGCAGGACTAAGGTGTTCAATCCCCGAGGTCCTGTCTCCAACTGCCTTAACTTCCAGTTAAAACTGAGAAGAAAACCCTTCCCTCTGGAAAGGGGCCGCCTGTTGATAAGCAATGATTTATTCGACTATTTATTCTTCACGCCGTCGCCCTCTCTGAGCACAATAGATACACAGTTGGAACTAAACCTACGCCCACACATACAAACACCATCCAGCATGAATCTAACTGGAGGTTTTACCCTTCCAGCCACAGAAATATTAAATTAAACCCACTTAAAACTATGCCTTATTTGTAATAGAACATAGAACATTCAGTGAAGAAGGAGGCTATTCAGCCCATCGAGTCTGTACCGACCCACTTAATGTTTACCAATACAAATATAAATCCCTTAAAACTTCTGTAATTGTTCTCAGTTGTCATTGAGGTAAGTTCCAGAAGTGATATTTTTCCTCCAGTAGTTTCTGGGTCACCTCATGGTTTTCATCAAACCAATCTTAAGAGAAGAACAGCCTTTGGCCTCTTAAAGGAGTGGAGTACGCTATCCTTGAAGATTGCCCAATTATTGTCAAAGCAGTTAATGGCAATTTTGGCTGCACACATGCGACTCTTAAGGTTCTTGGAGCGATTCCTTCATGATTGTCTATTTGAAACTGAAGAAACTTAGAAGCTTCTGGACTTTCATGCCCTCACCTAGCGGGATTGATCTTGACGTTTAGTGATAAAATGTTATGGCAGTTGCTAGTGCGTCAGCGCCACACATTTGTTTACTTGCATGCATATCCTGTCTATCCCTTTGCCTAGTAGGAACCTATGCCAGGAGTCAGACAAGGGGGAATCAAGGACAAAACAAAAGACAGAAAGCGGACTGAGTGGTAGGCATAGAAACCAACGACCAAATTCAAGCAGGACCATAGTGAAAAATAGTGGGAAAGGGGCAAGGGATGTTAAAACAACAAGCCTTAAGGTTCTGTGCCTTAATGTGCAGAGCATTCATAATAAAGTGGCTGAATTAACTGCGCAAATAGATGTAATCGTAAAGGACAGCATTGCAGCACAGTGGATAGCATTGTGGCTTCACAGCGCCAAGGTCCCAGGTTCGATTCCCTGCTGGGTCACTGTCTGTGCGGAGTCTGCACGTTCTCCCCGTGTCTGCGTGGGTTTCCTCCGGTGCTCCGGTTTCCTCCCACAGTCCAAAGACGTGCAGGTTAGGTGGTTTGGCCATGATAAATTGCCCTTCGTATCAAAAACCATTAGGATGGGTTATTGGGATAGGATGGTAGTGAGGGTTTAAGTGGGTCGGTGCAGACTCGATGGGCCGAATGGCCTCCTTCTGCACTGTATGTTCTATGTAATCTATGTTCTATGATATACTCAGGATTACGGAGACATTGCAGCAGGGTGACCAAGGATGGGAACTGAACATTCTGGGGTATTCAGCATTTCTGAAGGATAGACAAAATGGAAAAGACGGTGGAGTTGCATTGCTGATTAAAGAGGAAACTAAAGCAATAAGGAGTAATGATATTAGCTCTGACAATGTGGAATCTGTATGGATGAGCGGAGAAACACAAAGGGACAAAAAAACCTTAGTGGGGGCTGTATACAGACCCCCAAACTTTAGTGGTGATGCTGGGAATGGCAGGGAATTAGAGTCAGGTGTGATAAAGAAACATCTACAATTATGGGTGACTTTAATCTGCATATAGATTGGGAAAATTAAATTAGTCACAATACCAAAGAGAAGGAAATTCTGGAGTATAAAGGGGATGGTTTTCTGGATCAATGCCTTGAGCAACCAACTAGAGAACAGGCCATCCTAGACTGGGAATTGTGTAATGAGAAAGGAATAATTGACAATCCAGTTGTGTAAGGTCCCTTGGGGATGAGCGACCATAATATGATGGAAATTTTTCATCAAGGTAGAGAATGACGTCGCTGATTCTGAGACTGGGGTCCTGAATCGAAATAAAGGTAACTATGGTGATATGAGGCATGAGTTGGCTATGATGGATTGGGAAATGCTACTTAAAGGGATGACGGTGGATAGGCAATGGATTGGATTTGCTTATTGTCACGTGTACCGAGGTACAAAGCATGATAACAAATTGTTTATTTATTCCTCTCTGGAACAAAAGAAAAATGGGAAAGGTGGCCAAACCATGGCTTACAAGGGAAATTAGAGATAGCATTAGGAATCAAAGAAGAAGCATACAAATTGGCCAAGAAAAACAACAGGTCTGAGGACTGGGAGCAGTTTCGAATTCAGCAAAGGAGAGCAAAGGGATTAAAGAAGGGGAAAATAGAGTACAAGTGTAAGCTTGCAAGGAACATAAGAACTGACTGTAAAAGTTCCTATAGTTATGTGAGGAGAAAAAGATTGGTGAAGATAAATCAGGTCCCTTACAGTCAGAAACAGGGGAATTTGTAATGGGGAACAAAGAAATGGCTGAGCAACTATATACATACTTTGGTTGTCTTCACAAATGAGGACAGGAATAACATACCAGAAATTTGGGAACACTGTGTGAGGGGGAACTGAAGGAGAACAGTATTAAAGAAATGGTATTGGGGAAATTGATGGGATTGAAGGCCAATAAATCCCCAGAGCCTGATATTCTAAATCCCAAGGGCCTGATAATCTAAATCCCAGAGTAATTAAGGAAGTGGCCCTAGAAATAGTGGTTGTATCAATGGTCATCTTCCAAGATTCCAGAGACTCAGGAACAGTTCCTACAGATTTGAAGGTAGCTAATGCAACCCCATTATTTAAAAAGGGATGTAGAGAGAAAACAGGGAACCATAGATCAGTAAGCCTGACATCTGTAGAGGGTAAAGTTCTAGAATCCATTATCAAAGATTTTATAGCCGAGTACTTGGAAAACAGTGGCAGAATCAGAGTCAGCATGGATTTATGAAAGGGAAATCATGCTTGACAAATCTACTGGAATTCTTCGAGAATGTAATTAGTAGAATTGATGAAGGGGAGCCAATGGATGTAGTTATTTGGACTTTTGAATGCTTTCGACAAAGTTCCAAATAAGAGATGAGCATGTAAACTTAAAGCGTATGGGATTAGTGTATTGAGATGAATAGAATACTGGTTGGCAGACAAGAAACAAAGAGTAGGAATTAACGGGTCTTTTTCAAATTGGCAGGCAGTGATTGGTGGGGGTACCGCAGGGATCGGTGCTGGGACCCAGCTATTCACAATGTATGTTAATGATTTAGATGAGGGAACGAAATGTAATACATTCCAACTTTGCAGATTGACCAAAACTGGGTGGGAGGGTAAGCTGCGAGGAGGATGCAGAGACGCTTCAGTGTGATTTGAGCATGTTAAGTGAGTGGGCAAATGAATGGCAGATGCAGTACAATTTGAATTAATGTGAGGTTATCCACTTTGGTAGCAAAAAGGCAGATTATTCGAACTGTCATAAACTAAGAGTGGGGAATGTGCAATGAGACTTGGGTGTATTCATACAAGGTAAGCATGCAGATGTAGCAGACGGTAAAGAAGGCAAATGGTTTGTTAGCTGTCATAACAAGCGGATTAGAGTACAGGAGCAGGGATGTCTTGCTTATTATACAGGCCTTAGAGAGGGTACACCTGGAACAGTGTGTGCAGTTTTGGTCTTATCTGTGGAAGATGTTCTTGTTATAGAGGGAGTGCAGAGAAGCAGAAAAGGTTTACCAGATTGATTCCTGGGATGACAGGATGACATACGAGGAGTGATTGAGTTCATTAGGATTGTATTCGCTGGAGTTCAGAAGAATGAGGGGGGATCTCATTGAAACCTATAAAATTCTAACAGGACTAGACAGGGTAAATGCAAGAAGGATGTTCCCGATAGTGGAGTGTCCAGAACCAGGTGTCACAGTCTGAGCATACAGGGTAGGTCACTACGGAATGAGATGAGGATCATAATGAATGGCTTGAAGGGCCGAATGGTAGGATCCTGCTCCTATTTTCTTTTTCCTATGACATAGATTAAATGTCAATGAATGGAATGGTAGTGCATCCAAAACGTCTCGTCATTAGGAGAGCTGAAAACTCATGCTCTGCACAGCACACAACTTCAGCAAGAGAAGACCACTGCTCTTGCAACTGCTTTGTTTTTTCTAATGATCCCTTTCGATGCCTAGTGATCAGCACCAACTCATGCGTTGAAACCACCAAGAATAATAAGCAACAATCATCGAGTGGAGGTCATGATAAAATTTATCTTCGAGTTTATTAGGATTGGTCATGGTAGGGGCATACACATGGACGAGGGTGGTCATGCAGAGGAAGTTAATGCACCATCAGATGATCATTAATGCCTTTTGGAATACAAATCAGCTTACTTACTTGATGGTTCATGACAGCAAAGCCCACACCAGCTTTGCACTGTTCTTTTCATGGTTTCATAGCCCTGTCAAAGGAATGTGAAACCTGCACCGATTTCCAAGAGCCGACTCTCCTGAGGTAAACAAATCTTGCTGAGGACATTGATTTGGACATCATACCTAACCAGCTCTAAACTCACAAAATCAGTTGTCTAAGATATGTTAGCAATGGTATTGTCCAAGAGGGTGATCACGTTCCATGCACCAATGGCGACTGGTGTCATCGTTACTTTCTATTTTGAGATCGACTCAACTGCATTGGTTAGTTTCCTCCCGATGCTGCCTGCTGGACAGGGTTAGGTAAAGCAGACAATGTTTACAGCACCTTTTGGATCCCTTTCCTCATGCCAGGAGAGTGACCAGTGAGGTCCTGAAAAGGGCTGCTCAATTCTCAGGGCGCTGTCAAGTTCCACTTCTGCAGTGGTTAGCACTGCTGCCTCACCGCGCCAAGGACACAGGTTCAATTCCATCCTTGGGGGACTTGTCGGTGTGGAGTCTGCACTTTCTCCCTCATCTGCGTGGATTTCCTCCGGGTGCTCCGGTTTGCTCCCATAGTCCAAAGATGAGGTGGATTGGCCATGCTAAATTGCCCCTTAGTGTGCAAAGTGCAGGTTAGGTGGGGTTATGGGATTACAGGGATAGGGTGGTGTAATTGAAAATATGGAAAGATGTGTCATTTGAAACATGGAAGTCTGGCAATATCTGGTCTGAGAGAAACATGAAAGGATACAGGGAAAGATCCCACAACGGGTTAATAGCAGCTGCAAAGAACCGGATTATAAAATGCAGATTCCTTCTCCCAAACAAACAGACAGGATTTTTGTATGAAGCTAAAAACAATGCTTCACACCTTCATTGAAAGTAACTATCTTAGTAAGCATCTGGAAAAGCATGGATGAGGGTTTCAGTTGAGCTAAGTGATAAATGTAAACCTTTCAAGTTATAACCAAGTGGATTTTAGCATACAGCTGAAAGCAATGTTTCACACCTTCATTGAAATTAACTATCTTAATAAGCAGCTGGAAAGGAAACGATAAGATTCAGTTGAATTTGGTGACAATTCTAGGTGTGAAGTTCTGCCGATATCAGGTAAATTAAAGAAAATTGGAGACCGTCAGTCTACAAGAAACAGAATTTAAAGCCAAAATCAAAGTCAAAAATATGAGCTGAGGACACAATTGGGAAATAAAACTATAGAAATGACAGGAAATAAAAGCAACACCTCTTGAAATCAAAGCATTTTGAATATCACAAAGGAACTTTGAACATCACAAAGGAAACAATGTAATCAGAGACCTGAGGTGAGGTCATGTCAAAATGAATACTTGGTTGTATTTAGAATGTTTAGATCAAAGATACTTTTTACAATCAAAGTGAAATAATAGTTACTTTACAATAAGGTCATAAAAAAACTTAATAACTGTTAGAAAGAGAATATAAACCCAGAGACCAGAGCAGGAACTACCAGAATCAGAACTCAGAGGGAAGGAGAGAAGGAACAAGATAAGCAAGCAGGGTCACCTTACAGCCATCTCGGTCATGGGAAAGATAAGACATAGCAGCCGAGCTAAAACAGCTAATACATCTAAGGAAAACTAGAATTTAAAGAGGAAGCAGAGTCAGCTCAGAGATAGCCAGCAGAGCCAGCTCTCATAGCTCAGTACATGGGATCGACAAGACATAGCAACCAAGCTAACCAGCGAATACATCTAAAGAAGAACAGACTTTAAAGAAGATTTATTGTCAAGTTGGGCCTGAAGGTCCCTTCAACCAACCAGAAGGATCCAGAAGCAAGATCTTTTTACCTTTCTGTAAAGAAAGTGATTGCAGCTTTTAAAAGAAAAAATATAATAATAAAATAACTTAATTTAACCTGAAACAGTGGTTATTCCTAAGTCTACTTTACTTACTTAGCAATGCCGGACCTAGGATTGATGCTACTAAGTGGTAAGTAGATGAAATCTTCGGTGAAAGTATGGGTTATACCGGGGGATAACTTGAAAAAATAGTTTGACCTGAATAGCACCCACCAAAGCCAGCATCGGAGTCAGGGAGTGAGAATCCCTGTTCACCATTTAGAATGACGGCCCTTTTTGGTATAGGGGGAATTCTAAGAATAGTGGTGAGTTTTCAACAACAGTGGTTAGTGCAATCTCTCACTGAAGACATCAATTTGGACATCACACCTAATGGCCTCCTTCTGCACTGTAGGAATTCTATGTTCTATGACTTGAACGTGAATTGATTATAGACTGAACAGTTGCACATAGACAGCCTCACTCTTTTGTCCTGATTATATTGGTCCAATGGCAAGATGTCCAGATGGCTGGAAATAGATCTGGATGCAGTCTTTTCATGCACTACATATTCCACAACACTATATTGAACCACCTTCAAGAACATTGGACCTAAAATGATCTCACTGCCCAATCTACCAGCATTAATCTTCGTTTGTGGGGACAGGCAAATCTCTAAGTTGTTCAGGGTAGGAGACCTAAAATCTATCCTTACCCAGTTTGGCCCACCCATTGAAGCAGTTTACTAGTGTGACCACTGTCACATGCTGAGAGCTTCTAGGAACCACAGGTGGGAGTTGGGTGAAGGTGAACACCTGTACAGGGCCCGCCACTCCAAAGAGTGCTTTCCTCCTTTACGTTCACAGACTGTAAATAGCTTTGCCAGCATTGATCCTTGCATTTTTTTTTTAAATTTAGAGTACCCAATAAATTTTTTCCAATTAAGGGGCAATTTAGTATGGTCAATCCACCTACCCTGCACATCTTTGGGTTGTGGGGGGGAAACCCACGCGAACACGGGGAGAATGTGCAAACTCCACATGGACAGTGACCCAGAGCTGGGATCGAACCTGGGACCTCGGAGCCGTGAGGCAGCAATGCTAACTACTGCGCCACCGTGCTGCCCCTTGATCCTTGCCTGTGACAGCGTGCCAACTTGAAACTGCCCCGTTTACACCTACCCAGTTGCGTATCCATTAACCAGTCCTCTATCAATGCAAATATTTTACCAACTCCATGAACCTCATCTTGCGTATTAATCTTTCATGTGGCACCTTTTGGATATCCAAGTTTCAGCATTTACTGGTTCCCCTTTATCTACCTTCATGTTTATATCTTAAAAAACAGCAATAAATTTGTCACACTATTTCCCTTGTGCTGAGTTTGTCTGATCATACCATAAATGACTTTTTAAGTGCCCTGTTAAGACTTCCTTAATAATAGATTCCAGCATTTTCCCAACAATTGATGTCAGGCTAACTGGCCTGTAACTCTCTGGTTTTATCACCACCTCTTTTCTTGGACAGTGAAGTTACATTTATTAACTTCCTATATCACTAGGACTGTTTTGAAAATCTAGGGAATGCTGGATTTATTTATTGTCACGTGTACCGAGGTACAGTGTAAAGTATTTTTCTGCGAGCAGGTCAAACAGATCACTAAGTACATGAAAATAAAATAAAATAAAAGGAAATGGATACTCCAAGGAGGTAGAAACATTAGTTTGCCATTTCCTTACCTTCAAATACCATCAAGGATGTGGACCAATGCATTTGTATCAAGTCATCAAAGTGACCTCAATATTTCAGCATTCAATTAACCTATTACATATCATACAGGATGAAGTCCATACAAATAACAGAATATGACCATACCAGATTACGTACATGCTAATACAAAGCAAAGAGCTACTCCAGTTCTTTGCACACTATTTTCAAATGTGACCTCATTTTAACTCTCCACCACTTTCTCAAAGGCAAAAAGGGATGGGCAACAAAGACTGGCCTTGCCAGAATTGCCCAGATCCCATGAACAATATATTTTTTTAAACTTTAAAATTAACATGACTTCAGACATCAGAAACACATCACAGCCATAAAGCAGCATAGTAACATTCAGTATATAATTATTTAAGTTCACCTATTATAGATCAACATATAATAGATACATCACATAAATATGGACATGGATGTTTTAAAGTACTTCATAAAACTATTTTATGTTCACATGTAAGTTTCAGCCACGCTCTACATATTTTGTGGTGATCGGTGGGGGCCTGAGTGAGTATATTCCCAGGTCAGACGGAAGTTGGAAAAAAAATTAAACGGGCAGATTTTAACAATCTGGCTTGGGATTTTGAGATGGACTTTGGGTTGGGGAGAAGCTTGCCCAGGTTCACTTCACCTAACAACCAAATAAAAAGAACAGCGTGGCCTCCTTCGAAAGCAAGCACTTAGAAAGAGAGAGAAAATGAGTCAGCAACTCATCCAAAACTCTGTGGTATCCTGCTCTACTTGTAGCAGAAGCTTCTTGGAGCAGATTAGTCTTAACAGTCACCGCTGCTAAGGTACCCACTACTCTCCTACCAAACACCCCAGATGAAGAACACGGTCACCTTCACCTGAAAGGACAAAGAAGACATATCCTAGAAATATTCTGTGTTTGCTAACACTCTTATTTCCTTTGCTGACCTACAAATATTGTTTTAAATTATTTGTTCAACTGTATCCTGAGATCCTTTGTTCTTCTGCGTCATTAAGATATTTCTAATTTTCCTACTGAAGTGCATCTTCTTGTGTTATGTTGCATTATCAATGTTAGCTATAACACCCCCCTCCCTGTCACAGCGATAATTATGAGTGATTTTAATCTACATATAGAATATTGATTGACAAAACAAATTGGCAATGGTAGCCTGGATGATGAGTTCAGTGTATTTTTGAGACTGTTTCTTACAGAAACACATTTCAACATCAACCAGAGAGCAGGGATGCTAGATCTAGTGATGTGCAATGAGACAGGATTAATTAATGACCTCAAGTGAAGGTGTCCCTTGGCAGCAGTGATCATATGACTGAATTTCAAATTTAGTTTGAGGGAGAGGTAAGTGGTTGAAAGACGTGTGCTTTAATTTTAAATATGTGCAATCGTGATGGCATGAAGACGGCGCTGGCTAAACTGAACTGGAAAATTAGATTAAGGAATAGACCAGTAGAGGTGCATTGGCAGATGTATAAGGAGAGGTTTCAGAATACTTAGAAAAGATGGATTCCAGTGAGAAGGACACACCATCTGTGGCTAACTATCAAAGTTAAAAGATAGCATCAATTTGAAAGAAAAAGCATCTAATTCTGAAAGGTTGAGTGGCAGATCAGAAGTTTGAAAATAATATAAAGACCAGCAAAGAATGACTAAAACATTAATAAGGAGTGAGAAATTAGAGTACAAGGGAAAGCTAACTAGAAATATAACAGATAGTATGAGTGTCCACAGGTACTCAAACAGGGAAAAAGTAAAGGAAGCATTGGGCTACGGGTACTAAAGAAAATTATTAGAACGAAAATCTGACCAGTCCCCCCAGCCCCGATGCACTTCATCCTAGGGTCTCAAAAGAAATTGGTGCCGAGATAGTAGATGCATTGGTTTCAATTTTCCAAAACTTGCTGGATTCTAAAAAGATCCCGTCAGATTGGAAAGCAGCAAATGTGACTCCTCTATTCGAGAAAGGAGGGAGACATAAAGGAAGAAACTACAGCCCAGTTAGCTTAACAAATGTTGTTGGGAATTGTTGAAATTGCTTATTAAGCAGGCAATAGTGGGGCATTTACACATTTTGTGAAAGGGAATCATGTTTGATTAATTTATGGAGTTGAATAAGCAACATGGATAAAGGGGAACCTGTAATGTACTGTACTTAGATTTGCAAAAGGCATTGATAAGGTGCCACATCAAAGATTACTATGCAAAGTAAGAGCTCATGGTGTAAGGGACAGATGATTTGTTAGTTAACATGAAACGGACTAAGCATAAATAGGTCATTTTTGGAATGGTAAGATGTGATGAGGGGAGTGCAACAGGGATCAGTGCTAGGGCCTCAACCATCAAAGTTTATATCAATGACTTGGATGAAGAGTCCAAATGTATAGTTGCCAAGTTAGATGATGATCCAAAGGTAGGTAGGAAATTAAGTTGTGAAGAGTACATAAAGCATTCAGGGGTAGCAGGGTAGCATGGTGGTTAGCATAAATGCTTCACAGCTCCAGGGTCCCAGGTTCGATTCCCGGCTGGGTCACTGTCTGTGTGGAGTCTGCACGTCCTCCCCGTGTGCGTGGGTTTCCTCCGGGTGCTCCGGTTTCCTCCCACAGTCCAAAGATGTGCGGGTTAGGTGGATTGGCCATGCTAAATTGCCCGTAGTGTCCTAATAAAAAAAGTAAGGTTAAGGGAGGGGTTGTTGGGTTACGGGTATAGGGTGGATACGTGGGTTTGAGTAGGGTGATCATGGCTCGGCACAACATTGAGGGCCGAAGGGCCTGTTCGGTGCTGTACTGTTCTATGTTCTATCTGCAAACGGACAGAAATAGGTTGTGAGTGGGCACAAATTCGACAGGAGTATAATGTGGGGAAATGTGAAATTGTCCACTTTAGCAGGAAGAATAGAAAATCAGCATATCATTTGAATGTAGAGATTGCAGAACTCTGAGGTACAGAGAAATCTGGATGTCCTGGTAGATGAATCACAATAAAACATAGTATGCAACTGATCAGGAAAACAAATCGAATGTTGCTATTTATTGCAAGGGGAATAGAACATACAGGGTGTGTTGGGTGTTTTGCTACAGTTGGAGAGATCAGATCTGGAGGACTGTATACAGTCGCAGTCTCTTTATTCAAGAGAGGATATAAATGCATTAATAATTCAAAGAAAGATCACTCGACTGACACCTGGGATGGGGTGGGAAAGTCTTATGAGGAAAGGTTGGGCAGGCTGAGCCTGTATGCATTGGAATTTAGAAGGTCGAGATTTGATCTTATTGAAATGGATGCTGAAAGGATGTTTTCACTTGTGGGAGAGGCTCGAACTAGGGAACACAGTTTAAAAATAAGAGAGCTCCCATTTAAGGTGGAGTTGAAAAGAAATGTTTTCTCTCAGAGGGTTGTGAATCTTTTGAACTCTCTTCCCAGGAGGATAGTAGAAGCAGGGACATTGAATATTTTCAAGGCAGAGGTATATTCTTGACTAACGAGGGAGTAAAAGATTATTGGGGATAGATGGAATGTAGAGTTGAGGCCACAATCAGATCAGCCATGAGATCAGCAGATTTGAGGTGCGGAATGGCCTACTCCTGTTCCTCAGTCCGATATTCCTATGTATGCTCAGTTTGGCAGCTGCGAATTTTGACATTAAGCTCGTGTCCTCGTCCAAATCGTTAATGTAAAGTCTCAACAACACTGGTGATGGCACGGATTCTTGCAGAACACTACTTTCTACCTTCCTCTAATCTTAATAACTACTTTTTACCTCTGTTTTCTGCTTTCTATTTTTAAGCCATTTGCTATCCATTCAGTGATTTATCATGACATCAAATTCTCTAACCTTTGTATGAGTCTGTGTTGTATCTAATAAAGTATTTTGTTATTTGTTTCTAGAACGGTTCATTTCTTTTTATATTTGCTAATTCAACTACACAGCCTCTTTGTTTTCCTAATTGTTATTTTGACATCTTTCCTAACCTCTTCATGTTCTCTTCTGTCATCATTTCCTGTCTCTGTACAAATGAAACTTACCAGCTGATTTGGGATCTTCCATCCTCTGTCTAATTTGGGATGTCAGGCTCTGAATGAGGGCATAAACTTTATCACAGGTCTTGACAGGGTTTTTGATTAACTGCATTGACTTAATTATAGAGCTGCTTTTCGTTGGAGCAAGCTGGAAAAGACAAAAGTGTAAAGAAAACTATTACAGACCACAATACACACGAAATAATTCAGAAGCAACATGCATTATTCCTGTCTACTCACCTCTGTGCCCAGTATTATTGTAGCCTAAAAATTCAGTCCTAAACAAAAACTGCAATGAGCGAAGAGACAACACAGGGATTCAGCAGAAAACAGGCACATTTAAAGTTAACCTGCAACTGTCAGAACATCCTAGCTATCTGTATAGAGATTCGGAAAATATTTTTCTCTGAAGGCAGAGGTAGGTAGATTCTTGATAAGCAATTGGGTTATGCAACTGAAGATAAAATCAGGCCATCCTCGATCTTTTTGAAAGGCAGAGCAAGCTCGAAGGGGCAAGTGGCCTCCTCCTGCTCCCAATTCATATATTCGCATGTCCTTTTCAACTCTACAATTTTCAAGCATGGGCAAACACCCACCCTCCTCCAACCCCCCTCCACCACTGCCTTGGTCCGTGGCATTACCTTCACTTTGGTTCCATGTTTGCATATCCAATTACAGCAGAACAGCTGTACAAGGACTTTTCTGCCTGCTCTGCCACCACAAGGGCACCTGTTTGAAGCTATGTAGTTACTTCCGCAAATGTCTGCCATTCTGGTTCCATTACTTTCAGGTTCTCCTGCGTCACATTCTGATCTAAAGATGAATTCATCTTTATGGCCAAGCTTTTAGTTAATCTTTCCTGTATCTCCATCCTTAGCTTGGTATCCATTTTATTCATCATGTGTTTGCCAACTACTTTGGAATGTTTTCTACATCAAAAACATTGGACAAATACAAATATTTGTTTTGATGGTGGGATGAGAGTTTGCCACATTAATGGGAAGCACACAGCACTACAACTCTAACTCAAACAAGTATTGTTGTGGGAGGATTGTATCAGTACAATTTGGATAACTAAAGAAATCATTTCTTTTTCAAATAACGTCTTATTCTACAAAAAAACCCCACAAAATTAGAACACAAATATTAGAATAGAAAGAAGATGTCACCCACCTTTTCATAATCATCAGTGGTGAAGTCTCGGTCTTTCTGTAGGATCTCATGAAGCCGAGCTTTAACCCGCTGTTGGCAACTACTCAGGGAATCACTGTCACTGTCCAGCAACCCATTCATGTTAGCACTTTTAACCATCTGTACAAGAATTGGAGTTAGCTCCCCTTCCAGAGCTAGCAACCCCTAGATGTAAATAGTCAACATAATCTTAGGTAGTACTTCACATAGAAACAAATCAATTTAATTTTATTTAGCTACAGCAGCACTTTGGAATATTATTTCTACTATAAATAGAATTTATCATAAATAGTGGAACCGAACACGACCTAAAATTTACCTTCTGTTTCTGATCAGTTTTGACATTGCATTTGGAGAACATAATGGGTGAATTTCCCGCTGGCGGGATTCTCCGTTCCAGCAGCAGCGCACCCCCGCCCATGGGTCTCTCGGCTGCATGGGGGTCTACAAAGGGAAATTCCATTGGCCAGTGGCAAGAATGTAGAATCCCATTGCCAGCGATGGCACGCCACCAAGAAACACTTGGTTGGAAAGGTAGAAAATTCGCCCCAATTACTTGGTTTTTTAAAAAAAACTGTGCCAATTAACTTGAAGTCTGGATCAGCTAAATAACTGATCATTAATTTACCAGAATAACAGATATGGCTAGATATTTAATCAAATCATATTTTACAGATGCTGATAACCTGCTGATGCAAAATATTCTGACACATTTCACTTGGCTTCATTTCACAACTGACCTGGGAAAGATTTAGAAAAAATGACTTCACTCAGACATTCAGAATTTGTCAGAACAGCAACAATATCCAAAATAATAATAATAATCTGTATTAGTGTCACAAGTAGGCTTACATTAACACTGCAAAGGCGTTACTGTGAAAATCCCCCAGTCGCCACACTCTGGCGCCTGCTTGGGTAACTGAGGGAGAATTCAGAATGCCCAATTCACCTAAAAAGCACGTCTTTTAGGACTTGTGGGAGGAAACCGAAGCATCCGGAGGAAACTCGCACAGACATGGGGAGAACGTGCAGACTCCGCACAGGTAGTGACCCAAGCGGGAATCAATCTGGGACCCTGGATCTGTGAAGCAACAGTGTTAACCACATGCTACCGTGCTGCACTATCCAGTAGTACAATTTCAAATATATTGGTGCGAAAAAGCATAAGCATTTCATGAAATTCTGGACATTTCAAACCTTGGCAAAGGCTGCTGCGGTCATTTGAACTCTCCCTTCATCCGATGCATAAATCTTTAGATCATGCCGATACGTACTGTGCAATCGGAGTAAACCACAACCGGGAAATCCTGCATAATCTCCTGAAACAGAATATATGAAATGGAGCCGGCAAGACTAGAAGGATGTATTAAATATTCAACCCTTTGTAAATATTTTTTAAAATATTTTTATTAAAGTATTTGAAAATTTTTATTAAAATAACATTAACAATGACATCAACATGGTGTAATAAACATTTCCCCCCCCATCTCAATCTTCACATGTCCCAACATAAAACAACAATCCACCCCCCCCCCCTCGGAATACTGCATCTGCTGACATTTTAATTTTCCCAGGGAAAGTCGAGACGGCTGCTACCTCCGGGTGAACCCGACCATTGACCCTCTTAAGGCGAACTTTATCTTCTCAAGACTGAGAAACCCAGCCACGTCACTAACCCAGGTCTCTACACTCGGGGGCTTTGAGTCCCACCACATTAACAAGATCCGTCTCCGGGCTACCAGGCAGGCAAAGGCCAAGACGTCAGTCTCTTTCGCCCCCTGAACTCCCGGCTCTTCCAACACTCCAAAGATCGCTACCGCCGAACTCGGCCCCACCCGTGTTTTTAGCACCTTGGACATTGCCTTAGCAAAACTCTGCCAAAACCCTCTGAGCTTCGGGCATGTCCAAAACATGGGGACATGTTTCCTCCCGGTCCTGGATTTTGACCGGTCCAGTTCTGGATCAATGACTGTGTTAAAGTCTCCTCCCGTGGTCAGGTTATAGAACATAGAACAGTACAGCACAGAACAGGCCCTTCGGCCCTCGATGTTGTGCCGAGCAATGATCACCCTACTTAAACCCACGTAACCCGTATACCCGTAACCCAACAATCCCCCTATTAACCCTACACTACGGGCAATTTAGCATGGCC
Source organism: Scyliorhinus canicula (assembly GCF_902713615.1). Classification (NCBI taxonomy): domain Eukaryota; kingdom Metazoa; phylum Chordata; class Chondrichthyes; order Carcharhiniformes; family Scyliorhinidae; genus Scyliorhinus; species Scyliorhinus canicula. The sequence continues at coordinate 122,198,573 of NC_052153.1, forward strand.
AATCCACCTAACCCGCACATCTTTGGACTGTGGGAGGAAACCGGAGCACCCGGAGGAAACCCACGCACACACGGGGAGGACGTGCAGACTCCACACAGACAGTGACCCAGCCGGGAATCGAACTTGGGACCCTGGAGCTGTGAAGCATTGATGCTAACCACCATGCTACCGTGAGGCCCAAGTGACTATAAGTCTGGGATCTTACTTAAAACCCGCCTCATAAATTCCACATCGTCCCAATTCGGAGCCTATATGTTCACGAGTACCACTCGCATCCAGCTTCCCACTCGCCATTATGTACCTTCTGACACGATTATCCCTGCCTTGAATGCCACTCGTTTTGTTGATCAAGATCGCTACCCACCCTGGTCTTTGAGTCCAGCCCCGAGTGGATTACTTGGCTAAACCACCCCTTTCTCAATCTCGTCTGGTTTGTAACGCTTAGGTGTGTCTCTTGTAGAATTGCCATGACCGCCTTCAACCCCCTCAAATGCACAAACACGCGATCCCTCTTGACTGGCCCATTCAGCCCTGACGGTCCATGTAATCAGCCTGGTTGGTTCCATGTAATCAGCACCCCCCCCCCCCCCCCCCCCCCCCGCGCATTTGCCGTTCCCGACCTCCCATTTGTCCCCTGGTAACAGTTCCTCCACTGTCAGCAAAGCAGCTTCCCCCCCCCCCCCCTCCTCCCAAGCAACAACACTAGAAATCCAACCCCCCCCCCCCAGTCAAGTTCCAGCTTAACACCTGCTCACCACTGCGCTTCCGAGAGTCAGCTGACCCATGCTGACTTGATAGCGCCCGCCCCTGGCACCAGGCAGTCTGTCTCCTCATTGTTCTCTCCCCTCTCCCCCACTTGGACAAACGTATTAAAAGCATCACATTCCCCAGTAAACAAACATCAGAAAAAAAAAGTGAAGAAACAGCCACTTTAGAAAAAAAACACCCAAAAAACAGAACCAACCCCAAAGACCATCCCCCCTCTATACAGCTCCCTGCAAGACAAAGTTACTTTTAGACATCCAAACAGCCCCTTATTCTATAGAGCACTACTTATACAGCCCAGTACAACAAATCGCCGCCACAGTACTTTCCAAGGCTTCAGTGTCTTTAAATTCGCCTTCAGCCTCTTTTCTTTAATAAACATACATGCTTCATCTGGTGTTTCGAAGTAGAAGTCCTGTTCCTCATGTGTGACCCACATACGGGCTGGGTACAGCATCCCAAACTTTACCCCCTTCTTAAAGAGGGCAGTTTTTGCCCGCTTAAACCCAGCTCGCCTCTTGGCCAGATCCGCGCCCATGTCCTGATAAATGCGCAGCTCACAATTCTCCCACTTGCTGCTCGGTTCCTTCTTGGCCCACCGTAGAACGTGTTCCTTGTCCAGGAATCGGTGAAAGCGTACCACCATCGCCCTTGGCGGCTCGTTCGCTCGGGGCTTCTTCGCGAGGGCTCTGTGCGCTCTATCCACTTCCAGGGGCCGAGGGAATGCCTCAGCCCCCATCAACTTCTCCAACATGTCCGTCACGTAAGTCGTCGCATCCGATCCCTCACTGCCTTCAGGGAGTCCGACAATTCTAAGATTCTGCCTCCTGGGCCTGTTGTCCAGCTTCTCCTGCATTCTTTCCTGGCGGACGTTCATCATCTCCACCTTATTCTCCAGCACGGTTATGTACTCCTTGTGTTCGGACACCTTTTCTCCACCTCCTGGATCGCTCTCCCGTGAGTTTCTCGATTCTGCATAACTTGATCAATCGAAGCCTTAAATCGGGTCCAGCGTGTCCTTCTTCAGCTTGGCGAAGCAATCTTCAAAAAACTGCACCAGCTGCCTTGTCGATCACTGCGCTGTCACTCCGCGGCCCTTGCTAACCCGTTGTAAATATTACCAACATGAACGACAGAAGAATTAAATATCTAAATATAACGGACTATATTATTTAGATCAGCAAGCACTGAGCAAGATTTCGCTCTTTTTTGTTCAATAATTAATCGTAGATTGACATTAAAATTTCTTATGTTCATAATGGTGTTTGGCATTTTGCATTTCAAATGGCATTATGTATTTCAAATGTCCCACAATTGGGTTGAAAATGCCATTCAACTTCTACAAGTTGTTAATCACAAACTTGAAAGAAATTCTTCCACTTTGATGTAGCAACATTATTTACCAAATGTGAACAAGGTATCAAACTTTCATTGGATTAAAAACATTGGAATGCAGATCTGAAAATTATTTGGAAATTTATTGGTTCTATCCTATTTGAGTTTTCATTTAAATAGGTTAGGTGGATTGGCCATGCTAAATTGCCCTTAACGTCCAAAAAGGTTAGGAGGGGTTATTGGGTTACGGGGATGAGGTGGAAGTGAGGGTTTAAGTGGGTCGGTGCAGACTCGATGGGCCGAATGGCCTCCTTCTGCACTGTGTGTTCTATGTTCTAATAACCTTCTTTGTTGTTTTTCCCCTCTGTAAAGCACCGTGGGACATTTTCTACAGTAAAAGCGCTATATTAATGCAGATTGCAGTACTGAACATTAGAAACCATAATTTTCCTCACTTGACAGAAAGAAAAAAAGAGAGTAACATATTAACTTTATTTTTGTGCGTATTTTTGATGTGCACCACTTGACTCCCTGGTGTTAAATTTCTGTCACACTATGTAATTGTCACACAATTGTACAATCTAGCTTCATCAGTAATGAATAATCAGTAATGCCTCTCTCGGGTTTGAGAGCTTAAGTTTTCTCCCAGTGACTTTATCCCTCAGACAGGTTTAATTAAAACCATAAATTCAAAAAAATTGCTGCTTTTATTAGTTTTATTTATTAATAGGTTATTTATTCATTGACGGCGTTCAAGGAATTCAGCTCCAAGATTTGATTTCATTCTGCGGTCATAACGCTGATTCATACCAGCCTTCAGCTGGTCTTGCCACAGGCTGGCAATCTTGCCACTATTCCCAGGTTGAACTTTGGCCCATTCTCAGCTGCCACTACTGGCTTCTTAACCTTTCCCCTATCACTGCTCCTCATTCCTCCTGCAAACCAGAAAAGGTTGACACTGATCAGAAAGAAAAGTGGAATGAGTGATGAAGTAGTGATCAAAGGAGAATTAAAGGCAAAGAGGGAGGCAGCAAGTCGGAATTCCCAAGGTGATGGCTTAGCAACTGACAAATGGTCTTTTGATGGTGAAGTAAATGGGGAAGAAAAAAATGCAATAATCCGGCCAGGAGTTTGAATTTGGGGTCAGGAACTCAGCATCGGAATCATTTTCAGGTGCCAACACTTCATGAGAATTGGATTGGATTTGTTTATTGTCACGTGTACCAAGGTACAATGAAAAGTATTTTTCTGCCTGCAGCTCAAACAGATCATTTAGTACATGAAAAGAAAATACATAATAGGGTAACACAAGGTACACAATGTGACACCGGCATCGGGTGGAGCATACACGAGTGCAGTATTAATCAGGTCAGTATATAAAAGAGGGACTTTTAGGAGTCTGGTAACAGTGGGGAAGAAGCGGTTTTTGAATCTGTTTGTGAGTGTTCTCAGACTTTTGTATCTCCTGCCCGATGGAAGAAGTTGGAAGAGTGAGTAAGCCCGGGGGGGGGTCTTTGATTATGCTGCCCGCTTTCCAAAGGCAGCAGATGTATATGGAGTCAATGGATGTGAGGTAGGTTCGTGTGATGGACATGGGCGGTGTTCACGACTCTCTGAAGTTTCTTACAGTCTTGGGCCGAGTAGTTGCCATACCAGGCTGTAATGCAGCCAGATAGGATGCTTTCTATGGTGCACCTGTAAAGTTGGCAATAGTGTGGAATGTCCTTAGTTTCCTGAGGAAGTATAGGCGTAGTTGTGCTTTCTTGGTGGTAGCGTCGACGTGGGTGGACCAGGAAAGATTATTGGTGATGTGCAAACCTAGGAATTTGAAGCTGTCAACCATCTCCACGTTGGCACCGTTGATGCAGACAGGGGTGTGTATGATACTTTGCTTCCTGAAGTCAACGACCAGCTCTTTAGTTTTGCTGGCATTGAGGGACAGATTACTGTTGTTACACAATTCCACTAGGTTCTCTATCTCCCTCCTGTATTTTAACTCGTCGTTGTTCGAGATCTGATCCACTATAGTCATGTCGCCAGCAAACATGCAGATGGAGTTGGAACCATATTTTGCCATGCAGTTGTGCGTGTATAGGGAGTACAGTAGGGGGCTAAGGATGCAGCCTTGCCGGGCCCCTGTATGGAGGACTATCGTGGAGGAGGTGTTGTTGTTTATTCTTACTGATCATAGTCTATAGAGTGAAAGCAGTCACAGCTTGCTACCTTTCCCAAAGTAAAAAGCTAATTGCCTGGAGGGTGGATCTGGAAGCCAACTAGTGACAGCAGGTGCAAGACGGGGGCACGAAAGGGCCGAAATAAAGGAATGATAGAAGCCATTATAGTGGAAGCCCGAGGTCAACAGGAGGAGAGCCAGTGGTCTGGCACCAGAGTGGGATTGCCCCATGGTTTTATGTTGCAGCCCTCCAAAGTTCTGTTGGTGACAATACATAAGAGGTGAGGGGTGTTGTTTCTAGAGGGTGGCAAAAGGCGACCACGTAACCGAACAAAGCAGTTATGGTTGCAGGTGGCAGAAATGTCAGCAGCTGCAGTAGCTTCCAAAGGACCTGGGTGTCGTGTTGTTAAAAGATTTAGTGACGTTCTTCACTTTGCCAAAACGATACCTAGGATGGCAGGCACCAAGGTCTGTAACCACTAACAAAGCAGCAGCTGAGCAGCACGAGGGTGGATGGCATTTCTGGAATTTTGTGCCCGCCCAAGGTAATTACTGATCTGGAAAATTCAGAGTCTAGTGTTAAGGATCTGGAAGCACTAATAAATGCAGATTCCAAGACACCGGTATTGGTGAGAGGCCTCTCCCTTTTGTCTACAGAAGATGACACAGAATGTAAAAGTAAATGTGCACACAAGAGAAGGAATGCCCAGTTCGTCATCCTCACAGCTAATGGACATCACCAAATTGGTGGCACGTGACCAAGTGGATGAAGGAGAGATGGGAATATCTGGAGAAAAGAGGGTGAAAAGATATTGAAATATGTAAATGGATTACATAATTTCAGCCATATTGGGAAGTCTCTACAATCAGGAGGAAATTCTCATGGTCTCCTTGTCTCACTCACAGGGTCACTTTGGAGGGTAGTATGCCAGAGATGCTGCAGCAACACTGGTGCAACGAATGAGAAGGAATCAGCAGAGCCAGCCACAGCATATTACTCAAGTGCACTTTTCACTAATGCACATACATTAATGAATCCTCACATGCAACTGGAAAGAGTGGCACTGGGTCTAAAAGCACAGCACTAGTGACTAGTGGGAGGGGACGATATGCCTTGGGGGGGGCACACCCGCGCTTGCTAACTAAAGTCGGCTAGTGAATGGAGGTGAGGTGAGAGGAGGGCTGTGGACATTGGAGCCCGGTTAGCAGGTCCCGTTGAGCCTACGAGACCAACAGGGTTGGGGGGGGGGGGGGGGGGGGGGAGAAGGAATACTGGGGGACGTTTTGTTGAGAGTAAGTGCAGGGGGAGATTCTGGGAGGGGAGAAGGTGTTCAATGTTAGTAATGGATCGGGGTGGGTCAGGCTCATGGAGCAGGGCCCGGTGGTATGATGATAGTGGATAAGACGGGGGGGTGAGAGACCCCCAGTTAGGATATAACGTGAGGGGGATAGGAGGTCCCGTCAAGAGGTCAAGGGTGCTTGCACATCTTAAAAGTTTGAACCCCGATGTAGCAATGCTGCAGGAGACTCACTCGAGGGTGAAGGACCAAGTGAGACTTAAAAAGGACTCGGTTAGTCAAGTGTTTCACTCTGGATTTTATGGAAGGGCTCGAGGGGTAGTGGTAATGGTCAGCAAAAGAGCACAGTTCCAGATGGAGAAAATGGTCGCAGATCAGGGGGTTAGATACGTGATTGGGACAGGAGCGCTGGAGAGGATGTTAGTGGCACAGCAAGTGTATATGGTCCCAATTGGGACGATGTGAGATTTGCGAAGAAGGTGTTTGGGGCCATCCCGACTTGGACATGCACAAACTGATAGTGGGGCGGGGGGGACTGGAACTTGGTGCAGGAGTCACGGTTGGACAGGTCACGGCCGCACTCGCTGGTCCCATCAGGCGGGCTAAATGTCGTTGGCTGAGCTAATGGTGGAAATGGGAGGGGTGGACCCGTGGGAGATTTCTGCACCCGAGGGAGCGGGAGTACTCATTTTCCTCGACAGTCCATAAGGTATACTCGCGGATCGACTTTTTCGTGGTGGGGAAGGCTTTGCTGGCTGGGGTTAAAAGGTCGGTGTACTTGGCAATTGCAGTATCATCATGCTCCTCATTGGGTGAATATGATACTGGAGAAGGGAGTAGAAACAGAGGCCGGGGTGGAAATTAGATGTGAGACTGTTTGGGGACCGAGGGTTCTGCGACAAAATTGAAAAAGTAATTGAGGAATATGTAGGTTTCAACTGTACGGGTGAGATGTCGAAGGCAGTTGTCTAAGGGGCTCTAAAGGCGGTGGTGAGGAGTGAGGTGATCTCATTTAAGGCTAGGGTGGACAGAGAGGAGATGTTGTAGCGCTAGAGGGTAATAGATGAGATGATGGAGGTAGATAGGGGTTATGCAGAAGATGGGGACCCAGCAAAGTTGGAAAAGAGGAAGGAACTAAGGCGAGCTTTGACCGACTGTCCACCAGGAAGGCGATGCACCAACTGAGGCGAGCAAGGGGTGCAGCTTACGAGCATGGAGAGAAGGCAGGGCGTATATTAGCGGGTCAGGTTCGGAAGGAGGCGGCAGCAAGGGAAATCTTTCTGGTGCAGGACAGGCAGGGAAGTTGGTGATGGCTCCAGATCTGATTAACAAGGTCTTTGTGGAATTCTATGAGAGGTTGTACCGGTCCGAGCCACCTGGAGGAGACTGGGAGATGCAATAATTTCTAGATGGGCTGGAGTACCCAAGGTTAGGGGAGGGGGACAGGGCTACATTAGAAGGAACGATAGAGGAGCAGGAGATAAAAGATGCAATTGGGAGGATGCAGTCGGGGAAGGTGGCAGGGCCGGATGGGTTTCCGGTGGAATATTATAAAAAATTCAAGGATAAGCTGGCACCCCTGATGGTGGGGATGTTTGAGAAGGCGACAAGGAAGGGGGTGTTACCACAAACTTTGGGGCAGGCATCGATTTCCCTGTTACTTGAAAAAAGATAAGGATCCGACAGAGTGTGGGTCGTATAGGCCCATATCACTTTTAAACGGGGACGAAAAAGTATTGGCGAAGGTACTGGCAGGTAGGCTGGAGGAGGAGTGCCTCCCGAAGGTGATAAGTTCAGATCAGATGGGGTTCGTGAGAGGGAGCTTCCCCGATAGGGGGGGGCAGTCTCACTGAACCCCTGTTTCTCAAGAGGGTTACTAATCATCATACGCGAAGAACTCACCTTGAAACGGTGTCCCACATGACACTTCCACTCTGATATCTTCAACAAGGATCCATGTCCAGGATTTCAATCTTACCTTCCAATATGTGGTCATGCCAAGCAGAACATCATTGCTCCAAAAGGCCTCCAGTAAAGAGCCACAATCTTTGGCTGCCTCCTCAAATCTTCCGACTTCTCTCATGTCCACTTTTCTTGAAGTCTGCTCCCCACAGCTTTCTCTCTTGAACATGGGGCCAATTGTTCTGCTCCTTACTCTTAACTTTGTTCAAGAAGATCAATTTTTGATCTCTGTCCTATCCATTACCTAGAACTGTCTTTTTGGACTTTGTCATGTCCTGCACCCTGGTTCAGGACCTTCTTCTTTGTTTGGGACTGTGTTCTACTCCTTGTCGAATGGCACTCCTCTTCAGGTCACCTAACCTCCTCAGGTTTCTTGTTTCACTTTTCTCTCTGCACTGCCTCCCCCACACCCAATCTGCAACGATGCAGGGTGGCTTTCCAATCTCAAACTACAAAAGAAAACGCAGATGCACAGGGCCTGTTCCTGGCCTAAAAACGAGAAAAACCTCTATTTACGCATGTGCAGCTATTCCTTGGCTGACACGTGCACAGGAACCTTGAGGCCCCTCCCGATATGCGATTCCTTTTCCTCTTGGGGTTTGTTTCACAATGCACGAGATCCTCCGTTGAAAGGGAGGTCAACTTCATGTGGTACCACTCTGAATGGATGCCCGAACAGAACACAGACGTGCAAAGAATGCATGTAGCGCTCTGCCACATTGACCAGTCAGTGGCGCTGATGGGGCAGAGGCATTAAGTGTATGCCAGCTGCACCCCAACTGGTGGTCTCCACCACTGGATTCTTCTGGTCCATCACATAACCACAAAGAAATTTAAGTTGCCTTCGACAAGCTGGCAAATTCAAACAAGTTCAATTGGCCAATAATAAGAATCAGGCAGGTAGCAGGGGTCACGCCTTCCTCCCTCTTGAGCAAAATTGCCTCCAGTCAGAACTGTAATTGCAAACCAGCACAATGGGCAGTGATGTCAATTGTTGTGCCTGTTTGTCTTTATGCTCACTCCCATATGGCAACAACATTTCCAACCCCCCCCCCCCCCCCCCCCCCCCCCCCCCACCCCCGGGATGTTAAAGGCCTGTCACTGAGGATAGGGACATATTGCTGGAACCAGTTGTTCAGGTAGGATGATCATGAAGCGATTTGAAGACAAAGGCAAGAAACCTGAAGTTGACTGGTAACACAGAAGGCCAGTAGAACTCAGATAGCGAGTGCTCTTGACACGGCTGGGAAGCATTGAATCATCTGCAGTTTGTCAGAAGAACAATGGTGAATTCAATTCTTGAAGCGATGTTGGTATTGATTTAGCATTTCATGATCAGTGCAGTGGAAGAGATAGATGTAAGCAAGCAAAATTGCCAGTGAAGACAAGTGGTTGCAGGAACAAAACTTAATAAAGGCAATGAAGCAAGTTCAGTCCAGTCTTGTTTCAACTCATTTTTTTCAAATTTTTCTTTTAAGATGTGCCGATTTGTCAAATGGGAGACAGCTACATCCAGAAAAGAGTGTGCATCATGATGTCGGATTAAAATGCAGAGATATTGTCTGGAATGGTGCACATTTCTGTGAGGGTTATCTCAGTTTGCTAATTCTCTGAAGTTAAGCCATGTTAATTGCGTCACTCCTTGTGTTGGAAACAATGGATGCAGGTGATAACAGAATTGCTTCTGAGACCATGCACTTGGATGTCAGGTGTCAGAAAAAAAAACTAAACCAATCAAATACTGAAATTCAGAAGTTCATACTTTCCCTGCCTGAAAGGCAAAAGTGATTTAAAAACACGATTTACATGCCTAGTGAGAAAAGAAAGCATTTGCATCTGTAGCACACCTGAGATGTCCCAAAATGATTTACAACTCATTAATTACTTTGCAGTCACTGTTACATCAGTTAATATGGTCACTTGCAATGTCAAAACCCTGCTTTTACGTGTTGCTAGCTTTCATGATTTTGCCGTTTTCCTCCTTCAACAACACAATGGCATTGTACAATCTGGAGTACAAAAAACACACAAATTACATTCAACTTCAAAGAATGCTCTAGAATAGTCCACATTTAGACTGCACATAGATGTTTTGTGTTTGGCTTTCGATGTCTTGCAAAGGAATCCTTCAAACACCTTGACTTGTCCAAACCAGGATCTTTATGAATCACACCTGGTAAGATAGTGATCTGTTACAGAACAAGTTATCACAGAGTTTCTTTGTACTCCTCTAGAACTACATCTGGCACGACTGTTCACCTGTCTGTTTTACAACCATCTCCTACAACCATCTGGTGATGGCCAGATGTGCCCCACTAATATTGGAGTCTCTTGTCACATGACCACTGTCTTGAGACCGCATGGTGTGTCTGCACCACCACCTACTGGTTGGAGGTCTCTCATCATTCTGTGAGGGTCATCTACATTGAGGGTCATCTATATTCATTCACCTATATTGCTTACAGGCATATCACCAGATGTAGCCATGGAAACTTCATGCTCTGCATATGGACACGATGAGTTGGGAAGACAATCCGCATTGTTATTTTTTTAAAGAAAAGGAATAATAAGACCTTTTTTAAAAGTCATGTTGAGTATCAGAGCTTTTACTAGTGTAAAAGCGGAAATTTTGAGATCAATTTTTTAATGCAAGTTAGAGTCGACTTTTATACAGGTAATGTTTTGAGGTGCTTACTTTCAACTAACATACACTTAACACAGATCCCCCTAAAATATTCACATGGTAATGATGGATGTGGCATCCACACCAGATATTTATTATCTGTTTATTCCTCTCGGTTTTTATTAAGGAGCCTCCCTTTGCCCCCCACACCCAGGGAGAAGTGTCAGCTGGGCCTGCAGTTCCAAAACTGCTTGGGGCTGGGAAAGGGAAAGTTCGCACCAGTGTCACATTGTATACACCCAGCTCCTGACCTAAGCCTTGGTGCAGGGGTATTGCACTAAATTGACACTCACAAGGGGCTGATTCATGAAGCTCAACCTCCACAGGAAGACGGAGGGTGATAGTTGATGACAGAACATAAGGACATAGGAACCAGGAGCAGGCCATCTGGCTCTTCGAGCCGGCTCCGCCATTCAATGAGATCATGGCTGATCTTTTGTGGACTCAGCTCCAATTTCCCGCCCAAACACCATAACCTTTTATTCCTTTATTCTTCAAAAAACTATCTATCTTTATCTTAAAAGCATGGAATGAAGGAGCCTCAACTGCTTCACCGGGCAGGAAATTGCATAGATTCACAACCCTTTGGGTGAAGACGTTCCTCCTAAAATCAGTCCTAAATCTACCTCCCCTTATTTTGAGGCTATGCCTCCTCGTTCTGCTTTCACCTGCCAGTGGAAACAAGCTCCCTGTATCTATCCCACCTATTCCCTTCATAATTTTCTATGTTTTTATAAGATCTGCCCGCATCCTTCTAAATTCCAACGAGTGCAGTCTTCCCAACCTCTCCTTATAATCCAACCCCATCAACTCTGGGATTAACCTACTGAATCTACTCTGCACACCTCACATATTCATTTATTTCATATTCATTCTTGAAGTTGGCCCCTGCAGCCTGTTTCAATGTGCACAGTTTATTTTTCTTATCCAATCTGTCAAGTTGCTCCCCAACAAAAACTAAAATCTATCAATATTCATCCTGTCTTAACTGACAAGTGAATACTGGAGGAAATACAATAAGTGTAACTTTTTGAAAATAAATAATGAATAGAGATTTTGATTTGATTGTAGTGACGATACTTTGGTTCTGAAATGTTTGGGTATCATCTCTGAAAATATACCATTCACATTGACAGCAAGTATATGAAAAATAATTTTTTGTCAGCCAAATGAGAATATACAGTAGTTATTAGTGGTGAATCTTTTCGGAAACATAAAACGATTTTCTCATCGTTTACCTTGTCCTCCTGGATACATGCACCGGAAAGCTCGACCCAATTCTTCAGCTTGAACCCTGCCTGCTGGCGTCAGTTCACCACCCCACTTTAACACCAGAAGTAGTGAAGGCTCCTCCCTTTTGTTGTCTGTTAATGAGAAATAATTTAGAATTATTCAGGGAAAAAAAGAACTTGCATTTATGCAGCATCCTTTACAATCTTCCGACATCATAAAGTACTTTAAAACCACGTTCTTTTGGAGTATAGTCAGTTTTCACAAAGCCAAGTCCCACAAATAGCCTCGACATGACAGGGAGAAAAAAATCTTCTCATTGACATCACTGAAGAATTTTTTTTTTCAATTCAGAGTACCCAATTATTTTTTTTCCAATTAAGGGCCAATTTAGCATGGTCAATCCACCTAACCTGCACATCTTTTGGTTGTGGGGGTGAAACCCACGCAGACACGGGGAAAATATGCAAACTCCACACGGATAGTGACCTCGGGCCAGGATTCAAACCTGGGTCCTCAGCGCCGTAGGCAGCAGTGCTAACCACTGTGTCACCGTGCCGCCCCATCAGTGAAGAAAGTTGAGCAGTGCCATCTTCTCTAGACGCCCCCAACCACCATAACACCCCCATGAATGTTTTTGGTTTAAGATTAAATATTGGTCAAGATACTCAGGTGAACTTCCCTGGTCTTCTTCAAACAGAACCATGGGATCTTTTAAATCCACTTGAGAGGTTAGGCAGAACTTGAGAGCCGCAACAAAACTATGTCACCTCTGCCAGTGCAGTACTCGTTCCATAGTCTGGATTATGTTCTCAAGACTATGGGGTAGAAACTGAACACATGACTCTCTGACTCAGAGATGACACTTGAAACAAAGCTGACATTCGGAGTCACTACCATTTGAGCAGCAGGTTATGTAACACCTTTGCACTACGAACAGCGCTAGGAAATTGCAAGTGAAACAAAAATTGTATGCTTCCACTTCAAATTACTGCTTACCTAAATGATAGAGGGTTCAACTTTTGATAACCGACAATTTTTTTAAATTATAGCCCTGCAACCATTATTGCCTAAAGCACACTGCTCCATTAAATGTGTAGTAGACAGCAATAGTAGAAATAAATTAACACTTAGTAATCGAACAATGCCAATTTAAGTACTTTGAAGAATCCAACAAGAAATAAAAGAAAAAGAACCATAAACATGAAAACATACCATCTTCCTCACTTGAAGTCTTTGTACATCCAAGAGGTAGATACGTTAACTGAACTTTACGATTTATTCCAGAAAAATGTCCATACCTGTTAACATAATTAAAAATATAGTTGATTTTCTACACAGTTAAAATGCGCACATTATAAAATATTTGCATTTATACAGCAGCATTAAGGTAGGAAAATGTCTAGAAGTGCTTCGCAAGGGTGTAATAAGATGGAAATTGACATCTATCTGAAGAATTAAAGAAGCATTATTTGTTTCTATAAAGTAATCCAAAGGGGGCTGCACCATTAGGATGATCTTTATCTGAACCGTGGTGGGACAAATATTCTGACGAGTCCTATAATTAGGGTAGAGGGCTTTAAAAAATAACGGTGGTGAGGGATCAAATTTGGGAAGATTCAATGTTTTAAAGAGAAAAGGCAAGGCATGAGAGAGCAAGGTAGCAATAAAGCAAATGATGATCAGAACATCGCAGGAAGGGACAGAGTGCACAAATCCAAGAATGCACTCGCATACAAGGCTAGAGGTTACAAAAGAGTAAAATAACAGAACTAAAGCACGAAATTTGAATGCAGGTAGCATTCGTAACAGGACAGATGATGCAAACTGAAATAAAAATGTATGGTGTGATAGCCATTACTGATCGAGACAAGGCTGCAGGATGACAAAGACTGGAACCTTGAATATTGAAGGATGCATGGCATTTAGAAAGATCAGGAATCTCGGTGAAGGTGGAGTGTACTTCCGTTAGTTAAGGATAACATTGGCATGATTGAAAGAGATGGCCTTAGTTCTTGAGATCAAAATGTAGAATCAGCTTGGGTAGAGATGAGAAATAGTAAAGCGAAGTCGTCACTTGTGGGAGTGTTTTATAGTCCCCTTAATTGTAACCAAACTGTAGGACAGGCTATGCAGGAAGAAATAATGGGAGCTTTGAGAAAACTACAGCAATAATCGCGGGTGAATTTTAATCTTATGTATAGATTAGACAAATCAGATGGGCAAAAGTAGCCTGGTTGAGGAGTTCACAAGAGTGTTTTTGGGGCATTTTCTTACACCAGAACATTTTAGTATCAATCAGAGAGCAGTTATACTAGATCTAGTAATGTGCAATGAGACAGGATTAATTAATATAATATTGAAGGCATAGCAGTGATAATATGGCTGAATTTCATACTCCGTTGAGTGAAAGGGGGGAGTGAAAATAAGTACTATGAAAATGATTGGAACTAAAAGCTGGCAAGTCCCCAAGTCCTGAAAGACTTCATCCTAGTGTCTTGATAGAAATTGGTTGGTGTGTTAGTGGATGCATTAGTTTCAATTTCCAAAATTTCCTGGATTCTGAAAAGTCCCATCAGATTGGAAAATAGCAAATGTGACTCCTCCCCAATCAAGAAAGGAGGAAGATATAAAGCAGAAAACTACAGGCCAGCTAGTTTAACATCTGTTATAGGGGAATTAATTATTAAGCAGGTTATACGGAGCACGGACTTCCGGTGACAGTGATGTGCTGAGAGGATGAACATCAGGTGGCTCTCCTCTGAACCGATTACTGCAACCATTGGCCATCACACCATACATTTTTATTTCAGTTTGCTACCTGCATTCAGATATAGTGCCATGGGTTCTGCTATTTTACTCTTTTGTAATCTCTAGCATTCTTGGGTTTGTGCACTCTGTCCCTTCCTGCGATGTTCTGATCATCATTTCCTTTATTGCTACCTTACTCTCTCATGCCTTGCCTTTTCTCTTTAATATATTGAATCTTCCCAAATTTGATCCCTCACCACCGTTAGTTGAATTTTGCCCAAATATCAAGGAACAAAAATCACACAACTAAAGGAGGGTAACCAAGGAAAGATGCAAGCGATTGGGAGCTTGAAGGGCTGAAGAGACAGCAGAAGCGGCGCAAAGTACCACGACCGACAGGCGGACGAGATAGCAGACCCATGAGCCAAAGGGATCCTGACCACCCAAGAGGGAAGATAGAAAGGTGGCCGCAGCACGCCACCCGGCAGGGAGGGAGCACCTGAGGAAAAGTCAGCTGGGTATCTTACAGGTCTCGGAAACAAGATGGCGCCGCAAGCAGCCACCTGGAGGGTCTAATCAAATGGAAACCTCAGAGTGCAGGGGTGCACCCACATGGTGTACACATAGTTGGCAGCAATGTTGGGTGTCCCCTGGACAAAAGGAGCGCAGGGACCCAGCCTCATGGTGAAAATGTGACTGCGGTCATTTTGGATGGCTCCCGAAAACAAAGGGAAACCCCAGAGTGCAGGGGCGTGTCCACCAGGTAAGTAAGCTTGATCCGCAAGAGCGATGGGACAAAAACCCTCCACCATGATTATCACCTGGAATGTTAGGGGACTTAACGGCCCGTTGAAAAGATCCAGAGTCTTCGCCCATCCGAGAAGCCTGAAATCCGACATAGTCTTCCTACAGGAAACACACCTGAGGGAGAAGGACCGACTGCGGGTGAGAAAGGGTTAGGTGGGACAAATGTATCACTCGTGTTACAGGACGAGGGCTAAGGTGTGGCCGTATCGATTAGTAAGAGGACAAAGGTTCACGGCGACAAGGGAGACGGTACGTCACGGTCAGCAGTGTCCTAGACAGGGCATCGGTAGTCCTGGTTAATGTGTACCCGCCCAACTGGGACGACACAGGTTTTATAAAAAATAGCCATGGTGGAAATCCCCGATCTTGACGCGCACGACTGGTCATGGGGGCGGAGACTTTACCTGTGTACAGGACCCATTGACAAACAGCTTGACCCCCAGATCGGGTAAAAGGGACAGGCATAGCCAGGGAGTTGGTAACATTCATGGAGCAGATGGGGGCGGTGGACCCATGGTGGCTCCTACACCTCGGCGTGAAGGAATTCTCATTCTTTTCGCCAGTTCACAAGGCATACTCAAGGATAGACTTCTTTACAGTGGGGAAAGTGGTGCTTCCAGCAATAGTAAGGGTGGAATATTGCTGGATAGTTATCTCTGACTGACCACGGTTCACATTACATGGATGAGAGGCTGGAGGCGGGCCGTGCCCAGCACCCCACACGGAGGTTGGGCAATAAAGTCTTATGCTAAAAATATCACAAGCCCGAGGCGAGTACGTTACAAATAACCGGAACGGGGAAGTCTCACCTTCGACATTCTGGGAGGCATTAAAGGCAGTGATTAAAGGAGAGATTATAGCCGACATGCACAAAGATGGGGAAGAGAGTGTGGCCAGGTAACAATTGATCGACTCCATCCTGGGGGTTGACAGAAAATACATCAAGGCCCCAGCCGTAGAGCTTCTGGCGAAGAGGAAAAAGCTACAAATGGACTTTAACCTGCTATCCACTGGGAAAGCAGTGCACCAACTCCGCCAGACACGGGAGGACCTTCTACGAATGCGGAGAAAAGGCTGACTGCCTCCTGGCTCACCAGCTGAAAAAGCAGGCAGCCACGAGGGTTGTAGCCCAGGTAAAGGGTAACAGAGGCAGACTGTATATCAAGCAAAAAGAGATAACTGAATGTTTTGAGAGATTCTACCAAGGGTTGAACACCTTCGAACCCCCCCCACCTCCCGGAAGGGGTTGCAGAGACTAAACGGTTCCTCGATGGATTGGACATGCCAGCTATGGGGGTCAATAGGCGGGGAGAGCTGAAAGCACTAGTAGGACTGGGAGAGATCATGGAGAGTATCAGCTCCATGCAGGCAGGGAAGCTGCTGGGACTGGATGGGTTTCCGACGGACATCTATGAGAAATTCACACCAGCACTGGCCCTGCACCTGTGGGACATGCTCGCAGACTCGCTAGTGAGTGGCACCCTGCCTCCTACGCCAACACAGGCCACGATATTGTTGATACAAAAAAGACAAGTACCCGATGGAATGTAGATCATGTAGACCCATTTCACTGCTGAATGTAGACGCGAAGATACTCACAAAAGTCCTGGCCAAGAGACTGGAGAACTGCGTACCAGAGGTGGTCGCAGAGGACCTTGTCAAGGGGAGGCAGCAAACTGCGAACAGTTAGGCGGCTGCTGAATGTAATAATGACCCCTTCCGGGGAGAGAACACCAGCTGCAAGAGAGGGAAAGAAGTCTACACAGGTGAAAGTATGGTCTGGCCTGAATAGAGTACTAGCTTGGGACTGGATTTGCACACTGCCTGCCTGCCTCCCTGCATTTCCACAGGATGGGGAGGAGGCGGCGCTGGACTGTTTGTTGCTTGTTTCATCTGCAGAACACTTGGAGCTGGGACTGTTTGCAGTTTGCTGCTTGTTCCATCTGCAGGGCTCTGGGGCCTGAGGCCTCCCAGCAAACAGGATGTTGCTGCAACACTTGGAAGGGGACGAAGAGGAGAGGAAGGTTGGTGCATTTTGACTTTATTTAGTTTTCATCTGCCGATTGCGCTGAGGTGGAATAACATTCATGGACTGTTTTGCTGGGCCCCTGCTGGACCCAAGACCCTGTCCCCCACCCACCGACTGCTGAATCAAAAACTTTTGGGACACCAGCCCACTAGACTTTCCCTATTGTGCATGGAGCACCAGCCTGTCCTTCTGTGTCTTACCTTCCTGCTCCTCCCTCCCCTTTCCTCCCTTGTACTTGGGGCACACCGCGGTCTGTCCCTGTGTCCCATCCTCCTGTGCCTTCTCCCCCCTTTCAGTTTCTCTCTCCCTCCCCCTTCTCCCCTATCGTCGCCCACTGACCAGGATGGCAGCAACGCCGCATACACCGGTGGCGGGGCCCTCTAAAGCCACTAATGCGGCAGTGGTGGCCTCCACCCTCCCCACTGCTCCCGAGGCTCCGTCACCATTTTGCCTCATGACCCAAAAACTTGGGGTGAAGTGCAATGCCCACCCCGCAATGTCAATCGAGGCCAGAGTCTGTGCTGTGGCCGAAGTTGTTGGCCCTTCAGCCATTGTTGCAGCCTCAAAGGTGTATGACAAGGCTGTCTTCTTTTTGTGAACCGAGCAGGTGGTCCACCTTGCCATGGAAAAAGGGCTCACGGTGGGCGGGATCTACCTAGCTGGAGGCCATTGCCGACAGAAGTTATTCTCTCTAATGTTCCATCCTTTATTCCCACAGAGCTCCTCCTCCCCCACCTCCATCTATGGTCCGGGGTGCTCCCGCTCGGCCTCAAAGACCCCACCCTCAAGCATATTTTCTCCTTCCGGCGCCAGGACTTTGTTTGCCTGTCCCGGGAGGTGGTCCTGGAAGGGACTTTAAAACCTACCGCGTCTTCTGATCCATGGGTGGCGTGCGGTGCCACGCCTGCAAGAATGTGGGGCATATTAGAAAAAATTGCCTCACCGCTAAGGCTGCCGCACTTACCAAGACAACTGATGGTGCACCGTCCTCCCTCCTTCCATTGGAATTGCAATTAACCCTCCATTGGGGGGAGCTATGCCGGCGGCCACTGACACCTCGGCTGCTGGCATGGAGGCGAGGAAGCACCCGCATGGCCGGAAGGTTGTTAAGACGGCAAATGGGACAGTTCATCAGAGGTCAGGTTCGGATCCCTCTGACCCTCTGAACCTGACTGACACTGTACACCTGGCTACTGGCTTGGGTGCAGCAGCACCCACCTTGCCCCACCATCACCCAGCAACACCATCAACCCAGTGACATTTCATCATCGGATGCTGGCCCAGCGACATTTCTGCGCAGGCCTCTGTGGGTGGCGATAGTAAGACGCGTGACCTTGAACCAGAGGGTGCTCTGTCCCAGCCGCAAATTCTGGGGAGAAGCATTGAGGGACAAGGAGTCAGCCCGGAGGGGCCTCCAGAGACAGGGGTCTCCCGGGTGTGTGACCTTCTCTCCCGCAAACAGCGTCACTCCAGGTTCATTCCCATAGATGTCACGCCTAGCCCCGAAGGAAAAGACAGTGAGGAAATGCCAGCAGCGGCCGCCGCCCCCCCGAAACAGGGTACTTTGAGGTCAGACGGGTCCCTGGGGGGCCCGTTCCGCCCAGTACAATTTGGCACCCTGGACTTGTTCAATTTCTCAGGGGAGGGGGACAGCGATAACCCCCTGTTCTTGAGTTCTTAGCAGGTTATGGTTCGGAAGACCCTCTGTCCGAACTGCTGTTTTCGGGCACCTCTGCCACCACCCTGGGAATTGTTTTCGGGGCCTTCCAGTGACCAGTGATCTGCACCACCGCCTCCCACTGGCCCGGGATGAGCCCAAGGAGATCCCGCCTTTTGTTGATCCTGGTGGGGGGATCGAGGCAAACCCAGGGTTGGTTGGTGGGCCCGTGTCGCCCGCTGCACTCAGTGTTGTGGAGGATCTGGGCTCAGAGGGTGACTGCCCGAAGGCTGTCAGCCCCCCAATGTCGGGAGCGGAGGTTGACATGAGGCTCTCTGCAGTGGGGTGCAGGGTTCACTCATGCCAGACACTGTCACCCCTCATCCCGTCAGGGGGACTACTGGAATCTGGCACATCATAATTGAAGGTTGTTTTATTTTTCTGCCTCCATAGATAGTTCAACCAGTGCCCTATTGGGCCCCCTCCACCAACACCACCCCCTTCCCTCCTCCCCTTCCTTTTCCTTCTGCTGGTACAGAGACGAGGGTATCTGTTCTCTCCAGATCAAAGTTTAGTGCTTGTACCGTTTTGTTTTTGTACAACTATGTTGTGAACTGTTTTAATAATCAGAGTATCCTACCAACACTCTCTCATCCACATACGTTGGTGCAGAAGGGAGGGTACCTTGTTTCTCCAATGCAAAATTAGTGCTTGTACCGTTTGGCCTTGTACAAATGTAATGGTTACTGTTTTTAATAAAAATATGAACAAGATTCATTTGATTGATACCCGAGATGGTGAGGGTGGGTTATCTTGAGGTATGGGTAGCACGGTAGCACAGTGATTAGCACTGTGGCTTCACAGCACCAAGGTCCCAGGTTTGATTCCCGGCCGGGTCATTGTCTGTGCGGAGTCTGCACATTCTCCCTGTGTCTGCGTGGGCTTCCTCCGGGTGCTCCGGTTTCCTCCCACTATTACCGAAACATGTGCCGTTAGGTAATTTGGACATTCTGAATTCTGCCTTTGTGTACCTGAACAAGTGCCAGAATGTGGCGACAAATGGCTTTTCACAGTAACTTCATTGCCGTGTTAATTGTAAGCCTACTTGTGACAACAAAGATTATTTTTTAAAAATTAAAAAGCAAGGTTGGACAGGCTGTGCCTAATCTGTTGGGAGTTGAGAATAAAATGTGATCTTATTAAAACATACAAGATCCTGAGGGAACTTGTCAGGCTGGGTGCTGAGAGGACTTGTGGGAGAGACTAGAAAAAGGATGCCACATTTAAAAACTATTCCATTTAGTCCAAAGTAGAAGATTTTTTTCTCTCAGAATTATTATTTTGAAACTATCTTCCCAGAGAGCAGTGGGGCTCTCTGGTCACTGAATATTTTTTAAGGCAGTGGTAGATAAATTCTTAACTAACAAAGGGGGTAGGCAAAATGTGGAGTTGAGGCCACAATCAGATCTGCCATGATCTTACTGAATGGCAGAGCAATTCAGGTGGCCTACTGCTGTTACTAATTTGCATATTTGTGTGTGCGTGACATTAGAGTAGTCATTTATGACTGAAATCATGAGGCACTTTTTCATCAAAAAGGGAATTATGTCATGCTCCCCTCAAAGGTCTGTGGATTTGAGACAAATAAATAGATTTTTGTTCAGAAGGATATAAAGGGATCTGGAGCAAAGGCGGCCAAATTAGGTTGAGGTATAGATCAGTTATGATCGAGCTATCGAGCAAAATAGGGTTGGAGAAATAAGTGAATTTCGCCTGCTTCCAAGTCTTTGAAAGGAAACATTTCCAAAAAAAATAGTCAACTGCATAGAATTAATTCACAAAAATCAATAGAATGTTTCTATTAGCTATTTTGTTTTCAATACTACTGCCTCAGGTTACAGAGAAACTAACATGATGGATGGATCAATTGAGCAAAAATAGTTTGAGCATTTACTTATCCTCATCTGTTATCCTCCTGTTTGCTGGTTAACGCTTTTGTTGTCCACTAGCTCTAGGGCACAACAGGTGCAGTGGTTAGCACTGCTGCCTCAGGGGCCCAGGTTTGATTCTGACCTCGGGTAGCTATGTGGAGTTTTCACATTCTCCACGTGTCTGTGTGAGTTTCCACTGGGTACTGTGGAAGGTGGAGGATTAAAATGAGCTTTGACAAAGGGTTTTCGGGACTCGAAACATTAGCTCTTTTCTCTCCTTACAGATGCTGCCAGACTTGCTGAGATTTTCCAAAATGTTTTTGGTTTGGGATTAAAATGGCAGGGCACCAGAAGCTCGGGTTACGCTTGAAGACTGAACAGAGATGTTC
The DNA here is from genome assembly GCF_902713615.1 of Scyliorhinus canicula. NCBI lineage: Eukaryota > Metazoa > Chordata > Chondrichthyes > Carcharhiniformes > Scyliorhinidae > Scyliorhinus > Scyliorhinus canicula. The sequence goes on from NC_052153.1 coordinate 122,219,583, forward strand.
TGCAAAGCGGTTTCCTAATCTGCACTTGTAGAGGAAATAGAATTGTGAGCAGCAAATACGAAACCCTAACTAAAGTAGTACGTGTAACTAAAGTACTACATGTGAATCACTGCTTACCCTATTAGAAAGCAAGAGCGACTGGCAGTGCAATCCTCACCCTGCTGTGCAGCTGGAAGTTTGTTTGGTGGAGGCAATACAGATCAGTGACCCCTTGAGAGAAATACGCCACATCAGCCCTGATGTTATTGAGGTGGAGGGAGAACTGCTCTCTGCTCCCTGGAAGCTATGTACTGCCATCTACCGAGAGCCTCCATTCGCCCTTCTCCTCCTGAGCAGAACTTCTGTTGTCTGCTGCCAGTGATCCATGTCCCTGTTGGGCTCAACTAACACCCTCATTAATGCTAGCAGGCTTTCTATTCATAGGCCTTCAAGCCATTTGCACTCCTTGTAAAAGTCCAACAACACACCCTTCCAACAGGACTTTTGTTTTTAAATGAACTCCCCAAACAAAGCTGAACACAGTACTTCCACTCACTCTGCAATAAGAAATGACAGACATAAAGCACCTCACCAAAAGGTCCCATGCTGATTGCCAAGTAGAACTGGTGGGGTCCCCTCATGCAGCTGAATACCAAGTATTTCAGAAAGGACATCAACAGTCTGTGTTTGACACTGAGTGGCGTCATCATCTGTCCAATCTGCATGCTTGTGGCACATGCATGTCATGCCTCTGCTAGCACCCTTACATGGTGCACTGTGAACAAAAGTAGTACAGGGGCAGTTTTTGTCTTTTGGGTTTCCATGGCACTGATACCAGCAGTGCTATAGAGCCACATTTTGTGGCTATTAGAGTCCAAGTCAAGAAGGCCAAAATAAATTCTGATCATGTATTGGAAGTGAAATAAAGGTTGATGAATATTGGTGGGATTAAGAGACAGACAAAGTTAAAAAATTATATATTTTTTAAAAAGCTCCAAAACAAATGTCATGTTATGAAACCCCAAATAACTAAATTAAAAAAATTCAGGATCATTGTCAGAATATCAAAAATGGCTATCCCTCCTGACTGCATCAGTCCTAAATTTTTGCCAATTTTAATAAGGAACCGTGGACAAGTAGTCCACTGTATGCCTTCCAGTGCCGGCGCTAAAAGAAAGGATCATTCAGCGCACTGTGTAGGGATGATACAACCCTTTGAGCAACATCTAAATTTTCATTTTTAAATTGGCATGCGTAGGCGCCGGACGTTGATATCTGATTTTCTGCCTAATGACCATGAGCACCATTAGCCTTACCTTTATTCTTCACGCATAATCCAGGTCAGTTACATGAAATGACTCACATTCTTCCAAGCATTATACTTGTTAAATAAATAAACATTGTAATATAATGTTATATATATTTTTTTGTGCCTCAACTCTACCTTCCTTTCTACCCCCTACACTCTAACTCCCTTGTCAATCAAGAATTTATCGAACTCAACCACAAAAATATTCAATGATCCTGCCTCCACTGCTCACTGGCAAGAAACATTCCACAGAATAACAACTCTCAGAAAATGTTTCTCCTCACATCATTCTTAAATGGGAGATCCATTATTTTTAAAGCCCTTGTCTAATTCTGACCTCTCTCATAATGAGAAACGACCTCTCATTATCCACCTATTAAGTTCCCTCAGGATCTGGTGTTTCAATGATCACCTCTCACTCTTCTAAATTCCAATGGATACAGACCTAACCTGTCCAACCTTTCTCCACAAGATAACCCCTTCACGCCAGGAATCAGTGAACCTTCTCTTAACTGCTTGAAATGCAATTGTATCCTTTTCCACCAACAGCCAGTACACCCGAAGCAAAACATCCTTACTTTAATATTCCATTCCGCTTGCAATATGCATGGCGAGAAGCCCCAGCAAAACTGGAGTCAACATGAAATCAGGAGGAAACTCTCCACTGGTTGGAGTCATACCTAGCACAAAGGAAGATGGTTGTGGTTGTTGGAGGTCAGTCATCTCAGTTCCAGGACATCACTGCAGGAGTTCCTCAAGGTAGTGTCCTATGCCCATTCATCTTCAGATGCTTCATCAATGACCTCCTTCCAACATAAGGTCAGATGTGGGGATATTCGCTAATGATGGCACAATGTTCAGCACCATTAGCGACTCCTCGGACACTGAAGTAGTGACATGCAAATGCAGCAAGACCTGGACAGTATCCAGGCTTGAGCTGTCAAGTGGCAAGTAACATTCACGTCACACAAGTGCCAGGTAATGACCATTTCCAATACGAAAGAATTGAACAACTGCCCTGGACATTCAATGGCATTACCATCACTGAATCCTTTGATTGGCATCCCTTCCACAAGCATTCACTCCCTCCACCATCGACACACAGTTACAGCAGTGTGCGCCATGTACAAGATGCACTGCAAAAACTCACCAAGGCACTTTAGGCAGCACCTTCCAAACCCATTGCCACTACAGATGAGTTGGGTAAGCTGGGTCTGCGAGGACTGCGTTTACTGAAGCAGTGAGAGAGACAGGCTTCCAACACTTGAAGAAATGCAACTCTATTTTATTGAACTCTTAACTATCATACATACTTTAACTGTGGGTTGACACTATGCTGAGTTGACTGGAGACCTGAGGCTAACCTGACCAGACTATCTTACTACCACATGGTGGGTGTTCTAGTTGTTGCTCATGGGCTCGGACAGTCTCAGAGGCTGGATCCCAAGAGAGTGGGAAAACTAGTGCCCTCTGGCTTTATAGTGGTCGTGACTATATACAAAGTACGTGAACGTATTTACATGGGAAGGTGTCTAGTGCAGATAGAGGGCATACAACAAATTAGGAAGAAACAACGGATCACAAGGTAATGCAACATTCAGTCTATAAATTCAGTCTCTGTGGCGGGCGACGAATTCTGGTTGAGCAAACGAGCATTTGGCTCTGTTGAGTCGGAGGCCATGCTCATGGATCCTGTGGAACATCCGCTTTAGGCGTTCAATGTGCTCCTGAGGAGTTGTGGACCAGACAATGATATCATTGACGTACACTCGCACCCCCTCGATGCCCTCAATCATTTGCTCCATTATTCGGTGGAACACCTCCGAGGCGGAGATGATGCCAAAGGGCATCCGGTTGTAACAGTAACGACCAAACGGGGTGTTAAATGTGCAGAGCTTTCGACTGGACGCGTCCAGCTGTATTTGCCAAAACCCCCTGGAGGCATCCAGCTTTGTGAAAAACTTGGCGTAAGCCATTTCGCTGGTGAGCTCTTCTCGTTTAGGGATAGGGTAGTGTTCCCTCATGATGTTACGGTTCAAATCTTTGGGGTCGATACAAATGCGAAGTTTCCCTGACGGTTTGTTGACACAAACCATGGAGCTAACCCAGTCCGTGGGTTCCGTGACCTTAGAAATGAAGCCCTGGTCCTGGAGGTCTTGCAGCTGCTGCTTGAGGCGGTCCTTAAGGGGTGCCGGCACCCGACGCGGTGCATGAACCACGGTGTGGCATTCGGTTTCAGAAGTATCTTGTATCTGTAGGGGAGTGTGCCCATACCTTCGAATACGCTGTGGTATTGCGCTATGATGTCATCTAATTGGGTTTGAAAGTTGGCATCTGTCGAGGCCGTTGCCTCAGCGGGCGACATGGAGTGAACCCGCTGCACAAGATTCAAGATTTTGCAGGACTGAGCACCGAGCAAGGAAGCTCTGTTGGACCCTACAATTTCAAAACGCAGGGTGGCTTTTGAAGAACGATGGGATACTGCAAGCTGGCATGAGCCACTGGCAGCAATGGCATTGCCATTGTAGTCGAGAAGCTGGCAGGCCGGTGGAAGAATGCTCAGCTTGACGCAGATGGTATCAAGATCAGACTTTGAAATGAGGTTCGCTGAAGCGTATGCGAGCCTTGTTGACCGTAAGGGTGGCAACACCACTCGTCGTCCAGATCAATGCTCATCACTGGGAGTTGTTTAACCTTTTTTGCGGAAAGCATCATATGCTTGGTGATGATACCCACCTGGAATGGGGATGTGAGATCCTCGGTGTCGGGATCTGGAACCATGTTGGAGTCTGCAACGGGTTGCTGCACTGTCCGGATGTTCCTGCGCTGCTGCTGGGATCGATGTGTGGTGGGCAGTTGAGCAGATCTGCACAGGGCTGCGTAGTGGCCAAGCTTGCCACACTGGAGACAGCGTCGAGATTTCGCGGGACATTGCCGCTTTAAGTGGGCGGAGCCACAGTTGTCGCACGTCATGGCGCCGACGTCAGGACGCTTCGTGCGCCACCGCGCATGCGTGGTGCGGTGGAACGATGTGCACACCTGCGCAGTTCGGTCGTCGGCCTCGCCGTCCCCTTGGTTGTTGCGCGCAGGCGCACGGGCCCAGGAAAAGTGAGCGAAATGGCCGCCCTCATCCAGACTCAGGCCCTGGAGCTGTTTTACGGCCTGCACCTGCTCCGTATCGTGCGGATATGGGAGTACCGGTTATTAGCGTGCTCATGTAGGACGCAGGTCTCGATGGCGCTGGTAAGGGCGAGCTGCTTAAATTTAAGGAACTGCTGGTGAAGGGGATCGGAGTGGATCCCGAAAACGAAATGGTCGCGGATCATGGAGTCGGAAGTGGAGCCGTAGTTGCAGGACGGCGCGAGGATGCGGAGATGGGTTTAAAAGGACCGAAAAGGTTCATCCTTACCCTGAAGCCTCAGCTGGAACACATAGCGTTCAAAGCTCTCGTTGACTTCGATGTCACAGTGGCTGTCAAACTTCAGCAGGACTGTCTTGACCTTTGTCTTGTCCTCACTTTTAGCAAAGGTGAAGGAGTTAAAAATGTGGATAGCATGGTTCCTGACTGTAGAGAGGAAGAGTGCAATCTTCCTGGCATCCGATGCGGCTTCGAAGTCGGTGGCTTCAAGATACAGCTGAAACTTCTGCTTGAAAATCTTTCAGTTTGCAGCGAGGTTGCCGGCGATGCGGAGCGGCGGGAGAGGGCGGACGCTGTCCATGTTACCGGATGGCTGATCGCTGGTCAAAGGCAGATTATCTCAAGGTAGGTTCGTCAAACTCTAACATGACTCACTGGCACCATGATGTGTTGGGTAAGCTGGGTCTGCGAGGACTGCGTTTACTGTAGCAGTGAGAGAGACAGGCTTCCAACACTTGAAGAAATGCAACTCTATTTTATTGAACTCTTAACTATCATACATACTTTAACTGTGGGTTGACACTATGCGGAGTTGACTGGAGACCTGAGGCTAACCTGACCAGACTATCTTACTACCACATGGTGGATGTTCTAGTTGTTGCTCACGGGTTCTGACTGTCTCAGAGGCTGGATCCCAAGAGAGTGGGAAAACTAGTGCCCTCTGGCTTTATAGTGGTCGTGTCCTGTCTGGTGATTGGCTGCTGTGTTCTGTGTGTTCATTGGTCATCCTGTGTGTCAATCAATGCCTTTCTGTGCACCATCATATACTTGTGTGTATATTATGACAACCACCATGTAGAAGGACAAGAGTAGCAGATACATGGGAACACCACTGCCTGGAGGTTCCTCTCTAAATCGTTCACCATCCTTGCCTGGAAATATATCGCTGTTCCTTCACTGTTGCTGGGTGAAAATCCTGCAACTCTTTCCTTAATAGCACAGTAGGTGTGCCTACACCACATGGACAACAGCAGTTCAAGAATTCAGATCGCCACCACCTTCTCAACGGCAATTAGGGATGGGCAACAAATGCTGGCCTAGCCAGCGAAGCACACATCCCGTAAAAAATGAATGACATAAACATTCAATTCATCTTCCTAATGATTTGCTGTACCTGCTTTTTGTGATTCATAACCCAGGACACTCCCATCCCTCTGTACCATCCAGCTCTACCTCTCCCCATTTAAATAACATACTGTTTTTCTATTCTTCCTCCCAAAGTGGACAAGTTCACAATTTCCCACATTGTACTCCATCTGCCAAATATTTGCCCACTCACTTAACCTGTCCATATCCCTTTGCAGACACTACGTCCTCCTCACAAGTTTCTCTCCTACCAATCTTTCGATCATCAGCAAATTTAGCTACCATATATTTGGTCTCTTCATCCAAGTAATTTACACAGATTATAAATGTTTGACACTCCAGCACTTTGCTCGTTTCTGCTTGTTAACCCAAAAATTATCCATTTATCTCTACTCTTCGCCTCCAGTTAGTTAATCCTCAATCCACACGAATATGTCACACATTTTCTGTTGTAACCTTTAATACGGCACATTATCAATGCCTTTTCGAAATACAGGAGTACGACATCTACAACTTCTCCTTTATCTACATAAATCAGCCAAACATGATTTCCCTTTCATAAAACAATATTGACTGCCTGATTGTAAGTGCCCTATGAACTCCTCAACAATACATTATAGCATTTCCCTGTGACAGATGTTGGGCTAACTGGCCCGTAGTTTGTTGTTTCCCGTCTCCTTCTTTCTTGAATAGAGGAGTTACATTTGCTATTTTCCCAATCTGATGGGACTGTTCGGGAATTTTGGACAAATACAATCGATGCATATACAATTTTTACAGCCACTTAATTTATTTTAGTCTAGAATATGTGTTGCTGATACAGTACTCACATCTCAAGAACAGATTTCAATTGTTCAAGTTTCGATTTACTTTCTTCTATTTCTGAATCATTATTCTGGCCCAGTTCCGCCAAAAGATGCCTTGCAATATCCAAGACTTCCTGAAAGGCCATTGGAAAAATATTTTAGAATTGCCTTCAGTTTTCATGTTACAAATATGCATTGGCAGACAAAGAAGGTTATTTATCGATATTACTGTCATCACTCCATTTCATGATACTGTACAATTGATTATGGGTTCATCCATTACGAAGTTAGATGACACCTTCTTCATTATGTTTTTATTCCGATTTTCCTATGATTGTGGCAGCCTATGATTATACAATTCCATATTCTGAACACAAAATACTGGGTTTAAATAAAATTAAGAAGCTACACCATATGAAATCTACTCTGAAAAGGGTTACTTAGAAGACTGATAGGTCTCAACATTTCAGGCAGCATTCTCTGCCCGTCATCCGGAGAAATTGCTGGGAAAGGTGAAAGAGGCAGTACAGGGTGGGAATATAGGTAGGATTTTATTGGTTTGTCCCATTATTCGGTTTGTAATAGGATAGTGCATAGTAATGTTCTTACTGCTGATTGGTTAACTGTGTAGAATGGATCGTATGGTGTTTCATTTAACAAAAAAGTAGCCAGATGTCACTGATGAAAAGGTTACGACTTGAGGGATGGTGTGGGTTTGGTAGCTCTGTGCATACATGTATGAAGTGCTAAGTCTAGAATTGGTCCATTCGATGTAGTGATCATTAAGTTGAGTATGTTTGACCATAGCTGATTGGTCGCATTCACTGTGTTTGAAGCAGGTTTGATGTTCCTAGAGTCCAGTATGAAGGCAGAGACCCATTTCCCCAATTCTTTTTATTAGGCCAAAATTGTTGCTCATCCCTATTAATCCTTGAACTGAATAGCTTGTTTGTCCATTTCAGAGGACAATTAAGATTCAACTGCATTGGTCTTTGTCTGAATCACAGGTAGGGCAGACAAGATAAGGATGGCAGGTTTCCTTCCCGAAAGGACATTAATGAAATAGATTTGATTTGATTTATTGTCACATGTACCGAAGTACAGTGAAAAGTATTTTTCTGCGGCCGAGGGAACATACACAGTACATACATAGTAGACAAAAAGAATATTCAACATTTGACAAATGGTACATTGACAAACAGTCATTGCTTACAGTGGGGAACAAGGAACCAAACAAAGTAAATACACGAGAAAGAGCAGCATAGGGCGTCGTCAAAAGTGTTCTTACAGGGAACAGATCAATCCAAGGGGAGGAGTCTTGTAGATGTGGGGAAGAAGCTGTTCCCATGTCTGGATGTGCAGGTCTTCAGACTTCTGTACCTTCTGCCTGATGGAAATGTCTGGAATAAGGCAATGCCTCGCTGGGAGGGGTCTCTGATAATGCTGTCTGCCTTCCTGAGGCATTGGGAGGTGTATACAGAATCAATGTGGGAGTGGGAAGCTTGTGGGAAGCTCACCGTTGGGCTGTGTTTCTTGCAATCTTGGGACCGAGCAGTTGCCATATCAGGCTGTGATGCAGCCGGATAGGATGCTCTCCATGGCACATCTGTAGAAGTTTGCAAGAGCCGATGCAGACATGCCAAATCTTTTTAGCTTCCGAAGGAAGTTGTTGGCTTTCTTGACTGCTGCATCACCATGAGTGGATCAGGACAGACTGTTGGTGATGGTGGCCCCATGATGGGTTCTTACATAGACTTACATAGAATTTACAGTGCAGAAGGCCATTCGGCCCATCGAGTCTGCACCGGCTCCTGGAAAGAGCACCCTACCCAACACCTCCACCCTATCCCCATAACCCAGTAACCCCACCTAACACTAAGGGCAATTTTGGACACTAAGGGCAATTTATCATGGCCAATGCAGCTAACCTGCACATCTTTGGACTGTGGGAGGAAACCGGAGCACCCGGAGGAAACCCGCGCACACACGGGGAGGATGTGCAGACTCCGCACAGAGAGTGACCCATGCCGGAATCGAACCTGGGACCCTGGAGCTGTGAAGCAAATATGCTATCCACTATCAATGATGATTTAATGGTCACCATTACTGAGGCAAGCTTTATATTTCAGATTTTCTTAACCAAACTTAAATTCTACCAGCTGCCTGGGTGGGATAGGAACCTGTGCCTCCAGGGGATTAGGCTGGGCCTCAGGGTTAGTAGTCCAGTGACGTTACCACTAAACCGTTGTCTCCCTTGACCCAGACAAGTCTACATTGCATGGTCTACATTCCTGCTTTGAGAACGTTTATCATCTTTGTAGATATTAAAGATGGTATGGAACTTCTTAGATGAATTGTGTTGCCCTGAATAGATGTGGTAGTCTGTGCAAGGTGGAACACCCGGTGTGAGAGAGGTTGACTCTGGTCTCTTGCGTTCATCTTGTGTGAAGGGAATCCATTGAGTTGAAGTGTGGCAAATTTCTGGTTGCTGACGTTTCTCATCACCAAAGGAGTAGTCTCTTCTCATGAGGATGTTGGAAGACAATTGGAGGGTGAAGGGATGATGGATAGATTGGTAGATTGTTAGTATGAGTGAACTTATAATAAACTTAATGTAATGGTGTTCCACTGAGACTTGATGAGAACATCATGAAATGCCGTGAAAGTTGTTCTAGCTCCAAGATACAATGAACACTCCAATGGTGATTGTTAAGGTGTTATAGGAAGCTATGAAGTTCTTTCCCATCATATTAACTTAAGAGGCGATATGGCGGCATTGTGGTAAAGTAATTGGACCGTTAATCCAGGGGCCCAGGCTATTGGTTTAACAGCACATAAGAGCAATACAGTTGTGAGATCAGTGATTTGTATGTCTATATTCTGGGAAGGTTGTTTTTTCAGCTGTGTGCCATCATGCAGATCTTCAACATCTGTGAAATACCTAATGACACTCCTCCAAAATTGGAATACTTGGAAATTATACTAGAAAGCTAGGAAGTAAAAACTTGCCTGTAGTTGCTTTGGCTTCTTTAGCTTTATCTTTCCTGCTTTGTAGCCATTGTATTTTTCAAAGAGTTCAAAAAATCTACATTAAAAATGGGAGGTGGAGAAAGTGGAGGAAAAATAACAGTAGAAAAGTATTAAACATATTTGTTCACATTAATCACATGACACATTATGTACTCTCTGGAAGGAATTTTGTGCCTCTTTTAACTGGCAGGTATCAGGGAATCTGAATAACCAGCCCCAGACAAGTTTGTCTGCCATATTTAAATGAGGATCCTTTTCTGAGATTTTGGAAGTGATTTTAAAGTAAGGCTCATCAGTAAAATGGAGGCAAGATGGGTTAAATGTCACTGATTGCCACTCAATGGCTACTTTCTCATTTTTTTCTTGGATCGAAGGGATGTATGCTCACAAATCACAAAATAGCAACACAAGTTGACAACATGATTAAATAAGCAATCAAAGCATTGAGGTTCATTTCTAGAGGAATAAAATTGTAAAGCAAGGAAATTATGTTCAACTTGTATAGAAACTAGTTAGACAACACTTAGCGTACTGTGTAGTCTGGTCTCCGTATTACAGAAAGCCTATAGAGGCATTGGAAAGGTGGAAGAAAGATTATAATGATGACACCAAACTGAGAGGCTACTACTATCAGGAAAGACTGCAGAGGCTGGGTTGTGACAAACATTAGGAGGGGATCACAGAATTAACTCAATCAGTTTGAACGTTGAGCTAATTTTCAAGCTTTATATTAGTCTTTTACATTCTTTTTTGTATTTTGGTTTTATTGAGTCAAGAGATTGTTAGAATACAGAAATGCATTAATTAGAAGAATTTGGAGAATGACTTCACCAGTACAACCAGCATGTTGGTGACTTACTGTAGCTATTTTCACCCGTCACCCATTCTCTCTCAAAAAAAGTATAACATTGCACAATACTGGAATCCATATTCACACCACAAAGCATATAATCCACTTTTCTTTTGCACTGACTAAAGTGCTTGGAGGATCAGTTATTAACATACAAAAATGTTTTTCTGGCATTAATAATTTTTTAAATCCGAAATTGATCTGTTAAGTCATTGCGCTATTACAGAAAAATTTTTAATTGTACAAGGCAACTTGCCTTTTCAAACATTAAGATATAACACATCATATTTTATGGCATATATCCCAACTGTATTAACAAACTTCAGTAATTGATCAATAAACATTCTGAAGGCTCAACATTCTAGCATAGAGTAGGTTTTATACTGGTATTGTCTTTAGTAGCAGTGAGATTTGTAGGGGAATTGTTTGAATGTGAAAATAGTGCAGAAAAGCAAAGAAAACCCTCAAAATAACAGTGTGAACGAACAATCGTTATATAGTTTACAGTTAAAGGCAAAAATTTAATTGTGCCTTACCTCTGATGCCTGACTTCCATTTTCATTTTTTGTTTGGGAGTTCGATCCCCATGCCTTATGACTGCAATTACACAACGAAGCTCCATCCTACACAGCAAGGCGTAAAGCAGAGTGGCCAAATTCAGCGATGTCATGTCATTTCAAGATGACTATATGTTATACAAGCCAGATTAGTTTACAAATCTAGGAACTACTACTCTTACAAACAAAACGTATTCAAGTTAATTCTCTCAATCAGAAAAAAATTGGTTTTATCCAAATTTGCTATTTACTCATGCATACATTATATTAATCTGTATTAATCTGTACTATCCTCACATTGTGCCTGATGTAGTGGGTACAATAGGAATGTTTTCCACTTCAGTAGGAACAGACCATGGAATCTGAAACTGCGGAGCTAACTCTCGCATGATGATGTTTCTGTAAAATCAATCATATTCATTAAGCAGTAAATCAGTAGTGAAATAATTGTACGAACAATGCTGTAATTATTAGTTGGCTTATGCTTACCCAAACAAAATGTTTAAAAGGCAAATCATAAACTGCAGACGCACATGAAGATTTCAATTTGAGGCTCAAAATGAAAATGAATTTTTCACTATCATTGCAATAAAAAGGCCTGGTATTTTTGCAGATGGCAAAGATTTTCTACTTTCGGCACAATAGGCAGTCTGGTGGAAATTGCATTCTTTTTCAAAAATAAAGTTTTAGTTCCAGTTTTTGCTCAAAATCATTTGCATGGACTTGTTCAGAAACTAGAAACACAGTATTAAACAGACGCTGCTAAATTGTGTATAGAACTGGCTAAGGGATATGAGATAGAGGACAAATACACATTTTAATGGTAAATAGATGTTTTCTTGACTTAACGGAAGTATGTAGTGAGGTCCACCAGGTGTCAGGGCCATTGCTTTTCTAGTTTTATATGAATGACCTATACTTGCGCAGTTCGGTGGCGCAGTGGGCTAGCCCTGTAGCCTCACGGCGCCGAGGTCCCAGGTTCGATCCCGGCTCTGGGTCACGGTCCGTGTGGAGTTTGCAAATACTCCCCGTGTTTGCGTGAGTTTTTCTCCCACAACCCAAAGATGTGCAGGCTAGGTGGATTGGCCACGCTAAATTGCCCCTTAATTGGAAGAAATGAATTGGGCGCTCTAAATTTAAACAAATAAACAACCTATACTTGAGTATAGGGACCACTAATTTGAAATTGCTGGCAATTGAAAATTTGGCAAGGTAGTGAATAATGAGCATGATAGTAGTACAATATAGGAGGCCAAGGACATAGACAGACTGCTAAAATTAGAAGACCCAAGACAGTTATAATTTAAAGTATCTCAGTGTGAATTGATGCACTTTGGAAGAAACAACAGGGAGATGCAGTATAATTTAAATGGTGAAAAAAATGTAAAACACTCCAGATGCTAGAGATCAGAAATAAAAACAAACTGCTGGGAAAATTCAGCAGGTCTGGCTCAACTCAAGTGTGGTGGCAGTGAGTTCTGTCGCCGTCATACCTGCTGGCTGGACTGGAGTGAACTTGAGCCTGATTCCATGTTTGGAGCCTATGCACGAGTGTGTAGCTCTCCGAATCACCTGGCAGGTCGAGAGCCGATTTGTCTGCCTGCCGTCAGCTCTTAAGTTCGGGTCCCGGTGTCATATTAAAATGCTAGTCCAACAAATATATCTCACGCTCTTCAGTCCACTTGTCCTTAGGAGACTGTCCATTATGTCTGGGAGCCAGAAACAAAAGGCTCTCTCTCTCACGAGGGCAGCACCCCACTGTAGCCGCCATACCTTCAACTACTTGATCCATGGAATCCAGGCACAGAGGTACGTGCTATACTTAGCAGATGGCTCGAGGAAGCACCAGAGCGTAACCTCTCCGGTCTGAGAGCCTGCTTCCCATGAGGTCACTAAAGGGCAACGCAATGCAGGAAGTAGATGAGTGATCCAGGGTAAGTTATCCCTCAGCTCCTTCCACTCTCAAACATTCATCGTGGTATCATGTACTCAAACGGTTATTCGCTTCACACATTTCACAAATCCACTAGCAAGGGGTGCACATCAACACCCATTCTTTCAAGGACACTTTCACATCACCTCCATCCCACCTGTCAGGTTGCTCGGTAGCACAGTGGTTAGCACAGTTGCTTTGAAGCTCCAGGGTCCCAGGTTCCATTCCCGGCTTGGGTCATTGTACGTGTGGAGTCTGCACGTTTTCTCTCCTGTCTAGGTGGGTTTCCTCAGGTACTCCAGTTTCCTCCCACAAAGATGTGCAGGTTAGGTGGATTGGCCATGCTAAATTGCCCTCAGTATCCAAGAAAGGTAGGTGGGGATACAAGGATAGAATGGAGGTGTGGGCTTAAGTGGGGTGCTCTTTCCAAGGGCCGGTGCAGACTCGATGGGTCAAATGGCCTCCTTCTACACTGTCAATTCTATGATTCTATCCTCTGGTCCTTCTGTTAAGTAATGTGTTAAGAGACATTGCAATTAGTTGTCTCATTTATGTTAAGTTTTCAATGATTGACACTGATATGCAGGAGCTTCAGGTGGACTCTGGATCTGATGGTGTGATGATCGAGTTTAGTGCAGAGTCTGTTAAAGTGAAATAAAGGTGTTTGTGAAAAGGAGCTGGACTTTTGTCTCTTCGTACCATAGCATCGATTACGTCTAACACTTCTGGGGAGGGTTCACAACACACTGAGGACATGCATTTAATCCAAACTGTATTGCATCCCCTCTGATCACATGCCTTCCTTACATCTTCGTACAGGCCAAGTTGGCGGACAACAAGCAAGAGCAAACCCAGAATGGAGGAGGGATGGCAGAGATACTTGCACTGACCAAACCCAAGGAGGCTTCAGGCAACCTTCCTGGGGAAGACATTAATTGATCCTGTACGGAAGGGGAACATCACCTCTCCCAACAAGGTGGCATGCTGGCAGTGGTTGGCACTGTTACCTTAACGCCAGAGACCTGGGCTTCATTTCAACTTTGGGTGACTGCGTGGAGTTTGCATATTCTCCCAATGTCAGCGTAGGTTTGCTCAAGAGTGCGAGGAATTCCTCAAGAGTGCTTTGGTTTATCATGAGTGCTTTGGTTTCCTCTCATAGTTGAAAGATGTGCAGGTTTGGTGGATTGGCCATTTTAAATTTCCCATTCGGGTCCAAAACGTTACAAGGGGTTACTGAGATAGGGTACACTCTTTTCAGTGAGTCAATGCAGACTTGATGGGCTGAATGGAGCACTGTAGTGATTCTATGATTCTGACAACAGATCAAAGCACCATCACTTCATCAAATCATATCAAGGTGAGTCAGATGTGCTTTCATAGAGCTTGAAATGAAATGAAAATCACTTATTGTCACGAGTAGGCATCAATGAAGTTACTGTGAAAAGCCCCTAGTCGCCACATTCCGGCGCCTGTCCAGGGAGGCTGGTACGGGGATCGAACCGTGCTGCTGGCCTGCTTTAAAAGCCTACGATTTAGCCCAGTGAGCTAAACCAGCCCCATAAGCTCTCTCACTAAAACTCTTTTTTGCAGGCATCAGCTGACTGCAGCTATCCAGGCAGCTGGATCGCCAAAACAGGTACGAGGATGAGGGGGTCCATGATGTACCATCACAGCATTCACCCATGCTCTCCAACAAGGCACAGACCTTAGTGGGGCTTAATTCTAGCTTAGATTTTGGATCACTTTCCATGGCCGCACACCCTGGTGGACACCATCCGATGTAGGTGACATGGGGATGATGCAGCTTGACCTCCCTACAGGTGTCCCATCTTCTGCAGGAGTCAGGCCTGGGGCCTTCTGGCACCCATAGGGAGAATGAGTATCAACCCGGGACCTCCATACAGGATGCTCCAAGGGTATGATTTGATGAACATAGTCCCCTCTGCTTGTGCCCACACCCACTCCAGCAGTGCAGGTCGCCGAGTGAACTTCTGCCCTTGAGAAGGAGATCCTCATCAGGCCGGAGTCCTCCAGGCCACCAGTGAATGTCCACAGGGTCATCATACACATCAGGACATAGCCTCCATCTCTGCTGCAGGTGCCAGATTGGCACCACGGTACAAGGTAGGGTTAGGAAAGTTAAAACATTTTGGATGTCACTTCTGGTTCTCGGTTGTGCTATCGCAAAATAAATTGCTTTCATAAAACTCATTGGATGGGTATGTGAATGTTCTGGTCAACTGAAAGCATTGGGAATTTGTATTTTTGAATCCTCTTATCTTGAAGTTTAGTCATCCTACCACTCTCATAAGATTAATATTCACGTGATATTAATCTCAGTGCAACTAGTCTCTGGATCCTTGTGTTGTCAAGGAGATGCGTGTAAATCTGCATCTATATGGAATTATGGAATGTATGATGGTTAAGTTTTGAACCCTGATTCCTCAAGGGACAGCTATGGTTGAGGGCAATGATACTCTCGGAGCCTTGGGTCCCTGCAGTGTTAGTGTTTGAAACCAAGTCATGCACTTTGGGAAGAGAGCCCTAGGTTGGTCTACATCTCATTTGTGGCAGTGTTTGGATCAGTAGATGGCATTGAAAGCATCAAACCTCATCTCACATTATTGTTCCTCAGTGGGCTTGAAGTTCACAGAGTGAGCACATGAGCAGGTCAAGGCTGACCAAAGCCAAGATCTTATCCTAACAAGTCTTGGGCTCAGAACATCAAAGTATGAATGCAGGACTTGTTCTCTCAGTAATGGCTCGGCTATCCAGAGAGGACAGAGAATGGCTTGGAAGGCCAATAGAGATGCGTCCAGATGTGTGTCCAGGTATATACCAGTGAAGAGGAAGGACTGGAGGAAAAGGGCTAATCAACCTTGGATATCTAAGGAAATAAAGGAGGGTATCAAACTGAAAAAAATGCATACAAAGTGGCAAAGATTAGTGGGAAACTAGAGGATTGGGAAATCTTTAAAGGTCAACAGAAAGCCATGAAAAAAGCTATAAAGAAAAGATAGATAATGAGGCTAAACTAGTTCAGAATATAAAAACAGATAGCAAAAGTTTCTACAAATATATAAAACGAAAAAGAATGGCTAAGGATTCTGCTCACCAGTCACTTGATGCCACATATTTCCCTGTGCTAAAACCAATAGATGCGTGAAGCAGATAGATACAGAGCTACAGATAGGGAGATGAGCCTGCATTCCTGGAGATATTATGTGTAAAATTATTTTACTTTGTGCACTTCATAATTGTAGAAAATTACTGCATAAGAATTGTACCCAAATTTTTTGAAATACCAATTAATTGCGCGAAGCTTTTGTACCAAAGTTGTTCAATTATTTTTTTTTCAAGCTTTGTAAATTTTTGATAGAACAAATATTTTACCCCAAAATCTTTGCACAATCATCATAATACTTCATGGAATTCTTGACGAAACTGAAACCATTAACATCACAGACATAGGATTGGCCATTAGCTCGCAACAGGTCAAAGCCACAAACAGTTTGCTATCAAAAACAAAAGAGAGGAAAATTAATATCAATGCAGTAAAAATAAATACAAATGAAGCAATGTTTTTTTTTATTATTTAAACTGTCCCAAATTTACATGATGCTGTAGCTCAATTTCAACAACTAATTGATAAGTCAATGGCATCAGCTTGAAGTCAAATCATCTAAGACCATAAGACATAGAAGCAGTATTAGGCAACTCGGCCCATCGAGTCTTCTCCACCATTCAATCATGGCTGACATTTTTCTCATCTCCATTCTCCTGCCTTCTCCCATGACCCCTGATCCCCTTATTAATCAAGAACATATCTATTTCAGTATTAAAGACACTCAGTGATTTGGCCTCCACAACCTTCTGCGGCAAAGAGTTCCACAGATTCATCACCCTCTGGCTCAAGAAATTCTTCCTCAGCTCTGTTTTAAAGGATCCCCTTAAGATTGTGTCATCTGCTTCTAGTTTTTTCTACAAGTGGAAACATCCTCTCCATGTCCACTCTATCCAGGCCTCGCAGTATCCTGTATGTTTCAATAAGATCCCCCCCTCACCCTTCTAAACTCCCAACAAATACAGACCCAGAGTCCTCAACCGTTCCTCATACGACAAGCTGTTTATTCCCGGGATCATTCTTGTGAACCTCCTCTGGACCCTTTCCAAGGTCAGCACCTCCTTCCTTAAAAATGGGATCCCAAAACTGCTCACAATACTCCAAATGGGGTCTGATCAGAGCCTTATACAGCCTCAGAAGTGAACCCCTGGTCTTGTATTCTAGCCCTTTTGACATGAATGCTAACATTTCATTTGCCTTCCCAACAGCTGACTGAACCAGCACGTTAACCTGAAGAGAATCATGAACAAGGACTCCCAAGTCCCTTTGTGCTTCTGATTTCCTAAGCATGTCCTCATTTAGAAAATAGTCTTTGCCTAAATTCCTCCTTCCAAAGTGCATAACCTCACACTTTTCCACATTGTATTTCATCTCCCACTTCATTGCCCACTCTCCTAGCCTGTCCAAATCCTTTTGCAGCTCCCTTGCTTCCTCAATACTAGCTGTCCCTCACCAGATCTTTGGATCATCTCCAAACTTAGCAAAAGTGCCTTCAGTTCCTTCTTCCAGATAAATTATTGTGAAAAGTTGTGGTCCCAGCAGACCCCTGAGGCACACTACTGGTCACCGGTTGCCATCCTGAAAAGAACCCCTTTATCCCCACTCTCTGCCTTCTGCCAGTTAGCCAATCCTCTATCCATGCCAGGATCTTACCCTTAACACCATGAGCTCTTAACTTATTTAACAATCTCCTATGCGGCACCTTGCCAAAGGCCTTCAGGAAATCTAAATAAATCACGTCCACTGGTTCTCCTTTGTCCAACTTCCTTGTTACCTCCTCAAAGAACTCTTAACAGATTTGTCAGACACGACCTCCCTTTGACAAAGCCATGCTGACTCTGTCCGATTTTATCATGCACTTCCAAGTACTTCCCGATCTCATCTTTAAGAATGGACTCTAAAATCATACCAATGACCGAAGTCAGCCTAACCGGCCTATAATTTCCCGTCTTCTGTCTCCCTCCTTTCTGAAACAGTGGTGTTACATTAGCCACTTTCCAGTCGTCTGGGACACTTCCTGGCTCCAGTGATTCCTGAAAGATCACCACCAATGCCTCCACAATCTCCTCAGCTATCCCATTTAGAAACCTGGGGTATAGCCCATCCGGGTAAGGCGGTCTACGTCTCATATTTCTAAGGTCAATTTTCACATTGGATCGAGGAAGACTTGTAGTTTTTAAAAAAAATTCCAGTTATCATCAAACCTCAAAATGGGCACATAAATAAGTGAAGTTTTTTTACAAAACTGCAGTTCTAAAGTACTTGAACTATGGTCATTCTTTAGAGATTTCACTACTTTCATTAGTCAAACATTAAATTGAACTAATTGAAGTATGTGTTTTATTCTACAACCTACCTTAAAAGCAAGGCAAACTTTCCAAGCAATTAACTTCTCTCTAGCATTCAGAATGACTGGATAGCGAACTTCCTTTCCTTCACTGTCTCGTTCAACCTTACCATCAAGAGCAGGAGATTTGCGGGCCTCTGCATGAGCATAATCTGGACCAACCGTGTAAACCTTAAAAAAATGTTTTTTTTAGCAAAAATTATATACAAGATTGCTGTTAGACAATAGCCTAATTGAGAAAGGCAAAACTGGTTGACTTCAAGTGCAGTTTATTTCTATCCAGTCAGATAGTTGCCATGGAAAATATATTTTACAGTGCTTTGCGAAATACAGTAAAAACAAATTATTTTTCTTCAAGGCAAAGATAATCTTTCTAGAGCACTGGGATTATTATACAAACTGTATGATGCTGTTGCAAATGAAATTGTTCAAATACTTTGTTGATTATAGCCTAAAAAGTGCATTATGGTTTTAAAAATAGATAATATTTGAATATCCGTACCTTCACATCTGTACCATCTGTTGGCATAAACTGCTCATATATATAAGAACCTGTTTTCCGGACACTGCTTTCAGGAGAGTAGACACTGCTTCTGCTGCCAATCTGAAACAACACAATATAAGATATTTACCTGTGTAGCATCTTAGCCACATATCCACTTGATCAGCAATATGCAACTTACTCTCCCTCCTTAGCATTGCCCGACTCTGCTGTGACTTTAGTTCATCTGGTGCTGAAACCCTCAGCCTTGTTTTTGCTATCTCAAGAGCAGACTAGACCAATGCTCGCCCAGCCATCTCTCCTATCCTCTATCCTACACAAACCTTTACAAATCAATACTCTGCTGCCAGCATCGTAACTCCTGTCTAGTCCAGGACTTCTGGTTGCTGCTATGCAGAGCTAAGTCGGATGTTCGGCAATACCCGCATAGGTGTATGGATTGGACCAGAAGCGGGGCAATCAAAAAAGCGGCATTGGAGCAGAGAAAGGTGTGAGGGAGGAAGACCAAGATGGCGGCGGGCAGGGACCAGGCAGCGTGGACGCAGGAGCAGCAGGAGCTGCTCTAACGCTGCTTTAGGGAGCTTAAGGCAGAGCTGCTGGAACCGCTAAAGGCCTCATTTGACAAGCTCCTGGAGACCCAGACGGCCCAAGGGGCGGCGATCCAGGAGGTCCGGCAAAAGGCCTCGGAGAACGAGCATGAGATCCTAGACCTGGCGGTGAAGGTGGAGGCGCACGAGGCGCTCCACAAAAAGTGGCAGACGAGGTTCAAGGAGATGGAGAACCGGTCAAGGCGGAAGAATCTGCGGATCCTGGGCCCCCCAGAGGGGCTGGAGGGATCGGACTTGGGGGCCTATGTGGTCACCATGTTGAATTCGCTGATGGGAGCAGGTTCCTTCCAAGGGCCCTTGGAGCTGGAGGGCGCCCACTGAGTGCTGGCGAGGAAGCCCAAGCCCAGCGAGCCGCCGAGGGCGGTGCTGGTGCGGTTCCACCGGTTCGCTGATCGAGAGTGTGTGCTTGGGTGGGCCAAGAAGGAGCGGAGCAGCAGATGGGAGAATGCGGAGGTCCGAATCTACCAGGATTGGAGTGCGGAGGTGGCGTGGAAGAGGGCCGGTTATAATCGGGCGAAAGCAGTACTGCACAGGAGAGGGCTGAAGTTTGGCATGCTACAGCCGGCGCGTCTATGGGTCACTCACAAAGACCCGTCATCACTATTTTGAGTCCCTGGTGGAGGCCTGGGCCTTTGTTCAGGCCGAAAAACTGGACTCAGACTGAGGGTTGGGGCATGGTCGGGGATTGTTGTGTTGTGCTTCGAGGGGGGGGGGGGGGGGGGGGGGGGCTGGGATGGGGCTAGTGACATTGGGCCTGAAAAGGGAGCTGCGCCAGAGGAGGCGGGGCCGGTCGAGTGGGAAGCGATGGCTGGTCTAGGAAGAGCTATGGCTGGTCGGCTGCGGGGGGGGGGGGGGGGGGGGGAGGGTGGGGGGGGGGGGGGGGGAGACTGAATGGCTTGTCAAACGGGCCCGGGTATTCGTGCGTCTGAAGGGGCTGAGGGCGGATGTGGCCACACGCCAGGAGACGCACCTACGGGTGGTGGATCAGCTAAGGTTGAGAAAGGGGTGGGTAGGGCAAGTGTTCCATTCGGGCTTGGATGCGGAAAACCGGGAGGGGTGCGATTTTGGTGGGGAAGAGAGTATCGTTCATGGCGTCGAGCATGGTGGCGGACAGTGGTGGCAGGTATGTGATGGTAAGTGGCAAGCTTCAGGGGGAGCGGGTGGTGCTGGTCAATGTGTAGGCCCCGAAATGGGACGATGCGGGCCTCATGCGGCGTATGTTGGGGCCGGACTCCAGATCTTGAGACAGGGGGTCTAATAACAGGAGGGGATTTCAACACGCCGCTGGACCCGGCACTTGATCGCTCCAGGTCCAGGACGGGTAGGAAGCCGGCGGCGGCCAAGGTGTTGAGGCGGTTTATGGATCAGATGGGAGGGGTGGACCCCTGGAGATGTATGAGGCTGGGGGTTAGGGAATTCTCGTTCTTCTCCCATGTCCACAAAGCCTACTCCCGGATTGACTTTTTTGTCTTGGGCAGGGTGTTGATTCCGAGGGTGGAGGAAGCGGAATACTCGGCGATAGCCATTTCAGATCACGCTCCGCATTGCGTGGACCTTGAGTTGGGGGAGGAGAGGAACCAACGTCCGATGTGGCGTCTAGAGGTGGGGTGGCTGGCTGATGAGGAGGTGAGCGGGCGGGTCCTGAGGTGTATAGAGAGATATCTGGAAACGAATGATAATGGGGAGGTGCAAGTTGGGGTGGTTTGGGAGACACTGAAGGCGGTGACCAGAGGGGAGCTGATCTCCATTAGGGCACACAAGGAGAGGGGGGAGAGGAAAGAGAGGGAGAGGTTGGTGGGGGAGATGGTGAGGGTAGATTGGAGGTACGCGGAGGCCCCGGAGGAGGGATTGCTGAGGAAGCGACGTAGCCTCCAGGCTGAGTTTGATTTATTGACCACCAGGAAAGCGGAGGCGCAGTGGAGGAGGGCACAAGGGGTGGTATATGAATATGGAGAAAAGGCGAGTCGGATGCTGGCGCATCAGCTTCGGAAGCGGGAGGCAGCTAGGGAGATCGGGGGAGTTAGGGACGGAAGTGGGAGCATGGTACGAAGTGCGGCGGGCATCAACGGGGTCTTTAGGAGCTTCTACGAGCCCCCAGTGCAGGAGGGAGGGATGGATCGCTTCCTTGACAAACTGAGGTTTCCGAGAGAGGAGGAGCAGGTGGTGGGGTTGGGGGTGCCAGTAGGACTGGAGGAATTGGTCAAAGCGATAGGGAACATGCAGACGGGGAAGGCACCGGGGCCAGACGGGTTCCCGGTTGAATTCTACAAGAAGTATTCAGACCTGCTGGGCCCGCTGCTAGTTAGGACCTTCAACGAGGCAAGGGAAGGGGGGGGGCTCTGCCCCCGACGATGTCTAGGGCGCTGATCTCCCTGATCCTGAAGCGGGATAAGGATCCCCTACAATGTGGGTCATATAGGCCAATTTCACTCCTAAATGTAGATGAAAAGTTGCTGGCAAAGATATTGGCCATGAGGATTGAGTACACCGTGCCGCAGGTCATACACGAGGATCAAACGGGTTTTGTGAAAGGGAGGCAGTTGAACGCTAAAGTACGGAGGCTCTTAAATGTTATAATAATGCTGGCAGTGGAAGGGGAGGCGGAGATAGTGGCGGCGATGGATGCGGAGAAGGCCTTTGATAGGGTGGAATGGGGATACCTATGGGAGGTGTTGAAAAGGTTCGGGTTTGGAGAGGGGTTCGTTAGGTGGGTGAGGCTGCTACACGAGGCCCCGGTGGCGAGTGTGGCTACGAACGGAAGGAGGTCAGAGTATTTCCGACTGCACCGGGAGACGAGGCAGGGGTGCCCCGTCTCCCCTGCTTTTTGCGCTGGTGATTGAACCCCTGGCCATGGCGTGAGGGAGTCGAAGAACTGGAGGGGGATAGTGCGGGGGGGGTTAGGAGCATCGGCTGTCGGTATACACGGATGACCTACTGTTGTACATGGTGGACCCGGTGGGGGGAATGCCAGAGGTGATGAGGATCCTCAGGGAGTTCGGGGATTTTTCCGGGTATAAGCCCAATGTGGGGAAGAGTGAGCTGTTCGTAGTGCACCCAGGGACCAGGAGAGGGGGATTGGTGAGCTCCCGCTGAAGAGGTCGGAGAGGGGTTTTAGGTACTTGGGAGTACATGTAGCTAGGAGCTGGGGGGCCTTACATAGGCTTAACTTCACGAGGCTGGTGGAGCAGATGGAGGAGGAGTTTAAGAGGTGGGATGTGCTGCCACTCTCCCTAGCAGGCAGGGTCCAGTCTGTCAAAATGACGGTGCTCCCGAGGATTTTGTTTTTGTTCCAGTGCCTCCCTATCCTGATTCCTAAGGCTTTTTTCAGGCGGGTCAATAGGAGCATTATGGGGTTTGTGTGGGCACAGAAGACCCCGAGGGTGACAAGGAGGTTCCTGGAGCGGGGCAGAGATGGGGGGTTGGCGCTGCCTAACCTCTGTGGGTACTACTGGGCCACCAACATGGCGATGATACGTAGGTGGGTAATGGAGGGGGAGGGGCGGCATGGAAGAGGTTGGAGATGGCGTCTTGTGTGGGCACGAGTCTGGAGGCGTTGGTGACGGCGCCGCTACCGCTTCCCCCAATGAGGTATACTACGAGCCCGGTGGTGGCGGCTACCCTCAAATTTGGGGGCAATGGAGGCTGCATAGGGGGAGGTGAGGGCTTCAGTGTGGTCCCCGATACGGGGGAACCACCGGTTAGTCCCAGGGAGAATGGACAGAGAGTTTCTGAGCTGGCACAGGGCAGGTATTAGGCGGTTGGGGGACCTATTTGTAGATGGGAAATTTGCAACCCTTGGGGAGCTGGAGGGGAGGTTTGGCCTCCCACCCCGGGGAACACCTCAGATACATGCAGGTAAGGACGTTTGTCAGGCGGCAGGTGGCGGAGTTCCCACTGTTGCCGTCAAGAGGGGTTCAGGACACGGTGTTCTCGGGGACGTGGGTTGGAAAGGGGAGGACATTGACAACCTGTCAAGTGATGCAGGAGAGGGAGGAGGCCTCGGTGGAAGTGTTGAAAGGTAAGTGGGAGGAGGAGTTAGGAGAGGAGATCGACGAGGGGACGTGGGCGGATGCCCTGGGGAGGGTGAATTCCTCCTCCTCTTGCGCAAGGCTCAGCTTAATTCAATTTAAGGTGCTGCATAAGGCACACATGACTGGGGCAAGGCTGAGCCGGTTCTTTGGGAGAGAGAACAGGTGTGTCAGACGTTCAGGGAGCCCAACAAACCACACCCACATGTTCTGGGCATGCACTGCGCTGGAGGGCTTTTGGGGGGGTCGTCGCGGAGATGTGGTTGGTTCCAGGGTTGAGCCGGGCTGGGGGCTCGCAATATTTGGGGTAGCAGTGGAGCCGGGACTGCAGGAGGTGAAAGAGGCCGGTATTCTGGCCTTTGCGTCCCTGGTAGCCCTGCGCAGGATTCTTCTACAGTGGAAGGATGCGATGCCCCCGGGCGTAGAATCCTGGGTCAACGATATGGCTGGGTTTATCAAACTGGAGAGGGTCAAATTTGCCTTAAGGGGGTTGGTGCAAGGGTTCTTCCGGTGGTGGCAACCGTTTCTAGACTTCCTGGCGGAGTGTTAGGTGATGGTCAGCAGCAGCAGCGGGGGGGGGGGGGGGGGGGGGGGGGGATTTGTGAAAACTTGAATAAACATTATTTTAAAAAATCTCTTGTCTGGTCCCATTCACTCATCACCCGTGCTCGCTGGCCAATATTGATCTCAGTCCAACAACTCTTCAAAATTTAAAGTCTCATTCGTGTTTTCAAATTCTTCAGTGGTCTCACCCCTCCCTATCTTTGTAACCTCTAGTTGTAAAACTAACAGATCTCCAATTCTGAATCCCTGATTTTAATTGTTCCTTCATTGGCAGCCTTTAGTAAACTAAGGCCTAAGTTCCGGAATTTACCACCTATGTCATTCTATCTCTTGACCTCTCCTCCTTTGAGAAGTTCCTAAAACAACTCCCTTTGGTCGTCTGTCCAGACATGCGTGTGCATGCACACAATATTTAATACTGACCCATTATTTGAAGTTGAAACTACTCCTTTCATTCCACCTTCAGCAACAGTACCCTTTAGCTGCCACAACCCTACTTCTTAACTCTCTCCTCACCTTGCCTCTCTACTTCCCCATCTTTCTTTAAAACCCTTTGCAAAATATATCCCTTGAATCTCTCCGAACCGTGTCACAAAAGACAGCCTTCACTTCTTTAAAGTCGTTCAGCATGTTTTTTCTGCATTGGTCAATAAAAAATGCAAGTTATTATTTAGAAAATAAATTCAGATTTTTTAACTTTTCTGAATTATCAATTCTCTTGTCAATGTGTTAGAAGATCATACAACACGTACCTTTCGAAAGAGTCTTTGGCTTCCTCCACCAGCAGATGTTGGGTAGTATATGTAAACATTGTGGTCCTCCGCACTCACTGGCTTCTCCACAAATGGTTTTTGAAAGACATCCCCATTCACCTCAACATGATCTTCACCCTCTACTAAATTACATTCTAACAAGAAAAACATTAAAACAACATTTTTTTAAATTCTTTCATGGGATGTGAATGTAAGACAAGGCCAGCATTTGTTGCTCATCCTGAAATGAACTCAAGGTGGTTATATTTACCATTCTTACATGATATGTGCATTTTCCATTAAACCCAACCAATGTAAACAGAAGAATATATATATTTTTTAAAATAAATATTTTTATACTCCTTTTTCACAATTTCTCCCAAACTTATGCCCACTAACAATAATCGGTAACGGATGCAATGTCAATCCCCATATCAATAACAACAATCCCATCCTCCTACCAAACCCCCAAACAGCAGCCCGCATGCTAACATAAATCAATAACAAAAAGGAATCAGGAATCATCCATAGTCACCATTAACACATACAGTCACCCTCCCCACCGCTCCTCCCAACCCCTCCCCCTAATGTTCGATGTAATCTAATTCTCGAAAGTGCATAATGAATAATGCCCAAGAATTGTAGAACCCCTCCATCCTACCCCTCAGCTCAAATTTGACCTTCTCAAGGGTCAAGAATTTCAGCAGGTCCTTCCCGCCATGCCAGGTCGGAGAGGTTGATCTCCATCCCAACATTTTCCGCCTTTGGGCGATCAACGAGACGAAGGCAACAACATCTGCCTGTGCACCGTTTCCAATCCCGGCTGGACCGATGCCCCGAATATGGCCTCCCGAGGGCCCGGGTCCAGTTTCACGTGATAAACGGAAGAATATTCAAGAACATTTATTTTGCATCCCAGTTACTGTGTAACTTTTAAACACTGCAGTTCAAACACATGTATTCCATTCAACAATTACATCAGCATAAAGAGGATTATCTGCTCTATAAAGATAGAAAAAGTTTATTTTAATGCGTTACTTCAACCCAGGTTAGCATAAACTGAGAAGAGTCAAGTGGTTCAGAATCAGTCACCATTGTGAGCCATTGGGATGGATTTTACTAAACCTCCGGAGATGGGCTGGGAATCAGGAGACCCTGTAAAATGACAGTGAAAGGGAAGCCCAACAGTGGGTGGCCAATTAAACCAATAAGAGCTACTTCCTGCCCTCAGCAGCATTTTACCCATGTGAGGAGGGGCCGATGGGGATACTGCAAGGTAAACCCTGGTGGTCTCCCAGCAGGTTCTCTGGAAGGGGACCTCTTTCAGAACTACTCCATGGCCCAGTTAATACTCAGTGGCAGCAGCAGTCACCCAGAGGCCACTGCTAAAGATGCAGCTCACCCCACCGATTCCCGATCACAGGAGTCTGTCTGCCTGGCCCTAGCATAGTAATAAAAAATCTTATATGGCCTTAGAGCGCAGCAGCATGTGAGCTCCCTATACTTCTTCCTGCAGCCACCTCATTGGCGACTCTGCCGAGACTGCCAAGCTACTGGCCCTCTAAGTGAGACTAGATCTTTGGGAGCTGAGCTGCCACCCTCATCTAAAGGATAATAATAATAATCTTTATTTGTGTCACAAGTAGGCTTACATTTACACTGCAATTAAGTTAATGTGAAAATGTCCAAGCCGCCACACTTCGATGCCTGTTCGGGTACACGGAGGGAGAATTCAGAATGTCCAATTCACCTAACAAGCACATCTTTTGGGACTTGTGGGAGGAAACCCACGCAGACATGGGGAGAACGTGCAGACTCCGCACAGGCAGTGAACCAAGCCAGGATTTGAACCTGGATCCCTGGCGCTGTGAAGCAACAGTGATAACCACTGTGAATGCCGGCAGTCCCAAATGCAGCCTCTTAATTGGCCACCGGTGCTATAACTTCACTCAGGGTTCCACCCCTTGTGTTCAAGCAAAGTTGGGTCGCACTTTCAGTAATAGTGGCTGGAAACATACCAGCCATTGTATCAAAGATGACACAGAAGGCAATTTTCATCATTTTTTAAAAAATGCATTTTATTACAAACTTGTATCAAAGCAGGTTACAGCAAGTAAACACCTCGGGAAACATACTTCCCAACAATCAACTATATAGTCTGTACAGATTTTTCTCCTTTTTCACCATCACTCACTCCACCCCCCTGCGACAAACAGCTCCTCAAACACGGTCACAAACATTCCCTACCTTTTCTCAAACTCCCCTGCTGAGCCTCTTAACTCACACTTTATCTTCTCTAACCCCAGGAAGTCATCCAGATCACCCATCCATGCTGCTACCCCTGGTGGTGATGCCGACCGCAACTCCAGCAAAATTCGTCGCCGTGTAATCAGTGAGGCAAAGGCCACGACATCGGTCTTCCTCCTCTCCATGAGTTTAGGCTTCTCTAAAACCCCAAATATCACCAAAGGGTCCGGGTCCACCTCCTCCGCCACTATCCTGGTTAAGACCGCAACACTCGCGCCCAGAATCTTCACAATTATTTGCAACCCCAAAACATGTGCGTGTGATTCGCTGGCCTCCGCCCACACTCATCTGCTACCCTAGAAAGAACCCACTCATTCTCTCCCGAGTCATATGCATCCTGTGCAACACCTTAAACTGTATCAGGCTCACACTTGTACAAGAGGAGGTACTGTGTACCCTTTGCAATGCCTCACTCCATACACCCCAATTGATCTCAATTCCCAACTCCGCTTCCCATTTCTCCTTGATCTTCCACCCGCTCACCTCACTGCTCCCCCAGCCACTTGGATATATCCCAAATGTTTCCCTCCCTTTCCACATTCAGAAGCAGCAGTCGCTCCAGCAGGGTGCATCCCGGCAACCTAGGCGACCCCTTCCAGACCATTCTTGCAAGGTTCCAAACCTGCAGATATCTGAAGTCACTACCCTTCAGCAGCTCTACCCTCTCCCTGAGCTCCTCCAGACTGCAAACCCTTCCTCCAAATACAAATCCCTCACCTTGACCCAACTCCATTTCCCTCCACCTCCTGTATGCAATATCTATCCCCCCAGCTCAAACACATGATTCTCGCACAGCGGCGTCAGCACCAACATCCCTTCCACCCTAAAATGCCTCCTCAGCTGATTCCATATCTTCACCATGGATTGCACCACTGGGCCCCCTGAATACCTACTCGGAGCCACTGGCAATGCTGCCGTTACCATAGCCCTCAAACTAGACCTCTTACAAGATTCCTCCTCCATCCTAACCCACTCTACCCCTTCTCCTTCCCACCACTGCCGCACCTTGTCCACATTCACCGCCCAATAATAATGAAGCAAGTTCGGCAACGCCAACGCCCCCCTGCTGCCTCTGCCTCTGTAGCAGGGTCCTCCACACCCGTGGCACCTTCCCTGACCATTCAAAGTCAGAGATGATCGTGTCCACTTTCCGAAAAAAGGCCTTTGGTATAAATATCGGGAGAGCCTGAAAAATAAACAAGAACCTCGGCAGAATATTCATTTTCACCACTTGGACCCTCCCCACCAACGTTAAGTGCAGTGTGTATCCCACCTCCTAAGGCCCTCCCAGGCCCCATCCACCAGCTTCGTTAAGCTCCACTTATGGAGCCTCGTCCATTCCCTCGTGACCTGAATCCCCAAATACCTAAACCTATCCCTCGCTACCGTAAATGGCATCCCCCCCCTAAATTAGCCTGCTGTGCGAGCTCATTCACTGGAAATACCTCGCTTTTCCCTACATTCAGCTTGTACCCAGAGAACCCACCAAACCTCCGCAGCAGGCCCATAATTCTTCCCATACACTCCAACAGATCCGAAACATACAGCAAGAGGTCATCGGCATAGAGCAACACCCGATGCTCCCTCTGTCCCCTCTACCGACCCCCTGAGAGCCATTGCCAATGGCTCTTTGGGCAGCGTAAACAGCAGCGGCGAAAGCGGGCACCCCTGCCTCATACCCATGTGTAAGTCAAAGCTTCGTGAGCTCATATCATTCGCACTCACCCTCGCTCTTGGCATCACATACAGCAACCACACCCATGCCACAAATCTCGGCCCAAACTCAAACCTTCAAGTACCGCCACTCGACCCGATCAAATGCCTTCTCCGCATCCATGCACACTACCACCTCTGGTATCAGAGCCCCTGACAGATTCATC
This sequence comes from Scyliorhinus canicula, assembly GCF_902713615.1. Taxonomy (NCBI): domain Eukaryota; kingdom Metazoa; phylum Chordata; class Chondrichthyes; order Carcharhiniformes; family Scyliorhinidae; genus Scyliorhinus; species Scyliorhinus canicula. The sequence continues at coordinate 122,248,663 of NC_052153.1, forward strand.
ACCACATTCAACAGCCATCTTACATTACTTGTGAGCTGCCTACCCTTCACAAAGCCTGTTTGATTTCTGCAACCACTCCCGGTACAGTCCTCCTTCCTCCCCGCCAACAACTTAGCCAATACTTTCACATCCGTGTTCAATAGTGAAATGGGTCTATACGACTCACCTTCTACCAGATCCTTCTCTTTTTTGGGATTAGTTTGATTACTGCCTGCGTCATCGTCTCCGGCAACTCCCCCTTCTCCAGTGCTTCATTAAACTCCCCCAACAGATGTGGTGCCAGGTGTGCCGCAAATTCCTTATAAAGTTCTGCCGGGTACCCATCCGGCCCAGGGGCCTTCCCCGACTTCATACCCCTGATACTGTCCAGCACCTCCCTCAGCCCCAGGGGCTCCGCCAAAGCCTGCCTCTTTGATTTCTCCACCTGGGGAAATTCCAGCTCATCCAGAAACTGCCCCATGTCCCCCTCCTCTCCCCCCGGATCTGCCTCAAAGTCCCTGGTAATACTCTCTAAATGCCTCCTTTATCTTCCCTGGCTCTGACACCACATCCCCAGCCCGGATCTTCAATATTTCCCTGGATGCAGCCTGCCTCCGCAGCTGGTGCGCCAGCATGCGGCTCGCCTTGACCCCATACTAGTATTGCACCCCTCTTGCCCTACGCAGTTGTCCTACCGCCCTCCCCACTGTCAGCCTGTCAAATTGCCCTTGAAACCTTTTCCTCTTTGCCAATCCCTCCACGGTGGGCACCCTCGAATATTCCCTGTCCACCTCCACTATCTTGCTCACTAGACGGTCATATTCCGCCCTTTCCTTATTCGCACGAACCGTAAACAAAATAATTTCTCCCTGGATTGCCTTCAGTGCTTCCCAAAAAATGCCCGCTGACACCTCCCAATTCTGATTCAACTCCACATAATCCCTAATCGCCAACTGCATCTGATCACAAAAACCGCCATCCGCCAGCAACCAAGTCTAACCTCCACCCCGGCCTTTGCTCTCGTCCCGTACTGAACCGAATATCCAGCCAGTGGGGTGCATGGTACGAGATAACTATCCCCACACCCCAACCAAAATCTCCTGACTCACTACAAAGTAGTCAATCCTCGAATACACTTTATAGACGTGTGAAGAAAAGGAATACTCCCTTCCCCCTGGGTTCTGAAAATGCCATGGGTCCACCATACCCATCCTCTCCATAAACCCCCTGACCTCCCTCGCCATTCGTACCTTACTCACTGACCTGGGGCTCGACCCATCCACCCTCAGCTCCAGGACACAGTTAAAATCTCCTCCCATGATCAACTGATGAGCGGTCAAATCCGGGATTGCTGCCAGCAACCCCCTCATAGAACCCACATCATCCCAATTTGGGGCGCACACACATTTACCAACACTATTGGTGTCCCTTCCAATACCCCACTCACACTTGGATCCCTCAACTCCTTTGCACTCACGAATCCCATTCTTTTGCTCATTAAAATCGCACGCCTCGATTTCAAATCAAACCCCGAGTGAAAAACCTGCCCTAACCTGGTCCTTCACACAGAGGTGCATCTCCTGCAGAAAGACAACCCCCACTTTCAAGATCCTGATGTGCGCGAACACCCACGATCTTTTAACCGGCCCATTCAATCCCCGGACGTTCCACATTACCAACCTTACCGGAGGCTTGCGCCTCCAATCCCCTCTACCGTCCGTCATCTTCCCCACTTAACTCCTGCCCCTTTAATTTCACTCTGTACCTAGCCCATCCCAGATGGCCCCTTTCTCCACCCTTGACCATGCCATCTCTCACTCACTGCCACATTGCAGAAACCTCCCCCCACCTTTTTCCCCTTCTTTGCTCGGCACAACATTGAGGACCGAAGGGCCTGTTCTGTGCTGTACTGTTCTATGTTCTAAATCCGGGCATTATTTCCCTCCCAGTCGCAGGTGCGGTTCTCCCTGGTCCACCGTAGAATTTTCTCTTTCTGCACAAATTTATGGAGTCTCACGATCACCACCCGCGGTGGCTCCCCAGCTCTAGGCTTCTGCCTCAGGGATCTATGTGCTAGGTCCATTTCAGGGCCCTTATCTAGCACCCCTTCTCCCACCAGCCCCGCGAGCATCTTCAAGACGTACCTCGTGGCACTCACACCTTCCACTCCTTCAGGCAGGCCCACTATTCGCAGGTTCTGTCTTCTCGAAGTGTTCTCCTGCTCCTCCACCTTTGCCCTCAATGCTTTACAAAGGGCTCCTCGGAGCCCCACCTCTGCCTCCAGAGCCACCACATGATCACTGTGGTCGAGATCAAACTCCCGAATCTGTGATCCCTGCACCTCTAAACACCTCTCTACCCGTTCCAGAGAACTCTTCAGGAGTGCCACAGCTTCTGCAATGGCCTTTGCATGATTCTCATGCATTTCTTTCCTCTGTTTATGGAATTTCTCCTTGACAAAAGCCATCAGTTCCTGTGTCTGGGGCTTTCCAGCTTGCCCCTCCCCCGCCTGCATGCTGGAAGAGACTGTGCAGCACAAGATTGTTTCAACTTCCCAGCCAAATCTCTCACTGTTTTCTGCCAGGTCTGATGATCAGAAGTAGCATAGTGGTTAGCACAGTTGCTTCACAGCTCCAGGGTCCCAGGTTCGATTCCCGGCTTGGGTCACTGTCTGTGTGGAGCCTGCACGTTCTCCCAGTGTGTGCGTGGGTTTCCTCCGGGTGCTCCGGTTTCCTCCCATAGTCCAAAGATGTGCAGGTTAGGTGGATTGGCCATTTTAAATTGCCATTAGTGTCCAAAAAGGTTAAGTGGGGTTACTGGGTTACGGGGATAAAGGGGATGGGGGGGTGCTCTTTTCAAGGGCCGGTGCAGACTCGATGGGCTGAATGCCCTTCTTCTGCACTGTAAATTCTATGAAATCTATGAAAGACATACCACTCCAGGAGTAAACTACTCCTCTAGCATTCACCTACGCCTTTTCATCAAAATCCCACCCAGTTCTGTGTAAAAAGAGCCCTTTTCTGTGACTTTAAGCAGGAGTAGCCCCGTGTGTGACCATTCACTCCATGGTCACAACCGGAAGTCGGCAATCTTCAGCTTGATCTTATAGCCTTAAAAGACCTTTTTAATGTACACAGAAATGGATTGGTTCCAACCTGAGGAAGACTGGAGGAACTTGAAGTTTTTCCAGGTGGAACAGAAACATCATTATTATTACTATTTGGGAGAGGATCCTCTAGAAATTGTAAAGATGGTTAGAATGCAGAGAAACTTAAAAAACATATTACTTTAAATTAAAATGCAGAAAAAAGGATACAGGCTCAAGTTAATAATAGTACATTAAGAATATCAGGAAATTTTTATCCCGACAAAGCAAACAGTATGTGGAATAGAATTAAGATATTAATTTTAATAATCAGGGGATATTAGTAATGATTTGATTCCCTTCAGGTAATGTCAAGAAATGGCTGAGTGCCCTAGATACAGCAACGGCTATTGGTCTGGTTGCAGCGCAGCTGTAGCACTGAAGGCCTGTGCTCCAAAACTAGTTACCTTTCCCAGCCATGTGCTGCAGTACAACTAAAACAGTGGCATCTATCTGATAATTGAAAGATTGTCAATATAGAGTCAGTCCACAAAGCCAGCCGAGCCAATTATGAACCTACTCCTAATCAAAAGCGAAATGATGGATAGTGTATTTGACCATAATATCGATGCAATTACTCACCAATAGCATGGTCAATGATGGTCAGGTTGTGTTCCACAATTACGACTTGGCTCTAGATCTCATTACAGCCTTTGTCTAAATATGAGCACAAAGGCTGACACACAGAGGTGAGGTGAGAGCATCCAGTCCCTGTGCCCTTGTCGTCAAGACAGCATCTAACTGTTATGGCACAAAGGCAACCTGGTAAAACTGAAGTCAATGCAAATTGGAGTGGGTGAAGAGTCTCCCCAGTACAAAGGAATAGTTATTTGGTTGTTTTTGGAGGCAAATCATCTTAGCCCCAGTATACTGGTGCAAGAGTTCCTCAATACTGCATTCATGGCTTCATGGCCCAACTATATTCAGCTGTTTCATCAATGACTTTTGTTCCGTCACAAGATCAGAAGTAGGGCTAGGTTCACTAATGGCTGAAGAATGTTCAGCTACGTTCATAATTTCTCAGTTAACTGCAAAACATTGATATGCCACATTAGCAAGACCAGGACAAATCTGGGCTGCTAAGTGATAAATAACATTTATGTCAGGAGGTGCTACGTAAGAACCATCAAGAAATGAAAAATGAAATGAAAATCGCTTATTGTCACGAGTAGGCTTCAATGAAGTTACTGTGAAAAGCTCCTAGTCGCCACATTCCGGCACCTGTCTGGGGAGGCTGGTACAAGAGCGAACCTAACCACCGCCTCTTTGTCACTGCCATCATTGATCTCCCATCATCATCATCTTGGGTCTCAATGACAAAAATCTCAACTGACCAGCCATATAAATCCCATAGCAATTAAAGGTTGTATCAAAATGAGCAATCTGCAATAAATGTGCCACCTGCTAACTTTTCAAAGCTAATCCATAACCTACAAAATTGAAGCTATGAATGTGATATCATACTCTCCACGTGCCTAAATAGGTGCAGCTGCAGCAAGATTGACTTTCAAGACCAAGTTAGTAACTTGATCAGCAGTCCATCTGCCAGCTTAAACAACCACTTCCTCCAACACAGCATGCCTGCAGGTAAAGCACTCAAGTCTTCTTCGGCAGCACATTCTAAACCCATCCATCACCTAGAATTTAGAAGGGCAGAAGGTGCCTGAAAACAACATCACCTCTAAATTTCCCTCCAAGTCACATATCACCCAGGCTTGGACACATCCTTCATCGTCACTCGTCAAAATCCTGGTACTCCCTACTTAACAGAAATGTGGAAGTACCTTCATCATATTGACTGGAGCAGTTCAAGGTGGCTCACCAACTCCCTCTGGGCAAACAACAGATGGGCAACAAATGCTGGCTTTCTCAGTGACACCCATTTGTTGAAAATGAAAAAATAGGACTTCTCTGGATGGGTGAATTAAGTTGAGCAAATTATCTCACCTGTAATCAGCTCATGGAACTATAGCTTACAACAATACTATCAAATTGATTGTTACATCCATGCAATATAAGAGTCAGAGTTTTAGGAATAGGTTACCTTCAGGTTTATCTGGATCACGATTTAGTATTGCAAAGCGTGGCAACTCGATTCCTTCTTCTTTCAAAATGTGGTAAACCTCCCTCCTGCATATAAAAATCATGTCAGTTAAGTTCAGCAATTAAATTGATGGTTTTAAAAAAAAAAAACAGTATTAGATTTTTTTAAATGTGCTATTAGTAAACAGCAACTGCCGATTTTGCCCTGGAGCTGTGTGACGAATCTTTAGCTAAGCCTTTCAAATTCCCATACATAATTTCAATAATTAGTATGAAGATGCAGATTAATCATGGCGCTTTATATTGTGTCCCCCTTGGACATTGTATTAGGTACAAAGTGCGAGAACCTACTGGACATTTTTGTCCTCAAGCGATGAGTATTTACTGTGCAGTTTTAATCTTTATTTTGAATTTTGTCAGCATTACTAATGATTTCACGCAAGTCAACACATTGATCAGACTGAAAAGAGTCAAAATTACTGGATGATGGCCACTCAATCCTTCTTTACAAATTGCTCGGTGAGCAATTTGCACAACTAACATTGCAATGCAGTTACGGAATGTCAAAATAAAGGGCATGTCTTCTCATAGATACTTAACCTGCAAGAGTAATTCCTGCCACCTGTACACTGCCTCAAGCATGATGGATCTATCCAGAAAAAACAGTATATAGAAAACAACAGAATATTGAACATAATCATCATCGTCTTAGGCAGTCACTTATAATTAAGGATGACTTGATTTTATTTTGGGTTCAAAGACGGTTGATAAGTTCAATGCGCGATCTGCAGGCTCTGCCACATGTGGGGTTAGTAGTGCTTGCAGGGTCAGGTGGAGGTATGTGCTCTCTCTCTCTCTGATGCCTCAACTTAGTCTCCGCTTATTTCCCAGCAAAGTCTTCTAATGCTTTCCCGAATGAACTGAACCCTGCTGTTGGCATCGCTCTGCATCACGAATTGGACCATCATCTCCATTTTATTTATTTATTTTTTTTAAATTTAGAGTACCCAATTCATTTTTTCCAATTAAGGGGCAATTTAGCATGACCAATCCACCTAGCCTGCACATTTGTAGGTTGTGGGGGCGAAACCCACGCAAACACGGGGAGAATGTGGAAACTCCACACGGACAGTGACTCAGAGGCAGGATCGAACCTCGGGACCTCGGCGCCGTGAGGCAGCAATGCTAATAACCATTGTGTCACCGTGCTGCCCATCATCTCCATTTTAGGCGGTCACAAGCCAGAGACTCTCATGAGTCAAGCGGGGATGTAGGACATCTTCAGGGATACTTTGGGAATATCTCTAAAGAGTTTCTGCTGTCTAGCCATTGTCCAGATTCCACGTAGAGCAGTTGCTTTGGGAGTCTGGAGTCACGCATACAAATGCCCAGCAGAGCTGGTGACTGAAATGTCACTACAATCTCAGAGGTCCACAGGTTGCTCTCCCTTTGAGAGTTGACTAGTGGTGCTATAACTTGAGGGTCATCACTCCTCAGGCAAAGTTGAGACGGCGGGGGTTTCATGAATAAGCTCAGCCCGTCCAGGAATTTAAACCACGCTGTTGGTGTTGCATCATGAAACAGCCGTCCATCTGCAGGTTGGGGACTTTACGCAAAAGGTCTTGAGGGGGTTTCCTAGGTTGCCGGGATACACCCTGCTGGGGCGACTGCTGCTTCCGGACGTGAAAGCGGAGGGAAGAATTTTTTATTATTATTAATATATACAAGTGGCTGGGGGAGCAGGGAAGCGGGCGGGCAGGCGAAGATCAAGGCGAAATGGGAAGTGGAGTTGGAAGGGGAGATCAATTGGGGAGTATGGATTGAGGAACTGCGTAGGGTAAATGGGACCTCCTCTTCTGCAAGGATGAGCCCGATACAGTTTAAGGTGGTGTACATGACTCAGATGAGAATGAGTAGGTTCTTTCAGATGAGTGTGAGAGGTGTGGGCGGGGGCCAGCGAATCACGTGCATATGTTTTGGGGTTACGAAAAATTGGGAAGACTCTGGGCGGGAGTGTTCGCGGTCTTAGCCAGGATAGTGGAGAAGGTGGAGAATCCGGACCCTTTGGTGGCGATACTTGGGGTTTCAGAGAAACCGGAGCTCATGTAGAGGAGGAAGGCTGATGTCTTAGGCTTCACCTCTCTGACTGCCCGGCAGCGAATGTTGCTGGAATGGCAGTTGGCATCGCCACCGGGTGTAGCAGCTTGGTTGGGTGGCCTGTATGACTTCCTGCGATTAGAGAAGATAAAGTATTAGTTAAAGGGCTCTTCAGGGGGGGTTTGAGGAAAGGTGGGGGATGTTTGTGACCGTGTTTGAGGGGCTGTTCATCGCGGGGAAGGTGAAAAAGAGGAAAAACCTGTACAGACTGTTTAGTTGATTGTTGGGAAGTACGTTTCCCGGGATGTTTATTTGCTGTAACCTATTTTGATACATGTTTGTAATAAAATACATTTTTTTTAAAAATGAACCAGTCGTCCAGCCAACTGAGTATGTTGCCGTTGGACGATCTTTCCTGCCACTTGAATTGGAGGATCTTAGAAGATACCACTGGTGATACCTGCTGTATGTTGTCCAAGTCTATGAATAATATAAAAGAGTACAGGAGTTACTATTGGCCAGGTGAATCATGACAACAGGGTAGCATGATGGTTAGCATAAATGCTTCACAGCTCCAGGGTCCCAGGTTCGATTCCCGGCTGGGTCACTGTCTGTGTGGAGTCTGCACGTCCTCTCCCTGTGTGCGTGGGTTTCCTCCGGGTGCTCCGGTTTCCTCCCACAGTCCAAAGATGTGCGGGTTAGGTGGATTGGCCATGCTAAATTGCCCGTAGTGTCCTAATAAAAGTGAGGTTAAGGGGGGGGTTGTTGGGTTACGGGTACAGGGTGGATACGTGGGCTTGAGTAGGGTGATCATGGCTCGGCACAACATTGAGGGCCGAAGGGCCTGTTCTGTGCTGTACTGTTCTATGTTCTAATTGGTATCCAGTTCGACATCCAGGTCCTCAAATACGCTATGCCACGGGTTGGCCAAAGACTGAGCAAGCACATTGTGGAAAATAATGATATGAAAGGTGATGAATATCATCTGCCTGTCTCTTGAAAATTATACACAGGCATGGAGATAAGCTACAGAACAAATGGGAAACTTGATCCTGCGCTGCCTTCAATCCAAAACTAAAATCACTCCATTTAATCTTTCAGCTTATATGCAGATGGCACTTGTGAAAACTCAATCAGAAACTGACCTCCATGTAATTGTCGATTCTTCTCTGAAGCACAGGAGAAGAAGTGTTTCATGAAATACCTGGAAAACTAAGCTCTTCTTCCAACTAGCTCTCAAAGCACAACAACTTTCTCCTGGACTGTCAGGGGCAGCACGGTAGCATGGTGGTTAGCATAACATGGTTACCCCGTGCGTGCGTGGGTTTCCTCCGGGTGCTCCGGTTTCCTCCCACAGTCCAAAGATGTGCGGGTTAGGTGGATTGGCCATGATAAATTTCTCGTAGTGTCCTAAAAAGTAAGGTGTGGGGGGGGGTTGTTGGGTTACGGGAATAGGGTGGATACGTGGGTTCGAGTAGGGTGATCATTGCTCGGCACAACATCGAGGGCCGAAGGGCCTGTTCTGTGCTGTACTGTTCTATGTAACTCCCCACATCAAATAAGATCAGTGGCGAAGTCTTGTAAAAGATAGCTTGGGAGCCTTCGGTTGACAAAGGAACTTTATAGCAACAAGGGCAATAAAGAATATTGTGAAATTGATAAGATTTCATTGTCAGTACATGGTTCTATGACTGAATCTTCGCAAGCTTGACTTAACATCTATGACAGATTGGAATCAGTGTTGCTTCTATGTTTTGAAAGATTAAATATTCTTCAGGCTTCTTTAGCGAGCTTGGGCCTGTCCTGTATAATGTGACATATTGGAGGATGTAGACGTATCCACAAAGGATTAAATGTAATAGTCTATGATGTCACAGAAGGAAGTGACATGTAGTCATGTGAACTGACAGTCCAGGAGAAAGCAGCCAGTGTAAGGAAGTGTTTTCAACATTGTATCTATGTTGCAATAAAGTTATGATGTGGAGATGCCGGCGTTGGACTGGGGTGAGCACAGTAAGAAGTCTTACAACACCAGGTTAAAGTCCAACATGTTTGTTTCAAACACTAGGTTTTGGAGCACTGCTTCTTCCTCAGGTCCTGTTGGACTTTAACCTGGTGTTGTAAGACTTCCTACTGCGCAATAATGTTAAAGTGTTTGCAGCTAGCAGTCTTTGGGAGTTACTGAAACCACTCCAATCAAACAACATAATCATATATGGTGGGACGTGGTAAAAGGACGGTGCTAGAAAAATCTGTACCTCAACTCGAGTTTCAAGAAAGTTGCAGCCTAAATGAGGCTGAAGCATGGCCAAAATGATACAAGAGAGAGTCTCAGGGAAAAACCAAATTGAGAGCAGGTCAGAATACCTATGTACGCAATAGGCAATTTTGCAGATGACTTTTTAGTTACTCTGGTGATCAATGAGGGTAAAGCCACATAAGCCAAAAGTCATTAATGCATTTGAGACATATTTCATTTTCCACAACAACATCATTCCAGAACACACAAAAGTTCAAAAAACGTACTCAGACACGGAGAAAGCAGGGACGGATTTAGTAATGATTGTACCAATTAGCAGAAATTGAGTACAGTAATCTGGAAGAGGAGCCAATTAGCAACAGAATAGTTGTTGGGAGTACTGGATTTAAATAAAATTCATTTAAGAGATGTAGGCATCGCTGGCTAGGCCAGCATTTATTGCCCATCCCTAATTACCCTCGAGACGGTGGTGCTGAGTTGCTTTTCTGAACCGCTGCAGTCCATGTGGTGTAGATACACCCATAGCACTGTTAAGAAGGGAGTTCCAGGATTTTAACCCAGCACCAGTGAAAGAACAGTAAGGTATTTCCAAGTCAGGTTGGTGAGTGACTTAAAGGGAATTTCCAAGCGGTGGTTTCCCATGTATCTGCTGCCCTTGACCTTCTAGATGGTAGTGGTCCTGGGTTTGGAAGATGCTTTCGAAGGAGCCTTTGTGAGTTACTACAGTGAATCTTGTAGTTGGTACACACTGCTGCTACTGTGTGTCAGCATTTGAGGGAATGAATGTTTGTGAATTCGGTGCCACTCAAGCGGGCTACTTTGTCCTGGAGGTCTTGAGCTTCTCAAGTGTTGCTGGAGCGGCACTCATCCAGGCAAGTGGAGAGTATTCCATCACACTCCTGACTTGTGCCTTGTAGATTGTGGACAGGATTTTGGGGAGTCAGGAGAAGAATTACTCGCTTCAGGATTCCCAGTCCCTGACCTGCTCTCGGAGTCACAGTATTTATATGGCTAGTCCAGATGTTTGTGATCAATGGTAATCCAGGATGTTGACAGTGGGGGATTAATTGACGGCAATGTCACTGAATGTCAAGGGAAGATTATTAAATTCTCTTGTTGGAGATTGTCATTGTTTGGCACTCGTGTGACGCAAATGTTACCTGCCACTTGTCGGCCCAAGCCTGGATATTGTCCAAATGCAGTAAGACCTGGACATATACAGCTTGTATCGGAGGAATCACAAATGGTGCTAAACATTGCGCAGTCATCAGCGAACATCCCCATTTCATGACGTTACACTACTCTGAAGAACTCCTGTAGTGATGTTCTGGAGCTGAGATGACTGACCTGCAACAACCATAACCATCTTCCTTTGTGCTGGGCATGACTCCAACCAGTGGAGAGTTTTCCTGCCCGACTCCCATTGACCGTTGTGCTAGAGCTCCTTAATGCCAGACTCGGTCAAATGCAGCTGATGTCAGGGACAGTCACCGAGTGGCCCTGGCGGAACCCAAACTGAGCAGAGGGTAGATTACTGCGAAGCTTGATACCTCTCTTGATGACCCCTTCCACCACTTTACTGATGATTGAGAGTAGACTGATGGGGCAGTAAATAGTAGTGTTGCATTTGTTCTGCTTTGTGTACAGGATGTACTTGGGCAATTTTCCACATTGCTAGGTAAATGCCAGGGTTGTAGCTGTATTGGAGCAGCTTGGCTAGGGGCTCGGCAAGTTCTGAAGCTCAAGTCTTCAGTACTAGAACATAGAACATAGAACAGTACAGCACAGAACAGGCCCTTCGGCCCTCAATGTTGTGCCGAGCCATGATCACCCTACTCAAACCCACGTATCCACCCTATACCCGTAACCCAACACCCCCCCCCCCCCCTAACCTTACTTTTATTAGGACACTACAGGCAATTTAGCATGGCCAATCCACCTAACCCGCACATCTTTGGACTGTGGGAGGAAACCGGAGTACCCGGAGGAAACCCACGCACACAGGGGGAGGACGTGCAGACTCCACACAGACAGTGACCCAGCCGGGAATCGAACCTGGGACCCTGGAGCTGTGAAGCATTTATGCTAACCACCATGCTACCCTGCTGCCCCAAACTATTGCTGGAATACTGTCAGGAACCATAACCATTGCAGCAGCTAGTAGCTCCAGCGCTTTCTTGATATGACACGGAGTGAATTTACTTGGCTAAAGACTGACATCTGTGCTGTTGTGGACCTCTGGAGGAGGTTGAGTTGGATCATAGACTCAGCGCTTCTGACTGAAGATTGTTGTAAAAGCCTAACCTTTTGTATCGATGAGCTGAGTTCCTCCAACATTAAGCAGAGGGATATTTGTGCAGCCTCTTCCTCCAATGAGTTGTTTAATTGTCCACCACAATTCACGGCTGGATTTGGCAGGATTGCACAGCTTCGATCTGATCCATTAGCTGTAAAATCACTTAGCTTTGTCTATCTTTTGCTACTTCGGCTGTTTGTCACGCAAGTAGACCTGTTGTAGCCACCGAAGTTGGCCATTCCCTCAATACAAAATGGAGGAACGCAAAGCTTGCAGGTTAAAATGGACAAAGTTTGCAGCACAAGCAGGCTGCACCAAGCCAATGTGTATTCTGTCTGCTAAAAGAGCAGACAGCACCGAAACGAACATTCTGCATACTAATGAGGCAATCTCCGGGATAGTTAACATAGTAATGGAACGATCCCAGGGACAATGGACACAAATAGGGAAGTGATTGCAACATTGTATAGGATACCAGACACCCCGGCACCAGCGGGGTTCGAAGACAAAGCACCTGAAGGCCGGCCCAGTAGCCGAGGGACAGCCTCAGTATTGGGGGGATTCAAACAAATCGATTGGGAAGAGACCCAATCGATCCCCAGCAGATAGAGGGTCCGCCCAAAAGGGCGCGAAGCCCTAGGACCTGTAAAAGACAGGTCCCAAACTCAGTTTGTTCTTCTTGACCAGCTCTCCTCTCTTGACCAGCCCTCTCGACTAGCCTTTACCGAAGAAGACCTTGACCGAGAGAGAGGAGAGGCTCGGACAGCAGCCGCCAGCAAGTAAATGTCTCACAACGATCACTACCAGAAATAGACACTCCTGACCCCTTTTAACCCGTCCCAACCTGAAGTCTGCGGACTCAGTGCAGAGCAAGAGGCCTTGTCCCCTGATCCGGCAGTTCCTTTGAGATAAGTATTGGTTTATTTAGTGGTAGGAATATTTTAGTCATCTTAGCGTGTGCATGAGTAGATTATAATTGTATTATAATAAACTCATTTGTTTGAACTTACTAATTGGTGTATGGTTTTATTGCTTTGAACTTGACCTTGAAACTTGTGGCGGCATCTTAACGATACCTGGCGACTCCAGAGCTAAGTAACGAAACAGAGCCAAATCGAGTGTTAAGCACACTCACCCAGAACGAGCAACACTGTGTTGTAGTTTCACCGGGTTGACACTACATTTTAGATATGTTGGAGCTGCTCCTGGCATGCCCTGCTGCATTTTCCATTGATGATGCATTGTAAAATAATTTGCACTCCCAAGACGACTTGACAATTGCAAAGACATTAAGTAGGTAATGGGAGATCAGGAGGTAGGGCTGATTTGTAGTCCGAGGACATCAAAAGAGAACCTCAATCCTAAAGTACCAGACAGTTAGTCAAACATAAAAAGGGACGGTAAAGAGAAGGAGGCATGTGGGTCCCAAAAAGCAATTAATGGCAACAGCTCAGACTGGCTCCTGCTTATGCAGAAGAGGAAGGCACGGGTGCAGGAATTGTTCTGCCAAAGATGCACAGTGCCATTGGTGCAAAACGATAGGGCATTTTCAGGCAGTAAATCATAGTAGAAAAAACAGGCAAAACACAAAATTAAGACACGTTTAAAAGGAAACAGAATTCATGAAGTTAAAGAATCACAAGACATTGAGATTCCCTCCTTAGGAGAAATTAAAGAATTGATCTGGAATTACTAGAGTGCAGACATTCTGGTAAAAGATCACAGGACAGTTTAAACTAGACACTTGAGCAGCCTTTTGACATTCCCTGCCCCACAGACATTCCACTTTTATTTCTTTATGACAAGATGAGGAATGTGGAAAAAGGTGGGAGGCTATAGCCCAGAAGTCCTTGTGTTACAATGAGCAGATCCGCAGCATCTTTGAAAGCTCAGTACTCCTTGTGGCGAGTGGTCCAGATTATCTCGACACACAGGGAGGGACCAAGAATGGCTTAGTATGAATCATATCTTGTACAACATGAAGTGGTACTTGTAATGCTGAATTTAACAGGAATTACATCATCAGCACTGTATAAAACATTGCTGTGCCAGGTCATTGGGTTTGGCACAAAGAAAACAAAGGACTTAGATCATAGAACATAGAACAGTACAGCACAGAACAGGCCCTTCGGCCCTCAATGTTGTGCCGAGCCATGATCACCCTACTCAAACCCACGTATCCACCTATACCGTAACCCAACAACCCCCCCCTTAACCTTACTTTTATTAGGACACCTCGGGCAATTTAGCATGGCCAATCCACCTAACCCGCACATCTTTGGACTGTGGGAGGAAACCGGAGCACCCGGAGGAAACCCACGCACACAGGGGGAGGACGTGCAGACTCCACACAGACAGTGACCCAGCCGGGAATCGAACCTGGGACCCTGGAGCTGTGAAGCATTTATGCTAACCACCATGCTACCCTGCTGCCCCTTGTGTTCCGAACAAAAGTGCCATCCGAGAGATAGATACATCTGGCCACACTGAATGGTGCAATCAAAAATCTTAAACGCAGCTCAAAAATATTCCCTAAGTAGAGGATAAGGGCGGCACAGTAGTTAGCACTGTTGCCTCACAGCACCAGGTACCCAGATTCAATTCTCGGCTTGGGTCACTGTTTGTGCGGAGTCTGCACGTTCTCCCTGTGTCTGCATGAGTTTCCTCCGGTTTCCTCCCACAAGTCCCGAAAGATGTGCTTGTTAGTTGAATTGGACATTCTGAATTCTCCCTCAGTGTGCCCAAACAGGCGCCAGAATGTGGCGACTAGGGGATTTTCACAGCAACTTCATTGCAGTGTTAATGTAAGGCTACTTGTGACACTAATAAAGATTGTTATAAGAATCAATACATTCATCAGGGAGGACCATAACACCTCGGTAAAAGCAGTCAATATGATATGTGTGTCATCTAAAGGTCCTAGATCGTGGAACAAACCGGAAAGAATAGGTGACAGATGCATGAGTGCAAAGTCCCCTCACGGGTCACAAATGATCACAAGGTTAATCCCAGAGTTGAGGGGGTTGGATTACGAGGAGACGTTGAGTAGTCTGGGACTGTATTCGTTGGAATGCGGGGGGACCTTATAGAAATATATAAAATTATGAAGGTAATAGATGGGACAGATTCAGGCAGGTTGTTTCCACTGACAGGTGAAAGCATAACGACGGGGCATAGCCTCAAAATAAGAGGAAGTAGATTTAGGACTGAGTTTAGGAGGAACTTCTTCACCCAAAAGGTTGTGAATCTATGGAATTCCCTGCCCTGTGAAGCAGTTGAAGCTCCTTCATTAAATGTTTTCAAGATAACGATAGATAGTTTTTTGAAGAATAAAGGAATAAAGTGGAACTGAGTCCACAAAAGATCAGCCATGATCTCATTGAATGGCGGAGCAGGCTCGAAGGGCCACGTGGCCTATTCCTGCTCCTAGCTCTTATGTTCTTATAACTTCCTTATCAAAGTATGAAAATAGCAACAAAGCCTGCCAACTCAGGAGACTGGTTCAGTCTTATCCTGTCCAGGTCAAATGTGAAACTACAATATGGACCTTCATTGGTGTAATTCTGTATCCACTACTAGTCACAGGTGAGAATAAACCAATGTCAATGTATCACATGCAAAACCTAGGATTGATTCGCTGTCAAAAATCACAATATCTATCCATATGCCGTAAATTTGGGAGATACAAGCAGGATTTACCGACCACCCCATCGTATGTTATTCTGGCCAGCAGGATCTACCGACCCCGCCGTTATCAACGGGATTTCCTGGTGACAGCACCCCATATCGTCGGAAAACCCATGCACCGGCATGGGACCGGAATTTCCCGCCAGTGTGAACAGCCAGTAAAGCCTTCCCTATTAGGAACTCAGCTGGAAGGGTGTAACACATGGCGAGAAGTGATTATGTGCCTGTAACAGGTAAGGGACCATCCCAAAGCAACGTGGATATTATCAGTCACAAGTAAATTGCACCACCGAATCTATTAGAGCCAACGTAAAACCACCACAAACTGTATATGTAGAAGAAGGAGAATACTGTGCCAGCTCCAGAGAAAAGAAATATAATTATAACTATGAAAAATCATGTCCTGTTCCCAAAACAACATTTTGTTTTGCCCCAGAGACACCTGTCAAGAGATTCATTTTTACCATCATAATACCACAAATTAGTGTAAAAGATAGAATGAAAGGGCAATTACAGAAATACAGTGTGGAAAGATTGGGTGATGAGGTCCCAAGCTGCCTGACAACACAGAATTGAAAACGAACTTTGCTAAATTGCAGTGTGGCTGAACAGCCACTTAAGATGGCATCCTGCAAAGGATGCTGGGAGAATTGACCAAGTTTGAGGACAAGCAGGCTGCAGCTCAAATAAACTCAGAAATAAACTGCAGCCTAGACTCTAGCAATATACAGGAATAAGGCCATCTCCAGGCCATCCCAGGAACAATTGCACAATCCTGTCAATCACTTTTTAATTAATTTAGAGTACCCAATTCTTTTTTTTCCAATTAAGGGGCAATTTAGCATGGCCAATCCACCGAACCTGCACATCTTTGGGTTGTGGGGATGAAACCCACGCAGACCTGGGGAGAACGTGCAAACTCCACATGGACAGTGACCCAGGGCTGGGATTCAAACCCGGGTCCTCAGCTCTGCAGTCCCAGTGCTAACCACTGAGCCACATGCTGCCCTTCAATCACACTTGTTTACCAGACAAAGCAGCACCTAAACATATTTGGAAGGGCCTATCTGCCCCCAACACTTGTCGGCATGGCCATTGAGTGCCCACCCTGAAATCGATGTGGCAGCCCCTGATTGGACTTGATCAATCAGGATGATCCAACCCTAACCAAGTAATTGACAATGACCCAGAGATCGCCCAAAAAGGGCACAAAATCCAAGCAGGTTAAAAGGTGCTGCACCACCTGAGACTTTCTCTCTGCAGCAGCAACAGAAGGAAGACCAGAGCCTGAACACGGAGGACTACAAAATTCAGAATACAGATAACGGCCAATATCTGGTTGGTACTTGCTAGTCACTCTGAAAGTTAAATTAAGGTCTCATTTGGCCATCTACGTGGAAATGGGAATATATTTAAAACAAAGATTGTGTGTAAATGCAAGGAGGCACAACTGAAATTGTTCTAAATTTCAGCAGTAAAAAGTCATAAACTTGGAAAAATCAGGTATTGGAAATAAAGTTTCAAAGTAAAAACAAGGAATGCCTGCCATGACCGTCCTTTAAATATGAATGATGGAGGTTTTCCACCACAGGCAGCAGCAGAGAGAAGGTCACGCGCCCGTCAGGTACACTGACTTGCCCTGTGGGCCTATGCTTTGGGTGCAAAATCATAGAAGTGAGATTCCTCCATTTTGTAGCTGCCAGCAAGCAAGCAACAGGATTGTGTGAAAAATAGAAGATGGTAATTTTTTAATAAGGACGAGAGGGCCAGAGATGCAAACAGGCCAGGTCTCACAACCGAATCTGCTGGAGAGAGCTTCACAGGAGAGTCCTCAGCAGGACAGAGCAGTGCTGGTGTGAGCCGTATCCAGAGCTCCAGGGCCTCTGGTGAACAACACTTAAGAAGAAATGAAAATACGGGAACAAAGCAGTATAAAGATGATTTCTGACTTTAATTGTGCCAATGCAAATCAGGATACAAAGCCCATGTGTATTATATGCAGGGAAGAACTGGCAAATTAAGTTCAAAACCCTCAAATCTTCAAAGGCATTTGAAGACTAAGCATGGCGAGTTCGAGGACAAACCTCTTGATTTTTTCAAAGCACGCAGAGAGAACTTAAAATCGTCAGCTGAAATCCTTAGGAGAACTGTAACATTGAATGATGAGGCTGCATCAAAGGTAAGCAATAATGGTGTGGCGGAAGGTCGACCGGCGTGGATCACTAACGTAAGCCGATGAAGGTCGCTAATGTCAGCCGGCATGGGTCCCTAAGGTCCGCCGGTTGGTAATAGTGGGTCCTGGGAGAAAAAGTTTGAAAAACATTGGGTTAAGACGCACTGTGTGGTTTAGCACCAGCAATAAGTGTATTTCCACCTACAGAAGTATATTTATCAAAAGAGTGATGATATCAAAATTACCACATAGAATCCCTACAGTGCAGAAGGCCATTCGGCCCATCGAGTCTGCACCAGTCCCCTACCTAGGCCAACTCCTTCGCCCTATCCCCTGCACATGTTTGGACACTAAGGGATAATTTTTGCATGGCCAATCCACCTAACCTGCACATCTTTGGAACATGGGAGGAAACCCACGCAGACATGAGTGAAAGTAAAAACTCCACAGTGTCACCCAAGGCCGAAATTGAACCGGGGTCCCTGGTGCTGTCAGACAGCAGTGCTAACCACTGTGCCGCCACATGGTGGGAGGATTTCTGAAATTGGGGCATGACTGTGAATATTCAACCATGGATCAGGATTATATTGTATTTTTGTTCAATTACTTATAATTGTGCTGGTTTAGCACAATTAAATAGCTAAATAGTTGGCTTGCAATGCAGAACAATGCCAGCAGCGCGGGTCCAATTCCTGTAACAGCCTCCCCGAACAGGTGCCGGAATGTGGCGACTAGGGGCTTTTCACGGTAACTTCATTGAAGCCTACTTGTGACAATAAGCGATTTTCATTATTATTATTCTGCCTTTGCTAGTCAATCGTTGTATATGACACAAGTCAAATGTATCAAAATGTAAATGTCATCATAGTCCCAGGGGACCACTGACTGGTGGTGATTTAACCGGAGGATCTCCACGCCTCAGAAAAGGTTGAGAAAGCAGGGCCTTCCAGTTGGTGTGGGAATTGAGCTCATGAAGTTAGTGTTGTTCCACATCATCAGCCAGCCAACTGAGCTAACCAACCCCAAACATGTAACAACTACCTCACAAGTAACTGAACTTGAACCACAACCTTTATGAGCTCTGAAATCTGAATTGGATTTTTTGAAAATCATTCCGACAGGATAAATTGCAAAGATTAGTTCTCATGATTAAAAAATGTAATTTGTATATTAAAGTGCCCCAAGACCTGCAGTCACTGGTTTTTGCAATTTAGTATTTCTGTATTGTTCTTGTGTGATTCCATGTTGATTAATTCAAATAATTAATCAATAATAATCAATAGTGATATTAACAGGAAAAACAATAATGTAGATTTGTTTTTGCCATACTTTGGTTTTTCATACTGGCCATTCACAGCTGGTATGTCTACATTATTGTTTTCCCTTTCCAAGCTAGACTTGCTGAAATAAAAGTTGTCTTTGCTGACCAGAAGCCATTTTTCTTACTCTGTTTTATGACCCTTGCACTACAAGCCAGGACAAATAACTTTAAAAATGGGCTAGCCAACTACACAGTGTGGAATCAGGAGATGGAGGTTGCAATGGAGGAAAATTGACAAGGGCTTATGTTTATAGAATCATAGAATCCCAACAGTGCAGGATGCCAACTTCAATGGGGTAAGAACAGATCTGAACTGAATTGGAGTCAAAGGTTGACAAGAAAAACCACAGCTAATCAATGGACCACCTTGGTGATTCGGGCACAGTCGTGGTAAATTCTCTTGAAAGGAAATGGTAGGGCAAACAAATCCAGAATGATAAAGGAGATATAAATTATGATAAAGAAGAAAAAGTATGCTTGCGACAGGTTTAAAGTAGAAAATACAATTGAAAACCAAACTGAATACAGAAGGTTCAGAGCAACGGTGAAGAAGCAAATAAGAGAAGAATAAAATGGAGTGTGAAAAGATATTGGAGGCTAGCATAAAATGGAATCCCAAAGTCTTTGGAAGACGTACAAATAGTAAAAGAAGTAGGGACCAAAAAGAGGATTTACACATGCTGGAGATAGAGGGCATAAATAAAGTACTAAATTAATATTTTGCATCTGTCTTTGCGAAGAAAGAAAATACTACCCGGGCTATGGTAAAAGGTGAGGCAATTCAGACACTAGATGGATAGAAAATTGAAATGATGGTGATAGTGGATAGGTTATCTGTACTCAAAGCGAGGACCAGATAAGATGCATTCAAGGATACGGAGGAAGGACAGTGGAAATTGCAGAGGCACAGAACATGATTTTGCAATCTTCCTTACACTCAGGGTTAGGCCAGAGGACTGGAGAATTGTAAACATCATACGCTAGTTCAGAATAAACTGTACCTATAAGCCCAGCAACTACAAGTCAGTCTTTTTGGCTTTGATGGTGGGAAAACTGAGACAAATTTAATAATCACATAGACAAATACAGCATAATTAAGGAAAGCCAGCATGGATTTCTTCAGGGAAAATCATGTTTAAATAACTCTTTGGAGTTTTTTGAAGCGGTAATAAAGAGGGCTGATGAAAGCATTGATGAAGGCATATGAACTGTGAGAAGGATAGAGACATAGAAAAATTGGTGGAATAGGCAGACAGGTGGGAGATGAAGTTTAATGCAGAAAAGTGGGAGGTGATTCGTTCTGATATTAAGAATATGGAGACATATAAATAAAGGCTACAGTCACAAAGGGAGTGCAGGAGCAGTGGGGCCTGTGCATAAATCATTGCAGTACCCTGGGCTTTATTAATAAGGCAGAGAGTACAAAGCAAGGAGGTTGTGTTGAATTTGTAAAGGTCACCAGTTTGGCCTCAACTAGGGTACTGCATCCAGTTCAGGGTGCCCATGCTAGGAAGGATATGAAGCAGTAAAAAGAGTGCAGAAAAGATTCATGAGAACGGTGCCAGGATTGTGGAACTTCAGTGATAAACGTAGATTGGAGAGGTTAAGACTGTGTTCCTTGGAGAAGAGAAGGTTGAGAAGAAATTTGGTAGACTTAAATGATGAGGTTTCTGGACAGAGTAGATGGGATGAAACTGTGCCCACTCGTGAAAGGATGGAAAATGAGATGGCACAGATTTGAAGTAATTAGTGGAAGAAACAAAAGCTATAAGAGAAACTTTTTTGATGCAGCGAATGATTACCGTTTGGAAAGCATTTCCCGAAAGTGTGGTTGAGGCAGGTTCAATGGAAACATTCAAAAGGTAATTAGACAGGACTTCCGGTGGCGGCGATGTCCGAGTGAGCCGCACATTCGGTGGGCTCTCACTCCGGCCGGCTGGAACAGCTGTTTCCCCGCGATAGCGGGACTACGGAGGCGGCAGAAAGGCTGCCTGGAACAGAGGAGGAGAGCGGGCTGCAGATGATGTAAGTGTGGGAGGCCAGCAGGTGAGGAAGAAGGAGAGAGAGACGGAGGAAAGGAGGAAGCTGACCTGCAGGGTAAGATGGCGGACCCACGGACCTTCCTTCCTCCAGGACAAAGGGAAAAAGAAAAAGTTTGGAGTTGCTGAGGAGGGACATCTTGGACCCACTTCAGATGCCCAAGAGGTAAAATTGAAGGAGCTGGGCGAAGGAAAGTGGCAGCGGAGGCGCTGAGGAGCGGGCTGCGGCATATGGAACAGCGGGATTCCAGAAAGCAGAAGAAGAAGGAGAAAAAGGGACAGAGACAAGGACCGGAAGAAAATTACCTGGGACCTAAGATGGCGGACACACGGAACCCGGACTCAGCAATCCAGCTGGCGCTGGATAACATGCTCCAGGTAATGAAGTCCAGTTTTGAAGCGCTGAAGCGGGACAGCTTGGACCCAATCCAGAAAGCGGTGGATCAGCTGAACCAGAGGCTGGACGCCCAGGATGTTAAAGTTAAGGAGCTGGGAGAAGCGGTGGAGGAGCAGGCGGATGCGCAAACGGTTGCAGCGCTAGAAGTGGACGGCCTGAAAGTGCGGCAGAGAAGACTGCTGGACAGAGTGGAGGAGCTGGAGAATAGAGTCCGCAGGAACAATCTGAGGATGGTCGGCCTCCCAGAGGGGGCGGAGGGAGCTGATGCTGCAGCGTTTGTAGCAGACCTGCTGAAGCAGCTGATGGGGGCCGAAGCCTTTCCGCGACCGCTGGAGCTGGAGGGGGCACACAGGTGCAGGCAAGGCAGGGGCGGCTGGGCGGACCCCCCCGCCCGATGGTGATTAGGTTCCACAGGTTCGTGGACAAGGAGCGGGTGATGCAGTGGGCAAAGAGCGCCAGGAGCAGCACGTGGAATAACAGTGTGCTCCGCATCTATCAGGACCTAAGCCAGGAGGTGGCTCGGCGGCGAGCAGCCTTTAAGAATGTCAAGGAGGTGCTGTTCAAGAAGCACGTGAAGTTTGGTCTGCTGTTCCCAGCTCGGCTATGGGTCACGCACCAGGGTCAACACCACTACTTTTCCGAGCCCGAAGAAGCGATGGATTTTGTGAGGAACCTGGGGATGGTCCCGAAAGGAGGCCCCAAGGACGCGAGTTAGGGCCCGAGGATTTCTGTGGGGAGGAACGCCGAATGTGCCTGGACTGCTGCTCAACGGTTTGCTGGGCCAATGGGGCCAAACGGAACATTTGAGACTCTTTCCTTTGTTCATGGACATTTATGTGCTTTTTCTCTTTTTTCTATGTTTTTTCCCTTTTTTTTTCTGTTTGGGCTTTTTGTGCAGCTCGCGGAAGACACTGGAGCCGGCTTGCCCCAGTGGGTGGGGAGGAGGGCGGGGAAACAAGGGGAATGGGACAGGAAGGCGCCGGAGTGTTGAGTCACCGGGCTAGCAGATTGGCTAGTCAAGGAAGTCAGATGGGGAGGAAAGCTATAGCCAGTAGATGGCAGGGGTGGGGGTATCGGGGGATGGGGTTAGGGGAGGGGGGGGTTGTTCTGCTGACGGGAGAGGGACTTGAAATAGGCACTGGAAAGGAGGTCGAGGGTGGAGGCAGCTATAGGGCGGGCCAGGAAGGGGGCGACGCACGGGTCAGGGGCCGGCCAGAGAAAGGCTATGGCTGACCGGCGGGGTGGGATGTGCCCCCCGACCAGGCTGATCACCTGGAACGTCAAGGGACTGAATGGGCCGGTTAAGAGGGCGCGGGTGTTCGCGCACTTGCGGGCCCTGAGGGCGGACGTAATTATGTTGCAGGAGACACATCTGAAAGTGTCAGACCAGACCAGGCTAAGGAAGGGCTGGATTAGCCAGGTCTTCCACTCGGACTTGGACTCGAAGTCCAGAGGGGTGGCAATCATGATCAACAAGCGTGTGCAATTTGAGGCAGAGGGCATATCCGCAGACAGGGGGGGCAGATACCTGATGGTACGGGGCAGGCTGGAGGGGAGAAGAGTGGTGCTGGTGAATATATATGCCCCGAACTGGGATGACGTAGACTTCATTAAAAGAGTGCTGGGGAAGATCCCGGACTTGGATTCTCGCAGGCTAATAATGGGAGGGGACTTTAACATGGTCCTTGACCCAACTTTGGATCGGTCGTGTCCCAGAACGGGTAGACTCTCAGCAATGGCAAGGGAGCTGAAAGGGTTTATGGAGCAAATGGGGGCAGTGGACCCCTGGAGGGAGGGACAGCCAACAGGAAGGGGCTACTCGTTCTACTCGCACGTCCACAAAGTATATTCCAGGATAGATTTCTTTGTGCTAAGCAGGGACTGTAGGGGGGAGGTAAAGAACACGGAATACTCAGCAATTACCATTTCAGACCATGCCCCGCATTGGGTGGACCTGCAGTTCGGGGGAACGAGTTATCAACGCCCGCAATGGAGGCTAGATGTGGGACTGCTGTCGGAGGAGGGGATCTGCGAGAGGCTTCGGAAATGTATAAAAAATTACCTGCAGGTGAATGACACTGGGGAGGTCTCAGCGGCGACCGTGTGGGAGGCGCTAAAGGCAGTAGTGCGGGGGGAGCTGATTTCAATTGGGGCCCATAGAGCCAAGGCAGACCGGGCAGAGATGGATAGATTGGTCAGGGAAATGGGCCGGATAGATGAAGAGCACGCGGAGTCCCCGGGGGAGGTTTTACTCAGGGAAAGGCAGAGGCTACAGGCGGAACTGGGGGCACTATCCACGAGCAGGGCCGTGGAACAGCTTAGGAAGGCGAGGGGAGTGGTGTACGAGTATGGGGAAAAGGCTAGCAGACTGTTAGCGCAGCAACTTAGGAGGAGGGAGGCGGCCAGGGAAATAGGTAGAGTGAGGGACGAGGGGGGCACAAAGTGGAGGATCCGGCAGAATTGAATAGGGTATTCCGGGACTTCTATCGTAAGCTGTATACTTCGGAGCCGCCAGAAGAACCGGAGGGGATGAAAAGGTTTCTGGATGGGTTAACATTCCCAACAGTTGGGGGGGGGCGAGTGGAAGAGCTGGGGGCCCCGATTAGAGTAGAGGAGGTATTGGGGGGCCTAAAGGCCATGCAGTCGGGGAAGTCCCCGGGGCCGGATGGATACCCAGTAGAGTTTTATAGGAAGTTCTCTGAGCTGGTGGGCCCGGTCTTGGCGAGGGTTTTCAATGAGGCAAGGGACAGAGGGACCCTGCCGCCGACGATGTCACAAGCCACCATATCTCTGATATTAAAGCAGGGTAAAGACCCGGAGGTGTGCGGGTCCTACAGGCCAATTTCCCTGATTAATGTAGATGCCAAGCTCCTGGCAAAGGTACTGGCGGGTAGAATGGAGGACTGTGTACCGGAGGTGATTGGGGAGGATCAAACGGGGTTCGTGAAAGGTAGGCAGCTGGCGGCCAATCTGAGGAGATTGCTCAATGTGATAATGATGCCCCCGGCGGGTAGAGAGGTGGAGGTAGTGGTGGCTATGGACGCCGAGAAGGCCTTTGACCGGGTGGAGTGGGAATATCTATGGGAGGTGCTCGGACGGTTTGGGTTCGGGGAGGGATTGGATCAAATTATTATATCAGGCCCCGAGGGCCAGCGTCAGGACCAACAGAGAAGTGTCGGAGTACTTTAGGTTGTACCGAGGGACCAGGCAGGGCTGCCCGCTCTCCCCGCTGCTGTTTGCGCTGGCCATAGAGCCGCTGGCGATTGCGCTGAGAGCCGCAGAGGGTTGGAAGGGGATGGTGAGGGGCGGGGTTGAACATAGGGTTTCTCTTTACGCAGACGACCTGCTCCTGTACGTGTCGGACCCAGTGGCCGGGATGGGAACTATACTGGGAATGCTGAGGGAGTTCGGCCAGTTCTCAGGATACAAATTAAATACGGTCAAGAGTGAAATGTTTGTGGTACAGGCAAGGGGCCAGGAGAACAGATTGAGGGGGCTACCGTTTAGGTTAGTTGAGGAAAATTTCCGGTATTTGGGAATCCAGGTGGCACGAGACTGGGGCAGGCTGCATAAGTTAAATTTGGCCAGGGTGGTGGAGCAAATGAAGGGAGAGTTTCGGAGATGGGATGCACTCCCGCTGTCGCTGGCAGGGAGGGTGCAGACTGTAAAGATGACAATCCTCCCTCGATTTTTGTTTATTTTTCAGTGCCTCCCGATCTTTATCCCACAGTCCTTCTTCAAAAGAGTTAACGGGCTGATCATGAGCTTTGTCTGGGCGGGAAAGTCTCCGCGGGTGAAGAAGGCAATGTTGGAGAGGAACCGCAGCGAGGGGGGGCTGGCGTTGCCGAGTTTGGTCAATTATTACTGGGCGGCCAACATCGCTATGATAAGGAAGTGGATGGTGGGTACGGGGTCTATTTGGGAGCGAGTGGAGGCGGCTTCGTGCAGGGGCTCCAGTTTGGAAGCCCTGGTCACGGCTCCTCTACCGCTGCCGCCGGCCAAGTACACCACCAGCCCGGTAGTGGTGGCGACCCTGCGGATATGGGGCCAGTGGAGAAGGCATGTGGGGGAGATGGGGGCGTCTGTCTAGGCGCCAATCTGCGACAACCATCGGTTTGCCCCCGGCAGTATGGATGGGGGGTTCAGAGTATGGCGGCGAGCAGGGGCGGGAAGGGTGGGTGATATGTTCCTGGAAGGGAGCTTCGCGAGTTTGAGGAGCTTGGAGGAGAAATTTGGGTTGGTAGGGGGAAATGATTTTAGATACCTACAGCTGCGGGACTTTGTTCATAGACAGGTCCCATCTTTCCCGCGCCTCCCGCCAATGGGGATCCTAGACAGAATAGTCTCTGGGAGGGACGAAGGGGAGGGTAGAGTCTCGGGTATTTATAAGGTGCTCATGAGGGAGGAAGGGTCCCAGACAGAGGAACTGAAACTTAAATGGGAGGAGGAGCTAGGCGGGGAAATGGAGGATGGGCTGTGGGCAGAGGCCCTGAGTAGGGTAAACTCGACTGCGACATGTGCAAGGCTCGGGCTGATCCAATTTAAGGTCGTTCACCGGGCCCATATGACGGTGGCTTGGATGAGCAAATTTTTCGGGATAGAAGACAAATGCGCTAGGTGCGCGGGAGGACCAGCGAACCATGTGCACATGTTTTGGGCATGCCCTGAGCTGAGGGGGTACTGGGAGGGATTTGCGGGGGTCATGTCCCAGGTGCTAAAAACAAGGGTGGTGATGAGTCCAGGGGTGGCAATTTTTGGGGTTTCGGAAGACCCGGGCGTCCAGGGGGAGAAAGCGGCCGATGTGCTGGCCTTTGCTTCCCTGATAGCCCGGCGACGAATATTATTGGCGTGGAGGGACTCAAAGCCCCCGAAGACTGAGTGGTGGCTTGCGGACATGTCAAGTTTCCTGGGATGGAAAAAATTAAGTTCGCCTTGAGGGGATCTGTGCAGGGGTTCACCCGGAGGTGGCAACCATTTATTGACTTCTTTGCGGGAGAGTGAGCGTCAGCAGGGGGGTGGGGGGAGGGGGGGGGGGGGGGGGGTAGAGTAGAGTAGGAGGGAAAATATGGCGGGTAGTACGGGTGGGAGGGGAGCGGGCTTGTGCAATACGGTATGATGGAAGTATTGAAAGTACGTGGATGTTTGCACATTTTTGCCTTTTTTGCTTCCTTTCTGATGATGTCTGTAACTGTTTATAAAGCCAAAAACTACCTCAATAAAATTGTTTATTAAAAAAAAAGGTAATTAGACAGTTATCTGAAAAGAATGAATGTGCAGGGTTATGGGGAGAAGGGATACCTAAGTGAGTTGCTCATTCAGAGCTGGTGCAGACACAATGGGATGAATGGCCTCCTTCTGCACTATAATATTTATGTGATCCCTCAGGCTTTTGCTCAAATTTGAAAAAGGTAATTCAACTCTGATAGGTTGAACCATTGTCTAGGGGTATGCACCAGCCAACTGTTGTTCCCCAGTGGTTAGCATTGCTACCTCACCAGGGACCCAGGTTCAATTGAGGCCTTGGGTGACTGCATGTTTGGAGATTGCACGTTCCCTTCGTGCCTGCATGATTTTCCGCTGGGTGCTTCAGTTTCTTCCAACAATAAAAAGATATGCAGTTTCGGTGGATTGGCCATGCTAAATTGCTCCACAGTGTCCAAAGATGTGCAGGTTAGGTGGATTGGCTATAATCAATGTGAGGGATTACAGGGATAGGGCAGAGGGGGTGGGTCTAGGTAGAGTGCTCTTTCAGAGGGTCAGTGCCGACTCAATGGGCCAAATGGCCTCCCTCTGTACTGTAGAGATTCTACGGATTAATTGGAAAAGGTGCAATGCCTGGACATATTTGCAGAGAGCAAATATGAATTTATGTAGCTTCCAGCAAGAATAAGTAAATCACATTGCGAATCCGACTGATCTTAAATTGGTTGTTGGTGTAATTCTTGACACATTTGGGATTATTCACCAAGTGCTGTCCTATCACAAAATCACATCTAACATTGGATACTATGTTCTGAGTTTTGCTAGCACAGGCTTGGTTGCCTGATACTTACCTGTCTTGAATATTATATTGCATGTTCAAGTCATTAATAACAAATGGCTTCCTGAGCTTTGCATAAGCCACTGCTTTGTCCAATAAAAATCCTTAAAAAGCAAAAAAAAGGACTGGTGAATTCAAGATTTCTAATACCTCGAAACAAATTTCATGTTTTATTTGACTAAAACAAACAAAATTACATGATAGAAAGATATGCCTCAAAATTTGTGATGCACAAAATTCACGCTCCTGACACAGAGCTACAGCCAGTAGAAACAATCCTGGGAATTCAAAGTCTCTCTCTTTACTGCATATGTATTTTTCCATCCATGAATGTATATTTTTTACATTTTTCCAATTAAGGGGCAATTTAGCATTGCCAATCACCTACTCTGCATATCTTTGGGTTATGGGGATGAGACATACACAGACATGTGGAGAATGTGCAAACTCCACATGGCCAGTGAACCGGGGCCGGGATCGAGCCCAGGTCCTCGATGCCGTGAGGCAGCAGTGTTAACCACTGTGCCGTACTGCCCATCCATCCATTAATCTTAATCCATAAAATTAACTCCAAATATATTAGACTCCCCACATTCCCCTAAAAGGGCGGTAGCACAGTTGCTTCACAGCTTGGGTCAATTCCCGCTTGGGTCACTGTCTGTGCGCAGTCTACACGTTCTCCCGGTGTCAGCGTGGGTTTCCTTGGGTGCTCCAGTTTCCTCCCACAAGTCCCAAAAGACGTGCTGTTAGGTAATTTGGACATTCTGAATTCTCCCTCTGTGTACCCGAACAGTTGCCGGAATGTGGCTACTTGGGGCTTTTCATAGTAACTTCATTGCAGTGTTAGGGGCTGGTTTAGCACACTGGGCTAAATAGCTGGCTTTTAAAGTAGACCAAGGCAGGCCACCAGCACGGTTCAATTCCCGTACCAGTCTCCCCAAACAGGCGCCGGAATGTGGCGACTAGGAGCTTTTCACAGTACCTTCATTTGAAGCCTACTTGTGGCAATAAGCGATTTTCATTTCATTTCATTTCATTAATGTCAGCCGACTTGTGACAATAAAGAATACTTACTTTAAAACTTATAAAGGTAAACTTGCTACATTTAATTTCTAAACAAACAATTTTGTAAAGAGAATGGCTTGGAACTGATAACCTTTCGGACATTGCTATACAGGTACAAAATGAAAATAAAAAAGGCTATATACTACAGGCTAGTCGCAGGAGCAGAGATTTAAATGATCAGCTGTAACAAAACACTTATGCCACTGACAGAAACCTGGATCTTTCCTGCTAGAGTAATGGGTGTACATTCAAATGGATACCATATTAACAGGAGCTGCTGCTTTAAATCAGTGTTCTTTAGAAAAATGTATCAAAACTACCTAAATGCCAACTTGTCCCAATAAGCTACTTTCCAATTCATAATTATGTAAACTTAAACCAGACTCAAACTCCAATCTCAGCAACCAGTGTGTAAAAAAAACTGCAGTGCGATAATTGACCTTCGTAAACCTGACTGGAGAGAAGAAAAGAAATAAGTCAAAAACGCTAGTTTGATTGTTATCTGGTAATTCCTTCCAGAACAATGCTTGGGGGTCTGTTAAGTGAAGCAAGACTATCCGAGTTGACCACATGACTGAAATACTGGAAGGCTGCAAATATCAACAACTTTTGGGGAAAAGTTTCAGGTAGTTACTCCTGCCCAGTCTTTTCTATGGATGTTTAACTTATTGTGGTCGATATCCACTTCAGCGAACTCCCTGCTGGGTTTTAGGAATATGTGAACAGCATTCGCAACAATTAAGATAGCAACTACCGGATTTCTGCATTAAACTCCACATGGGCAGGCACTATATGCTGCTGTTGATTTATTCTTTAAAATCAGTAAATGCTGAAAGCCTTAGAAATCACAAAACATGGGCAAATAACCCTAATTGTACCAAGACATTGAATAAAGCGCTCTCAGACATCAAATGCATCACAAAACTGCTACCTTTTGAATGGAAAGAAATGAGGCAGTCACAAAGTGGCCACTGCTCCACTGGTTGATTTAGTATGATGTATTCTTCAAATATTACAGTCGTGATGTACTTGAATCTGCAAAGTCGTCCCAGAATCTCACTCATTGGCTTTGACTTGGATTTCTTGGCCATAGCACAAATTCCAACCACGATCTGTCTTTCTGGTGGCTACAGGACAAAGCAAGGTCACAGTATACATAATTAATCAAAATAACTATGTAACATCTGTTAATAAACTGGGCATTTAAAAAAAACACAGGCAGACACCAAAATGTAATTAATCGAATCATGCTGTAAAACGTAAATACTAGCCTTTACCAAGTGTTGAAATTGACAATTTGCGTCTTAATTTAGTTCTAAATTTAAGCTCAATTATCATATGCAACAGTACATCTTGACTTAAAATATATTGCATAGCATTGATTCCTTATATACTCGGGAATTAATCAGCACTCAACACTCACAGAATCATATTCATCTTGATCAAAATCTTCAAACTCATGAGGTTTCATTTGATGCCGCAGTTCCACATCTTCTGACCCAAGAAATAAATTGGGAGACTCTCTATCCAGGCCATGAGCAGACATAGTTGTTCAGCTCTGTGCTTTCTATCAATAACTAGCAGCCAAATTGCTAGCTGTGGAAACAACACCTTCTGTGCAAATAAACTAAGTTGCTCAAGCCTGATTGCTTGGTGGGTGGTTAACTGCCAAATGCACTTAAAAGTCATAATTGAAAGTGTACATATTTAGTCCGTGTACATTGTTAAAGCTTCCAGTACATCCTCGAGCATGGATATTGGACAGCAAGGTTACATTCTTCCATCTAAAAATAGAAAGGGCAAAATTGCACATGAGTATTAAGTAAACAAATTTGCCATCATTAGATAGATTCTCAAGAACAAAATGGCTTTGACTTGGATTTCTTGGCCATGGCACAAATTCCAACCACAATCTGTCTTTCTGGCGGCAACAGGAAAAAGCAAGGTCACAGCCATTTAATTTAATAATAATGAAGTTACTGTGAAAAGCCCCCAGTCGCTACATTCCGGCGCCTGTTCGGGTACACTAAGGGAGAATTCAGAATGTCCAAATTACCTAACAGCACGTCTTTCGGGACTTGCCGGGAATCAAACCTGGGACCCTGGCGCTGTGAAGCAACAGTGCTAACCACTGTGTTGCCATGCCGCCCTATTGTATGGCTTAAACCAAGAAACTAAAATGTTTGTAGTAAGAACAGCACAGCTAAAGTATCATTTTTTTTAAAAATATATATTTTTATTCTCCATTCTCACATTCTCTTCAGAATTTACAGCCCACCAACAAACAGTATAAACGGTAACAAATACAATGTCAATCCCCCTACCAACAACAACGATCCCAAACTCCCACAACCCCCCACACAACGGCCCACCTGACAATATAAGCATCAAAATAAAACTAAACCTCCCACAGAGGAAAAAAGAAAAAGGAATCAGGAATCGCCCCTGGTCACTGTTGACATATATAGTCCACACCCTCAACTCCCCCCGAATATTCAATGCCATCCAATCCCCGAAAGAGTACCGTGAATTAAACCCATGAATTGTAGACAACCCCCTCCCCCCTCCCAGACTCCTCCCCTCCACTTCCTCTTGTAAACTCCTCCCCCCCAACCTCGGTTCCTTCCCCCAACTTTTCACCCCGGCTAGACTCACCAAAAATTGGTTCTTTTTCTTTTTGAAAGTATCTGTAGAGTACTAATATGGTTACGTTTTATCAATACAACCGAAAATGGATTCATCTCCAAATAAAAAAAGTGTCAAATCCTTCACCCGTGAATCATTTCATTCAAAATCACTTAAAAAAAGCTAAATATATAATGAACCATTTAATAGTTTAATTGGTAACACTAATTAGTTTCTTAGTAAGTGTCCCGATTTCTGTTTCCAATATAAAAGAATCTTCAAAACGCACACTTTCGCCTTAGAAAATATTTTGAACAGCCTCGCCAAACCAAAGTAATGGACAGAAACTTGCTATTTTAGCCTTGGGCATACCAGCATTATGGGAGGAGTCTGATCAGAGTTAATGGAACCTTCAAACAGTATAATGTTCAAGTGTTTTTGGATTAGGTAGTGAGTTTAAACTAGATTCTCTGACTGGCAGTGCTGGCTTATCCCTGAAGGATTAAAGCGACCATAAATAGAGGTGGTCTTGCGTAAGAACACAAAGTATGCAAGCATGAAGTAGGTCTTGGAGTGCAAGCTTGGGAACTTGGTGAATGGGTGAAGTCAGTAGAGTGAGGCAGGAGGTGTTGTCTACGTAGGTAACTACCTTACCTTTGAGTTTAAAAGAACAGGGAAGGCGGTGGGCCAGTTTTAAAGGGCAGGGAGGGTGGCGGGCTGGTCTATTAGAGCGGGCAGGGTGTTGTCCAGTCTAATAGAGCGGGCGGGGGGGGGGCAGTGGGCCAGTTTTAAAGAGCGGGGAGGGCGACGGTCCGGTTTAATAGAGCGGGGAAAGCGGCGGGCCGGTTTTAAAGAGCGGGGAGGGGCGGGCTGGTTTAATAGAGCGGGGAGAGCGGCGGGCCGGTTTTAAAGAGCGGGGAGGGCGGGCTGGTTTAATAGAGCGGGGAGAGTGGCGGGCCGGTTTAATAGAGCGGGGAGAGCGGCGGGCCGGTTTTAAAGAGCGGGGAGGGCGGACTGGTTTAATAGAGCGGGGACAGTGGCGGGCAGGTTTTAAAGAGCGGGGAGGGCGGGCTGGTTTAATAGAGCGGGGAGAGTGGCGGGCCGGTTTAATAGAGCGGGGAGAGCGGCGGGCCGGTTTAATAGAGCGGGGAGAGCGGCGGGCCGGTTTAATAGAGCGGGGAGGGCGGATGGCCGGTTTAATAGAGCGGGGAGGGCAGTGGGCCAGTTTGAAAGAGCGGGGAGGGCGGCGGCGGGCCGCTTTAATAGAGGGGGAGGGCGGCGGGCCGGTTTAATAGAGCAGGGAGGGCGACGGGCCAGTTTAATAGAGCGGGGAGGGCGGCGGGCCAGTTTAATAGAGCGGGGTGGGTGGCGGGGCGGTTTAATAGAGCAGGGAGGGCGGCGGGGCGGTTTAATAGAGTGGGGAGGGCGGCGGGCCAGTTTAATAGAGCGGGGAGAGCAGCCGGTTTTAAAGAGCGTGGAGGGCGGCCGGTTTTAAAGAGCGGGGAGGGCGGCCGGTTTTAAAGAGCGGGGAGGGCGGCCGGTTTTAAAGAGCGGGGAAAGCGGCCAGTTTTAAACAGCGGGGAGCGCGACCAGTTTTAAAGAGCGGGGAGGGCGGCCGGTTTTAAAGAGCAGGGAGGGCGGCCGGTTTTAAAGAGCAGGGAGGGCGGCCGGTTTTAAAGAGCGAGGAGGGCGGCCAGTTTTAAAGAGCGGGGAGGGCGGCCAGTTTTAAACAGCGGGGAGCGCGGCCAGTTTTAAAGAGCGAGGAGGGCGGCCGGTTTTAAAGAGCGGGGAGGGCGGCCGGTTTTAAAGAGCGGGGAGGGCGGCCAGTTTTAAAGAGCAGGGAGGGCGGCGGGCCGGTTTTAAACAGCGGGGAGGGCGGCGGGCCGGTTTTAAAGAGCGGGGAGGGCGGCGGCAGGCCGGTTTAAAAGAGCGGGGTGTGCGCCGGGCCTGTTTTAAAGAGCAGGGAGGGGGGCGGCCCGGTTGCAAAGAGCAGGAAGGGAGGCGGACGGGTTTCAAAGAGCAGGGCAAGTAATATAAAAATGGGCAGTGCCATGTGAGTGTCCCTTTAAGTCTTATCACATGGCTTCAGTGATGTCATTTTGTGGGTAGAGTGAACTGTGGTTGTGAGGTTTTTGGTTTCATTTTCATTTTTACTGCTGTAAACTATAGACAGGAGAAAGAAGTCTTTTGGACTATTTCTCTCTATTTTCAGTTTAAAACCATTTCCAGACGTAAACAGGTTGTGGATACCGGCTTTAGTAACTTAAAGAAATATTCAGGGAAAGCCAGTCTCATTCAAGTGAGAATGCAGTGCTGGGCCACGCCCTTGAAAAAAGGTTTTTATTTGGTTTATTGGATTTTGTTTTGAATTGGAACAGTTTAGGAGTAATACATTGAGTGTTATACATAGATTACTGTAGCTGGATAGTGTCTGGGAAGACTGAATCTCACCTGAGGGGAAGGCTCACCTTAGCCAAATTCAACAGAAAGGTTGTAGGTCAGGTGAACTTCAGAATATACTTTGCAGTTTCTAAGCCCTGGCCTATAACAGCAAGAGTTTCTTTAAATAAATAAAAAGGAAGAGAGAGACCAAAAGTGTGCATAGGTCCCTTACAGGTGAGTTTTTTTAAAGTGTGGGTAGTGACCCACAGGTGGTCATAGAGGTGTCGGAGGGGCACAGAGCAATTGGGCACCCCATTTCACGGCGGTACCCATCACGGGAGAAGCTCTGAATGGCGCTCTCCATGTACGTGCTTCTGGTGCCAAATCACGGATCAGAGCCGCTTCCATTTTCCAGCTGCTGGCAAGAGGATTGTGAAGATGCATAATTTTCTCAATAGAAAGAGATGGCCAGGGACTCAAATAGGCAGTGTAACTACTGGATAAGATCTCACAACAGAATCTGCTGGAGAGAGCTCGTCAGGAAGAGTCATGGGCAGGACAGAACAGTGGTAGTGTTAGCTCTGTACAGAGCTCCAGGGCCTATGTTAACAGCATAGAAAGAAGAAACTTAACTCGGGAACAAAGCAGTATAAAAGGTGATTTTTGTCAACTCTGCAACTGCAAAGCCCACGTTTGTTATATGCAGGGAGATACTGGCAAATGAGAGAAGTTTCAGATTTTGAAAGAGAAGTGGTGGGTGAAAAATTCTGTTTGAGGAACCAGTAGATACTTGGATTTCCAAAAAGCGTTCAAAAAGCGTACCACAGAAAAAGCTACTTTAAGAGCCCATGGTGTTGCAGGGGTAGTATATTAGCAAGGAAAGAGGGTTGGCTAACTAATAGGAGAGAGAGAGAGAGAGAGAGAGAGTGTTGGGCTAAGAGGGCCATTGTCAAGATGGTGACCTGTAACTAGTGGAGTGCTATTAGGTGCAGTGCTGGGGCCACAACTACTTACAATATATATTAATGACTTGGACGAGGGAAGTGAATGTACTGTTACTAACTTTGCGGATGCCGACTTCCGGTTGCGGTGATGTAGAGCTAAGCCGCACGTTCGGTAGCTCCCGCTGTTTTTGGTCTTTTGGGCTCTTTTAAGGGCCTGTAGCGGTGCTGGTTGGGCTTTTCCCCGTATGGGAACACTTCCACTAAGATTATCTGCCGGTGGATGGACTGGACCAGGAGCGGAGCGGTCAAAAAATCGGCTTTGGAGCAGAGAAAGGGGCGAGGCAGGAAAAGCAAGATGGCGGCGAGCGGAGAAACAGCAGCGTGGCAGCAGTGGGCGCAGGAACAGCAGGAGCTGCTTCATCGCTGCTTCAGAGAGCTGAAGGCTGAGATCCGGGAACCGTTTAAGGCCTCGCTGGACAAGCTCACGGCGACTCAAGACGGCTCAGGGTGCGGAGATCCGGGAGCTACAGCAAAAGGCCTCAAAGAGCGAGGACGAACTCCTGGGCCTGGCAGGGAAGGTGGAGTCGCACGAGGCGCTCCACAAGAAGTGGTTAGCGAGGATGGAGGAGATGGAGAACCGCTCCCGTCGGAAAGACCTGCGGATTCTGGGCCTCCCGGAGGGGCTGGATGGTTCGGATTTGGGGGCCTACGTGGCTATGATGCTGAACTCGCTAATGGGCACGGGGTCGTTCCAGGGACCCTTGGAGCTGGAGGGTGCCCATCGAGTGCTGCTGATGAAACCCAGACCAAATGAGCCGCCTCGGGCGGTGCTGGTCCGTTTCCACCGCTTCGCCGACCGTGAGTGTGTGCTGAGATGGGCAAAGAAGGAGAGGAGTAGTAAGTGGGAGAATGCGGAGATCAGGATCTATCAGGACTGGAGTGCGGAGGTGGCAAAGAGAAGGGCTGGTTTTAATCGGACGAAGGCAGTGCTTCACAAGAAGGAAGGGAGTGAAGTTTGGCCTGTTACAGCCGGCACGCCTCTGGGTCACTTATAAAGACCGCCAGCTCTATTTCGACTCTCCAGTGGAGGCCTGGGCTTTTGTCCAGGCAGAGAAGCTGGACTCGAACTGAGGACTGGGGGCTGGGGAATGATGTAAATGGTTCGGAGGCTTTGTCCTCCTTGGTATCCTTTTGCTTTTATTGATTGTATTTGATGATGCCTTTTTGCTGTTCGGCTTTTTCGATTTTTGGGACTGCTTTTGGTTTACTTGGGTGCTTTTTTGTTCTTGTTTCACGGGTGGAGGGTTGGGGAGCGGTTTCGCGGTCCGGTTGGGTTATGTGCCCGTCTTTTCCCGCGTGTTGAGTCGGGGGCGGGGCGGGGTTTGGGATGGAAGTATGGGCTTTCCTCCCGCGCGGGAGGAGCAGTAGGCGGGGCCGGCGGTGGGTGGGTGGGGGGGGGGGGGGGGGGGGGGGGGAGGAGTGGTGGTTGTGTTGCATCATGGGGGGGGGGGGTCGTTGGGATGGCGGGAGCAGCCGGGGTCAGCAGGAGTCGGCTGATTTACAGAAATACAATGAAAGGAGTTATGCAGATAGGGGGCCCCTAGCTTGGGGGGTGGGGGGGTGGAGGAGAATAGGGGGGATACCGGGTTGCTGCTGCAGTGGCCGAAGGGGAACTGCTGGTGATGGGGGGGGGGGTTTGGAGGGGGGGGGGGGTTGGAGGGGGCTGCCACCGTGGGGAACGGGCCTGGGGAGTTCTGCGGGCACGTGGTGAGCGAGGGAGAGCTATGGCTGACCGGCGCAGAGGTGGGGGAAGACCCCCCAGATTCGGCTGGTTACGTGGAACGTGAGGGGGCTGAATGGACCGGTGAAGCGGTCCCAGATCCTGGCGCACCTGAAGTGGCTGGGTGCGGACGTGGCCATGCTCCAGCAGACGCACCTTAAGGTGGCGGATCAGGTGAGACTGAGACGAGGTTAGGTTGGACAGGTATTTCACTCGGGGCTAGATGCGAAGAATCGAGGGGTGGCGATTTTAGTTGGCAAGAGCTTGTCGTTTGTGGCGTCGAGTGTGGTGGCGGACAGCGCAGGGAGATACGTAATGGTGAGTGGTAGGCTTCAAGGGGAACGGGTGGTTCTGGTTAATGTGTACGCCCCCAACTGGGACGATGCGGGCTTCATGCGGCGAATGTTGAGCCGGATCCCAGACCTGGAGACGGGGGGTTTGATCTTGGGAGGGGATTTTAACACCGTGTTGGACCCAGCTCTGGATCGTTCGAGGTCAAGGACAGGTAAGAGGCCGGCGGCGGCCTCAGTGCTGAGGGGTTTCATGGATCAGATGGGAGGGGTGGACCCCTGGAGGTTTTTGAGGCTGCGGGGTAGGGAGTTTTCCTTTTTCTCCCATGTCCACAAGGCCTATTCCCGGATTGACGTTTTTGTCATCAGCAGGACGCTAATCTCGAGAGTGGTGGGGGCGGAGTATTCGGCGATAGCTATATCTGACCATGACCCACACTCGGTGGACCTGGAGTTGGGAGAGGGGAAGGATCAGCGCCCGCTGTGGAGGTTAGATGTGGGGCTGCAGGCAGAGGAGGAAGTATGCGGGCGGGTCCGTAGGAGCATAGAGGGGTATTTGGAAGCCAACGACAATGGGGAGGTGCAAGTTGGGGTGGTCTGGGAAGCGCTGAAGGCGGCAGTCAGATGGGAGCTGATATCTATTCGGGCGCACAAGGAGAGGGCGGAGAGGGAGAGGTTGGTGGAAGGAATGGTAAGGGTGGACAGGAGGTATTTGGACGTCCCGGAAGAGGGGCTCTTGAGGAAGCGTCGCAGTCTCCGAGCAGAGTTCGACATACTGACCACCCGGAAGGCGGGGGCGCAGTGGAGGAGGGCGCAGGGGGCGGTGTACGAGTACGGAGAGAAGGCAAGCCGGATGCTGGCCCACCAACTCCGGAAGCGGGAGGCAGCGAGAGAGAAAGGGGGAGTCACAGATGCAGGAGGGAACCTGGTGCGGAGTGCTAGGGATATTAATGGGGTGTTCAGATCCTTTTATGAGGGGCTGTACCGGTCGGTGCCCCCTACGGAGGTGGCGGGATGGATCGCTTTCTGGATAAGCTGGAGTTCCCAAGAGTGGAGGATGAGCGGGTGGAGGGTCTGGGGGTCCCAATCGAGGTGGAGGAGCTGATAGAGGCGCTGGGGAGCATGCAGACCGGGAAAGCACCGGAGCCTGATGGGTTCCCGGTGGAGTTTTACAAGAAATTCTCAGATCTGCTGGGCCCGCTGCTTGTGAGGACCCTGAATGAGGCGAGGGAGGGGGGATCTTTGCCCCCGACGATGTCTAGAGCAATAATCTCACTAATCCTGAAGCGGGATAAGGACCCCCTCCAATGTGGGTCTTATAGGCCGATCTCGCTCCTCAACGTGGATGCAAAGTTATTGGCCAAGATACTGTCCAGGAGGGTGGAAGATGTGGTCCCGATGGTTATACAAGATGACCAAACGGGGTTTGTGAAGGGGAGACAGCTGAATGTCAATGTGCAGCGGCTGCTCAATGTTATGATGATGGCGTCGGCGGCTGGGGAGGCAGAATTAGTAGCATCAATGGATGCGGAGAAAGCTTTTGATAGAGTGGAGTGGAGCTACCTGTGGGAAGTGTTGAGGAGGTTTGGGTTTGGTGAGGGATTCATTAGTTGGGTGAGGCTGCTGTATAGTGGCCCGGTAGCGAGTGTGGTGACGAATGGGAGGAGGTCGGAGGACTTTCAGTTGTCCCGGATGACGAGGCAGGGGTGCCCCTGGTCTCCCCTGCACTTCGCATTGGCAATTGAGCCCTTGGCCATGGCGCTGAGGGATTCGAAGAACTGGAGGGGGATTGTGCAGGTGGGGGAGCACCGATTGTCGCTGTACGCGGATGATTTGCTGCTGTACGTTGCGGATCCGGCGGGGGGGGGGGGGGGGGGGGGGGATGCCAGAGGTGCTGAAGATACTTGGAGAGTTTGGGGATTTTTCGGGCTATAAGCTCAACGTGGGGAAGAGTGAGCTGTTTGTGCTGCACCCTGGGGGCCAGGAGAGGGAGATAGGAGAGCTCCCGTTGAAGAGGGCAGTGAGCTTTAGATATCTTGGGGTCCAGATAGCTAGGAGCTGGGGGGCCCTGCATAGGCTAAATTTTTCGAGGTTGGTGGAGCAGATGGAGGAGGAGTTTAAGAGGTGGGACGCGTTGCCACTCTCATTGGCGGGGAGAGTCCAGTCAGTTAAGATGACGGTGCTCCCGAGGTTCTTGTTTCTCTTCCAGTGCCTCCCCATATTGATCCCAAAGGTTTTTTTTCGGAGGGTTAACAGGAGTATTCTGGGATTCATGTGGGTGCGCAAGACCCCGAGGGTAAGGAGGGTATTCCTGGAACGAGGCAGGGAGGTAGACGGGTTGGCGTTGCCCAACTTGCGTGGATACTACTGGGCTGCAAATGTGGCAATGATCCGTAGGTGGGTGATAGAGCGGGAGGGTGCCGCATGGAAGAGGGTGAAGGAGGCATCCTGTGTGGGAACGACTTTGGAGGCGCTGCTGACGGCCCCGCTCCCACTCCCCCCGGCAAGGTATTCTACAAGTCCAGTAGTGGTGGCTTCCCTCAAAATTTGGGGGCAGTGGAGGCGGCATGGGGGGGGGGAGAGAGAGGAGAGTGAAGGCTTCAGTGTGGGGCCCGCGATACGGGGCAATCACCGGTTTGCACCAGGGAGAATGGTTGGTGGTTTTTGAGTTGGCATAGGGCAGGCATCAGGCGGTTGGGGGACCTTTTCCTCGACGGGAAGTTTGCGACTTTAGAGGAGTTGGTGGGGAAGTGGGGTCTCCCCCCTGGGAACAATTTTAGATATATGCAGATCAGGGCGTTTGTTAAGCGACAGGTGGCGGAGTTTCCGCTACTGCCGCCTACTGGCCAATCCACCTAACCCGCACATCTTTGGACTGTGGGAGGAAACCGGAGCACCCAGAGGAAACCCACGCACACACAGGGAGGACGTGCAGACTCCGCACAGACAGTGACCCAGCCGGGAACCGAACCTGGGACCCTGGAGCTGTTAAGCATTTATGGGGCCGCCCCATAAAGTAGTTTTGGCGACCTTCTGCTTCTACTTTGGTTGTGTCAGCATCAAAGACTAACATCCACAATCTGCCAATATTTATGAATGACCAGATAATCGGTTTCTCTGATGTTAATTGAGGGATCAGATATTATCCAGGACACTGGGGATAAGTCCCCCTGTACTTCAAAATAACCCGAGGTAGTATGATTTATAGAGATCAATGGAAGGATAGTTTTACTGAGAGGGCGATACAAAGTATCTACTCTTAGATACAATGGTTGCAGTCTCCAAGTTTCAATAAGACCCTGAACAGTCCCAGGAAGGTGCAGTATGCATTAGGTTGTAAACATTTGTTCTACAACTGTCCATTTACTGCCAAGTTAGCAGAGGATTGATGACAAGGATAGTAAATTCGCTAGGCTAATATGTTTCATGATGCCATAGGGAAGAGGACAGAGGAAGGAAAGAGAAAACGCTGGAAAATCTCAGCAGGTCTGGCCGCATTTGTAGGGAGAGAAAAGAGCTAACGTTTCGAGTTCGATGACTATTTGTCAAAGCTAACAGACAGAGAGTATCATAGAATTTACAGTGCAGAAGGAGGCCATTCGGCCCATCGAGTCAGCACTGGCTCTTGGAAAGAGCACCCTACCCAAACCCACAACCCCACACTATCCCCATAACCCAGTAACCCCACCCAACACTAAGGGCAATTTTGGACAGTAAGGGCAATTTAGAATGGCCAATCCACCTAACCTGCACATCTTTGGACTGTGGGAGGAAACTGGAGCACCCGGAGGAAGCCCACGCACACACGGTGAGAACGTGCAGACTCCGCACAGACAGTGACCCAAGCCAGGAATCGAACCTGGGACCCTGGAGCTGTGAAGCAATTGTGCTCACCACTATGCTACCGTGCTGCGGAGAAAGTGGGAAATATTTATACTGTGGAGTGAGAATGAAAGGCGAGTCATTGCCACAGAAACCCAGGGAAACGGGGTGCTAATGGCCACGGACACCAAGGGGACAAAGTGCTAATGGCAGTCCCCAGAGAGAACAAAAGATGTGAAAGGTCAAACAGCAGAGAAACTAACATCAGAGGATGAACTGTCGATGTGGGGGGAGGGGAAGGGGGAAGCAAAGAGGAGAAAGGTTAAGGAAAGGTGGATAAGATTCGGGGGGATGGGGGGGGGGGGGGTTTGAATATATATGAAGAAAGAAAGAAATGGTAAAAGAGTTAAAATGAAATGGGATGAAAACAAATGGGTCGAGGTGGGGTGGAGCTAATCATCTTAAGTTGTTGAATTCAATGTTGAGACCAGAAGGCTGTAGCATGCCTAACCGGAAGATGAGATGTTGTTCCTCCAGTTTGCGTTGAGCTTCACTGGAACATTGCAGCAGGCCAAGAACAGACATGTGGGATGGGAGCAGGGTCTTTTGTTAAAATGGCAAGCAACGGAAAGGTCCGGGTCCTGAATGCGCACAGACCGAAGGTGCTCAGCAAATCGATCACCCAGTCTGCGTTTGGTCTCTCCGATATAGAGGAGGTCACATTGGGAGCATCGAATGCAATAAACCAAATTGGAGGAGGTACAAGTGAAACGCTGCTTAACCTGGAATGAGTGTTTTGGGCCTGGGATGTTAAGCATGGAAGAGGTAAAGGGGACAGGTGTTACACCTTCTGCGATTGCATGGGAAGGTGCTATGGGTGATGGGAGAGGTACTGGATATGGTGGAGGAGTGGACTAGATTATCTCGGAGGGAACGGTCTCTGCGGAATGCTGACAGAGAGAGTGAAGGGAAGATGTGTTTTTTTTTCAATTTTTGAGGACCATTTTTGAGATCCGGTTACAGGCTGCCCTAAACAATTGATGACTATCACAGGTGAGAGTTTTGGTCAAGTTAGAATCAGAGCTTGATGGGAAATGGCATGTCAAGTTAAAATCAGAGCTTGATGGGAAATGGAATGTCAAGTTTGTGTAATGTGTACGTGCCTTGTGAGATGAATTGCTTCTGTGTTCAGCTTGGTATGGCCTTATAGCGATCCTGGCTGTCTGTGGGAACCTGTGAACTGTGGGAACCTGTGAACTGTCTGTGGGAACGAAACACAGCTGTGGGATGGGATACTCCTTCCTTGATAAAGAATTGCTATGCTATGCAACTAATGAGCTAACTGTGTGACTAATGATTGAAAGAAATAATTATATGAAGGAGGGGTGTTGTACAAGTATATAGTTAACTGCAACTTAAAGAAAATTGCCTTCACTTGCTGTAACTCAGTTACCCTTGTGCAGCAGCCCCGCGGTAAATAAAAGATTCTTTGAAGTTATCTGGTGTTCGACTGATAATTGCA
This sequence comes from Scyliorhinus canicula, assembly GCF_902713615.1. Lineage (NCBI taxonomy): Eukaryota > Metazoa > Chordata > Chondrichthyes > Carcharhiniformes > Scyliorhinidae > Scyliorhinus > Scyliorhinus canicula. The sequence continues at coordinate 122,290,570 of NC_052153.1, forward strand.
TCCGGACTGAAATTTAGAATTCTCATTTGGTGGCCCGTACGGGGATCTCTGGTGCGTCGACAGAAGCAGATGGTGTAAGCGTAGGGGAAATAGGGCCCCCAAATGTGAGTATTTTTATCACTTTGGTTTTTCCCCTTCGGTGTCCCAGTCGCTTGTCTGCCCTACTGCCTGCTGCTGGAGACGTCCCTACGAGATTCAGGTCAATCCGGCGAACCCCAGAAACCTAAAGAGCTTGGGTTAGAGTCCCTGAGGTTAAAATCCCCTAAAGAGATTGGGTTAGAGTCCCTGAGGTTCGAGTCCTCCAAAGAGCTTGGGTTAGAGTCCCTGAGGTTCGAGTCCTCTAAAGAGCTTGGGTTAGAGTCCCCGAGGTTAAAATCCTCTAACGAGCTTGGGTTAGAGTTCTTGAGGTTCGAGTCCTCCAAAGAGCTTGGGTTAGAGTCCCCGAGGTTCGAGTCCTCTAAAGCAATTCATCTCAAACTATCTGATGTGGCGTACCGGCAGTTTTTTTTTCAATGTGCCAGGGACCGGTGAGCGAAACAAGCCAATCCAGGATTACTGTCTCTTTCTTTTCTGGAAACACTCCAAGTACCGGCAGACGATGGCTCGTGTATCGGCACCGGTACGCGTACCACACTGAGAAACACTGCTCTAAAGAGCTTGGGTTAGAGATCCCTGAGGTTAGAGTCCTCCAAAGAGCTTGGGTTAGAGTCCCTAAGGTTAAAATCCTCCAAAGAGCTTGGGTTAGAGTCCCTAAGGTTAAAATCCTCCAAAGAGCTTGGGTTAGAGTCCCTAAGGTTAAAATCCTCTAAAGAGCTTGGGTTAGAGTCCCTGAGGTTCGAGTCCTCTAAAGAGCCTGTGATAGTCATCAATTGTTTAGGGCCGCCTGTAACCGGATCTCAAAAATGGTTTTCAAAAATGGTCCTCAAAAATGGAAAAAAAAACACATCTTCCCTTCACTCCCTCTGTCAGCATTCCGCAGAGACCGTTCCCTCCGAGATAATCTAGTCCACTCCTCCTCCATATCCAGTACCTCTCCCATAGGCAGATAGCAGTTGTGTGGTCAGCAGGGAAAAGGGTGGTAGACTTTGCTAGATACTGCAGCCAGATGCAGGAGGAAGATAGTTTCTAGTTTTTACTGATAGTTGTGGATTTAAGAAACTTGCCGCAACCAGCAGTTAGCCTGTTCTGATGCTTCTTCGCCCCTGCCATGCAAGAACAAATTTCCGAACTCAAGGATGTGTTTTTCCTCTGGAGATTGTAGGTGGGGGAGCGAAAGCAAGACTACCAGCCCAGGATAGGCAAGCGAGAGCCAGACAGCCCACCCGCCTGGGGCCGGCCAAGCAAGAGCCAGACCGCCCGGCAAAGCGAGCACCAGACTATCCGCCCGGAAAACGGAGCACCGGGAGGAAACTAATGCTGACACAGAATTTGCAAACTCCACACAGACAATCATCCAAGGCCGGAATCGAAACCAGGTCCCTGCCGCTGTAAGGCAACAGTGTTATCCACTGGGCCAACATGCCGAGGGGGAGCCGGTGGATGTGGTTCATTTGGATTTTCAGAAGACTTTCGACAAAGTCCACGTAAGAGATTAGCATGTAAAATTAAGGCGCATGGGATTCGGGGTAGTTTAATAGAAATCTGGCTGACAGGCAGGAAACAAAGAGCTGGAATAAACAGGTGTTTTTCCAAATGGCAGACAGTGCTAGGATTGTAGCTATTCACAATATATATTCATGATTTAGATGAGGAACTAAATGTAATATCTCCAAACTTGCAGATGGCACAAAGAAGGGCAAGTTGTGATAAGGCTGCAATGGTGTTCCAGTGTGATTTGGACAAGCTGAGTGAGTGGGCAGTATAATGTGGATAAATGCGAGGTTTTCCAATTGGTATCAAAAACAAGGCGGCTAGTATCAGAATGGCTATAGATTGAGAGGGGGAATGTGCAATGAGACCTGGATGTCCATGAACACCATCACTAAATAAAGCAGGCAGGGGCAGAAGGCAATAAAAAAGGCAAAATGGTATGATGGCCTTTGAGAGGATTTGAGTACAGGAGCAGGGATGACTTGATGCAATTATACAAGGAATTGGTGAGGCCACAGCTGGAATATTGTGCACAGTTTTGGTCTCTTTCTCGGAGGAAGGATATTCTTGCTATAGAGGGAGTGCAGTAAAGGTTTACCAGACTGATTCTTGGGATAGCGGGACCAACATATGAGGAGAGATTGATCTGGTTCGGATTTTATTCACTGGTGTTTAGAAGAAGGGGGGTGAAAGGAGGGAGGAAATAGATCTCATAAAAACCTATAAAATTCTAAGAAGACTAGGCAGGATGGTTGCAGCAAGGATGTCCAGAACCAGGGATCACAGTCTAAGGATACAGATTAAACCATTTAGGACTGAGATGAGGGGAAATTTCTTCACCCAGACAGTGGTGAATCTGTGGAACTTGCTACCACAGAAAGCAGTTGAGGCCAAAACATTGTATGTTTCAAGGAGTTAGATCTAGCTCTTGGGGCTAAAGGGATCAAAGGATATGGGGGAAAGCAGGTTACTGAGTCGGGTGATCAGCCATGATCATAACAAATGGTGGAACAGGTTTGAAGGGCCAAATGGCCAACTCCAGCTCTTTCTTTATACAACATGCTCTTGTTTCTGAAATATTACACAATCCCCCTCTTCCTAGACTGGGGCCAAGTTATTCTTCTGAATTGGACCACATCTTTGGATGGCTCCAGGAGAGATTTGTCCAAACCACAGGAAGGGTTGGCCGCCCCTCCTTCATTGTCTAACTACTGCATTTCACGCTGTTACAGATAAGGCTATTTTGCTATTTTCTATCCTAGTCATGGAATTCAAAAAACGTTCCTTACTTTACCAAATCAGTTTTTCCACCAGCATTCTTCTCTGACCTTTTGGACAGATATCAGCATTGGTTAGGGGTGCAGTGTTGCCACAGAACACAACAAATTAATTTTTTGTAATATTGCACCCACTACCCCAAAAACCTACAGCCCTCGGTAGCTCTGATCATTCAGAATTGAGGAAAACGGGAGCAAACTTGCACATATGTCATGCCTTTCACATCCTCAGGGTGTCCCATAACGCTTTACAGACAATGAATCACTTCCAAGCTGCAGCTAATTTGTTTTGTAGACAAACATGGCATATAGGCAGCACGGTAGCACAGTGGTTAGCACTGTTGCCTCACAGCTCGAGGGTCCCAGGGCCAATACCCGGCTTGGGTCACTGTCTGTGCGAAGTCTGCACGTTCTCCCTGTGTCTGTATGGGTTTCCTCAGTCCCAGGGCCAATACCCGGCTTGGGTCACTGTCTGTGCGAAGTCTGCACGTTCTCCCTGTGTCTGTATGGGTTTCCTCCGGGTGCTCCTGTTTGCTCCCACAAGTCCCAAAAGACCGCTGTTAGGTAATTTGGACATTCTAAATTCTCCATCTGTGTACCCGAACAGGCTCCGTTTGGTGACTCAGGGATTTTCACAGTCACATCAGTGCAGTATTAATAATGTAAGCCTACTTGTGACAATAAAGATTATTATGTATATATCATACATATATTCTGTTTTCACTTGGTACTCATTGAAGTTGACCGGGACACAAGAAACTGCCCTATTCTTCTTTAAATAATGCTACAACATATTTATTTCTGTTTAAATGGGCTCTGACATTACAATACTTTTTCAGAAATGTACTGAGTAAAGTGCAAAGAAAGAAAGCAACACAAACGTAAAGATGGAAAAAAAACAATTGTAATGGATAAAAATCCTGCACATACTTCCTGTCCATATTAACTTCCCTCCAGGGTCAAAATGCTGCACAGGTCAAATTTGAGAAAATTCAAAACTTACAATTCATAATGGGAAAAGCCTGCCTCAAAGTTTACCAATTGTTGCGGACTCCTCAACAGAAGATAGTACTGGTACAACTATTTTATTGCATTTCCACCTCCTTGATGGTGATGGAAGTCACTGCAAATTAGGTGGCTTGCAGCCATACGCAGTTTCACTTCCCCACTTCACCCTGAACAAAACGCAAACAAAAGAGTCAAGCAAAAAGACACAGTGACAGAAAAGCAAGACCCCAAAGGAGACAACATAAAAGCACATGCAAAAGAGACAATTCCACCAATTACCATGTCCAGCAATCAATCAGCATATATACCCCATGTATTGAATACAATGTAAAACATCATGCGGCTATACTTTGGAAAAATATGTTTTTAAAATATCAAATGTGCACCAAAAGGTCAAAAATAGCTGTCTGCAGCAATGAAATGAAATGAAAATCGCTTATTGTTACAAGTAGGCTTCAATGAAGTTACTGTGAAAAGCCCCTAGTCACCACATTCCAGCGCCTGTTCGGGTAGGCTGGTATGTGGAGAAAGATGCAACACTGGTTCAATTCTGCAGAAGACATCATAAAAGGGGAAACCTGTATTTATTTATGAAGTCACAAATAAAACTCAGAGCAATACACATACGAATTATGACAAATGTTGTGTCGACAAATTCATCAGCCTTTTATTTCATGCGCACATGACCCCAAAAAGAAGCAATGAAATAGACAATCAACTAATCACTGATTTTTCTGAATTATTGATGATGGAAGAAACATTAACAAAGACACCAGTAGGACTCCCTGTTTTCTTCAATTGTGCCGTTTTCATTTGTACATCCAACCAAACAAGCAAATGGGCTCCAACTTCACAATGTTCTCAATATTGATCTGGAATGCGAGCTTGGGTTCCATAGAGTCATTCAGCCACAGCACTGAAGAGGATATGTCAAATGGTAACATGCGCAGGAGAATAAAAGAAATTTTTTGCCATGATAAGGAACGTAATGATCTTGTGGAAACTTCCCCATTCATCTCAACAGCATTCTCTATAAAGAGAAGTGAACAAGTATGGGCGGCACAGTGGCTGACACTGCTACCTCACAGCTCCAGGGACCCAGATTCAATTCTAGCTCGGGTGACTATGTGGAGTTTGCACTTTCTCCCAGTGTCTGGTTTCCTCCGGGTGCTCTGGTTTCCTCCCACTGTCCAAAGATGTGCAGGTTAGGTGGATTGGCCATGATAAATTGCCCCTTAGTGTCTAAAAGGTTAGGTGGGGTTACTAGGTTACAGGGGAAGGGTGGAGACATGGGCTTAAGTAGGCTGCTCTTTTGAAGGCCTGGTGCAGCCTCGATGGGCTGAATGGCCTCCTTCTGCAATGTCGATGCAAAAAGGGACCAATCTCCTTTAATTTGTTACATCACAACTTGGAAAACACCTCCCATAAAGACAACCTATTGTTTGCAGTGTAAGAGCGTACCCTATCCTGAGGATTCAGCATGTTTTTGTCCCAAGCCATTTCCTGAAAAATATGACTGCATTCCTTGCAATGCCTGAGGGGACATCCAAGTGGCTGTGTAGTATGGGCAGAATTCTTCTAAGAACCTAAAAGAAAGGTAATCTTTTCATTTCCCCATACACCAAAGAATGACTAAATTGTACGCAAAATCAAGATGTCATATTCGAAAGATGCCCAAGCAGCAACTATGAAACCGAAGAAGTTATCTCACACTCAGCTTTTAATTTTCCTGCCAGCTAGATTGTAGCAAATGAACCTGTAGTTAACAGACCATATTTTAGTGACAATCTTACAAAGCAATTTAGATTTTTTTTAAATTAAGTAGTAAGATTAATAGGTGATTTCAGGTGCAGTCTACAAGCAATCACACCTGACCATGACCTGGTTTAAGGGGAGTCAGATATAATTAGAGCTCAGAATATTCTGATCAAAGCACCAAAGGATCGCATGCTTATCAGGAAAAGGCTGATCTATTAATAGCCACCGATTTCACTGATTCATCATACAAAGAACCAGAGCCACCAATCTTGCATTTTTCAACATAGAGAAAACATATCACAGATGCTAACAGATTTGAAAGGAAGGAGCTTTAATGTTTGAAAGTGAATACCAAAGGAGGCATATTTTGATTATTTTCCAGATCTATTCGTGAATTGGAATTTATTTAATATTGGCTGCTGTATTATCCATCTATCCTGAACCAACTAATTAAATAGGTGATCAATGCCATTGCTCAATAAGAGAATGTAAAGTGAGGGCACTTTAGATTTATTACAGAAGACAGTCTACTGGACACACTAGATGGAATTTTATTTCAACTGATCCACTCAGTGGGTTAGGGTGCAATGTGTTGGGAACTGATTTGTTTCAACTGTTTAACTCAAGTCACAATATTAGTACCCGTGTCCAGGTATCCTAGCCAATGACGAGGGTGCAGGTATGATGATAACCTGCAACTGTTAAAGAAGGGACCCAGGCAGGGGTCAGAATGGCTACATTCAACATTCTTTCTAAAGCTTGTGGAAAGAAGGTCTTGGTGACATGGGGACGTGGGAACATGGCTCGTGGCTCTCAGACCCCTGCCTGGGAGGTGATGCTGGAGGCAGTAGGGAGAGAAGTCTAGTTTCCTGCGGAGGAATAGGTCAGCCACCCAGACTAAATAGGCATAGCTAGAAAGTTATGAGTAGTGAGCAGCAAGAGTGAAGACCCTCAGCCAGATGTAGTATCAGGGGAGTTTCATAACCTAATAAGGGTATAACAGTTTTCGTTGCTAATCCCCACACTCCAGCTTCCCCAGAAACCTCCTGAACATAACTCCTCAGATCAACATACTTGCAGCTCCACTCATTTTATTCTTCAGGCAACAAAGACACAACCCCCCCCCCCCCCCCCCATCTTACTGATACCTCACATACATCCCTCAGTCGCTCTCCATAAATGTTAACATTCCATGATCTCCACACATACCTCTTCTCACACTCAAACTCTGCTTTCTCTCATTACAGAAAAACACACAACTGCAGGGAGAGGCAGATCTACAATGCCAAAAACACTACGGATGAACAAGGAGGATTCAACAGTCCATGGAGGGAGGAGGTCTCCCAAATACCTGGGACAGCATTAGATATCAAATGGCCACTTGATACATACAAAGAAAGGTACAGCACAGGAACAGGCCCTTCGGCCCTCTAAGCCCGTGCCGACCATGCTGCCCGTCTAAACTAAAATCTTCTACACTTCCTGGGTCCGTATCCCTCTATTCCCATCTTATTCATGTATTTGTCAAGATGCCCATTAAATGTCATTATCGTCCCTGCTTCCACCACCTCCTCCGGCAGCGGGTTCCAGGCACCCACTACCCTCGGTGTAAAAAAACTTGCCTCGTACATCTCCTCTAAACCTTGCCCCTCGCACCTTAAACCTATGCCCCTAGTAATTGACCCTAAACTGGGGAAAGGCCTCTGACTATCCACTCTGTCTATGCCCCTCATAATTTTGTAGACCTCTATCAGGTCGCCCTCAACCTCCGTTATTCCAGTGAGAACAAACCGTGTTTATTCAAACGCTCCTCATAGCTAAATGCCCTCCATACCAGGCAACATCCTGGTAAATCTCTTCTGCACCCTCTCTAAAGCCTCCACATCCTTCTGGTAGTGTGGCGACCAGAATTGAACACTATACTCCAAGTGTGGCCTAACTAAGGTTCTATACAGCTGCAACATGACTTGCTAATTCTTATACTCAATGCCCCGGCCAATGAAGGCAAGCATGCCGTATGCCTTCTTGACTACCTTCTCCACCTGTGTTGCCCCTTTCAGTGACCTGTGGACCTGTACACCTAGATCTCTCTGTCAATATTCTTGAGGGTAGACCCAACGGAATGTGGGTCATACAGACCCATATCTCTGCTGAACGCAGACGCCAAAATCCTAGCCAAAAGGCTAGAAGACTGTGTACTTGAGGTGGTCACAGAGGACCAGACGGGCTTCGTCAAAGGTAGACAGCTCACCTCGAACATCAGGCGCCTGCTGAACGTGATAATGACCCCCTCCGGGGAGAGAACACAAGAGGTGATCGTCTCCCTGGACGCAGAAAAGGCCTTCGACAGAGTCGAATGGAAATACCGCATAGAGGTACTGGAGCGGTTCGGGCTTGGAACAGGGTTCACCGCGTGGGTAAAACTCCTATACAACGCCCCCATGGCGAGTGTATGGACCAACAATACCAACTCCCAATACTTCCAGCTGCACAGGGGCACCAGACAAGGATGCCCACTGTCCCCACTGCTGTTCGCACTAGCAATCGAACCGCTAGCAATTGCGCTCAGGGCAGCAAAAAATTGGAGGGGGATCCGAAGGGGAGGCAGAGAGCACAGAGTCTCACTCTATGCAGACGATCTGCTCCTCTACATCTCGGACCCACAAAGCAGCATGGACGGAATCATCGCGCTCCTGAAAGAGTTTGGAGCCTTCTCGGGCTACAAACTCAACATGAGCAAAAGCGAGATCTTCCCAGTACACCAGCAAAGGGAGGGAGAGGGAGGGGGGGGGGGGGGGGGGGGGGGGGGGGCTACCTGGGGATCCAACTAGCCCATGACTGGAAAGGGATCCACAAATGGAACCTCACCAGCCTGGCGGAGGAAGTAAAAAAGGACCTGCAAAGATGGAACACACTCCCACTCTCCCTCGCAGGAAGAGTCCAGACGATCAAAATGAACGTATTGCCCAGGTTCCTCTTCCTGTTTAGATCCATTCCGATCTACATCCCCAAGGCCTTCTTCATAGCGCTGGACAAACTTATCATGGCGTTCGTATGGGGGGGTAAAAATGCTAGGATCCCAAAGAAGGTCCTACAGAAAACAAAATCCAGGGGGGGGCTAGCCCTCCCGAATCTACAATTCTACCACTGGGCGGCAACAGCCGAGCGAGTAAGGGGATGGATCCAGGAGCCAGAAGCCGAGTGGGTGCGTGCGGAGGAGGCCTCCTGCATGGGGACCTCCCTCCGGGCCCTCGCCACGGCCGCACTCCCATCCCCACCCAAAAAACACTCCAGCAGCCCAGTGGTGACAGCCACCCTCCAATCCTGGAACCAACTGCGGCAGCAATTTGGCCTGAACAAAATGTCGGACAAGGCTCCCATCTGCAACAACCATAGGTTCAAACCAGCACTGACTGACGCCACCTTCAAAAGGTGGAGACAGGACGGGGGGACACTGACAGTCAGGGACCTATACACGGACGACAGGATCGCAACACTGGACGAACTGACAGAGAAATTTCAGCTAGCTGGGGGGAACGAGCTACGGTACCTGCAGCTCAAAAACTTCCTACGAAAGGAGACAAGGACGTACCCACAACTGCCACGACAGACACTACTGGAAGACCTACTGGACGCAAGTATCCTAGAGAAAGGGAACTGTAGTGACATGTATGGCCGACTGGTAGATAGGGACGACACCGTACTGGACGCAACAAGAAGGAAATGGGAGGACGACCTGGGGATGGAGATAGGGTGGGGACTCTGGAGCGAAGCACTGCATAGGGTCAACTCCACCTCCACGTGCGCAAGGCTCAGCCTGACGCAACTAAAGTGGTACATAGAGCCCACTGAACGAGAAACCGTATGAGTAGGTTCTTCCCGGAGGTGGAGGACAGATGTGAGCGGTGCCAAAGAGGCCCGGCCAACCACGCCCACATGTTCTGGTCTTGCCCCAGACTTGTGGAGTACTGGACAGCCTTCTTCGAGGCTATGTCCAAAGTGGTGGGGGTGAGGGTGGAGCCATGCCCGATAGTGGCGGTCTTCGGGGTTTCAGACCAGCCAGATCTATTCCTGGGGAGGAGGGCGGACGCCCTTGCCTTTGCCTCCCTGATCGCCCGCCGTAGAATCCTGTTTGGCTGGCGGTCAGCAGCACCGCCCAGAGCTGCAGACTGGCTGTCCGACCTCTCGGATTCTCTCCAAATGGAGAAAATCAAATTCGCCAAGGTAGCCGGCGGGGAGGGGGGGGGGGGGGGGGGGGGGGGGGGCTACGGGCTCGTTACGGGGGTTTGATGGCTAGCTAAGGCCCAAAACCAAACTAAATAAATGCCAATAAACATGTTGGGGAATGTAAAATATGTATGCCGGCGAAAAGGGGGAGGCCAGTTATTACTACGAAGATGCTCACCTGTAAATATATATGTTAATTTTTGCATGTTCTTTTTTTTTTCTCTCTCTAACAATTTGTAATTTGTTCAATATAAAACATGAAAACTGAATAAAAAACATTTATAAAAAATATTCTTGAGGGTTCTACCATTCACTGTATATTCCCTACCTGCATTAGACCTTCCAAAATGCATTACCTCACATTTGTCCGGATTAAACTCCATCTGCCATCTCTCCGCCCAAGTCTCCAAACGATCTAATTCCTGCTGTATCCTCTGACAGTCCTCAGCGCTATCCGCAATTCCACCAACCTTTGTCGTCTGCAAACTTCCTAATCAGACCAGTTACATTTTCCTCCTTATCAACAGAAACAGACCCCGAGTGTCAGCATGCACATGGTTCAGGTTCAGTCCTGATTATGAGGGGTTGGTTCGCTCAGTTGGCCGGACGGCTGGTTCGTGATGCGGAGCGACGCCAGCAGCTCCTGTCCCAGCTCAGGTTATGCATGAAGCCTTCTCGACCCTGACTCGCCTGAGGTGTGGTGAGCCTCGGGTTAAATCACCACCAGTCACTTGTGTTGAACTGATCCACCATGAACAGAAATGTTCTGATATGCAAAAGGTAGAGTTTGAAGCCTTTCCCATGTCAGCAACAATTCATGTCTTTCATCAGCAACAATTCATGTCTTTCATCACCCACAATCCTTCAAGATTGATGAAGAAGCAACAGTAGGAAGAGACTGAGCAGTCCTCATCAGAGGGGAAAGCACTCAGAGAATGCATTGTCACATGCACTCCCTCCACCAACACATGGAAAGAATGGCAACCCACATGGAGGATCAAACATGACTAGCAATCAAGTGTGTGCTAGCCCAGACCAATGGCCTGCAACCTCTGTCTACCACTTTACATAGGATGGATGAAAGCTTCATATTGGTAGTTCAATGCCTCTAGCGCTTGGTTAGCAGAGAAATCCAGGTGGGCCAAGAGAGGATGAAGAAAGGGCATAAAGAAGTGGAGACTTTTCAATGCACATCCATTTCTCATCCCCTGCATGACCCATCTACCAGACAGTGTTCCCATGCTGTCACCTGCCCCAATAACTGAATCTTCCACTGCACAGGTATAAAATAAGTATAGTGTTTAATTCTGGTCGCCACACTACCAGAAGTCGTTGGCAGGACTCATACGAGCTCCAAAACCTAGAAGACATCAACTGTGGGTATCTTAGCTGTCAGAATAGGGGAACAAACAGCTGTCCATTTGAAACCGCGGTGGTTGCACACTGTCGTAATAATAGGAAGCAGATACCATTCGGGTTTGTATAACAATGTTCCTGCTGCACTATGCTTATTTAAATTAATCAAACACTATTTGAAATGACATTCTCATTTGTTGCATCTGTTATGAGGCTGTGCCCCTTTATTTTTGAAATTATTATTTTTCAACTTCAACTGACTAGAACTTTTGGAATTTGAACTCAGAGCAAACTGCTTAAAATGCAAGGCCTCATTCTAAGGTGAGAAACCATCATATCACCGGGAGAGAGACATTTCCCATAATCCAAAGTCATCAAAACATGCAATTGTCTATTGAGACATTACAAATGCAAAGTACTGGATATTGAAACATTGTCACGACAGACAGACCCAATACACTAAGGGTTAAATATTTCAAAGCAATGCTGCCAGCCACTAGTGAGAGACTGCCTGTGACAGAGGTGGTGTCCAAAACGTTTTCAGCAGAGACAACAAGCTTAAGGCTTTCTCTCTCTCTCTCTTGGAAGAAACATGTCACCCGGTTCAAGAAGCTGGCTCGATCAGAAACCTACCAGCAAAAAGAGACCTCATAATAATTGCAACATCTTTTACATAAGACCACATCTAGGAAACCAGCCAACATAAAGCGGCCATAACATTTAAAATCTATGGCTCAAGGACAATTAAAGGACGTGTGGTGTGGGTGGGGTGTGTGTGCGACTGCATGAATGAGGGCATCATGTTTTTATTATTTTTCCTCAGGTTCAGTGGTGAATAGATTTGGTCTTTGGTTCAAGAAAACCTTGTTTGATTGGGATTACAGCTTAAAACACATTCTGATTTGGAAAAGGCATATCCTTATAAAAAATAAACTTAAACCTTTGTTGTGACCAACCAAGGAGGTTGAATGTAGGGGCGGCAGTTCACCCCTGCTCAACCAGTAGTAACACATCCCAAATGGACAGAGCCATCAGATGAATGGTATGACCAGGCTGGAAAATTACATTGGTTGGATTTGTGGTAATGGGAATTATTATTTTCGGGGGCAGTACAAAGGACTTATCATTGCACTACCACATAGCCTCACGACTAGATGAGCTGAAATGTATCTGTGGAAGGCAGCTGACAGAATTGTTATTGCACAGAAGGAGGCCACTCGATCCATTATGTCCACATCAGCTCTCCAAATGAGTTGTGGGGCATTCTGGCAGCCAGTGGGTGACTGCAGACATCTTTGCCCACACCTGGTTACTCTGCCTTGGAGAAGAACGGCAATAAATCAGCACCCTCCTCCTCCTGCAGTTCTTTTCTGCATTGTGTTATGAAGTACTGGAGATTCCCGCTGGTGCATAGTGAGCACCACCTCCAAATCTGTCTGGGCACCTGAATCTAGCCGTCAGCAGCCTAATGGTTTGCTCAATGATTGTTCGTGGTCAGACTGCACAGTACAACCAGAGCCACAGGATCACATCTGCCGTCAGCCTGATCCTCCTCATCCCCAAGGAGCGACCTACTAAAGTTCTATGGATGTGCAAAAAGATATGGTAGATATCACTGCCACAGGGGGAATCTTCATGTATTTATCATATGTTCTATGTTTTCATGTATGGAGCTATCTGCCTGGTCTGTACGCAGAACAATACTTTTCGCTGTACCTCGGTACACGTGAAAATGAATCCAAATCTAATCTAATCATAGCAGCTTCCAGGATAAGTACTGTAGCACAGACGGGGATGACAACCTTTCGGTGGTCACAGACAAGCTGAACAGTGGAATCCATTACAATTGATAAAATCTCCAGAATGATCTGAGCGCACCTTGATTTCCCGGTACCTGTGAGAATCCAACCACTGCAGCAAATGAGAGAGTCCTTAGTGTCTGATCAGGCTCATCAGTATTAAAGTGGACATAAGTGGCAATCTTAGCAAACATAACAGTCACATACACTTTTGGGCAGAAAATTGTGAAGTCCTGCAGATGTCACCAGCAGATCCCTGGAAGGAGACAGAGGCAAACAAACTCAGGGCAGTGATGACCTTAATGGCTGCTGGCAATGTGTGCCCACCTGGTGTCCTTGAAAGGAGGTCTTGTTCCAAGAGGGTGCAGGTGTCTTCAATAAGGGCGGCATGGTGACGCAGTGGTTGCATTACTGCCTCACAGTGCCAGGGACCCGGGTTCAATTAGAGCCTTGGATGATAGCGTAGTCTGCACAATCTCCCTGCGTCTGTGTGGGTTTCTTCAGAGTGCTCCAGTTTCCTCCCATAGCCCAAATATGTGGTTAGGTGGGTTGACCATGCTAAATTGCCCCCTTAGTGCCCAAAGATGTGGAGAGTGGGCCTGGGTGATGTGTTCTTTCAGAGGGTCGTTACAGACTATTTGGGCCAAATGGCCTCCTTCTGCATTGTAGTGATTCTATGAATCTATGAAAACCTGAGCTTCCCAGGCTCACGTGCTCCATTCATGGAGTATAATTGATCCTCGACCTGTATGCTCCATGTTGGAGGTGTCTGCTCCATTGAGCTAAGGCTCTGTTCTGTGGAGCGGGATGTGGTTGTTGAGAAAGCATCTGTTCCTCCTCCTGCTGTTTGTGTGGCTACTCCTCTTGACCTCATCTGCATACGCTGCTCCAATGCTGCAGTGAAATCCAACAGCAGGAACACCAAGGTGAATAAAGTTCAAGGCAGACAAAATGACTTCCAAAAAGTTGGAAATCACTTATGAAGCAGTGAAATCACACATGAGAGAAAATGCAATGTACAGGAGTCTTTCCTATTGGTGGGGCAGCAGCAAAGCAGTTTCTCTCTTTAAATGTTTTCCACTCTTGTCAGTTTCATTGATTAAAGACTCCCCACTGTGCTCTCATCTGTTTGGCCCCAAGGAATTCTAGCAGCTCAGTAAACACTTGCACTGGCTGTTAAAGACAAGCTCCTGAGCAAAAGCCAAAAACCACAGATATTGGATAGACTTGGGTTGTTTTCCTTGGAGTAAAGTAAACTGGGGGGACACATGATTGAGATGCATAAAGTTATGAAGGGTATAGATAAACAGAAGTAAATTTTTCCCCTTGGTGGAGGGGTCAATGACCAGGGGGCATAGATTTACGGTAAGGTGCAGGGGGTGTAGAAGGTGGTGGGAGTCTAGAACTCACTGCCTGAAAGGGTGGTGGAGGCAGAAACCCTCAGATAATTTTTAAAATATTTAGATGTGCACTTGTTCTGCCAAGGCATACAAGGCTATGGACCGAGTGCTGGAAAATGGGATTAGAATTGGTTGTTTTTGATCGGCGCAGACATGATGGGCCAAAGGGACTTTTCTGTGCTATAGACCTCTATGATTTGATTGTTTAAATAGCTGACAACATCTCCTTGAGAGTTTTCCAATCACCTTAGAATATGCTACCTTCAATAAAGTCCAAAGTGGGTGATATTGGATATCAGTATATTTTGGGCATTCAACCCCCTCTTCGACCCATATCTGCTGTCTCACCCCCACAGTGAGATTGGGGCTCGTTGTCCCAATAATTTGAAGGAATGTTATCATCCTAAACCAAACTTGCAACAGAATTTTTTTGGTGCTAAATAATATAGTGTGTCATATCTCCTTAATTTTTGAAAACCACAACTATTTTATGCAAAATATCCTTTTCCTATTTGTGTTCAACAAGCTTGCTCATCAAGGATGACCAGACTGAATATAGCTTGAAAATCCATTGATTCAGTTCAAATATGTAGAATTCAAAAAGCAAACATAGTTGACCAATTTTCAAAAGAATGCATCTGGCCCTTAAGGGCAGAACTGTAGTGATGGGGTTAGGAAGGAAATGCTTACATCATCTTCCCAAGCGTCACTGAATTGAGCTGATGCTAGTTAGACATACCTTCTCAGAGTAACAGGCACCAGGGCTGTGCAAGTAAAATCCAGTGAATATGGTGCCTGTGATATTGATCTACACATGAATGGAACCAGACAATACATAAATTCAAGATATCCTGCAGTTGTTAGAGTCAGCCCCCTCCTTGCTACACCTTGAAAAGCTCATACAGGTTCTATAAGTAACCATGCAGCCACCGTATTTGTAACTATAAGCTCCAGGGGGCCCGTTTAGCTCAGGTGGCTAGACAGCAGCTTCATGATGCAGAGCAGCACGGGTTAGATTCAATTCCCGTACCGGCTGAGGTTATTCATGAAGGCTCTCTTTCTCAACCTTGCCCTCACCTGAGGTGTGGTGATCCTTGGGTTCAATCACCACCAGTCAGCTCTCCCCTCAAAGGGGAAAACAGCCAATGGTCATCTGGGATCATGTCGACTTTGTCTTTTCTAAGGACACAAGCGCAGTGCACACAATGCTTAAAACCTAAATATTTTAATTAAGGTGTAGGCCATGTTGAAAAACAAAATAGTGCCAAAATACAAAACAGTTTGCAGGATCTCAAAAAGCTATGGCAAATGACACTTATCTGAATATGATTTTCTATTCTTGCATTGCAAAATAGTTTAGCTATTTATAGAACAGCTAGTTTACTGGCATAACTGAACACTTTAAGCTGAGAAAAACTAAGCCATGTATCATTGGAGGGCATACCATTATGCTTAATTGTGGAATAGGGTTGATCACTGAGAAAACTCCTAGGATATCAGGTAGTCACAAAACACCTTAAAGGATTCCCCAAGAAAACATGGAGAGCCCAATTCGGTACTGTGTGGCCAATGTGACGTGCAGCAAAATGTAAAGATGGCAACTGTTTATTTCAGTGACATAAAAGCTAGACCAAAATTGTGCTTGGTTCATATTGACTTCAGGAAGCAAAGTACTGTACACACCCCTATCTGCATCAATGGTGCCAAGGTGGAGATGGTTGACAGCTTCAAATTCCAAGGTGTGCACATCACTGACAATCTGTCCTGGTCCACCCACGTCGACGCTCCGACCAAGAAAGAAAAACAGTGCCTATACTTCCTCAGGAAAGTACGGAAATTTGCCACATCCACATTGACGCCTACTCATTTTTACAGATGCACCAGAGAAAGCATCCTATCTGGCCGCAATACAGCCTGGTATGGCAATTGCTTGGCACAAGACCTTTAACAAAGTACAGAGAGTCATAAACACAACCCGGTCCATCACACAAACCTGCCTACCATCCATTGACTCTGTCTACACCTCCCACTGCCTTGGGAAAGCGGGCAGCATAATTAAAGATGCCTCCCACCTGGGTTATTGTCTCTTCCAACTTCTTCCATCGGGGAGGAGGAACAAAAATTTGAGAACATACACTAACAGGTTTAAAAACAGTGGGCGGGATTCTCCAATAACAGGGCTATGTCCCCACGCCCACGAAAAAAACCACACAAATCACTCTGGACTTACCTGGAGTAACTCCAGGGTGATTCTGCGATTTGCAGGGGGCTAGCAGGGCCCTGAAGTGCTCCTCGCAGCTCCGGCTGCCGATACAGGGCCCCCCACTTCCAGTCGGGGGTCCACGCATGTGCATGGCAGCAACCTGTGTCGGCTGCCCCGCGCAGCATGGCGGGCCCACACCGCGGACCAGCACCAAGATGATTGGACCTCCAGATTGCACGCGCCCGCGGATCAGTGGCCCCCGATCAATAGCCTGGCCCTCCTGGAGGCCCCCCCGGTGAATGATCCACCCGCCCCCCACCAGGGCGGCCGCGGATTTAGTCCGCAGCCGCGATGCCGAGTGCCCGCCGGGTGGAACCATGAGAGAACCACGCCGGCGGGAACTCGGCCAGCCGCACCTGGAGAAGCGCTGCGGCGACCTTTTTCAATGGCCACCGATCAGCACCGCATCGACTGCTCTCGCCCGAATGCCGCCGATTCTCCAGGGAGGGGCGTTGGACCGATTTCAGCACGGAGAATCCTGAGCAGTTTTTTTCCCACTGTTACCAGACTCCTGAAAGACTCTCTTATGGACTGAACTGATCTCTTCGCACAGCTGGTTTAGCACAGGGCAAAATCGCAGGCTTTTAAAGCAGACCAAGGCAGGCCAGCAGCATGGTTCAATTCCCGTACCAGCCTCCCTAACAGGCGTCGGGATATGGCGACTAGGGGCTTTTCACAGTAACTTCATTTGAAGCCTACTTGTGACAATAAGCCATTTTCATTTCATCTTCACTAATGTATGACCTATGTTTTTTTTCATGTATGGAACGATCTGTCTGGACTGGATGCAGAAAATTACTTTCCACTGTACCTCAGTACAAGTGACAATAAAACAAATGCAATCCATATGCTAGATATCGCATTATTGACAAATGACATTATTACACTGCAAATAACCAATCTGCTAAAGTAACCAACTCTCAGCCAATCAAAGCAATGGCCAGCCCCAGGGATTAGAATGGGCTTGTTCAGTAACAGCATTTTACGAATCGCACCCAAAAGGTACCGAGAGGCATCCTTTGGTTTTGGGCACATGCTCCTTTTGACAGGTGAAGCGACATGCTGTGTTGTTGCAGTGTGTCCCTGAGCACGTGCTGCGCTGCCGGCCCCCGCCCCCGCCCCCTCCCCTCAGCCCCAGTATGCGGCCATTTGTCCGGTGATGTGGCCGGCCGGGCCCACTACCTCAGGATGTAACCCAAGACCAGGACGGGGAGGCAACGGGACTTCATATCAAACACGCGGCCTGAGCCAGAGGGAGGCGCTGCGCCTCGACCTACAGCGCCCTGTCCTCTCTGACCGTCCCTTACCTGCCGCTGGCTTCCTCCCCCGCGCTGCCGCACACTCCGGCTCCCATTCGACCCACCACAGGAAGTGTCCGGACCAGCCTACTTCCGCGTCCCACCCTCTCATTTCAGTTCCGCTTTTACAATTAGCCACCTCGGTTCCGGGAGGGTGAGTGGCTGCACTTATGTTTGTGAATGAAGTTATTTTAGGCCTTTCGACATATCTACCCTATTCAGCAGACGTGACAACTACTGGAGATTCTGTGAGAAGAATGTTGAAGGGGTGTCTCAGATATGGATCTGTTTATAAGTTAACCCTTCCAATAGTTTTTGAGCCTAAGTGCGGAGGATCTGTGGCATTTTACATTTCAATAAAACAAGCGGCACCCTCTCAGCAATCCTGCAAACCGTCAGGGGCCAGCAGCCGCACCGCGTAAAATTTGAATCGATGCAAAAATAAACGGGGCACAGTAGACCTCATCATTTATCAATTCCTGAGCCCAACCATGTTCGAAGATGATGTGTGATAGAACTCGAGCAAATAGCACTACTCTTCACAAGCATTATGCAATTAAAATACAATTTGACTTATTCAATCACCATAAATCATTACAGTAAGAAGTCTTACAACACCAGGTTAAAGTCCAACAGGTTTGTTTCAAACACGAGCTTTCGGAGCACGGCTCCTTCTTCAGGTGAATGGAAAGGCTTGTTCCAGAAATGTTTATATAGACACAGTCAGAGATGCCCCGGAATGCGAGCACCTGCAGGCAATCAAATCATCAAAGATGCAGAGAGAGAGGTAACTCCAGGTTAAAGAGGTGTGAATTGTCCCAAGCCAGTTCAGTCGGTAGGCCTCTGCAAGTCCAGGCTTGTTGGTGGGGGCCGAATGTAATGCGACATGAATCCCAGATCCCGGTTGAGTCCGCATTCATGCGTGCGGAACTTAGCTATAAGTTTTTGCTCAGCAATTTTGCGTTGTCGCGTCTCCTGAAGGCCTCCTTGTAGAATGCTGACCCGGAGATCAGAGGCTGAATGTCCTTGACTGCTGAAGTGTTCCCCAACTGGAAGGGAACAGTCCTGCCTGTTGATAGTCGCACGATGCCCGTTTATTCGTTGTCGCAGTGTCTGCATGGTCTCGCCAATGTACCACGCTTCGGGACATCCTTTCCTGCAGCGTATGAGGTAGACTACATTGGTCGAGTCGCACGAGTATGCGCCGCGTACCTGGTGGGTGGTGTTTCCACGTGTAATGGTGGTGTCCATGTCGATGATCTGGCATGTCTTGCAGAGATTACCCTGGCAGGGTTTTGTGGTGTTGTGGTTGCTGTTCTGAAGGCTGGGTAATTTGCTGCAAACAATGGTTTGTTTGAGGTTGCGCGGTTGTTTGAAGGCCAGTAGTGGGGGTGTGGGGATGACCTTGGCAAGATGTCCATCCTCGCTGATGATGTGTTGGAGGCTGCGAAGAAGATGTCGTAGTTTCTCCGCCCCAGGAAAGTACTGGACGACGAAGGGTACTCTGTCAGTGGTGTCCCGTGTTTGTCTTCTGAGGAGGTCGGTGCGGTTTTTTGCTGTGGCGCGGTGGAACTGTCGATCAATGAGTCGAGCGCCATATCCCGTTCGTACGAGGGCATCTTTCAGCATCTGTAGGTGTCTGTTGCGCTCCTCCTTGTCTGAGCAGATCCTGTGTATACGGAGGGCTTGTCCATAGGGGATGGCTTCTTTAATGTGTTTCGGGTGAAAGCTGGAGAAGTGGAGCATCGTGAGATTATCTGTGGGCTTGCGGTAAAGCGAGGTGCTGAGGTGACCGTCCTTGATGGAGACGAGTGTGTCCAAGAATGGAACTGAATTTGGAGAATAGTCCATGGTGAGTTTGATGGTGGGATGGAACTTATTGATGTCATCGTGTAGTCGTTTCAGTGATGTCTCGCCGTGGGTCCAAAGGAAAAAAATGTCATCGATGTATCTGGTGTATAGCATCGGTTGAAAGTCCTGTGTGGTGAGGAAGTCCTGTTCAAACTTGTGCATGAAGATGTTGGCATATTGAGGTGCAAATTTGGTCCCCATGGCTGTTCCGTGCGTCTGGATGAAGAATTTGTTGTCGAAGGTGAAGACGTTGTGGTCTAGAATGAAACGGATGAGTTGCAGAATTGCGTCTGGAGATTGGCAGTTGTCGGTGTTGAGGACTGAGGCTGTTGCAGCAATGCCGTCGTCATGGGGGATGCTGGTGTAGAGTGCCGAGACATCCATTGTGACGAGGAATGTTCCTGGTTCAACTGGTCCATGGGTGCTGAGTTTCTGTAGGAAGTCCGTCGTGTCGCGACAGAAGCTGGGTGTACCTTGTACGATGGGTTTCAAGATGCCCTCGATGTGGCCAGAGAGGTTCTCACACAGGGTCCCATTGCCTGAAACGATAGGACGGCCTGGTGTGTTGGCCTTGTGTATTTTCGGGAGGCAGTAGAGATCTCCAATGCGGGGATTACGTGGAATGAGAGCACGTAGGGTGTTCTGAAGGTCTGGATCTAAGGTCTTGATCAGTCTGCTGAGTTGGCGGATGTGTTCCTTGGTTGGATCTGCGGGTAACTGCCTGTAGTGTTCCTGGTTGTCGAGTTGTCGGTATACTTCTTTGCAGTAGTCTGTTCTGTTCAGTGTGACGGTGGCCCTTCCTTTGTCTGCTGGTTTGATGACGATGTTGCGGTTGGTCTTGAGAGTGCGGATGGCGTTGCGTTGTGCTTGGGTGACGTTTGAGGCTGCCTTGTGATTGCGAGTGATGAATCTGGCATTGACACGACTTCTGACGGCTTGAGCATACATGTCGAGTCTAGGGCAGCGGCCTTCCGGAGGGGTCCAATTTGACTCTTTCCTTTTCGGTTGCTGCACTGCAGATCTCGCGGTCTGCTGTTCCGGTTCATTGGTCGTGTCCCTGGGTTCGCTGTCGGCCTCTTGGGGTCTGTGGAAGAATTCCCGGAGCCTCATTCGCCTGATGAATTCCTCCGTATCTGCCGCGAGACTGATGGGGTCCATTTTGGTGGTGGTGCAGAAATTGAGCCCTCTGCTGAGGACTTCGATTTCGTCTGGTTGAAGGGTGTAGTCTGACAAGTTGACAATGGATTTCCCTGTATTGTTTTCGACTGTTGTACCGGGAGAAGCTTGATTGCTGCTGGTGGTGATGCCAAGTTTCTCAAGCTTCCTGTTCTTGGTGTGCATGTAGGTGGCATAGTATTGCTGTCTCATCTGTTTGGCGGTGTTCCGCAGCTGGTCTGCTGTGTCCTGAGCGCAAGTTGAGAATATGGCCTCTCTCTTGGTTTCCAGGTTGCGTCGACTGCTGTAGAGTTGGTGTACGAGGTGTTTGAGGAGTGTGACAGAGGTGCGGTGGCAGAGTCTTTCAGCGTAGTCTGTGTTGTAAGTCGACTTGAGTGGGTTTTTGATCTGTAGTCCTTTCGGGATCTTGTCTGCTTTTTTGCATCTTTGTAGAAACTGAATGTCAGTGTCTATATGCGCGATCTTCCTGGAGATCCTCTCCACTTTGAGCCGGCAGTTTGCGGTGTCAATGGTAGCCATGATGTGGAGATGCCGGCGTTGGACTGGGGTGAGCACAGTAAGAAGTCTTACAACACCAGGTTAAAGTCCAACAGGTTTGTTTCAAACACGAGCTTTCGGAGCACGGCTCCTTCTTCAGGTGAATGGAAAGGCTTGTTCCAGAAATGTTTATATAGACACAGTCAGAGATGCCCCGGAATGCGAGCACCTGCAGGCAATCAAATCATCAAAGATGCAGAGAGAGAGGTAACTCCAGGTTAAAGAGGTGTGAATTGTCCCAAGCCAGTTCAGTCGGTAGGCCTCTGCAAGTCCAGGCTTGTTGGTGGGGGCCGAATGTAATGCGACATGAATCCCAGATCCCGGTTGAGTCCGCATTCATGCGTGCGGAACTTAGCTATAAGTTTTTGCTCAGCAATTTTGCGTTGTCGCGTCTCCTGAAGGCCTCCTTGTAGAATGCTGACCCGGAGATCAGAGGCTGAATGTCCTTGACTGCTGAAGTGTCTTGCCAAGGTCATCCCCACACCCCCACTACTGGCCTTCAAACAACCGCGCAACCTCAAACAAACCATTGTTTGCAGCAAATTACCCAGCCTTCAGAACAGCAACCACAACACCACAAAACCCTGCCAGGGTAATCTCTGCAAGACATGCCAGATCATCGACATGGACACCACCATTACACGTGGAAACACCACCCACCAGGTACGCGGCGCATACTCGTGCGACTCGACCAATGTAGTCTACCTCATACGCTGCAGGAAAGGATGTCCCGAAGCGTGGTACATTGGCGAGACCATGCAGACACTGCGACAACGAATAAACGGGCATCGTGCGACTATCAACAGGCAGGACTGTTCCCTTCCAGTTGGGGAACACTTCAGCAGTCAAGGACATTCAGCCTCTGATCTCCGGGTCAGCATTCTACAAGGAGGCCTTCAGGAGACGCGACAACGCAAAATTGCTGAGCAAAAACTTATAGCTAAGTTCCGCACGCATGAATGCGGACTCAACCGGGATCTGGGATTCATGTCGCATTACATTCGGCCCCCACCAACAAGCCTGGACTTGCAGAGGCCTACCGACTGAACTGGCTTGGGACAATTCACACCTCTTTAACCTGGAGTTACCTCTCTCTCTGCATCTTTGATGATTTGATTGCCTGCAGGTGCTCGCATTCCGGGGCATCTCTGACTGTGTCTATATAAACATTTCTGGAACAAGCCTTTCCATTCACCTGAAGAAGGAGCCGTGCTCCGAAAGCTCGTGTTTGAAACAAACCTGTTGGACTTTAACCTGGTGTTGTAAGACTTCTTACTGTGCTCACCCCAGTCCAACGCCGGCATCTCCACATCATGGCATAAATCATTAGTCCTGATGGACTTTCCCATTTTACTTGAAATGCTATGTTTTCCTCTGAATCAACATTGAAGGATCCACAAATTGCACAATAAATGTGTGATATACTTTTCCTAAAAATGTCAAGACGTACTTCCTATAATGTATATAAACTGGGTCCACAAGCAGGACCCAGACCACCTTGTTGCTTGCCATTTGAACTCACCGTCCTGCTCTCATGTCCACATGTCTGTCCTTGGCCTGCGACAAAGACCCAGTGCAAACTGGAAGAACAGCATCTCATCCACCGATTAGGCACATTAGATACTTCTGGACTTACATTGAATTCAACAACTTCAGACTGTGAACTCCCTCCTCTATCGTCACCGCGTTTTTATTTCTATCAATTTATTTTCATTTCTTCCATCGATTTGTTTTTCCCTCACCATTGCTCCCCCACCCACTTAGAATATAGAACAGTACAGCACAGAACAGGCCCTTCGGCCCTCAATGTTGTGCCGAGCCATGATCACCCTACTCAAACCCATGTATCCACCCTATACCCGTAACCCAACAACCCCCCCCTTAACCTTACTTTTTTTATTAGGACACTACGGGCAATTTAGCATGGCCAATCCACCTAACCCGCACATCTTTGGACTGTGGGAGGAAACCGGAGCACCCGGAGGAAACCCACGCACACAGGGGGAGGACGTGCAGACTCCACACAGACAGTGATCCAGCCGGGAATCGAACCTGGGACCCTGGAGCTGTGAAGCATTTATGCTAGCTACCCTGCTGCCCTGCAGAACTTATGACAGAACACTTTCAAAACGGGATTTTGCCTTTTATACAGTTTCTTCTCAAAATAATTCACGATTAGCATCAGAAGAGAGTTCAGGAAAAAAACGGTCAGGTATCACAGCATTAGCATTTGTGAATAATGATCACAGGAAGAAAATAGTTACCTCCTTTTCCAAAGGGCGCTCTTAAATGCTTTTTTACAAGTTTGAAATGGAGCAAATCAATTATGGGGGAAGGTAATTTCAAGTCAATGCTGAGCTTATTTCTTGTGACAAAAACAGAAAATACTGGACAATCTTAGCAGGTATGACAGCATCTGTGGAGAGGGAAGGGAGCTGAATGACTATTTGTCTGAGTGACTCTTTGTTAAAGCCATCCAGACTCGAAACATTAGCCCCCTTTTCTCTCCACAGATGCTGTCAGGTACTGATTCTACTTATTTGATATATTATATGCAGGGGCTGGTTTAGAACACGGGGCTAAATAGCTGGCTTTTAAAGCAGACCAAGGCAGGCCAGCAGCACAGTTCAATTCCAGTACCAGCCTCCCCGAACAGGTGCCGGAATGTGGCAACTAGGGGCTTTTCACAGTAACTTAATTGAAGCCTACTTGTGACATAAGCGATTTTCAATTTCATTATATCAGGATGTCAGTAGAATCAATACAACTCGCTGCACTAGACAAATGCATGTTTATTTGACAGAGACCGTTCTGCGCTGCGTGTCTTCCCTTCAGGAATAAGGCCTATTCTTACACGCAGCACACTCTGGGCAACATTAACCACAATTAAATGTTCGACTCTTTGAACGAACCCATTCAGATCAGGGGCATGGAATCGATAGATTGATTTTTTACTGTGACTTCCGATCTAGCCTCTGACCCACTGAAAGGGAGAGATGAAAGTAAACAGGAGGAAACTATAAATACAAAATATCTTTCATCCTGCTAGTCGGCAAAAGTGCCCTGGAGACTAATCCTTTTTTCTGATATATTGCCAGATAACTAGAAATTCTACTGTCCACAAAAGGTGCTTCATAGCATAAAAAACCTTACCCAAAGCTACAATAGTGTAACTGGTCCAATATCATGAGATTTTGTTTTGGGGAGTATGTGACAGAGACAACAACAACCTACATTTACACTGCTCCTTTAATGATGTAAAACATCCCAAGGTGCTCCACAGGAACGATATCAAACAGAATTTGACGACAGAACAAGATTCGGGCAGATGACCAGCTCGATCAAACAGGTAGGTTAAGAAGTGTCTTAAAGGAGGGGAGAGGGCAAAGAGTCCTGGGTGAGGCTTATCTTATCGGGCCTCAGCAGCGGAATTCATAGCTGCAAATAGTGGAGCAATTAAAATTTGATTTGCACGAGTGTTGGAGGGCGGATCAGGTTACAGAGGGGAGGAGGGGGCTACTGGGAAATCTGAAAACAAGGATGAAGGGTGGGATTCTGCGAAAACCGGCGGGGCGGGCAACTCCGGCGCGAAGGAGTGGCGTGAACCACTCCGGCGTCGGGCCACCCCAAAGGTGCGGAATCCTCTGCACCTTAAGGGGCTAGGCCAGCACCGGAGTGGTTTGCGCCCCGACGGCCGGTGCGGAAGGGGCTTGGCGCCACGCCAACCAGCGCCAAAGGTGCTCCGCCAGCCGGCGCGAGTTGGCACATGCGCAGGAGTGCCAGCGTGTGCTGGCATCATCCCAGCGCGTACATATGGGGGTTCATCTCCCTATCAGCCATCGCGGAGGTCCACAGCAGCCGACGAGGAGGAATAGAGTGTCCCCACGGCACAGGCCTGCCCGCGGATTGGTGGGCCCCGATCGCGGGCCAGGCCTCTGTGGGGCACCTCCCGGGGCCTGATCCCCCGCGCCCCCCCCCCCCCCCCCCAAGGACCCCGGAGGTGGCCCGCGCCGGTAAGTACCTGTTGTAATTTACACCGGCGGGACCGGCTTAAAATGGGTGGCCACTCGGCCCATCGCAGGCCGGTGAATCGCCAGGGTGGGCCACTGCCAACAGCCCCCGACCGGCGCGATTCCCGCCCCCTCCAAATTCCCGGCGAATTCACGCCCCCCCCCCCCCCCCACCCAGCGATTCTCCGACCCTGCAGGGGGTCGGAGAATCCTGCCGCCTGAAAACTTTAATGAAGGTAAAATACTGCAGATGCAAGCTTGGATGACTCTTTGTCAAAGCTAGAGAGAATTGGAAATAGGATTATTTTTATCCTGTTGTGGAGGGGGCCATGAAGCAGTGGGGTTGGATAGAGGGTGAGCAATAAGTGGAGATTGACAAAGATGGTACCTTATGAGGAATTACACTCTTCTAAACAGTACTCAATAAAAGAAAACCTGGATGCTGTTTTGAAATTTGTCTTGTGTTTTTTTTCTTGAAATACAAATAGATTTTACCGTGGCATTAGATAAGTCATAATTCTGGCAGCTTAATACCACTGATGCACCCATGAAGATTGTGCACTTTGTACATACTCAACTGCAGGAGCTGCGTTTTATGAACATATAAAATAGTAATACAAAGACTGAAAAACAAACAGGCATGTCAACTTCATCAGCCTCTCCGAGATACCTGACTTGACATTGTTGCCAAGAGTTTAAAAAGTTGCTATTTCTTAATCAGCTGCCCAAAAAGGAATTCCTTTGTATCACTTGGAAGAAAATTAAAGTTGGGACTTCCGGGTGCGGCTATGACTAGCTAAGTCGCACACTTGGAAGCTCCTGCGACAAAGGTGTTTTCGGGCCAACTGGAGGGCCCCAAAGGTGCAGTAAAGACGAATCCCGGTGGGGGAAGGTCCCCTGAGGAGAACTAGACCGATTTTATGGTCGGTACCCGGAGTGGAGCGGCAAGAAAAACGGCAGCAGCTCCCCAAAAAAAGCGGGGGAAGAAAATCAAAATGGCGGCCGGCGGCGCAACGGAGGAATGGAAGAAATGGGCGGAGGAGCAGCAGGCCGCTCTCCTCCGTTTTTTCACGGAGCTGAAAGTGGAGCTCTTAGAGTCCATGAACGCGACGACCACCAGGTTGGTGGGAGCCCAGGCGACCCAAGAGGCGTCGATCAGAGAGCTGCAGCAGGAGATGACCGCGAGGGAGGAGGAGGCCACAGTCATCGGGGCAAAGGTGGAGGTGCACGAGGCACTCCACATGAAGTGGCAGAGCCGCTTCGAGGAGCTGGACACGCGGATGAGGAGGAAAAATTTGAGGATCCTGGGCCTGGAAGAAGGCCTGGAGGGGTCGGATCTCCCAAGATATGTGGCGGAGATGTTGAGCTCCCTGATGGGGGAAGGGGCCGGTCCGGCGCCCCTGGAACTGGAAGAGGCATACCGGGTCATGGCCAGGAGGCCTAGGGCAAACGAGCCCCCGAGGGCGGTGCTGGTGCGGTTCCAGCGGCTAAGTGATCGAGAGAAAGTCCTGAGGTGGGCAAAAAGGGAGAAAAGCAGCAAGTGGCAGAACTCGACGGTAAGGGTGTACCAGGACTGGAGTGCGGAGGTGGCAAAGCGGCGGGCCCGGTTCAACCGGACAAAGGCGGTGCTACACGCGAAAAAGATCAAATTTGGAATGCTGCAGCCGGCGCGCTTGTGGGTCACCTACAAGGACCAACATCATTATTTCGAGTCCCCAGAGGAGGCCTGGACCTTTGTACAAGAGGAAAAGTTGGACACGAACTAAAACCTGGGAGCACCGGCGGTCGTAGCCGCCTGGGGACTCTTGATTGAGCAAGTGGCCCTTTTCTTTTTCAGGCCAGGTTGGAACTGGGTAACAGTTTCGTGGATTGTTTGGGGTGTTTTTTCTCGAACGTTTGACTTTTCTGAATATCTTGAAGGTTTCGAGTTGTTGGGTGTTTCTGTATATTTGAACTGTTGAAATCTCTATTGTGGGTCGTTGGCTTCTTATGGGGTGTTTCTTCCCGTTTCCAATTTCCCTTAGTTATTTACACCTTTTACCCTTTTCCTCTGGGTGCTTGTTTTTTGTTCTTTCTTTTCTGGTTATGGTTATCTGTGGTTATTTATACTGTTTGATGGAGGGTGATGGTTGAGCACACTGTTAGTTGATAGCTAGTTAATTATTTTGTTATTTAAGTATGTAGTTAAGTATTTATGTATTTATTTGCCATTGGGTATTTATATCGTTAAGTTGGGGAGACGGGACGGGGGGGAGTGGGCTGATTATGCGGGTCTTTCTCTGGGGTTTTAAGGGGATCTTTCACGGGCGCAGATGGGGTGAACCGGGAGGAGTCGGAATGTGGCAGGAGCAGCCGGGTCAGCGGAGACCAGCTGACTCTCGGGAGTACGATGTTGGGTACATCGCGGCTAGGAGGGGTCCTAGCCAGGGGGGGGGGGGGGGGAAGGGGGGGGGGGGTTAGGGGGGGACACCGGGTTGCTGCTGAAAAGACCAGGGACGAGAAGGGGAGAGCCGGGGGGGGGGGGGGGGGGGGGGGGGGCCATCGCTATGGGAAGCGGGTCAGAAAAGGAGGGATGACCCGGGGCGAGCAAGGGACAAGACATGGCTAATCGACAGGGAGTAGGGACGGGTCGCTCAGCGATCCGATTGATCACGTGGAACGTAAGGGGGCTGAATGGGCCGGTTAAAAGATCAAGGGTCTTCTCACACCTGAAGGGACTGAAGGCTGATGTAGCAATGCTGCAGGAGACTCATTTGAGGGTAGCAGATCAGGTCCGCCTGAGAAGGGGGTGGGTGGGACAGGTGTTCCACTCAGGCTTGGATATCAAGAACCGGGGGGTGGCGATTTTGGTGGGAAAGAGGGTGTCGTTTGTGGCGGCAGAGGTGGTGGCAGATAAGGAGGGCAGGTATGTGATGGTGAGGGGTAGGTTGCAGGGAGAGAATGTGGTGCTGGTAAATGTGTATGCCCCGAACTGGGACGACGCGGGTTTTATGAGGCGCCTGCTGGGCCTCATCCCGGGACTGGAGGCAGGGGGCCTGATCATGGGAGGGGACTTTAATACGGTGTTAGACCCTGGGCTGGATAGATCGAGTTCCAGGACGAATAGGAGGCCGGCAGCGGCAGAGGTGTTAAGGGGGTTCATGGAGCAGATGGGAGGGGTAAACCCATGGAGATTTGGTAGGCCTAGGGCGAGGGAGTATTCTTTTTTCTCCCACGTCCACAGAGTGTACTCTAGGATAGATTTTTTCGTATTGAACAGGGGGCTGATACCGAGAGTGCAGGACACGGAGTACTCGGCCATTGCGATATCGGACCATGCACCACATTTGGTGAACGTGGAAATGGGGGAGGCGCGGGATCAACGCCCGTTGTGGCGCCTGGATGTAGGGCTGTTGGCGGACGAAGAGGTGTGCAGAAGGGTGAGAACGGGCATTGAGAACTATCTGGGTACGAATGACACAGGTGAGGTGCAGGTGGGGACGGTCTGGGAGGCCTTGAAAGCAGTGATTAGAGGAGAGCTGATCTCCATAAGGGCACACAGAGAGAGGAAGGAGAGGCAGGAAAGGGAGAGGCTGGTGGGGGAGCTCCTAGAAGTAGATAGGAAATATGCGGCGGCACCAGAGGAGGGGCTATTAAGGGAGCGGCGTAGCTTGCAGGCCAGGTTCGACCTACTGACTACTAGGAAGGCGGAAACGCAGTGGAGAAGGGCGCAGGGTGCGGCGTATGAGTACGGGGAAAAGGCGAGCAGGATGCTGGCACACCAGCTTCGTAAGCGAGATGCAGCCAGAGAGATTGGGGGAGTGAGAGAGAGGGGTGGGGACGTAGTGCAGAAGGGGCAAGAGGTGAATAGGGTCTTTAGGGACTTCTATAGGGAATTGTATAGGTCTGAACCGCCGAAGAGGAGAGGGGGAATGAAGAACTTTCTCGACAAATTGAGGTTCCCAAAGGTACAGGAGGAGCTGGTAGAAGGGTTGGGGGCGCCGATAGAGCTGCAGGAGCTAATTAAAGGGATAGGCCAGATGCAGGCGGGGAAGGCGCCGGGGCCGGATGGGTTCCCGGTGGAGTTTTACAGGAAATTTGTGGACTTGGTGGGTCCAGTGCTGGTGAGAGCCTTTAATGAGGCGCGCGAGGGGGGGGTTCTGCCCCCAACAATGTCGCAGGCCCTGATCTCCTTGATTTTGAAGCGGGACAAGGACCCGGTCCAGTGCGGGTCCTACAGGCCCATCTCCCTCCTAAATGTTGACGCCAAGCTGTTAGCAAAGGTCCTGGCAACCAGGATAGAGGACTGTGTGCCAGGGGTAATCCATGAAGACCAGACGGGGTTCGTGAAGGGACGCCAACTTAACACAAATGTCCGGAGATTGTTAAACGTGATCATGATGCCGGCGGTGGAGGGGGAGGCGGAGATAGTGGTAGCGCTGGACGCGGAGAAGGCATTTGACAGGGTGGAGTGGGAATACTTGTGGGAGACGTTGGAAAGGTTTGGGTTTGGGGAGGGATTTATCAAGTGGGTAAAACTGCTCTATTCAGCTCCGATGGCGAGTGTGGTAACAAACGGGAGGAGGTCAGAATATTTTGGGCTCCATCGAGGTACTAGGCAGGGATGTCCCCTATCCCCCTTACTCTTTGCATTAGCGATTGAGCCGTTGGCGATGGCACTGAGGGGTTCAGGGGGGTGGAGAGGACTGACAAGGGGAGGGGAGGAACATCGGGTCTCGCTCTATGCGGATGATTTGTTGTTGTATGTGGCAGACCCGGAGGGGGGAATGCCGGAGGTAATGGGGATACTAGCGGAGTTCGGGGACTTTTCGGGGTATAAATTAAATCTGGGGAAAAGCGAGGTCTTTGTAATACACCCGGGAGACCAGGGGGAGGGAATTGGGAGGCTCCCCTTCAAAAGAGCAGTTGAAAGTTTTAGGTACTTGGGGGTGCAGGTGGCAAAGAACTGGGGGACCCTCCACAAGTTGAACTTTTCTAGACTGGTGGAACAGATGGAGGAGGAGTTTAGGAGGTGGGACATGGTGCCGCTGTCGCTGGCAGGGAGGGTGCAGTCAGTTAAAATGACGGTCCTCCCGAGGTTCTTGTTTTTGTTCCAGTGTCTGCCCATCTTCCTCCCCAGGGCCTTTTTCAAGAAGGTAACGAGTAGTATTATGGGGTATGTGTGGGCACATGGCACCCCTAGAGTTAGAAGGGTCTTTTTGGAGTGGAGTGGGGATAGTGGAGGGCTGGCGTTACCCAACCTTTCGGGATATTACTGGGCGGCAAATACATCGATGGTACGAAAGTGGATGGTGGAAGGGGAGGGGGCAGCCTGGGGGCGCATGGAGGGGGCGTCCTGCGGCAACATAAGCTTAGGGGCACTGGTAACGGCGCCGTGGCCGCTCCCTCCCACGAGGTGTACCGCGGGCCCGGTGGTGGCGGCCACCCTCGGGATCTGGGGGCGGTGGAGGCGACGCAGGGGGGAGGTGGGAGGTCTGATGGGGGCACCATTAAGGGGGAACCACAGATTTGCACCGGGAAATACAGGAGGGGGATTCCAGAGCTGGCAGAGGGCGGGTATTAGACAACTGAGGGACTTGTTTATAGAGGGGAGGTTTGCGAGCTTGGGAGAGCTGGAGGAGAAATTTGGGCTCCCCCCGGGGAACACGTTCAGGTACCTCCAAGTGAAGGCATTTGCCAGACGACAGGTAGAGGGGTTCCCCGCGCTTCCCGACAGGGGGGCGAGTGATAGGGTGCTATCAGGGGTCTGGGTCGGGGAGGGGAAGATCTCGGACATCTATAAGATTATGCAGGAGGTGGAGGAGGTACCAGTAGTGGAGCTGAAAGATAAGTGGGAGTTCGAGCTGGGGGAACAGATAGAGGACGGGACATGGGCAGACGCCCTGGAGAGGGTCAACTCGTCGTCGTCATGTGCGAGACTAAGTCTCATTCAATTTAAGGTACTGCATAGAGCCCACATGACGGGGACAAGGATGAGTCGGTTTTTCGGGGGTGAAGACAGGTGTATTAGATGTTCGGGAAGCCCTGCGAATCATGCACATATGTTTTGGGCATGTCCGGCACTGGAGGAGTTCTGGAAGGGGGTGGCAGGGACGGTGTCGAGAGTGGTGGGGTCCAGGGTCAAGCCAGGATGGGGACTTGCGATCTTCGGGGTTGGGGTGGAGCCGGGGGTGCAGGAGGCGAGGGAGGCTGGAATATTAGCCTTTGCGTCCTTGGTGGCTCGGAGGAGGATCTTGATTCAGTGGAGGGACGAAAGGCCTCCAAGTGTTAACACCTGGTTAAACGACATGGCAAACTTCATCCAATTGGAAAGGATCAAATTCGCCCTGAGAGGGTCGGTGCAGGGGTTTTTCAGGCGATGGCAACCCTTCCTGGACCTCTTAGATCAGAGATAGAAACTGAGGTCGTGGCAGCAGCAACCCGGGAGGGGAGGGGAGGGTGGGAGGGAGGGGGGGGGAGGGGGGACAACAACGAAGGAAGTACGGTAGCGGTGGTGGCACGGGCAAGGCCTGCCCGAGGACACTGCCAGAAATGATAAGTTGGTCTGACTGTCGGTTCGCCGGCGGGGGGGGGGATGGGGGGGACGCGCGAGTAGGGGGTGGGGGGGACTTTTTGTTAAGTAGGGGGGTTTGACTTTGTTTTGATATAATTTAAATTTAAATGTAGGGGGGGTTAAAATGTTTGTATTTTGAAAAATTTCTTCAATAAAAATTATTTAAAAAAAAAAGAAAATTAAAGTTCCAAAAACCAAATTTTAATCGGGTTACAACAAATTTAATGTTTGGCTCAAATATGTCCAGATTCAATTGATTCTTCTACTACAGAAAAAATAGAATAATCAATTTCACCAGTAAGCTGTTAATGTTTCATATTTATATCAATACATAATCTGTGTTGTTAATAGAATGGAAGCACTACTGCAGCAGATATCAGACAATTCTTATATTACCTGCTATAATGGAGATGTCCAGAAGATGGCGATCTTTAGAAGCTTAGCAAACAAGCGAAGCCAACAACGTTTTATATACACTAGATATGTATAAATATGCTAATACACCAAAGCAAATTCAAAACTAATGCATTCTTGAAATTTAAAGATAAAGGGGGCAGCACGGTGGCACAGTGGTTAGCATTGCTGCCTACGGAGCTGAGGACCCGGGTTCGAATCCCGGCTCTGGGTCACTGTCCGTGTGGAGTTAGCACATTCTCCCCGTGTCTGCGTGGGTTTCACCCCCACAACACAAAAAAAAGATGTGCAAGATAGGTGGATTGGCCAAGCTAAATTGCCCCTTAATTGGAAAAAATAATTGGGTACTCTAAATTTATTTTTTAAAAATAAAACATTTAAAGATAATAAATCCTTTCTTGGAACATAAGAAATAGCAGCGATGCAGGAGTAGGCCATGCAGGGATGTTGGAAGTGGGTAGGCCTGTCTTGCTCTGCCATAGAATAAGATCATGGCTGATCTGATTGTGGCCTTAACTCCACTTTCCTGCTTCCCCCCTTTGACATCCTTGTAGATCAAAAATCTATCTAACTTAGCCTTGAATATATTCAATGATACAGCCTTGACTGCTCTCTGAGGTTGAGTTCTAAAGATTAAAGGCCCTCTGAGAATCAAAATTGCTCATTGCCATTAAATAGATCATCTTTATTTGTAAACTGTGACCCCAAGTTATGGATTTCCTCACAAGGGGAAACATCTTTCTCAACATCTTCTCTGTCAAGCTCCCCAACCCCCTCAGAATCATATGTATTTCAATAAGATAATCTCTCCATCTGAACTCCAAAGATTCAACCTGCTCAACCTTTCCTCATTAACATCTTCATCCCAGGAATCAACCTTCTCTGCCTCCAATGCAAATATAACCTTCCTTAAATAAGAAGACCAAAAATATGTCTAATGCTCCAGATGTAGTTTCACCAATGCACCGAATAATGGTAATGAGACTTTCCTAGTTTTATACCCCATCCCCTTACAATAAAAGCCAATATTTAATTTACCTTCCAAATTGCCTGCTGTATGCTAATCTGTTGTGATTGAAGTACAAGGACACCCAGATCCCCCTGTATCACAGCATGCTGCAGTCACTCTCCAATTAAATAACATTATACTCTACTATTCTCCCTGCCAAAGTGTACAACCTCACATTTTCCCACATTAAATTCCATGTGTCAAATTTCCGCCCACTCACTTAACATGTTTATATTCTTTTCCAAACTGATTTTGTCTTCTTGTCTGGGTCCATCCGGTTTATTTCCTTTGTTCCCATTTCATTGTGTTATTTTGGTCCATGGCCCCATAAAGGGAATGTGCCTTTAAGCAGAAGACTCAAGGTTGAAGCAGCCTGCTTATCAGGACACTGTTTTTGGAGTGGAGAAGCCAGACACCTCAGCAGAAAGTGGATCTTAGGAATCAGGCTTACAGGGAGTCAGATCGATTGGCTGGTTGGCAGCTGAGGGATTGGCCAGGGACAGTGTTCTGCCTGACAATGGTTAGTGATTGATTCCTGCATTACGCTTTCTGAGAGAACTGGACAGAATCATTCAGGCCATGGAAGTGAAAGGAATTCTCTCTCTCTCTCCTGCTTGTTGAAATATGATAAATGTAGGAAATTAATGTTGAAGTAACGTTATTGAAAACCCTGGGTTCAGATACATACAGGCAGTGTGTCTGCTAAAGCTGTGATTAAGGGGTCATAAAGGTGAGATAATTATTGCTTTTAACCATTTAAATGGCTAATGGAACATTGTTTTGATTTTGGAGGATCCCTGGGGTATAGGTAATTTATGAGGTGTTTAGTCCTAGCTAAACAGGTCACGGGGCATCTTAATGAGAGGAGACCAAATATTGACTTATGGTGTAATTAATGGGTGGAGCCACGACTGGCAGTAGTTTTACAGTTTGCCATGGGTTTTAAGTAGAACAGAAGTACCTGACAAGCCAGCTCTTCTGCTGGCTCTGGAAAGGTTCTCTATAAGGATTCCTCATAGAGAAAGCAAATCAACTTGATTGCTAACTTTATTTATAAGTGGTCTTTAAAACTCTATAGATGTGCTTAATTGGAATATATAATGATAGGTGTTCACATTTATTTAAGAACTGTTTGAACTGTTAGCCATAAAGCTTTTACTTTGTTGCTAATGTGATTGATTCTGTTCTTAAATTAAAGTTTGTTTTAACATAAAAGATAACTATTGGTCAGTGTTACCACTCCTGTGGTGAAGCCTCCTTCCCTCAGTTGTACAAATTGCAAATAGTTGGTTCTCATCTGAGATCCTAACAAGTGAAATAACTGCTTTATTGTTCTGGAAGCAGCGGGTGCTGGGCGCACCCTTTACTGTGAACCTGAAGTGATGCTGAGTCAGCAAAGAAGGTAGACAACCTTGCCAGAGAACACCATCTCAAGCTATAAGATTCATCTTATCTCTCGTTCATAGATAAGTCAGTCCTGTTGAATGAATGCAAGAAAATTTTATTTCTTAAAAACACATTTTGATACATTCACACTAAATTAACTGGAAAATGCTTTCTCTGTGTCTCTTGAAATGTCCTTGAGCAAGTAGAAGCAAAAACTTCAAGATAAAAGTGACTTCAGATTTTCAAAATGAAAAATCAGTTGAAATGTTTATTCTCCAACAGCTATAATAAGTTTTTAATCAGTTAGACGGATCGCATTCTTAAGGGAATCCTTATCTGGATTTAGCCCCTTGGTTCTAATTCTCAGCTGAGACCCCGTTGATTCGTTCTGGAAAGTGTCAGTCACTTAACAGGCGATTGGTTAATTAGACATTAATCAATTATCCAAAATTAATCAAAAAAGTCCCATGACTTTTGTCCCCTATTTAGACTTTTATGTCATGTCTGGTCTCAGCAATGATATTGTTTCAATCTTGTTGAATGTACCTTCATATCAGATCATATCAGAACTTATAGTACACTGTAACATTTGAGACAGCCATGGACAGTATTCAAACAATTATAACTTACTCATATTTCTACAAATTCTGTAATTTTCAAGAATCATTTTAACTAATATTTTAAAGGACCCACTCTATAATTGCTAAATCCAACACAAGCCTAGAAAGAAGAAATATCAAAATAGAAGCTGAGCTTCAGAAATACAGCAACTATGAGTCATCTGAGTATACCAAAGATCCTTATCCTTTTATTAAATATTATTTTATTTCCCTCTCCACAACCTTTCCCCCTAAGTGTTTGTCTGTGTATGTGTTTAGAGAGTGGGGGTAGTTATGAAGAGGGGTTGGGAAAGGGGTATTAGTTACATTTTCTGTCAGTTTAATTATAATACTGTACATAATAAAAGGTTACTTGTGTTAACATTACAAATCTGGTGACTGCAGTTTATTGGGCTCAACCAAGGACCTTGGGTATTTTAAATGAAATCTTATTTCACCTGTGTTCTACCTCTGGGACAAGTGGGGCTGGAATTGACCGTGCACTAGCTCAGGGTGCAGTGACACTCCTCATGACCTGCTTTCCTACCTAGCTTTGTATTGTCATCAATGTGTGGCTACAATACACTAGGTCCCTTTCTACAAGTTAATAATATGGACAGTAAATTATTGAGTTTCCAGCATTGATCCCTGTGGAACCCTACTAATTATAGTTTGCCAACCTGAAAATAACCCAAAAATCCCGACCCTCTGTTTCCTTTTAATTAGCCAATCCTCCATACATGCTAATATATTACCCCCTGTACCATGAGCTGTTATCTTGTGTGGGCCACCTTTTATGTGGCACCTTATCGAATATTTTTTGGAAATCCAAATACACTCCAGCTGGATTCCCCATTAACCAGTTTGCTTGTTACATCTTCAAAGTATTCCTTTAAATTTGGCAAGCATGATTTCATTTTCCTAAAACCATGTTGACTCTGCTTGATTGTCTTATGACTTGTTTCAATGTTTTGCTACTACTCCTTGGAGTCAGGCATCCACTCCATGGATTCAGGCATTTTTCCATTGACAAATCTGAGGCTAAATCAGATTCTTCCTTTCCTGAATAAATGTGCTCCATTTATGGTTTTCCAATCCACTGGGATCTGTCCAGAATGTAGAAATTCCAAAAGATAGCGACCAATACGTCTACCATCTCTGCAGCCACTTCTTTTAGGGCGTTGGAGTGCAGGCCATCAATTTCAGGGGACTTGTCAGCCTCTAGCCTCTTTAGTTTAACTAGTAATTTCTCTCCAGTGATTGTGATTGTTTTAAGTTCCTCCCTCCCCTTTCCCCTTGATTTTTTTCAATTCTTCGGGAAGCCTTTGTCTTTTACGCTAGCGACAGATACAAAATGCTAGTTCAAAGTTTGCTATTTCCTTGTTTCCCATTATTAATTCCCCCAGTCTCATCCCCTAAAGGATCAATTTGCACTTTAGCTACTCTCTACTTTTTACGTTATTCATAGAAGTACTGTTTACTCTCATATACAAGATACTCTCATATTCTAATTTCTCACTTTTTTTTAAGTCAACCTTTACTAGTTTCTAAAACCTTCCCCAATCTTCTTTCCTACCACAAATCTCTGCAGCATTGTACTTCTTTTCCTTCAATTTGATACTATCCTTGACTTCCTTAATTAGCCATGGGTGGTGCATCCTACTCAATCTTTCTTTCTCAATGGAATATAGCTTTTGTTAAATATGATTGTCGTCTTATGTTTTAACATATTTTCCCAGTTCACTGTAACTAACTGTTTTCGATCCTAAGTAGGTGCCTTTATTTAAGTTTAAGATGCGAGTTTCAGACCCAGGTTACTCGCCTTCAAACTGAATGTGAAGTTCTATCATGTTGTGATAAATGTTATCTGGAGGATACTTTACTATGAGATCATTAATTAATCTTGTCTCATTACAGGTTGCCAGCTCTAAAACAATCTGTTCCCCATTTAGTCTCCAGAACATACTGTTCTAAGAAATTGTACCAATTACACTTTATGAAACCATCTCGAAGGCTACCGTTGCCAGTTTCATTTGTCCAATCTATATAAAGATCAAAATTATCTATAGTTATTGCATTTCCTTTTTTTACAAGCACCCAATATATCTGCTCTTTCCTACAGGGTAGCTACCATCAGGGGGTCTGTATACTCCCAGCAGTAACTACTCCCCACTCTGTAGGAACAACACACTGACAGCCTAGTTTGAATTTCATGCTTCCTAGTTATGGACTCTCTCAAAAGTGGATATAATTTCTCCCTTTCCATCAGAGCTTGTAATCATCTTAAACATCTTAATTAACCCTCTCAGTCATCTCAATTAACATCACCCGCAACACTTCACCCTCTTCCCATGACACCTTCCCATGCAATCGCAGAGGGTGTAACACCTGCCCTTCCCTGCTCACCATCCAAGGGCCTAAACACTCTTTTCAAGAGAGGCAGTGCTTCATGTTGACCTCCTGCAATCTGGTCTATTGCATTAGCTGCTCCCAATGTGGTCTATTCTACATTGGAGAGACTAAACACAGACTGGGTGATCGCTTTGCAAAACAACTTTGGTTCATCCGCAAGCAGGACTCAGACCTACCGGTCGCTTGCCATTTTAAGCATCATCCTACTCTCAAGTCCACATGTCCGTCCTTGGCCTGCTGCAATGTTCCAGTGAAGCCCAACGCAAACTGGAGGAACAGCACCTTATCTTCCGATTAGGCACCTTCCGGAGTTAACATTGAGTTCAACAGCTTCATACTGTGAACTCTCTCTTTCACTTTCAGCTCATTTTTATTTCCATCAATTTATTTTCATTTCATCCATCGATCTGTTTTTCCCTCACCATTTTCCCATCCCACATGGGTTCCCTGATCCTCCTTGCCTTTTTACATACTGCTTACCTTTGTTCTTCTATTAACACATCTCTTTATGTGCCACTATCAGCACCTTTCTTAGCCTTAATCATCACCCCTATTTACATTCCCTTTGTCTTTCTGTCCATGACATTTTTGTCAATCCCCACCTAACACTGACCCTCTATCCAAC
Source organism: Scyliorhinus canicula (assembly GCF_902713615.1). Taxonomy (NCBI): domain Eukaryota; kingdom Metazoa; phylum Chordata; class Chondrichthyes; order Carcharhiniformes; family Scyliorhinidae; genus Scyliorhinus; species Scyliorhinus canicula. Next base: position 122,329,118 of record NC_052153.1, read on the forward strand.
CCCACCACTCCATATCCCCCACAACAGCATAAATGTTACCCTATTTCCAGCTTTGACAAAGCATCATCCAGATTCAAAATGTTAGCGCCTTCTCTGCAGATGCTGTCAGACCTGCTGAGATTGTCCAGTATTTTCTGTTTTTATCTCAATTAATGACCTCAACTTGAATATGACAAGGGAATACATGCCTAGTCTATGGAATCTGTCCTCTAATTTAACTCCTTTAGCCCAGGTATAGGTCCAACTATGTGCGCCAACGGTTGCTTGAGAAAGGGGCCCAGAACTTGGAGGGCACTGTAGAGTTAGCTACAACATGGAGGTCTTGTTCCACAGTCTGACCTCGTTCCCCGCGGACCAAGCGACCCCATCATGGGCCTCCTACCAGCGACTGCCCCAGGCCTGCGCCGCGCGGCCACCCACTCACTACGCAGCACCAACGTGCCATTTTAGTGGGCAGCCCCAACACCCACGGCAGCAGTGCCCGACCCGCAACGCGACCTGCAGCAGCTGCGGTCGCAAAAGACACTATGCCCGGGTATGCCTAGAGAAGAAAACTCCAAACTTTCCCGCAGTCCACAGCACTCGCTTCCCAAACTCGCAGGCCCACAGGCCCCGTAACGCTGCAGCGTGTATGCCAACTCCGCCCCCACCCGACATGTGCGACTCATGGGGGCCGCCATCTTGGCAACCCTCCTCCACGCAGCCGGCCATGTGCGACTCATGGGGGCCACTATCTTGGACGCCATCTTCCTCGCCGCCCACCACGTGTGATCCACGGGGGGCGGCCACCTTGGGCTCCATCCTCTCCAGCCTCCGAACCTTATCTCTCGGACAGTCATCACGGGACCACTCCAGCACAGCTGATCGAGCCACCGATTACCCGCAACTCAGCGCGGTCACGTTGCACCAGTCGCGTCTGAAACACCTCCAGAACTCTATGATGACCATTAAAATCAACGGGTACAGGACACCGTGCCTCTTCGATTCCGGGAGCACTGAGAGCTTCGTACACCCTGAACTGGTAAGACGCTGTTCGCTCTCTATCTTCCCTGCACGGCAAACTATCTCCCTCGCCTCGGGCTCACACTCTGTTCATATACAAGGGCGCACCGTCGCGACCCTAACAATTCAGGGCGCCAGCTACTCTAATTTCCAGCTGTACGAACTCCCCGAACTCTGCGCCCCACTCTTACTGGGACTCGACTTCCAGTGTAACCTCAAGAGCCTCACACTCAGCTTCGGGGACCCCTACCTCCACTCACTATCTGCAGTCTAGCAATGCTAAAAATCGACCCCCCCTCCACTCTTTGCTAACCTCACTCCAGACTGCAAACCCGTAGCCACTCGCAGCAGGCGGTATAGCCTGCAGGACAGGGTGTTTATCAGAACCGAGGTCCAGAGGCTCCTACGTGAGGGGGTCATAGAGGCCAGTAACAGCCCCTGGAGAGCTCAGATGGTGGTCGTCAAGACCGGGGAAAGATTCCGAATGGTAGTGGACTATAGCCAAACCATTAACCGGTTCACACTCCTCGATGTGTACCCCCCTCCCCAGGATTGCAGACATGGTGAATCAGATCGCCCAGTACCGCATCTTCTCCACGGTGGATCTGAAGTCTGCATACCACCAGCTCCCAATCCACCCGGAGGACCGCCACTACACGGCGTTCGAGGCAGATGGCCGCCTCTTCCATTTCTTCCGGGTTCCCTTTGGCGTCACGAATGGGGTCTCGGTGTTCCAATGAGCAATGGACCGAATGGTGGACCAGTACGGGGTGCGGGCCACGTTTCTGTATCTGGATAACATCACCATCTGCGGCCATGATCAGCAGGACCACGGCGCCAACCTCCACCGATTTCTCCAAACTGCCCAGAAACTTAACCTCACGTATAACACGGAGAAATGCGTTTTCTGCATGACCAGGCTAGCCATCCTCGGCTATGTCATGGAAAACGGAGTCCTGGGCCCCGACCCGGACTGTATGCAACTCTTACAACTCCCTCTCCCTCATTGTCCCAGGGCCCTCAAGAGGTGCCTGGGATTCTTCTCTTATTATGCCTAGTGGGTCCCTCAGTATGCTAACAAAGCCCGCCCACTATTTAAGGCCACACTCTTTCCTCTGTCAGCTGAGGCCCGCCAAGCCTTCAACTGCATCAAGGAGGACATCGCCAAAGCGGCCATGAGGGCGGTGGATGAATCTGTCCCCTTTCAGGTGGAGAGCAACGCCTCAGCGGTTGCTCTCGCAGCCACTCTGAATCAGGCAGGGAGACCAGTCGCCTTTTTCTCCCGAACCCTCTCTGCTTCGGAACTTCGACACTCTCGGTCGAAAAAGAAGCACAAGCCATCGTGGAGGCCATACGACACTGGAGGCACTACCTCGCAGGTAGGAGGTTCACCCTCATCACCGACCAGAGATCGGTTGCCTTCATGTTTGATAACTCACAAAGGGGCAAAATTTAAAATGATAAAATCCTGCGGGGGAGGATCGAACTCTCCACCTACAAGTATGATATTATGTATCGACCGGGGAAGCTCAACGAGCCCCCAGATGCCCTGTCCCGCGGCACGTGCGCAAGCGCGCAAGGTGACCACCTGAAAGCTATCCACAATGACCTCTGCCACCCGGGGGTCACCTGGCTCGCCCACTACGTCAAAGCCCGAAATCTGCCTTTCTCCACCGAGGAGGTAAAAGCCATCACCAGGGATTGCCCGATCTGCGCGGAGTGCAAACCGCACTTCTATAGACAGTGGTGATTGTATATCTGTGTAGATGCAATACAACTGAGCAAGCATTAGAGGGAGCATGGGAGAGATATAAAGGCAGAAGAACAGGAAGTCAGGACACTTCACAGAACGGGAACTGGGAGCAGGACATAGACAAGCAGCATCGAAGTAACTTTAAGTTAAGCACTGAAGAGAGAACGAACTTACAATAAAGCATCTACTTCAACTTTAAGACTACGAGCTTTATTAAGACACAAGGAACAACACATAGACCAGACACGGCCCACCTGGTAAAGGCTTCCAAGCCCTTTGAACGCCTGAGCATCGATTTCAAAGGGCCACTTCCCTCGACCAATCGAAATGTGTACTTTCTGAACGTCATCGATGAGTTCTCCCGCTTTCTGTTTGCCATCCCGTGCCCCTATATGACCTCCCACACAGTCATCAGAGCCCTGCACAATATCTTCACCCTGTTTGGTTTCCCCAGCTATGTACACAGCGACAGGGGTTTGTCCTTTATGAGCGACGAGCTGCGGCAGTACCTGCTCGACAAGGGCATCGCCTCGCGCAGGACTATCAGCTACAACCCCAGGGGGAAATGGGCAGGTGGAGAGGGAGAACGCGACGGTCTGGAAGACCATCCTACTGACCCTCCGGTCCAGGAATCTTCCGACCTCCCATTGGCAGGAGGTCCTCCCCAACGCGCTCCATGCTATAAGGTCCCTCCTATCCACCGCCACATACCAGACCCCTCACAAACGGCTATTTGTTTTTTCTAGGGGCACTACCACGGGGGTTTCGCTTCCAGCTTGGTTGAAGACACCGGGCCCGGTTCTCCGCCGGAAGCACGTCCGGGCACACAAAACTATCCGCTCGTAGAAAGAGTGCCCCTACTCCATTCAAACCCCCAATACGCTTTCATCGAATACCCCAATGGCCGTCAGGACACTGTTTCCCTCCTGGACCTGGCGCCTGCAGGATCCAACCCCACCACCACTACCGCTGAGGTACCCCCCATGGTACACCCCACCCAACCCCCCGCGCCCTGCGGGGGGCACCTATATGTTCACTGCCCATGCTCCGCGCCCCCGCGCCTATAGGTTTCCTACGTTCCCCGTCACCCGTTGCACCGTCGGGTATGAAGCTCGGACTGAATCACCCCCGGAGTCCACCATCGTACCCTCACTGACTGCCACCACCCAGCCACCCGAAGAGGCTGCTACCCCGGTGCTCCGCCGATTCCAAAGGACGACTCGGCCACCGGACCGGCTCAATTTGTAGACCCGTCACCCCCGCCGGACTGGATTTTTTTACAGGGGGTGAATGTGGTAAATTATATGCCTCGTAATTCACACTGTATTGCCTTGCATGTATTGTGTCCTTGTCGGCTCTGTATGTGAGCCGTTGCATGGCTCTGCCCATAGGGGGAGATGAGGAGTTTGTACTGGGCTCCACCCATGGCTCCTCCCATGGCTCCGCCCATGGCTCCTCCCACTAACCGGAAGTATAAAGCACTGCAGCTGTAAGCCTGCTCTCAGTTCCTCTGGTCGCAGGCTGGCTTAGTTGTAAGACTATTAAAACCACAGTTTACTTCCAATCACGTGTCTAGTGAATTGATGGTCACATCAAGTATAGGATGTGATTTAAACACCGTGTTGTGCCTGGTGCAGATCTGGGCGTGAAAGGCCGGGAAAGTCCAAAAATCTAGGTTTGTGCCGGGCGTGAATCAGTTTGCCATCTAACCGGTCCTTTCCCGATAGCAAGTTCCAGATATCGCCCAAATATGGCGAGCATATCATTAACCCTAATTTATGTTCATTTCCATTTCATTAGCGAGATTAAAGTTGAATGTAATGGCCTCTTGGAATTAACTGGCTCCCCAGAGAGAAATCGCATGGGTGTTGTTTAGTACTCCTTTCTAAAAAGTCAAAGCTGGCGCAATGGCTGCTGAGGGGAACTGAGGAGATGAGTAGCCATTTTGATTTTTCAGCATGCAGCTCAAGGGCACTAGAACTGCTGCCCCAGTGCTCTGGAGGGAGGCCGGAGGCAATGGGGACCCCCGGGGGTGTCAGGCTTGGTCAAGGGAGCTGAAGCACTCCAGGTTGGGGGTTGCCTCTGGGTTGGGTGGGGTGTGATGGACTTTTGTCTGTGTGGCCTTCAAGCCATCTTTGAATATTGTGGATACCCAGAACAGGGGAACAACAGCTGCTGCTGCCTGCCATACCAAAAACCAGGACAGAAACTTGTCTTGGTTATATGCTAAAGATCACTTTAACTCCCTTTGATTGTGAGCATCTTCTAGCTTCACAGCTGAAGGCTATTGCTAATAAGGAATTGGCCTTGTTAGTTATGAGAGCACTTCACAGCAGCAGGTTGTGTTTGCTGCTTGCTTCTGCTGATGGCTATGCCTGGAGGCTGCTGTGCTGTTTCCTCACTGGATATAATAAAATATGCTCAGGCTTATCCTCCATTTCTGTTGAGGAACATGCGACGGGTGATACCGTCTGTTTGTATTTGTGAAAATGAACTGATATAGCTTTGTATTGGTGCCAATATGGAACGGTGACGTTTCCTTGTTGTTTAATGGTTAGTGTGAGATGTGGAATGTTACATTGTTGATTTTCAAATCTTTGTTCCTATTGACTGTTTAATAAACAAAATATTCTCAAGTGGCTTCTCTTGGGTTTACGTGCCATGTCTCTGACGATGATTATTGCAGCACATTTCAATCAAACTTTAAAGACAGAACAGTTTGCCTGAATTCTCGAAGTGCAACATCATAGAGGCAGCAGCCAACAATCAAACACTGGGCTTCATAGACCTGGGCTTCAGCACTCGGGATATCCTCATGAACAAAAGGTGAGGCTGTGGATCAGTGGATCAGGCACGTGAGCACAATCTCCATAATGTTCTCGGCAGGGATCTTGGGTCTCCTGATGTGGCTGGGGGTGTGTGCAGAGCGATATTCTCCAGAACAACTGGCTGACTGGGTGGCACTCTGAGAGCAGGAGGGACACTTAAGGGTGAGCGTCCCGGGATGGAAGCCCGAACTGATTGTCAGTCTCTCTTCTCCAATTCCTTACATATAAACATGTGCAGGTTAGGTGGATTGGCAATGCTGAATTGCCCCATAGTGTCCAAAAGATTAGGGAGGGTTACTGGGTTACGGGAATAGGATGGAGGCGTGTGCTTAAGTAGAGTGGTCTTTCCAAGGCCGGTGCAGATGCGATGGGCCAAATGGCCTCCTTTTGCACTGTGGGGATTCTATGATTCAAGGTATAACAACATGGCTGACTATGTCAGTCCCGCAGAGGTTACCCTCGCGGTGCTTGTGGAAGCCAAGGCAACCAGACACTGGAGAAGGCAGCAGCGTCGACGCAGGCTGGAAGCGGCACCTCATGTGCAGAAGGCCACTACACACGCTGAAGGCCTGAGCGCCCATCAGGTTGAGGAGGAACCCAAAAGCGGATGCCAGAGACGGCCCAAGATGTTCAGGCATTGTTGGTCTTTTGAGGAGATTTGAGACAGAATGTTCCGCAGAAGACTCGGTCTCAACAAGGGGATGGTGTGGCTCCTGTGCCACGTCCTCGTGAACTTGGAACCCCGTGGAGGAGGAGGACACCCACTTCTGGTGGCCATGAAGGTCACCGCAGTCCTGAACTTCTTTGCCATTGGTTCATTCCAGGGCTCGAGCAGAGACTTATGCAGCATTTCCCAAACTGCAGCCCACAAGTGCATCCATGAGGTCACGGGTGCCCTGTATACCCTTGCAGCAGACTATATCAACTGGATCAAGCCCACCTAGATGATCGGACTGCAGGATTCTGCGCCATTGCCGGGATACCCCAGGTCCAGTAGGTAATTGAAGCCATATATGTTGTCTTGCGCGCACCAAGGCATCAGGAAGTGCCCTTCATTGACAGTAAGGGGTTCCACTCCTTAATTGTTCAACTCATGTGCAACCACCACCTCAGAATCATGCACGCGTGTGCACGCTTCCCAGGAAGCATGTATGACAGCTATACCTGGGGGACTCGGAAATCCCTGGCCTCTTTGAGGACCACCCCATGATGATGATTTGACTCCTGAGGGATAAAGGGTACCAGCGAAGGCCAGAGACCGAGGTGGGGACCCAATATAGCAATGCCCATGTTGCTACCAGTGCTGTGATGGAGTGGTGCATTGGACTGTTCAAAATGCAGTTCTGATGCCTGAACCGCTCTGGTGATGAACTGCAGTACACCCCATGGAGGGTCTCCCTCCGCAACCAGGAACAGCAGTGGGGTGACATGCTGGAGGAGGAATGTGTGGCCTAGACTGAGGAAGAGATAGAACAGGAGGAGATGGTGGAAGAGCACATGGAGGAGCCAGAGGATGGAGGACAGATGGCGATGGCAAAGGTCAGGCATGCTTGGAGGACCAGGGAGGCCCTCATCCTCAACCGATTTGCATAGGATGAGGCTTTATCCGTCAACTCAACCCCTCCTCACCCCACTATTCCCCTGCTTGCCCCACCATTCCCCTCCTTCCTTTGCCCTTAGCAGTGGTCCTCGGTGACTTGTCCACGCTCTGGAGTGCCTCATCAACGTCCAGCTGCATCTGGGACACATCCCTCAGCAACTGAGATGTGATGTCGAGGCCCTCAGCCATGGTCGTCACAGACTGAGCCAAGCTTTGGACACCACCACTTAAGACACTGACTTTGTGCTGCAAGTTTTCCACTGCAGCACTACCCTAGCAGTGTTGGCCTCGGTGCCACGTATTGATGGCATCATCTTCTGCACCCGTAGAATTTGGGACTCCTCTAATCAGTTATGCACTCATTGGAATGTTGCTGACATCCCCTCCTGAATCTCACAGTCTTGTCCTAGCATCAGATCCGGGATAACCTTGTCCAGAGGCTCGGCCTCTGATTGGGACTCAGTAGAGATCCAGCAGACCAGACATCCCTTGGATGTTCCTACCTCTACCTGATATGCATTAGCAACTGTGTGGTGCTCATCAGTTGGTGCCCCAGAAGCCTGTGCATTAATGTCACCCACCAAGATGTGTGTTTCTGCGCTGGTGGATAGCTTGATGCCTCAGTGGTGGTATCCTATGTGCTCTCCTCCGAGGTGGTCCCTTGGGTAGCGGCCGGGGTTGGGGGGGGGGGGGGCAGGGCAGGGCAGGTCAACTATGGATGGTGGGGCCCCATCATATGGGAGATTCTGGGAGAGAATCCCTACTGTGCAGAAGCAGGCCATTTGGCCCATCGGGTCTGCACCTCCACTCCCCTGCACTATCCCCTTAACCCCAAAACCTCACCTAACCTTTGGACACGAAGGGGCAACTTAACATTGCTAAGCCACCTAACCTGCACATCTTTAGACAGTGGAAGGAAACCGGAACACCCGGATGAAACCCACACAGACACGGGGAGAATGTGCAAACTCCATACAGTCACCCAAGGCCGGAATTGAAAATGGGTGCCTGGTGGTGTGAGGCAGCAGTGCTCACCACTGTGCCACCCTATTGTGGTCTCCTCCCAGGATGGACATGTAGTCAGGAAAGGATCATTTTGTCAAACATGAGGCAGGTAATCTGGATGAAGGGGCAGTGGGTCCTCACCTCTATGACGCAAGCCAACCTCGCTGCCGGTCTCGGTCATCCCTACAATTTTAAAGGCCTGTTCCTGAGAGGGGTGAGGATTCGGAACTCTGGTACTTCCAAACCACCCCCTCACCCCCTCGTCTTGGCCCTTTCCCACTTATTATGGACTATCTTCTCCTATGGAGACAAAGAGAGGGCTTTGTGAGCCACGCACTTAATGGATCAGGGCAGTCTATAGCAGGTTGCATGTGTGGTCACCGCACTTGGACATGGAGGGGTTGTGCTGGTAGGTGCCGGGGGTACTGGAACAAGCACAAAGATCAGATATGGGGAGGGTGCCAGGTGTCAGCCAGTGATTTTTGGGGGGCGGGGTTTGGGAATTTGAGGGGTGGCAGGTGGAACTGATGTCAGGAGAGAGGTTGTGACAGCACGGTGGACAGTGGTTAGCATTGCTGCCTCACGGCGCCGAGGTCCTAGGTTCGATCCCGGCTCTGGGTCACTGTCCGTGTGGAGTTTGCACATTCTCCCCATGTTTGCGTGGGTTTCGCCCCCACAACCCAAAGATGTGCAAGGTAGGTAGATTGGCTATGCTAAATTGCCCCTTAATTGGAAAAAATGAATTGGGTACTCTAAATTTTTTTTTTAAAGGAGAGAGGTTGTAACTTACCCTTTCTGTTCGGGGGGAGCAGGATGCCCAGTCTTGCATTAATGGCCTTGAGAAGCCGCTCAGGTCGGTATCCCCAAAGGGAGGGGCAGGTCTGTGCACAATAATGCTTGTGTGTTGACTCAGAGTGATTGGTGAGGAAGTGTTGAAAAGCAACTCCCCTTGTTATCGGTGAGACACTGAGGTGTGAGTCTGGTGAATCAGTCAGCCAGTAATGGCAAGACGTTTGTGGGGTCTTTTTTTTGGCGCCAAGTACCGTTAATAACGGGCTGCAATCTTGCTGACGCAGCCGTTGAGAAACACCTTGCCAATCGTGCCCAAAATTACACTTTGAAATGTTTACGTTAAATGACATCCTCAGCTTATGGGGTGAAATAGATCAAAGGACATGAGGGGATAGCAGGAACAGGTTACCGAGTTGGAAGGGCTATGTATTCTATGTATTCCAGTTCCCTGGAGTTAAAGGACAACCAACATTCCATTAATGATTTTAATTATCTTTGTATCTGTGCACTGTTATTGTGATTTCTGTACTTGGACCTCTAAATAATAATAATAATGTTCTGCTTTTCCAGAGTTCCTAGCTTCTCATACCTCATCTACCCAATGTTCCATTGATGGTGAAAAAAAGTAGTTGAAAATTAAGAAAAAGATATCCACTCATTAATCTCAGAACGTCCGCCCGACTCATTTTCCAGCAAAAAAAATCAGCCAATGTTGAAAGAGGTGGGAGCCATTTTAAAATACTTAATTGTCGGACCCCAACTGAATTCTGAAACACCAGTGATCCAAGTATGTACTGCATATGCTTTCCCAGAGATGCTGAAAATAAAGCAACTTAACAGTCCTTAAAAAGACCACCAGGCCACTCCAAAAACAGGAACAAAGTGTGGCATTGTCAAGTTTTGTAAGTAGCGGTGGAGATTGATAAATTTGCCTAGCTCCCGAAAAAACTTCCAACCAATTGACAATTGTTCGGTAACCCCTCCATTATGGGATTGCCTTCCATGAACCTTTTAAAGGAATCCTTTGGACTGCATATAAAACTGCTCCGAAACATATCTCCTGCTGCATGTAGGTGATACTCGAGAGCCAATGATGCTCCTCTGTATTGTGGTTTTATGCATCTCTTATGATTGAAGCAACCCGACTCTCATGGCATATGCTGTGACCAGGTACAAAGCTCACAAGATTAGTCATGAGGTTTGCCTCGGACTTCACCTTGTCTAGGTTTTGGGTTCTATAAAATCATCCTTTTTCTTCATATGGCACCAAAATCCTTATATTTACAATAGAATCCTAGAGAACTGAGTCTGAATGCTGAGGGAACACTCCCCCGTTAAATGTCACTTTCAGCTCTGTCTGCTCCCGCACCATGATGCAGTACTGCATATATAATCAGACTGCATGAAATGATGCAGTAGCTTACCTTGGCTGCGCAGATTGAAACTTCTTCCTGCACCAAAAAAGCCTCGAGGTTCGCACTCGGAGATGGCACTCAATGTAACAACTACCTACCTTTCACAAACACCTATCACAATCTTTTGAAATGTGCCTTTAATCCAAACAAATCATTCTTCTTGCTCTATGTTTTGATGCTCTCTATGCATTTCTTCAAATTAGTTGCATTCCTTATTACTCAGGTTAACCTGCTTCTTCCAGTGCCGTTGCCCTATTAAGCAGTGAGTTTTATATCCTGCTCGTAAACCAGATGTGTCATTCACCCAGGAATTTTCCAGTTTCTATATATATATATATATATTCCCCACCCACTTCCTTGTTTCCGCACTGCAGGTAATGTTGGTCTCTTTTCTCTGTATAGCCCTTTTGGGGTCTAATATCCTACCCCTATGCTGTTACCCACATTTCTCTCCCCCCCCCCCCCCCCCATGAGGTGTTTAAGCTTGAAGTCTCAGCAGAAGCACTTTTGCCTCCAAATCTAGTGGGTTTAAGCTCCATTTCAAATACTTCAAAGCACTCCCGAGAGTGTCACACGCTGTCCTTCAGTTAAGGCATTAAATTGAGGTTCTGTCTGCCCTTGCAGGTGGGCGTAAAGGAACCCATGGTGCTATCTGAAGAGAAGGGGAGTTCTCCCATTTACCTCACAAGCAGCATCACTGAGCCAACAGATGACATAGTGATTTATTTGCTATTGTGGTACCCTGCTGTATGCAAATTGGCTACAGCATTTCATACATTCTAACAGTGACAACACTTCAAAATTCTCAATTGACTGCAAAACACTTTGAAGCATCAACAGGCTACATAATTGAAAGTTCTGTAAATTGTACTACATTTGAAGTTTGTCTTTTGTGTAGGTCTTAGGAACTTGTACGATTACCACTTGGGACTCTAAATAAAAGCCTTCAGCATTAAAAAAATGTCAGATGTTTCCATTATCCGCACACTCAAAAATGAGAATGCATAGGGGTATGGTAACATAGTGGTTGTGTTGCAGGACTAGATCGAATCATAGAATGGTGTCAGCACAGGTGGAGACCTTTCAGTCCAAGTGGCTGTAGCAGCTGATATTACACCAAGCTCTGCCATGCTTTTACTTTTAGATGTTTATCCAATTCACCCATGTAAACCTTGATGAAAATACCTCCGCTAAACTCAGATAATGCAAACCAGATCCTAACCACTTGCTGCTTAAAAATGTTTTGCTCATGTCACAGTTGGTTTTTTACCAATCACCTTCAATCACTACCCCCTTCCCCTAGTGGGAAGTTTTTTCCTCGCGACTCCAGGCCCCTCATGATTTTGAATCTTTCTATCAACTCTCCTCTCAACCTTCTCTTAGCCAAGGAGAACAAACCCAACTTCTCCAAATAACTTAAATCCCTCATTCCTGGAACCATTCTCATAAATGCTTTCTGTGTCCTCTTTCAATTCTTTCCTAAAGTGCAGTGTTAGAATTGAATACTCCAGCGGAAGCCAAACGAGGTTCATTGAAGCTTCCTTGCCTTTGTACTCTGCCTCAATTTATAAAGCCCAGGATCCCAGATGACTTTTTAAAAAATATTTATTTTTATTCAAATAGCATTTTCATTATAACACAATACAACCAACCCCAACCTATTCCCAAAATGCACCCACCCAGTCCCCCTACCCCCATAAACAAAATCTTAAGAAACCCTATACCCCACCCACCAAAATGAAGATTCCCCCCAAAGCTGACAGTAACCAGCTCCCTAAAAAAGATGAAAGGCTGCTCCCTCAGGTAGAACCCTCCCACCAACCCCCTCATGGTATACTTGATCTTTTCTAGGTGCACTAATTCCATCAGGTCCCCCAATCAAGCCGAGGCCTCAGGTGACACTGGAGACCTCCACCCAAGCAGAACTCACCTCTGGGCTATTAATTCAATCCTGTCAGCAGCATCAGTGAGTCAGATACCCCGAACGTGGCATCCAACAGGCACGGTTCCAGCTGAACGCCTAAAATCTTGGACTGTATCAAAAAAGGAGACCCAGAAACTAACAAGCTTGGGGCAAGACCAAAACATGTGCATGTAATTCGCCGGTTCCCCAGAGCACCGCTCACACCTATCCTCCACCCCTGGGAGAACTCACTCATATGCGTCGTAGTAAAGTGTGCCACTTGTACCCTTGAACTGGAACAGGCTTACCCTCACACGAAAGGGAAAATGCTGGAAAATCTCAGCAAGTCTGGCTGCATCTGTAGGGAGAGAAAAGAGCTAATGTTTCAAGTCCGATGACTTTGTCAAAGCCAAAACGCTGGAGTAATCGGACTCGAAACGTTAGCTCTTTTCTCTCTCTACAGATGCTGCCAGACTAGCTGAGATTTTCCAGCATTTTCCCTTTCGTTTCAGATTCCAGCATCCGCAGTAATTTGCTCTTACCCTCACAGATGAGGATGTGAAATTTTAATTTTTCTTTTCAAAAGTTCTAAGTACCCAATTCATTTTTATCCAATTAAGGGACAATTAACGTGGCCAATCCACCTACCGTGCATATCTTTGGATTGTGGGGATGAGATCCAGGCAGACACAGGGAGAATGTACAAACTACACATGGAAAGTGACCCGGGGCCAGGATCGAACCCGGTTCCTCGGTGCTGTGAGGCAGCAGTGCTAAATATTACACCACCGTGCTGTCCTACGAGGATGCGAAGTTGACCCTGTGAAGAACCCTCACTACACACTCCCCTCTCAAAGATTAAACCCAACTCATCCTCCCACTCCCTTTACCTCCTCCAATGACCCCTGCTCCGTCATCAACCACTGCTCATAAACTTCCAATATCATACCCTCCCCTAACTCGACAACTCAGTCCATAAGCAAAGGCACCAGAGGAAATGAAGGTAGTTCCTTACCTAAAAAAAACACCTACCTGAAAGTACCAAAATACATTTCCCCCTTGGGAGCTGGAATTTCTTAAACAGCTGGTCCAGGCTAGTGAACCTACCCCCAGAAACATGTCTCTAAACCCCTCCCTCTCCCATGCCCCAAACGATGAATCCAAGCCAGATGATACAAACCTATGGGGCGGGTTTCCCCGTTGCGACAGATTTCTGGTTCAGCTCACCATTGGGATTCTCCGTTTCGCTGGCTGGTCAATGGGGTTTCCCATTGTGGAGCAGCCGGAAAAATGGAGCATCTCGGAGGCAGAGAATTCAGCCCATGGTTTCTGCAACTCGGAGCCAAGAGAGACATGGAGCCCAGCTTAAAATGCTGCCTAAACTGATTACAAATCCTCAAAGTGGATAAAACCACCGGATTAGAAGAGAATCTAGCAGAGGAAAAATGTAGTGGCGCTGTAACCAGGATCCTCAGATTCGGCCCTATGCACAAAACCTCCTCCATCGACCCCCATATGGAGTCTGGATCCTTGAACCACTCCCGCACCTTATCAATATTTATTGCCCAGTAATAGCATAACAGATTGGATGTCAGCCTCCCCGACTGCCTATCCTTTTGCAAAAACATCCTACAAACCCGAGGAATCTCACAGTCCAAACAAATGTAGAAATGAATTTGTTAACCCTGCATAAGAAAGCCTTGGGAAGACAGACCGGGAGACACTGGAACAAAAACCTTGGGAGAATATTCGTCCTCACCGTCTGTACCCTTCCCGCTAGGGTCAGGACCAGGGTGTCTCACCTCTTCAAATCGGCTTTCACCCCATCCAGCAGACTAGAAAAGTTAAGTTTATGAAGCCCAAAGTTTACGAAGCGTGGCCCAACCACCCAGATACCGGACGTTAGCTTTGGCTGGATGGAATGGCAGCCCCCAGATGCCTTTCTCAATCTCCGCTGCCACCTTCCAGTTTATGTGCATATATTCCTAGGTCTCTCTCTTGTTTCTGCACTCTCCTTGAGAATTGTGACCTTTATTTTAGGTTGCTCTTTCTTATTCTCCTCACCTAGATATCCAATTTCATATTTCTTGGAGTGCCAGGAAAATAAAGAGTATAAAGAAACGCATATAATAGGTTCCTCAACCTATCAGTGCTAAAATCACCACTTTCCTTTTACTCCACAGGCTTCAATTTGGCTAGCAAGTTAATTATGTGGCACCTTATCAAACACTTTTGGAAGTCCATATACACTACATCAACCACATTACTCATTACCTTCTCTGTTCCCTTCTCAAAAGACAATTAGTTAACACAACTTGCCATTAATAAAGTTGTGCTGGCTTTCCCTAAATAATCCACAATTCAAGTGACTGATTTTATGCTGGACTATCATCTCCAAAAGATTTCCCACCACTGAGGTTAAACTGACAGTCTTTCAGGCTCTGAGTTTACCCATACACCTTTTTTGAACGGAGGTACAAACAGTTGTAAATTTCTGGTCCCCTGGCATCACCCCCAAAATCAACGTGGATTGGAAGATTATGACCAGTACCTCTGCAATTTCCACCCTGACTACCCTTAGTATCCTTGGATGCATCTGTTTTGTCCTGGTGACTTATCAACCCAAGTACAACCAGCCCTTCTTGTACATCCTCTTTATAACTTTTTAGCCCATCCAGTGTTGCATTATTTATTTAAGGGATGACATCATTAGAAGTGTCATGTGATCCAGTCTGAGTTTCACTTTTGCTTTGAGCAGAGCACATACTGACAGCTCTGATGTCTTCAAGCTTGATATCCTTTCCAATACTGTTATAGTATGTTCTTTGCCTAGTCTTAATAAATGAACCAACAAAGTATTTACCTAGTCACTTATGAATGATTGGTGCCTTGTACAGTAAATAAACCTAAGAGGTATATATCATAATCAAAACACAATATCCAATATCGCAACCACTTTCACTATGACTTTGACAGATAAACATACTCATTTAGTACCTTAGCAATGCTTTCTGGCTCCATATGTAGATCTCCTTTTTGATCCCTAATCTTCCGCACCTCTCCTCTATCCTTTTACTACTTAAAGGCTGAAAGATAACCTTTGAATTCCCTTTTGTTAGCTGCTAGCCTCTTCCCAGTCTCCCTTCGCCCCTCTGATATCTTTGTTAATTTCTCTTTTGAGCTTTCTATATTCAACCTGGCTCTATCAACCTGACATCTGTCATCCATCCCTTTTCTGCTTTCTCTTACTCTCTATCTCGCTCAGCTAGGAAGCTCGGACTTTAGTTGCTCCACTTTTCTCGTTTGAGAAAATGTACCTCAAGTGTACATTAACCATCCCCTCATTAAAGACAGTCCATTGTTCTGTTACAGCTCTGTCTGCCAATCTTTGATTCCAATTTACCTTGGCCAGAACCGTGCTCACCCCACTGTAATAGGCCCTCCCCCAATTTTGTATTTTTATACTTTAAATTGCTCCTTGTCCCATACTTAACCTTCACCTTATGATATGATCACTGTTCCTTAAATATTCACAACTGATATTCGATTCACTCCAATTTCAGAATCCAATCCAGCAATGCCATCTTCCTCACTGGGCCATAAACTCTGATCAAGAAGATTCGCAGAAACTACTTCAGAAACTCTCCTGCTTCTCTGTCCTTTACACTATTACTATCCCAGTTTACATTTGCATAATTGGAGTCCCCCATAATTATGACTCTATAGGTTTTGTAGCTCTCGGTAATTCCGAAGCAAATGTGTTCATCTATGTCCTGAATTTTTCGTTCATTGAGCGTATGCACCCACTAGGCCCGGAAGTGTGTGCGGAACGCACTTTCAGTCGTGAGCGTTCTCAGAACGTGATTTTACATTGGCTGGCCAATTAAAGGGCAGCCAGCAGGAAATGTGCACTGGGAAAGGCTTAGTGCTGCCGGGGAGGGCAGGAAGAGAATGGGGCACAGAGAAAATGAAGGGTGCAGGATGGTCCTTCTAACGTGCTCGCCACAGTGGACAGCTATTACTGAGAGCTGCAGATCTGTAAAAAAATTAAATGATGAAAAAACGCTGCAAAGGATGTCGAGGCAGCACATTCAAACACCAACCTCAGTCCACAGATTTTTATTTTAGTCCTGACATTTCATTCTGCCTTGGATCAAGGTTGCAGCTAAAACGTAAAGACTACCTGGCCAATTGGTCCATCCACCAACTGTAAAGGTAGACAGGCCACGTACAATTGAGGTCAATTGGCCTTTCATGGGCTAAATTACCCATTTGATTGTCGGCAGGCACATATCTGATTCTCACATGTGCCTGCCACCCAAAATATTGTGCAAGTGCTCGATGAGGTCAGAACGCATGTTCGATGTCTTTTTACATGATTTCACACGCTTCCGGGTTGGGCGCGCGCCTGCCCAAGCAATATAAAATTTTGGTCTATGTCTTTTCTACTAGCTGGTCTACAGAATACATCCAGTAGTGTTGTAATATTACTGGTTTTTAAAAACTCCAACCCAAGAGATTCCGTTGTTGACCCCCTCCAAGACATCCTTTCTTTCTATTTCTATAATACTTCCATTTATCATAACAGCTATTCCTCTGCATTACTTTTTTTTTCTTCCCACCTTTCCTGAACATCTTTCCAGAAATATTTATTACCCAGTTGTCCTTTTTTGAGCCATATTTCCATTATTGCCACAACGTCAGACTCCCATTTGGTTATGTTCACCTGCAGCTTACAGAGCTTATTTATCCTGCTTCACGTGGGTTAAATACATACACTGCAAACCCAACCTTATTGCTTTACTTTTTAGTCCAACCCAAGCAAATGTCTGTTTCATTTTCAGGTGATATTTGCTTATCCCAAGCATGTTTATCCTTTTTAATGCTATTTTCTGTTTTTTACCTGCCGACCAAGTTAGTCTGAACCCTCTCCAACAGCCTGAGCAAACTTCCCAGCAAGGGCACTGGTCCCAACTGAATCTGGGAATCTGAATGTAGTCATCTGGAAGACTGGGTTAATGCATAATATAAGCTAGGGAATTTAAATTTGATTCATTAAGTAAACCTGGAATAAAAATCCAACATCAGTAACGTGACCATGAAACTACCGGTTTGTTGTAAAAATCCAACTGATTCACTAATGTCCTTAAGGGAAGGAAGTCCTTAACAGGCCTGGTCTAGAAGTGACTCAAGCCCCCCAACAACGTGGTTGAATCTTAACTGCCCCTGCCATTGCATAGAAAATCACTCAGTTGCATTCAAGAAGGTAACTCACCACTACCTTTTCAAGGACAATTAGGGATGGGTTAAATGCCACCTTTGCCACAAACACCCATGTCTTGTAAATGAACATAGAAGCAGTTCCAGCCTTGAGAGTGTCTTAGACCCACATGAATGATGCCTGTATAAAATGAGTAATGCTCGCGAACACTTTATTACACAAATTACATTCAGCGACTGAAAATAGTGTTCTGACAATATAACAATTTGCAACCCCCCAGAAGTTAAGTATTTGACATTTACTTTGAATACATCAAAAAATGATTTTGGCTGTAAATACAGAATCCTGTTTTCTGTATATACAATTTTCTTTTCAATAACCAGGACAGTTATAGAGAGAAACTATGACAAAAAGTAGCAGCCTTGCTTCCCTTTGTAGCATAATTGGACTACAGTAGACTAAGGATGCTTGATAGAGAAGGCACAATGTTACTTACAACTGGAAATATCAAACTAAAGTGCCAGACAGGACGGTAGCCAAATGCTACAGCTCAAGCAAAGAGAAGTGACTGACTCACCAACACAGGTTTATAGCTCCAGCAAGGTAAGGCAGTAACAATTAAAAATATTATGGCCCAAAGCAGTAAGTTTTGCTTCAGTATTCAGACAATACTTGGTCCCGAGAATAAAACTGTCTTGATTGTTTAGATATGATGGCAAAAGCATGATATGAAACTCTCCACAAATAAATAAAAACGTACATGTTGTCTAGCCAAAACAGATTAGTACAGTTACTATCAAATACACATCCTGAATACATCTGCTTTGTGGGAAACAAAATGGGAACTCAATATATTGTCATCGTTATCAGGGCAAACTGGAATGAGCTTATTTCAAGAGGATGAAGTGGTGGGAGCAAGAGGTGGTGCAGGATACTCTTCTGTTTCTGAGTCAGTGCCTTCCTCATCGTCTTTTTCTTGATCACTTCCTTCAGTGCTCAATCTGTCAAAACCTTTTCGACTGTAACCTCTGTGGCTTGCAAAGAAGTTCCCCAAGTTTAGTCCTCGGCTGTTTTTTCCTGTCAAAAATAATATATTTTAATTTCTGCAGGCAATGCAAAATATCAGAACAGTTTTAGATCCACTGTGTACTGTCCATCTTTGTTTAAACCATTGTCATGGTGTGTAACATTTTGACAGCAATTAAACTGTGGAATTTATATATTTAATAGTCGAGTTAACAAAACAAGTTTTTGCTGATGGCATATCAGCAATGTTGCTGCAGGATTACTATGCGAGTGTTGGCAACCCCAGCAATAATTCTGGAAATAATTCTGCCTTCATTTTACAAGCATCTTACCTCTAAGTCTCCCCAAGATTCCTCCTGATGACTGTATTGACTCCAATTTACTGTCAGGATCTTCTATAAAGACAAAATAAAACAGGTCAGATGCTGTTTTTGAGAAACAATTCATATATTTCCAGAGGATTTATTTACAATGTCAGCTCACCCCCCCAAAAATGAAATGCTACCCTCATCCGGTCTCCCAATTGCCCGAAACACTTGGCTTTGAACCGTACCTGCTTCCTTTAAATTGTCTTTTTAAAAATTCCCTTTATGACAGGTAGTGCCTTAAAAAGGGGCCGTTCCTTTCTTTTCTGCACCCCAGTTACTCCACATCAATCCAACCAGGGGTGCGCTTTGCTGCTCCTGTCTCACCCAGCCTGAGTGACAAAGGGTGGGCGAGACAGGGCCTTTGGAATTACCGTGAAGCTAAATTCATCCAGAGTGACAATCTGCCAGAGCTTGCCATTCTGAGGAAGTTACTGGCCTATGTATATCTATAATGGTCAGTTTAGATTTGACACGGAGGTGACTGAGGTTAAAGAAATTTAATCTAGATTGCATTTAATACTGACAAAAGAGGATTGTTTGTCTTTGATGAGGTGAATATCCACTGTCAGGTGGATTGTAAATAATATGGGGGTAATCGCACAACCTTGCTTGACCTTGGTCTGGATTTTGAACACATCTGCTTCAGGTCCCCCACTCAACACATTTGAAGTATAAGGCAATGGCAGGATTGTAATGAAGTTTCTTGGGAATCCAAATGCTTTGGTCACATCAAAAGGGAATAGACTACTCTTGAACTCACTTGTGCTACTCACTCTCCTCAATGATTTTTGCCATTCCTGTGTTTATATATCTGATGCATTTTGTATATAACATACATGTGTTGCAGTTTACTGGTTAATGTAAGTAAAGTTAGTAAAAACAATTCAAACTTAAGTTCCAGTTAAAAGAAAGAATTTACATCATGAATCGTATTCTGTACCTCCATATATCTTGCCCTTTCGCCAGTGGATGAAGACTCCAATTCCTACTAACATCACAACAGGAATGATGAGCAGTAATGTAATAAGCACTGGAGAAACTGCAGTACTTGACTGTTTGAGGACACTGCTACTTTTATGCTTCTCCAAGACATCAGGTGCTCTCACCTTGCCTTCTATTTCTGCTTCCAGGAATGTTTCAGTTGCTTAAAATTGAAAAAAATATTCAGAAGAATGGTCATTATTAAACTTTACACGCCGAGCAATTTATTAGAATTCAAATTTGCCCCAATAATTCTGATACAAACCTGCTAAAATTAGTGTTTCAACTTTACAAATTTACCTTCAATATTCAACAGATCAAATAGCTACTTAACACTTGCCTATTGATACTACATAATATCAATAAGCTTAAAAACTTGCATTTATATACTGCCTTTCATGACAATAGCATGTCCCAAAGCACTTTACACCAATTAGTTACTTTTCAAGATTAGTCACTGTTATAATGTAGGAAACACACTAGTCAACTTGTGCACAGCAAACTCACACAAACAGCATTGTGACAATGTCCAGATTATTTGTTTTTGTGACATTGGTTTATGGATAAATATTTGTCAGGATAACTGTACATCCAAAATAAAGTAGCTTTTCTTTTGCAATGCAACACTTGCACGAAAAGATATTGCGACAAAGGACACACTTACCATCTATTTCATGCAACTCCAAGCCAGGTCCAGCTTTCTTTACTGAACGGTGCTCAGCTTCTGAAATTAAATATTAAAAAAAGCTTCTATATAAAGCTAAGACTCCAGAGGCTGCTGGACGTAAACTTTTAAAGGGGAATTAAGTTACAGTTTTTCCTCAAATCCCTCAGTTATAGGAAGAAATATTTACATACTTATTGCAAAGGTCAATGTTATTTAACACGTCCATGTCCAAATTACATACAATTGGAAACAAAACATATGTGTATCATTCAGGCAATGATTTACATCGTCATGACATGTTCATGAGACTAATGGACGAAGGAAATCCTATCACCATTACTGAATCTCAGATTAATTCTATCTTGTCTGACAGCCTGAAAAATGAGTTGTATAAATAAAAGGCTGAGAATTATTTTGAATGACACCAAGGTATGATTCTAGGTTGCCACCCAGGAAAACGCTCCAATGAAACTCCTGTGCCAAATAAACAATAAAATATACTATACAGTATGTTTGATATACATCCAAGGCATAATCAGACAAAAAATAATATGGAAAAATTCTAGAGTATCGAATCAATGAGGATAAAGCCATAGCCGCTGGTAGTTGGGAGATTGCAGAAAATGTTGGAGTCAGAGGAACATAATATAAGTTCAATAGTGGGGTTGTAGTTTTGGAAAAGCTTACAGAGAAGGAGGAATGAGGTTGTGGAGTGATCTAAACAGTCCCATCAAGCTGGAGAACAGAGAAGCAGCTTTGAAAGAAGCTGGTGCTGTCAGAGAGTCCAAAGAAGAGAAAGTGGGAATAAACACCATGATTATAGTCGCAGAGCATGTGATTTGTGACTTTGGTTTGGGCAAATTAATTTACAGCAGGTGCCGAAAGCTGATTGGAAGGATCCCAAGTATGGAAATGCTTAAAAGACAAACTGAGAACTAGCAAACAATGGCACAATGAAGGACTTTGAAGAGGAAAGAAAGGTTAGAATTGCAAACTTGTTTGCAAAGTCAAGGAAATTGAGGGTACGTTTTGCGAGTTGAGGGGTGTTCTTGTGGAGTCAGAGGGCATGGCTGTGGTACTAAATGAGTGCTTTGCATTTGTCATCAGTAGAAAGGAGGGGTGTAGCGATATTGTAGCGATAAAGAGGTACTTAGAAGATTATCATAGAATTTACAGAGCAGAAGGGGGCCATTCGGCCCATCGAGTCTGCACCGGCTCTTGGAAAGAGCACCCTACCCAAGGTCAACATCTCCACCCTATCCCCATAACCCAGTAACCCCACCCAACACCAAGGGCAATTTTGGACACTAAGGGCAATTTATCATGGCCAATCCACCTAACCTGCACATCTTTGGAATGTGGGAGGAAACCGGAGCACCCGGAGGAAACCCACACACACACGGGGAGGATGTGCAGACTCCGCACAGACAGTGACCCAGGCCAGAATCGAACCTGGGACCCTGGAGCTGTGAAGCGATTGTGCTATCCACAATGCTACCGTGCTGCCCTTATTGACTGTCCTCAAAATAGAAATACCACCCTGTTTGGATTGGATGCATCCGAGGTTACTGAAGGAATTAAGGGTGAAAATTGGAGAGGCTCTGTTCACAATCTTCCAGTCTTCCTTAGATGTGATAATAGTGAGGGGGCTGGAGGATTGTTCCATAACTGTTTAAAAAAGGGGAAGATTGGTAAACCATGTAGCTGGAGCCCGTGAGTCTAACCAGAGCAGTTGATGGAATTTGAATTCAATATAAATCTGGAATTAAAAGTCTAATGACAACCATGAAACCATTGACAATGGTCGTAAAACCCCATCTGGTTCACTAATGTCCTTTAGGGAAGGAAATCGGCCATCCTTACCTGGTCTGGCCTACAAGTGACTTGAAATTCACAGCAATGTGGCTGACTCTTAAGTGTCCTCAGGGATGAGCAATAAATGCTGGCTCAGCCAGCGATGCCCACATCCCATGAATGAATAAAAACAAACTATAGACTAATAAATGTACATCAGCACAAATTTATTAAAGCAAAGTCATGTTTGAATAACTTAATCAAGCATTTTGAAGTAATAGACAGAGCTGATAAGGATATTGCTATTGTTGTTGTTTGTATGAACAAAAAAGCATTTGACAGTGGAGCGGCATGGTAGCACTGTTGCTTCACAGCGCCAGGATCCCAGGTTCAATTCCTGCTTGGGTCACTGTCTGTGCAGAGTCTGCATGTTCTCCCAGCGTCTGCATGAGTTTCCTCCCGGTGCTCTGGTTTCCTCCCACAAGTCCCTAAAGATGTGCTGTTAGGTGAATTGGACATTCGGAGTTTTCCCTCTGTGTGCCCGAACAGGCACCGGAGTGTGGCGACTCGGGGATTTTCACAGTAACTTCAGTGCAGTGTTACTGGAAGCCTACTTGTGACACTAATAAAGATTATCATTATAGGCGAGAAGTGAAACAGTATGGTCGGAAGAATCAGGAGAGGCAATATAAACTATGGGCGGCATTCTCCGTCCTGCCAGCCCCGTTTCCGACATGGATTCTCTGTTCTGGCAGCCAGCCAATGGGGTTTCCCATTGTGGCCACCCCTAACGCCGTCAGGAGACCCGTCGGTGTGGGTGCGCTGCCGGCGAAGCGGAGGATCCTGCCGACAGAGAATCCCGCAACATATGATACAATATTAACAGGGATGCATGTGGATCTGTGAAGATGGCAGAACACATTGAGAAAAACTGTGGATCTCAGGCTTTATTATAGTCTACAAAAGCAACCAAGTATGCTGAGCTTTTATACACTAGCTAGTTCTCAGCTGAAATATTGTGTTAAATTTGGGGACCCCACTTTCTGAAACCACTTTCAGAAGGATGTCAAGGCTTAAGACAGGATGTAGAAGAGATTGATTAGGGTGGGACTAAGATGAGGGACTTGTGTGGAGACACTGAAGAAGCTGTGGTTGTTCTCCTTAGAGCAGAGAGGGTTCAGAGAAAATTAGATCTTGGTGTTTAAAATCATAAATGTTTTTGGATGGGCAGCACGGTGGAGCAGTGGGTTAGCCCTGCTGCCTCACGGCGCCGAGGTCCCAGGTTCAATCCCGGCTCTGGGTCACTGTCTGTGTGGAGTTTTCACATTCTCTCAGTGTTTGTGTGGGTTTCGCCCCCACAACCCAAAGATGTGCAGGGTAGGTGGATTGGCCACCCTAAATTGCCCCTTAATTGGAAAAAATGAATTGGGTACTCTAAATTTATTTTTAAAAATGTATTTTGATGGTAAAGGAGGAGAAAATATTTCCAGTGTCAGATCAGAAGGGTTTGTAACTAAAGGACGCAGATTTAAGGTGATTGGTAAAAGGACCATAGGCAATATGAGGACATTGAGTTACTGTAATTTGGAATGCACTGCCTGAAAGGTGATTGATGCAGATAACTTTCAAAAAGGAATTGGACAGTGAAAGGGGATAAAAACATTAAAGTAACAGAGAAAGAGCAAGACAATGGACTTACTGGATAGAAATACTGAAGTGCTGACAAGGGCTCTTTCTACGCTGTATGCTTCTATGAAATCAGGACTAGTAATCCTGTAATACTGGATAATAATACTCAACAGTAATGCTGTAATATAGGCCTCTCGACTGCACTACTGAGATAAATGAACACAAATCAAAGATGAAGCCACTGTTTCGGAACTTAAATCAACTCTAGAAGTATGATATTTTTTGTTGGACCTACTTTATTTCTGTGGTTATAACAAATTCATTTTTAAAAAAGTCTGGGACACTTTGTGCAAAAATATTTGTCTAAATTTAAAAAAAATGCAGGAACATTTCTAGTAACTACAGGCTGATCAATTTAGTATCAGTCATGAGATTTTAGAAATAATAATTGGGGAAGAAAAATCAACTGGCATTTGGAGAGGGTTGAATTAACTAAAGATTGCGAGCACAAATTTATAAAAGGCAGATCATGCTTGACTAATCAAATAGAATCTTTTGATAAAGTATCAAAGTAGGTTGACGAAGGGAATGCAATGGATGGTGTATATTGGCATTTTGAGAAAGCATGACAAATAATATCTAAAAGGCTGGTTAACAAAATTGAGGGTCATGTAACTGGTGTGGCAATATCAACTTGGGTAAAAAAAAGATAATTGGAGTAAGGGCAAAATTAGAGTGTCATAGGAAAAGGTTGCTGTTAATCCAGAGGATGGTAGATAGTGGTGTTTCCCAAGGGTCAGTGCTGGGATCACTGATTTTGACTTGAATATTGCAATACTGAACTTGGAGATGTGAGGAAAAGAGATGGTAATATCAATCGACTGCAACAGGACATTTAAAAAAAATGTATTTATGGGATATGGGCATCGCTGGTTAGGCCAGCATTTATTACCCATCCCTAGATGCCCTTCAGAAAGTGGTGGCGAGTTGCCTTCTTGAACTACTGAAGTCCTCGAGATATAGGTAAACCCACTGTTAGGGAGGGTGTTCCAGGATTTTGCCCCAGCGACCGTGAAGGAACGGCGATATATTTCCAAATCAGGGTGGTGGGTGACTTGGAGGGGAACCTCCAGGTGGGCTACATTCATGGGCTAGCAGAATGGGCATTAAGACATGGAATTTTAAGTGTGATGTGATGCATTTTGTCAGAAACGATAGGGAGAAGAAATAAAGACTTGATGATGCAGTTCTAAAGAATGTGCAGATATAGAGGGACCCAGGCTCCTGTGCTTTGATATTTGAAGGCAGCAGGATATATTGAGAGATTGGTTAGCAAAGCACCATGGGATCTTGGGCTTCATAAATTGTGGTATTGAGTACAAAAGCACAGAGGTTATGCTGAACTTTTATCAAGCTCAAGTTAGGCCTCAACTGGTGCATTGCATCCAGTTCTGGCCACCAGGTTTTAGTATGGATGTGATGGTCCTCGAGGGTGTAGAGGAGATTTACCAAAATGGTTCCAGGGATGAGGGATTTTAGCTACAATTTTAGGTTGAAGGAGCTGGGGCTGTTCTCCTACAGCAAAGGAGATTGAGGTACAGTTCAGTAGAGGTGTACAAGATTATGGCAGGTTTGGTTGTACAAGGACTAAAGGACAAAGATTTTGGGTAAGAGATGCTGAGGGGATGTGTGGAAGAACTTTCCTACACAACATGTGGTATTGACCTGGAACTTGCTGCCTATGATAGAATGGCAACAGAAACGATTAATGGTTTCAAAGGAAATTGGATGGAAATTGGAGGGAGCTGGATTCCCAGGACAGAGTGAGGGATGGAGCCTGGCTGGATTGGTCTGCAAGTGCCCTGGCAAGAACTTGATGGGTTAAATAGTATTCTTTGCATTATGAATCTATGACCTATCACTACTTTGATTGTGGGTGTGATGATATATCACCACGTTACATATACTATCCACGTCACAGGAACCAACTTAATTTAGAGCACATTTGATCTGTGGTCTAAATTCTCCATACCTTACATTCAATAGGCAGCATGAACTAAAATTGTAATTTGTTACATTGCCAAGAGGTGTTTTAAAACAAATAATGAAATGGTGATTTATTGGAACTATTTTTCTAAATAATGCTTTGATAATAATCATAAGCTGATATATCTCAGGAGAATATATAATATATATATAATACACACAACAGTGAAAGTCAAACAAAATGAATCAATTGAGAGCTTACTTTCTGCTGGTACAAATTTCCATACTATGTTTGCTTGAACATCCGCAACATATACAGTCTTATCGTCTGCTGCAACAATATCATGCGGCATCAAGAAGTTCTTCAGAAAATAAATAAATCCATGTTAACTTGCATATAAAAGTGAAAAAAAATGCAACATTCCATTAAATTACCAAGTCATAATCTGAAGTATAAAAAGATTTTGCATAATATTTCTAAGTACTTAAAAAAATCAGTAGCAGTTGAACCTTGAACTGTTTCTTCAACCTCTGCAACACTGTTCACTGTCACTCCCAACACAGTTCCTTTGCTATTAAAACCCTTATATATGTGTACACTTATCACCTCTAGATTCAACTATTCTAATGCCCTCTTTTTAGCTTTCAATCTTTCATGAGCCTCAATTTGTCCAAAGGTCTGCTGCATGAATATGAAACAATAAAACGTTTTTGAAAAATTATTTAAATCTACCACTAATTCTATTCTGAAAGAGTGGGACTGCATGATTGGTTAAATTAAACTTTCAGGGCCAGACAGCTTATCTGGCATTAATTATAACTTGTCATGCACCTAAAAAACAAAATCACATAACTGAATGCACCAGCCCTAACTGGGATTGTTAGTAACTAGTGGGTTAAGTACGCCAAATTCAAGCTCTTTTGTGGATTTCAACACAGAATTTATCAG
The DNA here is from genome assembly GCF_902713615.1 of Scyliorhinus canicula. Classification (NCBI taxonomy): domain Eukaryota; kingdom Metazoa; phylum Chordata; class Chondrichthyes; order Carcharhiniformes; family Scyliorhinidae; genus Scyliorhinus; species Scyliorhinus canicula. The sequence goes on from NC_052153.1 coordinate 122,356,037, forward strand.
CAAGGTTTGTTATAGTGCTCCTGTGGAGCAACAGAGTAACTCCTATCACAACTTCCAATTTCCACATTTAACTGTGTCAATGCGTACTCTGCAAGCCTGATTTACTCAATACCAACAGCAAGTGCTGTTATCCTTAATGCAAAATTCAGGTTCAAGTCATTTAATTATTTTCTCTCTCCAATTAACTTTTCAAATATGCTTGCATTTTATTTGTCAAATCTTTCTTTCTTTCCCTTTTAAAACCTTTTGCGGATTTTATTTTGACCGTTGTTTTTGATAGTGCAGTCCATGTTCCATAATCCATTTCTGGCAACTTATAGGACAGCACCAACAACAGGATCGCGGATTCTCATATCCAAGACAAAAATATATCCACTTTGCTGATACAGGAACTGTCGTAGTGTGGTCCCTTTAAAGGGGGTCGGCACCATGGGCCATGTGACCAGCTCAGGGCCAATTGTGTAGGAGCATGCAAACTCCAGCCAATGGGGAGTTGCGTAGGGCCGTGGGAGTAGGACCCCAGGCAGTGTACACCAGGGAGTTGAAGTGTAAAGACGTGTTTGTATAGTGTCCTGTGACTGTTATCTAACTGCCTTTGCCTTTCAAAATAAACCCTTGTTTACCACTAGAAGTCTCCAGTGTGTTTTGAGACACCACATTGGCGACGAGGTAAAGGTTTTTGATCGCAGCCAACAGTTGTTGTGAATCGAGAGGGGAAGGAACAGTTGAGAAAGTGAGAAGCTCCAGCAAGAGTCGGAATCATTCAAACCGTGAGTGGAAATGCCGATCATTGGGAAACTAGACCCATTTGACCAAGGGTTTGAGTATTGGAGTCAGTACATCGATCAGCTCCGTTTCTTCTTTACCACGCACGAGATCACAGGCGAGGACAATCGGAAGGTGATACCTCTGACAGTTTGCGAGCCCCAAACGTATAATTTGATTCGGAAGCTCACGTCCCCGGAGGCACCCGGCTCAAAGCCCTTTGACCAGATAGTGAAATTGGTTAAAGAACATTGCTACCCAAGACCCTTGATTATCCTCCAACGTTGAGTTCAACTCTGCAGAGAGGGACCATGAAGAGTCTGTCTCAGCCTTAATAGCCAGCTCGCTGAGCACAGATTTTGTGACCGCGCTTAGTGATATGTTGCACGATTGATTTGTTTGTGGGATCCATAACCTTAATATCCAGAAGAAGCTTCTGGCGGAGACCACAATTAAGTTGCGAAAAGTGATCGAGATAGTTCAAGTGATGGAGTGCATCGAGAAAGTCACCATTGAACCTCAAAGCGTGCCTGATGGTGAGGTTAACCAAGTACGGGGCAGGGATTAACAGGCACAGCTCAGAGCCAGACATGGTCCTCAGGACAGGACCAGAAGCCAAGGAGTGGGAAGGAATTGGGACATCAAACTGAATCCAAGGTGGACTGCTATCGTTGCCAGGGGCGGGGGAGGGGGGAGCCATCCCCAGGAGACCTGCAATGTTCGGGAGTGCATGTGCTTCCCTTACAACCAAAGGGGTCGCATTCAAACATATTGCCACACGAGGCAAAGCGCACCAATGCAACAAAAAAAGCGTGAGCAGCAGTCCACAGTGCCACCTAGCATAGTGGAGGAGAGCTCTGAAAAAGAGCATGCAATACATTGGTTGAATGCAGTCCAATTAAATAAAACGGCTCCAATTAAAATTATCTTAAGGGTAAATGGTAGACCCCTTAGAATGGAAGTCAATACCAGGGCTTCGGTGATCATCGTGGGCGAGCAGAACTTCCAATATCTGTGTGAAGGAGCACAGTCTTAAAGCTTGAAGAGTACTATAGCCAGGCTTTCAGGTATACCCTGGGAAGAATTTCATAATCCTCAGAACAGCCAAGGCCCTGGTGGCCGACAGAGGAAAAAAGACCAATCTTCCTTTGGTTGTCGCTGAAGGATACAGACCGAGTCAGTTGGGAAGAGACTAGCTACAGAAGATTGGGCTCAACTGGCTGGAAATCTTTAAAATATCTAACATCATCCTCCAAGATGTCTTCAGGGGATATGAAATTGTCTTCCACAAGGAATTGGGCCAGATTAAGGACGTTAAAGCCAAGATATATGTAAATCCGGATTCAACATCCAAGTTCTTCACAGTCAGATCAGTGCCATACGCATTGCATTAGAAGGTTGAAGCAGAGCTAAAGAGATTGGAAGAGCTGGTATAATCAAGACAGTTCAATTTTCAGGGTGGGCGGCGCTGATAGTTCCTGTCCTTAAATCTGATCGGTTGATAAGGATTTGTGAGCATAATAAGCTGACTGTAAATCAAACTGCAGGTCGATCAATATCCGATTTCCCGAATTGAATAGGTATCTATTCAAAATTGGACCTCATTCACGCCTACCTGCAATTAGAGTTGGATGAGAAATCTCAGAAGTTTGCTACAATCAAAACACAAAGCTTCAGCCTGCACTATTTTCCAGTGCACAATGGAAAATCTCCTCCAGGAAATTCCCACGGTGATGGTTTACCTTGATGACATGCTAGTCCAGGGGTGGGCAAACTACGGCCCGCGGGCCGCATGCGGCCCGCCAAAGGTATTTCTGCGGCCCACCAAGTCATTAAAAAAAAAAAAAACTTTTAAAAAAAAATTTTTTTTTTTTTTTTTTTTTTTAAATTTTTTTTTAAGGTTAATGGGGGGGGTGCTGTTGGGTTATTTACTGGTATAGGGTGGATACGTTGACTTGAGTAGGGTGATCATTGCTCGGCACAACGTCGAGGGCCGAAGGGCCTGTTCTGTGCTGTACTGTTCTATGTTCTATATGAGGCGCCCAGAATCATAACCGGGTGAAGTAATTATTTTACTTAATATACTATGCGGCCCTTTGTGAATTGTGAATTTCTGAATGTGGCCCTTGCACGGAAAAGTTTGCCCACCCCTGTGCTAGTCCCTGGCACTACACCAGAAGAACACTTGACTCGCGCCTAGAGGAAGTATTAATGAGGTTTCATGATGCAGGGGTCCACCTAAAATGCAAAAAATTTACTTTTCCGGCCTCATAAGTGATGTACCTAGGATTTTGCATTTATGCGGCAGAGTTGCACCCATTGGATGAAAAGTGCAGGGCAATATGAGTGATCCCTGCACCCAAAGATGACAGTGAGCTTAAGTCCTTGTTTGGTATGGTCAATTACCAAGGAAGGTTTATTTTGAAACTAGCCACAACATTGGCATTATACCAGCTATTAAGGAAGAATTAGCGGTGGCAATGGAGAGAGCCCCAAGTGGAAGAGGAACTGTGAAGCAAGCATTACAGTCATCAAACCTCTTGATGCCTTTTGATTCTGGGAAACCAATCGTGCGGATATGTGACGCTTCTCCTTGCAGTACAGGGGCCATTTTATCACATAAAATAGCAGATGGTTAAGAACACCCTATCGCCTTTGCCTCAAGGAACCCTTTCTCAAACAGAACGAAACTACACCCAGATAGAGAAGGAGGGCTCAGCTGTTATTTTTGGTGTGAAGAAATTCCACCAGTATGGAAGGTAAAGTAAAGTCGTCATAGTCCCAGATGGCCATAGGCTGCTTTCCCCTTTGAGGGGGAAGAGCTGACTGGTGGTATTTTAACCTGAGGATCACCACATCTCAGGCAATGAGAAAGGTTGAGAAGTAGGGCCTTCATGATAACTTCAGCCACTGCTGGCCTCGCTCTGCATCACGAACCAACTGTCTAGCCAACTGGTCTAAAACCAGCCCCCGCACAGTATCTATGGTCGACGGTCCAACACAGTGACTGATCAAAAACCATTACGAGGCCTGTTAAGGAAAGATAAGCCCATGCAACCGAGAGCTTCGGTGAGGGTGCAGCACCGGCCTGGGACGCAAGTTGTTAACACGGATGCATGAGGTTGCCTGCCCCTCCCCAAGAGCATTCCGCCACCCACTGGTAACCCAGGAGATCATTCAAGTCCTAAACCTGGAGTGATCATTAACAGGGACCCTAACACATTTTTATTTCATCTCGGCATGAGACTCTCTAACCTTTGTGTTGTATTATTACATTGAACGTAATTAAACATCACATTTTGTACATTTTCTGAACTGGTGCTTTCTATGAAATGCATTAGTAATGTTTCAGCAGAAAATAATTTTTGTACCATGTTATTTTTAATTTACAATTCTCACAGCAACAGTCTGTTTTCTTTACTCCAAATACCTCTTTGGTTGGTTTGAAGATGTCCAGTAATTCGCCAGTCGTAAAATTCAGAACAAATCCTTGCACTGGTACTCCTTTGCCAACAAGAGCTTCTCCATTTACAGCATATAATTGACCACCTAAAATAAAATTATATAATAAACAGAACTAACTAAATCAAGTAATAAGAAAGCCAAGTCCAACAAAGAATGATTTTGATCAAAGATTTAATTCTGGAAATTTGGTTCTAAAGGTTATGAAGGCCTTTTCCGCACTGATATTTATTTCAGGTGATTCTGTGACAAGTCCTCTACGTAGACCAGTGGTTCCCAATCTCTTCTGTATCATGGTACACTTTCTACTCTCAAACATTTTGTGGCACACCTCCTAATTATCTAACGGGACTTATCTCCATTAAAAGTCTTTTTATCAATACAACCTCCTAAAAACAGATCAAGCCATCATTTACTACAATTTTCAATAGTTTAAGATGAAAGCCTTATCACCAGTTGCACACCAACTACAATATTTTTTATTGAAAATGTACACACTTAAAAAATGTTTCCCATTAAAGATTTCAATTGTTTCAGTTTTTAAAGTCTATTTCTCAATATTAACATTCATAAATGATGGAAATACTGTGATAATGTTCGTGTGCCACCTGAACCTGCCACTGTGAGCAGTCAATGATCTGGGGAGCAATTGACGACAGGACAACCTGCAGGTCTTGCTCAACTGACAGGCACTCCATCCTTTTTTTTTTACAAAAGCCCGTATTGAGAACGGCAATTCAAACAAGTAGGTTACAATTCACAATGGCAGGAGTAATGCTATAGCGCAATCTGAAATAAATGGATATTCTTATCCTGCAAGCAACCAAAATGTGTCCAGAGGCATCTCTGTAAACTTCAGTTTCAGTGCACAATCCATCCTGAGCTCTGAGAATTCCTCTTGTTCTTTTAATGATGATTTGAAAGTAAGTGAAGTAAATGGAACAAGTACTCAGTCAAAGTCTTCCATACTCGTGGAAGGAAAGTAATGTTTAAACTTATTTTGTAGCGTTTTAAGATGTGTGGATAAGAAATGGAGAATGGTGTTGCCAGCAGGATTTGATGTCAGCTTGAACATCACAATCGACACACTTGCTACCTTTTCCTGTAAAAGGGACAGTTTTGACATGAAGCCTTGAAGACTATCCGTGGCAGACAGAATTTTCTCGTTTTTCTCCTGCATTTTAATATTCAGCTCATTCAGTACATGAATATATCTGAAAGATATGCAAGCTTTGCACATCAAGAATCATCACATATTAAATCTGTGTGGCAATTCATGTAGAGCAGAAAACTCTTTCAGTGTGTTATGGAGTTCAGAAACATTGGAGGGACCTTTCCTTCAGACTGTCATCGCACTTCTGTTTGCAGCTTCCACCTCTTCACTCAAAATAGTAAACAAGTGCAATTTCAAAGGACGAGACCTCACATAATTTAGGATTTTCACTGTTTGGTTAACACTGCAGTTAACTCAGATGGCATTGTTTGGCAACACGGACTTCACGATGCAACATACAGTGGCTGATCTGGATTTCAGAATTCTGTTATTTCGCCTTACTCACAAATCCATTGACTTTTCCCATCATGGAAGCTGCTCCGTCAGGGCAGGCACTATTGCACTTGGTCCAGATTACACATTTTCCTTCAGATAAGTAGTTGTGACACAAAACCTTTCCTCTCTGGTTACATGACTGGACAATTCTTTGCAAATAAAGAAATTCTGTTTGATAAAATTTCCGGCAACATACCTGACACTGGGTAAGAGCTAGCATTGTCTACTAATATCTGTGTAGTCATCATCTGCAGGGCAAATTTCCATTCATTTATACTTTCTCCTGAAGCCCCTGTTCAATATTAACTGACATTTTGTCAATACGTTGTTTGATTGTATTATCATAAAGGGGAACTTTGTCAATTTCTTTGGCAGCATCAGTTCCCAACATTACTTTGGCATAGTGGGAGAATTAGAGTTTCAGCAATGGTGTGCAGGTTCTTCAATTTCATTCTGAACCCGGCCACCAGATAACCCACCTCCTGCGCATTAGCTCAAACCCGCATATACGACATACAAAGGTTTGTTTTAGTTTATTTACATGAATTTTGAATCATTTTGAATCTTATTTCGCTCACATTTCGAGGGCCTTCATGGCATACCAGTATGCCATACCACACTGGTAGGGACCACTGAGGAAGACTGTCCAAGACCAATTAACTAATATTCCAGAATAAGACAATAAAGCATTTTCCTTAAAATTACCGCACAAATCATCAGTTTTGGATATGTGTAGCTTTAAGTTCCTCCACAGTTGTTATTAAAATAACAATGGTCGAGTACGCAAAGTACCCTTCATTTTGTTTTTCCCTCCCCTTCACACAGGTTGTGGATGATACTGACAAGGCCACATTCATCACTCCTCCTTGGTTGTCCTGGTGGGTCATTTTCCTGAACTTCGGTTATATAATTAATTTAACACATATGAATAGCAGATTTCCTATTCTGGCACACATGATGAAGTTAACAATGCCCTTTTCTAACAGCAGTGGCACAACCAATTAATGCCCAATTTATGATTAAATAATATACTTAATCATTACATATTACAAAACGTAACTGTCTTTTGCTGCAACTATCACGGTATCACGGGCCGCACGGTAGCACAAGTGATTAGCACTGTGGCTTCACAGCGCCAGGGTCCCAGGTTCGATTCCCTCCTGGATCACTGTCTGTGCAGAGTCTGCACGTTCTCCCGTGTCTGCGTGGGTTTGCTCCGGGTGCTCCGGTTTCCTCCCACAGTCCAAAGACGTGCAGGTTAGGTGGATTGGCCATGATAAATTGCCCTTAGTGACCAAAAAAAGGTTAGGAGGGGTTATTGTGTTATGGGGATAGGGTGGAAGTGAGGGCTTAAGTGGGTCGGTGCAGACTTGATGGGCTGAATGACCTCCTTCTGCACTGTATGTTCTATGTACCTATAAATGCATTTTTCCCGTCTGCCTAATTCCTTCCACATCTCTCTCCTACTTTGTATCTCCTGTTTTACATTTTTTGCATGATTCTCATGCTTTTCTCATTACTGTGCCTACGTTTCTCTCTGTGCCTCCATTTCTTAATCTCAGCAGTGTCGCGGAATATAGTTTTGCATGGCTCTCGCCAATGAGCAGAATATGATGAGAGATGACTGAAAATATCTGTGTTGGGGCGTCAACCATTTACTCTATTTGTGAACTGTAGCCACCGAAGTTGGCCACTTCCCGACCCAAAATGGCGATTTACAAAGGTTGCAGGGAAAACTGGACAATTATAAAGAGACAAGCAGTTTGCAGAAGTTCATGTGTATTCTGGCTGCAAAGAAAGCAGACAGCACCGAAACCAGCAGTTTGCATATCAATGAAGCGATCCCCGGGAACAATGGATACAACGATTAGCTACAATTGGGACATTCTATGGCAGGTCAGACTTCCCGGCACCAACGGGGTCTGAAACAAAAGGAAACAAACCAGTTAGGAAGAACTGTCCCGCAATCGAGGGACAGCCTCAGTATTGGGGAATTCGTACCAATCGATTGGGATGAGACCCAATCGATTGGCAGTAGGATCGGGGTCCGCCCAAAAGGGTGCGAAGCCCCTGGGACCTATAAAAGTCAGGTCCCAAGTTTAGCTCGCTCTCTTAGCCGGCCCTCCCAGCAGAACACCTTTGCAGCAGCTCTCTAAGAACTTGAACGTGAGAAGGAGGGGCCTGGCCAACAGCTACACCGACAAGTAAGTGTCCAACCAACGCTCGCTACGAGAATAGACACTCCTGACCCCTTAGCCTGTACCAACTGGGAAGTCTGCAGTCTCAGGACAGAACAAGAGGCCAATGTTCCCTGATCCAGTGGGTTCCCTTATCGAAGATAAGTATTGGCTTATAGTGGTAGGAATAGTTTAGTCCGCTAGTATTAGTTGCATGAGTATCGATTTACCGTGTAAATAATAAATGTGTTTGATTGAACCTTACTAACTGGTGTATTGAGTCATTGATTTGAACTTGAACTTGAACCTCGTGGCGGTATCATAAGGATACCTGGCGACTCTAGAGCTAAGGAATAAAACAGAGCCAATTGAGTGTTAAGCACACTCACCAGAACGAGCAACAGAACAACGTATAGGATGTAATGGAGAATCACATGTCCAAGTTTTCCAAGAATACATAGATAGGCTGCATTGTAAACAGTGCAGGTGGAAGCTTCGTTACACGGCAATAATAATAGGCTAAGTGAATGAAAAGACAATGTCAAATGGATTTCAATTGTAAGGTCATCCATTTGCACGCAAGTGATAAAAATCTAGCAATAGTGGAGCTCCAAGGGGACATAGATCTGTACATAGATCAAAATATGATAGACAGAGAAAATTATCAAAAAAACTGATGGATGCTGACTTTATATCTAGGGAAGTAGAATACAAAGGAATAGATATTAAGCTACAGCTAAGCTACAATGTTAGACCACTTCTGGAGCTGGACTTTAGAGGTGCCATGGTCCCTGACTGCCTGGCTAAAAACAACAAAACTGAATATTATACCGTTTAGTTTTAATCACGAGTGTCACTTAATTTTTCCCTCGTCTGTACTATGCATAAGCACGTTAACATAGAAAGGGAAAACTTCAAGTGCTGGAAATGTGAAATTAAATGTGAAAATCCTGGAAATACTCAGATCAGTCAATAGCTGTAAAGAGAAAAAAACAAGTTATTATGTTTTAAGGGCAGCAGGGTAGCATGGTGGTTAGCATCAATGCTTCACAGCTCCAGGGTCCCAGGTTCGATTCCCGGCTGGGTCACTGTCTGTGTGGAGTCTGCACGTCCTCCCCCTGTGTGCATGGGTTTCCTCCGGGTGCTCCGGTTTCCTCCCACAGTCCAAAGATGTGCGGGTTAGGTGGATTGGCCATGCTAAATTGCCCGTAGTGTCCTAAAAAGTAAGGTTAAGGGGGGGGGTTGTTGGGTTACGGGTATAGGGTGGATACGTGGGTTTGAGTAGGGTGATCATGGCTCGGCACAACATCGAGGGCCGAAGGGCCTGTTCTGTGCTGTACTGTTCTATGTTCTATGTTCTAAGTGTGGACTTTTACATCAGTCTGAAGGCAAAAATATGGATAATTGAATATGTCTAGAAAAAGAGACAAAAGTTAGGGAAAGGCTAGGGAAAGTCGGGGGGCGGGGGGGGGGGGGGGGAAGTGGAGTAGCAGAGAGAATTCTGAGCATTTTTCATACCTACTAAAATGTCTGCTTATCAATCTGGTGAAGAATTGCATACCCAAAAATCACTATTTGCTCTCACTAGATTTTAAAGTTTTAAAGGATGCGTATCTACTGTAAAATTTTGCAAGTTTAAATTCATCTTTGTACTAGTAATCTCAAGTACTACCATTGTCTGGCGTATAGGACACAGCAAACAGCCGCTCTCCAAACTCAGGATGTTGAATCTCCCGAAGGAATTGTCCAGATTGCGCTACAAAACACTGGATCCGTCCATTCTCTCGATCTGCAACACACAACTGGTCTAATACAGGCACAAATGTCAAGCTATGTGGGATGAAGAATTGGCCTGGTTTAGGTATCCCAGAAAGTGAGCTTTCTGCAAGATAAAAAAAAATGCGTTTAAAATTAATGCAAAGTATTAAAAAAGTGAGCATTTGAAAAAAATGAAAATATGGGTGACAGTGATTTAAAGCAGTACACAATATCACTATTCTAGCATATTACGAATTTGTCTTGTCGTTTATATTAGATTTAACCAATTAAATTGCTAACTTCTGACTCATTGCCAACTATTTGTAATGAATTATACCTGCCAAAACATCACTTACAGGATAACGTAATCAGATAATCACAATACACGTGGGATCAGATAATTGCCAAACATTGCTGATCTTCATTGGTCCTTTATGTTTGCAACCTAGCTTTAAGAAAAAGATCAACAACCAAAGCCAGCAATAATTTTTTCTGGAGTCTTAGGACTGTGCAGACAGTCCCCAACAAAACATCCAAGTATCAGATTTACATCCTGTGACTGGTTAAGTAATTGTTACACTGACACCAAGATGATGTAGGTAGGATATACACCTAACAATTAGATGTGTTGTTAGGAAGGACCTAACAATCATAGAACGTTTACAGAGCAGGAGGCCATTCAGCTCACTGTGTCTTTGCTGACTTTCTACAAGTCCCATTCCCTCGACCTTTCCCAATAACCCTGCAATGTCTTTCTTCAGGTGTTTATCCAATTTCCTTTTGGAATCTCTGATCGGCTCTGTTTTCATCACATTTTCACATAGTGCAGTCCACGTCCTAGCCATGCATTGTGTAAAAATTAAATACATGTCTGAAGGGTGAGTGTTTTATACATTTTTAATGATCTAGTCATATGTTCTGCTATCTCTTCACCAATTACTGAAAAAGTTAAAAACTTCAATTTGGTTGAAAATCACACAAGCTGCCAGCTGTGAAGAAACACCCAAGGACGCATACTTCCAGTGGTTAGTTCTCAGGCAGGAACACACCATAGGTGTTAGCTCTCAAGGGCAGTAAAAACAATGTGGATCTTCTATCATTTGCTCTGGGACCAAGTTGGCTTGAGGTAACGGCAGGGAGGTGATAATACAGCTCGCACATAAGAGTTTGTTTGAAGATCCAGACTTTGACAGAATTCATATGCACCAGGGACACTAGGCAGGGCAGGACGATTGGTATGCACAAGTCAGATAAATTGTAGCCGGTAGTAAATTAGACTAGAAACCATGTACACGCCTTTGCACTGATTTGATATTATAATCAAGTAAGGCGGCACGGTAGCACAGTTGCTTCACAGCTCCAGCGTCTCAGGTTCGATTCCCGCCTTGGGCCACTGTCAATGCGGAGTCTGCACGTTCTCTCTGTATTGTGGGTTTCCTTCAGGTGCTCCGGTTTCCTCCCACAGTCCAAAGGTGTGCAGGTTAGGCGGATTGGCCATGCTAAATTGCCCTTTCGTGTCCAAAAAGGACAGGTGGGGTTATGAATAATAATAATAATAATAATCACTTATTGTCAAAAGTAGGCTTCAATGAAGTTACTGTGAAAAGCCCCTAGTCGCCACATTCCGGCGCCTGTTCGGAGAGGCTGGTACGGGAATTGAACCTGCGCTGCTGGCCTTGTTCTGCATTACAAGCCAGCTGTTTCGCCGACTGTGCAAAACCAGCCCCTGAGGGATAAGGTGGAGGTGTGGGCTTAAGTAGGGCGCTCTTTCCAAGAGCTGGTGCAGACTCGATAGGCCAAATGGCCTCCTTCTGCACTGTAAATTCTATGATTTCTATGCGCACATATGGTATTTGATCAATTGTGCTCATACACTATGCATGAAGCAAACCTAATCGATAGTCGTGATTGAACAGAGATAATCAATAACAAACGTACACCGTTGATTCACATATGCTAATTTGTTCGAACTGAACTCAAAGGTATAACTGTCATTGTAATCTTGGATCAGGGCTCTCTAGCATGCCCCAAGTTGGGAGTGCTAGAGCCTTTGCTGTAGCTCATAATAAACGTTTTGTTTTGAAACTCCAAAAATCTCCGTCTGGTCACTCGTGAGTGAGAGAATGAAGTACACTAGAACCCAACTGTGACATTATACAAATGTACAGCATGTGATGAGTTAATGTTATGTTAAGCCTAGCCACTAGAGGGAGCAAAGAGACAGTATTATAAATTGCACTGGCTGAGGGAGGAGGTTAGATTGGAGCTGAAGAAGACAAGATTCATAGATATTGCAGAGCTAGTTAAAATGTAATACCGGTAGTTATAATTAGTAGATAGAGATAGTGTTGGTGAGTATAGTTTAATTCTTACATGTATGTTTGCTATTTAGAATAAGTGTTGAACTCAAATTTAGTAGTGTTAATAAAATTAGTTTAGTTCTTCAAAAGAGCTTTGTGTTTATGATCACTACACCTTCCATCCTGGAAACCCCTCATACAGATCACCACACCAATAGCTGTATTTTCTCCCACAACAATGTCCCTTTGATTGTTTTGCAATCACCTTGTATTAGCATTCTCTGGTTCTTGACCCTTCCACTAAATGGGAGGTTTTTCTTCTTTACTCTGTCCAGACCCCTCATGATTTTGATCACCATCAAATCTCCTCTCAACTTTTTCTTCTCCAAGGAGTGCAAATCTAGCTGCCCCTTAAGTTAAATACCTCATCCCTGGAACCATTCTCTGACATTTTATCTGCACCCTCTCTAAAGCCTTCACTTCTAAAGCTAACACTGTTGGGGAGGTTTTAAACTAATGTGGCAGGGGGATGGGAACCAGATTAGGAAGTTAGAGGTCAGTAAAGAGGCAGCAACTAAAGCCAGTAAGGTACTAGATAATAAACTCAATGTGACTAAGGGGAAGAGTAGACAGGGAAGAGATGATGAACGCAAAGGGACAGATGGTCTGAGGTGCATTTGTTTAAATGCGAGAAGTGTAGCAGGTAAGGCAGATGAATTTAGGGCTTGGATTTGGGAATATGATGTTATTGGTATTACTGAGATTTGGTTGAGGGAAGGGCAAGACTGGCAACTAAATATCCCAGGGTATAGATGCTTCAGGAGGGATAGAGACGGAGGTAAAAGGGGTGGAGGAGTTGCATTACTGGTCAGAGATGATATCACAGCTGTGATTAAGGAGGGCACGATGGAGGATTTGAGCACTAAGGCAATATGGGTAGAGCTAAGAAATAGGAAGGGTGCAGTAACATTGTTAGGACTTAACTACAGGCCTCCCAAAAGTGAGCGTGAAGTAGAGGTACAAATATGTAGACAGATTGTAGAAAAATGTAGGAGCAATAGGGTGGTCATGATGGGAGATTTTAACTTCCCCAACATTGAATGGGACTCATGTAGTGTTGGAGGCGTAGATGGAGCAGAATTTGTAAGGAGCATCCAGGAGTTTTTTAGAGCAGTATGTAAATAGTCCAACTCGGGAAGGGGCCATACTGGACCTGGTGTTGGGGAATGATTCCAGCCAGGTCGTTGAAGTTTCAGTCGGCGATTACTTTGGGAATAGCGATCACAATTCTGTACGTTTTAGAATACTCATGGACAAAGAGGAGAGTGGTCCTAAAGGAAGAGTACTAAATTGGGGAAAGGCCAAGCATAACAAAATTCGGCAGGAGCTAGGGAATGTGGACTGGGAGCAGCTGTTTAAGGGTAAATCCAGATTTGAAATGTGGGAGTCTTTTAAGGAAAGGTTGATTAGAGTGCAAGACAGACATGTCCCTGTGAAAATGAGGGATAGAAATGGCAAGATTTGGGAACCATGAAAAAGAAAGCATATATAAGATCTAGGCGACTTAAAACTGATGAAGCTTTGGAGGAATATCGGGAAAGTAGGACAAATCTCAAACGCACAATAAAGAGGGCTAAAAGGGGTCATGAAATACCTTTGGCTAACAGGGTTGAGGAAAATCCCAAAGCCTTTTATTCGTATACAAGGAGCAAGAGGGTAACTAGAGAAAGGATTGGCCCACTCAAAGACAAAAAAGAGGGAATTTATGGGTGGAGTCAGAGGTGAGATTCTTAATGAGTACTTTGCATCGGTATTCACCAAACGCCTTACTGAAGTCCATGTATATGACATCTACAGCCCTTCCCTCATCAATTAACTTTGTCACTTCCTCAAAGAATTCTATTAGGTTTGTAAGACATGATCTTCCCTGCACAAAAGTAAGGCGTTTGATAAAGTTTCCCATGGCAGGTTGATGGAAAAAGTGAAGTCGTATGGGGTTCAGGGTGTACTAGCTAGATGGATAAAGAACTGGCTGGGCAACAGGAGACAGAGAGTAGTGGTGGAAGGGAGTGTCTCAAAATGGAGAAAAGGTGTCTATTGGTGTTTCACAGGGATCCGTGCTCGGACCCCTGTTGTTTGTGATATACATAAATGATCTGGACGAAGGTATAAGTGGTCTGATTAGCAAGTTTGCAGATGATAATAAGATTGGTGGAGTTGCAGATAGCGTGGAGGACTGTCAGAGAATACAGCAAAATATAGATGGATTGGAGAGTTGGGCAGAGAAATGGCAGATGGAGTTCAATCCAGGCAAATGCGAGGTGATGCATTTTGGAAGATCTAATTCAAGAGCGGACTATACGGTCAATGGAAGAGTCCTGGGGAAAATTGATGTACAGAGAGATCTGGGAGTTCAGTTCCTTTGTACCCTGAAGGTGGGAATGCAGGTCGATAGAGTAGTCAAGAAGGCACACAGCATGCTTGCCTTCATTGGATGGGGTATTGAGTACAAGAGTCGGCAGGTCATGTTACAGTTGTATAAGACTTTGGTAAGGCCACACTTGGAATACTGCGTGCAGTTCTGGTCGCCACATTACCAGAAGGATGTGGATGCTTTAGAGAAGGTGCAGAGGAGGTTCACCAGGATGTTGCCTGGTATGGAGGGTGCTAGCTATGAAGAAAGATTGAGTAGATTAGGATTGTTTTCGTTGGAAAGACGGAGGTTGAGGGGGGACCTGATTAAGGTCTACAAAATTATGAGAGGTATGGACAAGGTGGATAGCAACAAGCTTTTTCCAAGAGTGGGGGTGTCAATTACAAGGGGTCACGATTTCAAGGTGAGAGGGGGAAAGTTTAAGGGAGATGTGCGTGGAAAGTTTTTTACGTAGAGGGTGGTGGGTGCCTGGAACGCTTTGCGAGCGGAGGTGGTAGAGGCGGGCACGATAGCATCATTTAAGATGCATCTAGACAGATATATGAACGGGCAGGGAACAGAGGGAAGTAGATCCTTGGAAAATAGGGGACAGGTTTAGATAAAGGATCTGGATCGGCGCAGGCTGGGAGAGCCGGAGGGCCTGTTCCTGTGCTGTAATTTTCTTTGTTCTTTGTTCTAAAGTCGTCACGATACTCCATTTGAGGCTGAACCAGCATTTTGTAAAGTTTCATCATACCATACCTGCTCTTGTACTCTATGCCTCTATTTATAAAGTCCAGTATTCCTGTGTCTTTTTAACCACTTTCTCAATCTGCCCAGCTACCTTCAATGATTTGTGGACAAACAAGGTCTCTTTCATAAAAGATGTGCCTGTGAATTTTCTCTTTCCCAAGCCCAATGGTCCTGAGGCCAACTTGAGTATCTTATAGGAGATCAGCACAGATCAAAGAATCTGGCACTCATATTCCTTCTACCACATTATTTAAGAGTAGCACTGAGATTATTCTGAACCTTCATTAAAAAATTACAAAAAAAACTACCACAAGGTGTAGCTCCAATAAGAATAAACTAACAAATAAGAGCCTGTCAGAAGCTTCCAGGCAAGTCAACTGAATGGTAGGTTGGCAAAGTAAATGCAACTAGAATGCTCAACACTATCTTGTGTCTCAGATGGCCTTCACTAACGAGGTGGTCACTATAAGACTACTCCTGGGATGTGCACTCCAGTTCCAGGATAAAGATGAGCAAGAGACTCCTTGAACCTCTTAAAAAAGAAGCAAGGCAAAAACATTCACCATCACCTGACCATTTTGATTTCTTTGTCAATGATGTTCTGGAGGGCATCATGAGTGATAAAAACGCAGGATGGAATTTTAACCTCCAAGAACAAGTATGTCGCGGGTAGGCAAGAGGAGATAAACTTTAAACCCTTTAAAATACGACCCCCAAATTTAATTTCTAATCCACACAGGCTGGGAAAATCCAGCAGGGAAATCTAGGCAGGATGGGCCAGATCCATGAACTAAATGCAACATTGTTCTGGACCAGGAGCAGCAGGCATGTTTTTTCCGTACTCAAGTTTACCTCCTTACACACTCAGTGAACTTAAATTCCTCCCCACAGCCACCCTCGTCTCACAACCTCCATGATCTTTGAGTCAATCAGGCTGGTTGTCAGGCAGAAATCCTGCTGAAAAAGTTTTAATTTATTCTGCTGTTCATTTTCTGTTTGAAAATACATTACTGCTACCCTTCTCCATCACCATGACGAATTCTCTTCATTGCCCTGGGCAAATATCAGGCCTGCAGTGTATCTTCTTGACATGTCGCAAAGTATTGTGGAGCTCATTTACACAGATGATGGGTGGTGGGCATCGTGGTTAGCACTGCTGCCTCACAGCGCCAAGGACCCAAGTTCAATTCCGACCTTGGGCAACTAAGTGGAGTTGGCACATTCTCCCCATGTCTGCATGAGTTTCCTCCGGGTGCTCTAGTTTTCTCCCACACTCCAAAGATGTGCAGGTTAGGTGAACTGACCATGCTAAATTGTCCCTCAATGTCCAATGTTTAGGTGGGGTTACAGATATAGAGCGGGCGAGTGAGTCTCGGTTGGGTGCTCTGTCGGAGGGTTGGTACAGGCTTGATAGGCCGAATGGCTTCCTTCTGCTGTGTTGGGATTCTATGACCTAATGAACTATATTCAATATTTTAACCAGTGGGATGTGGATGGGCACCACGATTATAGTTATATAATATGTATTATAGTTATGCATAGCCCAAGAGTACTGACTGCAAGAGCAAGGATTAGTTATGACCGGTACTTATGAATGTCAGAGATTTGAGAGTTAAAATCCCCAAAATGTCAAGTAGTGAGTCCGCATATCAGAAGTCTAATTTAATATCTTTGACCCATACCAGAAAATATGCTGAAATATTGTAAAATCAATTTGATTAATTAACAATCTTCAGAGAAGGGACCCCTGTCACCCTTTTGCAGACTGTCCTCCAACCACAACAATGGGCAATGCCATTTAGCTCATTCAGAATTCCATGCATCAATAGCAGCTGCTTGTAAATTGCACCACCCTCTGCACCCCCGCCCTCCACCTTGTATTTTGAAGACTTTCCAGAGTCCAAATTCTGTTTTTAAAAACAAGTGCTTTATTGTCTTTTCTATAACCACCTTACCTTCTCCCCACTGCATAATGAACTTTCCCTCTGGAGAAAATTGAATAATTCTGCTGTTGCAGTAGCCATCAGACACGTAGAAATTACCACGAGCTGGATCCACTGCCACATCAGTGGGCTGACAGAAATGGCGGCTGTCACTTCCTGGCTGAAAGGCTTGTCCAAGAACTAATAAATAGTCACCTCTAGGTCCCAGCTTGAAAACCTTTTTTTGGTGTAAAGAAGTAGAAACATTTGTCATGAGCTTAATTGTACACATTACACAGAACATATGAACTTATTAGAATATGATGTCTGAACACAATTATAAAACAAAACAATCTTTCACCATCACATAATTACTAATTATGAATGTATTTCTCAACATGACACTAAGCCAGTGGGACCTATAAAATCATTTTGAGCTGGATTCTCCACTCTGGTCCCTCGCTGGTGACAATATTGAGGGTTGCGCCCTGCATGAATTTTGATATAATTAGCAGCTTGGACACTTCATGCTCCAGCACCTCCTGCATGATGCTCCACCCCTCTTAGGCAGAAGTCTCACGAGCACAAATTAGTGCAAGTATTTAAAAGCGGGGCCTGGGTGCCATGGCTTCGGAGAGAGTGCACAAAACTAAGAAAACTCAAAAATCCTCAAACATTGCGGGGCTTGCTGGGTGGGCTGAAGGGGGGGGGGGGGGGGGGGGGGGGGGGGGGGGGGGCTGCCTGCACTGGGGGCAGTAGTGGGGAACAAGCTGGTGCCAAGTTTGTGACTCGGGTGTACCCTCGGGATCAGTGTTCAGACTGCCATTGTTGCAGTATGTGTTTTAAACGCACCCTTTTGGTTCTACTTACAGGCTCAGAGAGCCTCTGATCATCTGGGTTCCACCCAGGCTGCCTTCTGGACACCTTCATAACCCAGCTGTTTCATCAAGGGCATGGGCGTGGCAAAGCTCAATCGGGGGCCCACCAGGTGTTGGCACTCCTCAGATGGGCTGCCCCACTACAGAGGAAGCAGGGGGTCAGCAAAGTTCACCCCAACCAGAGGACACCGGCACTGTGGCCTTTGGAACACTACCTGTTTCTCTATCCCTCTCAGGGCAGATGCCTCACCTGTGAGCACCAGCCCTCAGGATCACCAACTATCTCCACCTGGTGAGGCTGGCAGCGCTGACTGCCTCTGCCACCACCTCCCAGATGCTGTTCAGGAAGGCAGGTCTGATTCTGCAGACCCCCCCCCCCCCCCCCCCCCCCCCCCGGGGAAGAGGGTCTCCCTCCTCTACTCACTGGCATGGAGCTGTGGGTCCACCTCGGACTCCCAAATCCGTGGGGCAGGTCTTCTGCGAGCCATCATCTTGGCTGAAGTGGAGCACTTAAAAACAGCTCCAGCTGTCAGGCTCTTTGGTGCCATTTCTGGATCTCGCGGTTTCAACGCCCGCTGGGCCAGAAATTGTTCTCAATTCATGCCAGTAGAGTGCTGGCCCATCATGTCTAACTCGCTTACCAAATAGTGGCCTCAATGGAAGTGTGATTTGCACGCTATTCTGTCCCTGCAGCAACACTTAGCCTCCCAAATGGAGAATACCGGCCTTCATCTGTATTTCTTTGAAAAGATTATGAAATGAAAACTGTGACTTTACCAAACTTGGACTCCTACCTGATGAAGTGCCACATCAGTTACCCAGAAGTTGTCATCTTTGTCTGTGCTAATACCATGGGGTAGATAGAAACTGCAATATCAAGAACAGATCATCAGGCAAAATCTTTATGTTCAACTGATTTGAACAACAAATGTATTTAGCAGCTTTGCTATTAATGACCCCAACATAGTAGTTACTTGGTTTCCAACAAACTGGTTGATTACTCGAGTTACAATTGGGCTAAATATCAGCAATTTTCATTCATCAAATAATCAGAGGCTGGCTACAAGTGCCATTGTTTTCTCCCCCTATAAAGCCGTCCCTCTACAGATCATTAAGGATATGTCAGTTGCTGAAATGTTTACCTGACTGCTAAAAATGCAGCATTTTTGTAGTAAAACATGGAAGAGAAAAATAGTTGAGAGCATTATACTTCTACATTTTATGTATGAAACGTTTTGTCAATATTGCACTGATTTGGGTCGAATATTCTGAAAAATATCTACAAGAAAGTTTGAAATGTATTTTCAACAAATGTTAGTGACTTTTCAGCGACTAACAACAATCTGCTTTCACTCAAACATCGACCACTGAAACTGGTATTTATTTTTAAGTTGGAGGGAAGTTGATTTCAGAAAGATTGTCGACTGCACTTCTGAAAATTTTTCAGTGATGTTATTTTCCTTATTCTCCCTCTTGTAAAGGCATGTCAGGGTGCAGTTACAAAGCTCTAATCATCCCTATTAACTTCATATTTGGAGCCTGGACAGTGAGTGTTATGTTGTGTTACAATCCCAGTTGATGTTCTAACTGGGCGGGAGATCTCAGAATACTGGCTCAAAACACTAACTTTTATTTCATTTTATAAAATGTGGAGGAACAGAGTTACGGGACCACCGAATTAGTTTTAACAAGAATTCTTTCACACAGATTTTAGGATGAACACGGATTACAAAGCAAATCTTAATCTACAATGGTCTCCTGAACACACACAATCACTTTTAAGAATAAGATGACTGTCGGCATATACACTTTCCACTCGGAACCCCAAGTGGAAAATTCAGCCCTATTACCAGTTCTCTCCATCTTTGACAAAGCGTTTCAGACTCGAAATGTTAGCTCCCTTCCCTCTCCATAGATAATGCCAGACCTGCTGAGATTGTCCAGTATTTTGTTTTTGTTTCAATTCCAGCATCCGCGTTAATTTGCTTTTATCGTTATAGTTAGCATCCTGCTGAGACTTTATTGAAAGAGTTTGATTCAATATTTTTAGATAGTCTATTTGAGTTAGGTAGGGAACATGAGTATAAGCTACGTAAGCAAGAGCTAGGTCAGATGTCAGAAGCTACACCGTTTTTAAAAAAATTTAGAGTACCCAATTTTCCAATTAAGGGGCAGTTTAGTATGGCCAATCCACCTACTCTGCACATCTTTGGGTTGTGTGGGTGAAACCCACGCAAACACAGGGAGAATGTGCAAACTCCACACGGACAGTGACACAGAGCCGGGAATGAACCTGGGACCTCAGCGCTGTGAGGCAGCAGTGCTAACCACTGCGCCACCACACTGCCCTTGAAGCTACACCTTTAAAAAAAACAATTCCAATATAAGGGCTAAATTGCATGGCCAATCCACCTATCCTGCACATCTCTTGGGTCGTGGGTGTGAGACCCACACAGATACAGGGAGAATGTGCAAACTCCAGACAGACAGTGAACCGGAGCCGGGATCAAACCTGGGTCCTCGCCGTGTGAGGCAGCAGTGCTAACCACTGTGCCAACGTGTTGTCCAGAGAAGCTACACCTTTCTAGAGTTGTAAACTCCAGGCTGCCAACTAGGGCAACAAAAGCAACATCACTGCGACCATCCAGAAGGGAGCGTGATTGTGTTCTAAGCTGCGGCTCTGATCTGTGCATGTAAGAAAGGTCACATATTCATAGTACCTCAAAATAGAGACAATCATCTCTTGTAACTTTTGTTGTCACCTTCAGAGGTTGGAGAGGAATTTTCCAAAATTTTTGTTCTCCAAAATTGGCCTCGGGTTTATTTATTTGTTTTTCTTTCTATGCTGAGATAACATGGATGACTGCCGATGGGAGCTGGTGGATTAGGGTCTTGGTGTACATAAATTGCAGCAGCATATGGACAGATAGGATAGACCAGTTAGTCGTTTTATGCCCACGATTCTCTCGGGTTTGTGTGTCTCTAACAGTATATTTGAATTCTCAATAAAAGAGTAAGTGTAAAAAATTAGCAAAATCATGCAATGAACAGAATTATTGAATGACAATGATAAACAGAGCTTGATTGGCAATCTAATTTTCCTGATCGTTCAGAAAAACAAAGTCATCATCAGTTCTTCAAGCCAGAGTGCCAAAGGTATTTCAGTTTAAAATGTATGGTTGCAAAACTCAATCAGTGATTCTAAGAATTATGCGAGGACCCTGACCTCTGGGATTGTGAACTTTCCAGGGTCAAAACAAGTTTCCTGTAAAAATTGGATGTGTGTGTGACCAGCACCCTCTCCGCATGTGGAAGATGCTGGGAAGTCTGGCGCAGCAGCCCAGGACTGGCAGAAGGAAGGGGGTGGGGGACATCACCAGCCTCCCATCACCCACAAAACAAATAATTGGAGCCCTTGCAGCTCCTACTCTTCAAAACTTCCACAATATTATTGTAAATTCTTCAGAGGCCCAAACATTCACACAATTAAACTTTAGCTTTCATCGTGCTTGGATTTGGGAAAATGTGCAGTTCTGTTACTTCAGATTGTTATATAGGAAGGATTTCTCCGACCCCCACCCCGCCGGGTCGGTGAATCGGCAGCGGGCTGCGAGAATCGCGCCACGTTGGCCCGATGGCCGGGACGCGATTCTCCGCAGAGTGGAGAATCGGCACCACTGGGGCTGGCATGGTCGGCATGGCTCCTGTCGGGGTATGCGGCGACTCTCCGGCACAGGGCGGCAAGGGCCAGCACACCAATTCTCCGGCCCGGATGGGCCGAGCGGCCGTCAACAAAAAGCCGAGTCCCGCCGGCGCTGTTCTAACGTCCTCTGAGCCGGCGGGACCTCAGCGTTGAAGGGGGGACTGTGAGTGGGTGGGGGGGGGGGGGGGTGCTCCGTAGTGGCATGGCCCGCGATCAGGGACCACCGATCTGCGGGCCGGTCTCTCTGTCGGGTGGCCTCCTTTCCTCTGTGCCGGCTCCTGTAGCCCTGCGGCGTCGGGGCCGGTGCGGGGAAGAAGGCCACTGCGCATGCTCTAGTTGGCACCGGGCCAACTGCGCATGCGCAGACCCCGCAGCGCCGGGTTCACGCAGGGATCAGCAGCTGGAGTGGTGTGGGCTGCTCCAGCGCCGTGCTACCCCACTGCGGCCCGGAGAATCGGGTCTCTGAACGGGTACCGACGCCGGGTGGAAGACACACTGGGTGGAATTCTCCGCTCCCCACGCCGGGTGGGAGAATTGCGGGAGGGCCAGGCGACTCACGACACGCCCCCCGCGATTCTCCCAGTCCCCGCTCGGAAGAATCGCCGCTCGCCGTTTTTCACGGCGACCGGCGATTCTCCGGCCCAGATGGGCCGAGCGGCCTGACGTTCCCGACCGGTTCCCAATGACGGCAACCACACCTGCTCGCTGAACATGGGCGCCAAATGCTGGTTTGAGGCTTGTGGGGGGCGGAGAGGGGAGTGAGCACCACGGCCGTGCTCGGGAGGGGACTGGCCCGCAATCGGTGCCCACCGATCGTCGGGCCGGCGTCTCAAAGCGACGCACTCATTCCCCTCCGCCGCCCCGCAAGATCAAGCCGCCACATCTTGCGGGGCAGCGGAGGGGAAGACGGCAACCGCGCATGCGCGGGTTTGAGCCGTCAGCCGTTGTGACATGAGCCGCGCATGCGCGGGTTGGAGCCGCCCAACCTGCGCAGCTGATGTCACTTAGGCGCCGCCATCGCGTCATTGTCGGCGTGCCGCCTTGACGCAAGCATCAAGGCCCAGCGGCCGAGAGTTGCGGAGCGCCGCTCCTAGCCCCCCGGGTGGGGTGAATAAGGTGAGAGGAGCGGCCTCCGAGGCCGTCGTGAAACTCAGCCGAGTTCACGGCGGCCTTCCCGATTTATCGCGGGAGCGGAGAATTCCGCCCACCATTTTTACGCCGGCGTCGGCACTCAGCCGCCCAATGGGAGAGTCCCGCATATAGTTTCTTGCAGACTTTGACAACTGACTGTTTTTGGGTTGTCACCTTTCAACACCACAAAGTATTATTGAAACCAAGAGCCCTGTTGTTGGAAAGAGTTCCAAAAACATCAGTTGCAAAGAAGAGTCATATTGGATTCAAAACGTTAACTCTGTTTTTCTCTTTCCACACACGCTGCTAGATCTGCTAAGTATTTTTCCAGCACTTTCTGGTTTAGTTTCAGATTTCCAGCATTTATAGTATTTTGCTTTTATAACAATTACTGCCCGTAAAAGTCCTATCTTCTGTGGGTTTTAAATTTAAATCCAGTTGCCTTGCATTTGTTTTCAACTCTTGAAGTACATTTGAATCTAGATTATCCTATATGAGTAGTTTACAATGTTCTGTAGAGGGGTACTAGTATTGGCACAAACTTCCTGCTTTTTAGGCAATATATGGAAATAATTCGTTAGACAATGGATTTTCTTCCATGTTAATATTCTAGCACTTATCTAGCACATTCTTCTCAGTTAGGAAATTATAAATTATTGGCTTGGGTGATTGTATTGACAAATATTGCAGAGTAGCAGCAACATTTTATTAGAGACCAAGTCCATAAGTGAAACGATAGAAGAATAGTTTGAGATAACACTCACAATCATATGTACTTACATATTTGCTCCCACGGCATTAAGCACTTTCACACTGGCTGGGTCCAAAGTGAGAATAGTGTTATACTGAATTGGTCCAATACCTTGGGGCTGATATATATGCTTCTTGTCAAAAGAACTAAGTGGAAGAAAACATGAGTAAATAATTACTATTAGTAAAATGTAACATTTCCATTTAACCATTGTCATATGGGAGTACCTTTAAGAAATGGGTGTTTGTCAGTGATGTCAGAGAGCGGGTGGAGCTGGACTGTCTGTCAGCTTTTTACTTTTTTCGTTTTAGGCTGTTTGCTGCAGAGTGTGTTTTAGTTTTGTTTTCAGTGTTGGAGCTGAAGCCAGACAGGTGTACTGTTGATCTCTCTGCCATGAAAAGACTATCTCTTCATCACTTGGTGAATTCAGAATTATAATTGTTCTCAGTAGTGAATGTAAACCTAATGTGCTTCTGTTAAAAGGTGTTTCTTAAGTCTTCTGGATGTTGTTTTGGAAGTTGTTAAGGAGTACTTAGTGTTGTATTCTTTGAGGGTTGTATTTGCATTTATGGTTGCTAAGATGTTCACTGTATGTTTTAAAAAGGTTAACTTGAGTTAATAGAATAAACATTGTTTTGCTTTGAAAAAAATACTTTTCCATTTCTCCCCATACCACAATCTATTAAAAGTTGTGGGTCAGGTGAACTCCATGGTACACTTTGGGGTTCTCTAAACCCTGGCCCATAACACCATACTGAATGTGATAACCATCTCCTAATGCACCAAAAGTCTTTTCTCTTCCCCAAACAGGTTAAAGGTCTGAAGCCGACAACCTAACTTTGTAAATCTTGCTGACAGGAGTAATAATGCCCAGGATAAAGTAATCATAAATTAGTTTAATGGTATATCAATGTAGCATCAGATTGGTTGAGGTCTGGGATTCGCAAGTTATTATATGTATCGCCAAAATAGAAGCATTCACCTGACAGGCATACATGGTGGGAAGGGGAAGGTGAAGAAGAGAGATGAGTTTGGAGGTAATTGTAACACCCTTACCATGGGTGAGCTTTACTGCTGCTATCCTTGAAAGCAATGCAACTACACCCTCTCTCGAAAGCATCCATCACCCCCGTGATGCAATGATTTGGTGATGCCAGCATAATGTCATCTGTTTCATCTCCTTGGAAGGACCAGATTCAAAAATGTGCATGGTCACTGCAGCTTTTATAGCCAAGTAAAGGCCTCATCAATGATTCCTATAGACTCCTGGTTGGTCCTCAATGAGGGCAGATGAGTCAGCAACCACCTGCCCGGACAGGTGCAGTCTTTTGTGACACTGATAGTCGGAGATGTTCATGTAGCTTTGCTATTGGCAGCAGATCTTCTGCAGATGGTTTTGTCTTTGTTGCCCACTTGTCCCTTGTTTCTACCCCTGCTCTGCGTGGAGTTTGCACATTCTCCCTGTGTCTGGTTGGGTCTCACCCCCACAACCCAAACACGTGCAGGATAGGTGGATTGGCACGCTAAATTGCCCCTTAATTGGAAAAAGTTTAAAAATGAATGAATAAAGGTTCTGCTCCCCTGTATCCCTGCGGCCCAAGGGTCTGCCTCTGCACCTGCAGATGCTGCTTCTGGTCGTTAGTCAATCCAATTTCCTGTAATGTCCTTCCTTCTTTTTGGAATGTGCAGTCTTTCCAAACCTTACTCTTCACGGCACGGTGGCAGAGTGGTTAGCATTACTGCCTCATAATTCCAGGGTCTCATGTTGAATTCCTGCCTCGGGTGACTGTGTGTGGAGTTTGCATGTTCTCCCTGTGTCTGCGTGCGTTTCCTCCGGGTGCTCCGGTTTCCTCCCACAGTCGAAAGATGTGCAGGTTAGATGGATTGGTCATGCTAAATTGCCCCTTAGTGTCCAAAATGTTAGAAGGGGTTACTGGGATAGGGTGGAAGCATAGGCGTAAGTAGGGTGCTCTTTCCAAGGGCCGGTACAGTCTTGATGGGCCAAATGGCCTCCTTCTGCACTGTAGATTCTATGATATATGATCATAAACCCAGGAAGCCATAAAAAGAGCGACCTGTCCATGCTCAACACACCAAAATGCTCTGCCCAAGAATGAAGCAATATGGCAAATAGTTCTCCGAGCTATGTTGCCGTGAATGAGAGTCATGTATCAACCCTCCCTCTTGCTACTGTACTACCATTCTGACTTGCCTACAAGTGTTTGCACCTTCTTCTACCTATCTTGGTTGAGAAGCAGTATGCACCCAATGCCTTAAAAAGAAAAACATAAAATTGGCTCTTAAATAAACTGACAAGATGTTTGTTAATAGTCAAAACTAGCCATTTATCAATTTCTACTTGACTGCCTCCTCTGGTTGTCAGGAATTTTTTTTAACTTTGAGCCCGTCAGTTACACATCATGACACCTCAATGCCAAACTCGGGCATGTTTAAGCAAATGCTTGCCCTTGTTCCCACCATCTCATTCTGCTAAAAATCCCACCCTCTCTGACTTCACTTCCTTGTGTTTATGGTTACAAATTCTCACTATCAATTAGCTTCAACTATTGTGCTATTAAGATGGCAGCAGAATAGTTATTGCTAACTGTACTGAATCTGCCTTATTAGAGGTTTTACAATGGCGATGAAACTTACTTTAAGTTGCACTTAACAACCTGCAAGTACTACAGGTCATAACCTTGAACATGTTTTCAACTTGTAAATAACATTTTATAGTCACTAGGGCAGACTTTTTCTGAAGTACGGTGATGTCAAAATCTAATAACACCAGTGTAGCATGATTGTTTTTACTGATACTTGGGATTTTTTGAGTTTCTCCCTGTTTGATGACTAGATGATCAACAGCAGATTAAGACACAGATCCTCTGGCCAATGTTGATGATGCACACATTTGCTGCAACTGGAGATGATTATTGTGCTTAGTGTTAGGCTGTCATGCGTGATCGTCATGTGTGCGGACGAGCCAGTGACGGGTGGTGCAGACGAGCCAGTGACGGGTGGTGCGGACGAGCCAGTGAAGGGTGGTGCGGGCAAGTGAGCGATGGTGGTGCGGGCGAGCGAACAATGTTTGGTGCGTGCGAATGAGTGAGCGATGGGTGGTGCGTGCATCTGCACGATGAACGTATTGCGTAATGAACGATGGGCAGTGTGTGCATCTGCGCGATGGGGGGCTGCGAGAGCGATGGGGGCTGCGAGAGCGATGGGGGGGCTGCGAGAGCGATGGGGCCTGCGAGAGCGATGGGGGGGCTGCGAGAGCGATGGGGGGTCTGCAAGAGCGATGGGGGGCTGCGAGCGCGATGCGGGGCTGCGAGAGCGATGGGGGGGGGCTGCGAGAGCGATGGGGGGCCTGCGAGAGCGATGGGGGCCTGCGAGCGCGATGGGGGCGTGGGAGAGCGATGGGGGGGCTGCGAGAGCGATGGGGGCCTGCGAGAGCGATGGGGGGCCTGCGAGAGCGATGGGGGGCCTGCGAGAGCGATGCGGGGCTGCGAGAGCGATGGGGGCCTGCGAGAGCGATGGGGGGGGGGCTGTGAGAGCGATGGGGGCCTGCGAGAGCGATGGGGGGGGCTGCGAGCGCAATGCGGGGCTGCGAGAGCGATGGGGGGGCTGCGAGAGCGATGGGGGCCTGCGAGAGCGATGGGGGGGGGCTGCGAGCGCGATGCGGGGCTGCGAGAGCGATGGGGGCCTGCGAGAGCGATGGGGGCCTGCGAGAGCGATGGGGGCCTGCGAGAGCGATGGGGGCCTGCGAGAGCGATGGGGGCCTGCGAGAGCGATGGGGGCCTGCGAGAGCGATGGGGGGCCTGCGAGAGCGATGGGGGCCTGCGAGAGCGATGGGGGCCTGCGAGAGCGATGGGGGGCCTGCGAGAGGGATGGGGGCCTGCGAGAGCGATGGGGGCCTGCGAGAGCGATGGGGGCCTGCGAGAGCGATGGGGGGCCTGCGAGAGTGATGGGGGCCTGCGAGAGCGATGGGGGGGCTGCGAGAGCGATGGGGGCCTGCGAGAACGATGGGGGCCTGCGAGAGCGATGGGGGCCTGCGAGAGCGATGGGGGGCCTGCGAGAGCGATGGGGGGCCTGCGAGAGCGACGGGGGGGCTGCGAGAGCGATGGGGGGCTGCGAGCGCGATGTGGGGCTGCGAGAGCGATGCGGGGCTGCGAGAGCGATGGGGGCCTGCGAGAGCGATGGGGGGGCTGCGAGAGCGATGGGGGCCTGCGAGAGCGATGGGGGGGGCTGCGAGAGCGATGGGGGCCTGCGAGAGCGATGGGGGCCTGCGAGAGCGATGGGGGGCCTGCGAGAGCGATGGGGGCCTGCGAGAGCGATGGGGGGGCTGCGAGAGCGATGGGGGCGTGGGAGAGCGATGGGGGGGCTGCGAGAGCGATGGGGGGGCTGCGAGAGCGATGGGGGCGTGGGAGAGCGATGGGGGCCTGCGAGAGCGATGGGGGGCTGCGAGAGCGATGCGGAGCTGCGAGCGCGATGCGGGGCTGCGAGAGCGATGGGGGGCTGCGAGCGCGATGTGGGGCTGCGAGAGCGATGCGGGGCCTGCGAGAGGGATGGGGGCCTGCGAGAGCGATGGGGGGCCTGCGGGAGCGATGGGGGGCCTGCGAGAGGGATGGGGGCCTGCGAGAGCGATGGGGGGCCTGCGAGAGCGATGGGGGCCTGCGAGAGCGATGGGGGGCGTGGGAGAGCGATGGGGGGCTGCGAGAGCGATGGGGGCGTGGGAGAGCGATGGGGGCCTGCGAGAGCGATGGGGGGCTGCGAGAGCGATGGGGGCCTGCGAGAGCGATGGGGGCCTGCGAGAGCGATGGGGGGCCTGCGAGAGCGAAGGGGGCCTGCGAGAGCGATGGGGGCCTGCGAGAGCGATGGGGGGCCTGCGAGAGGGATGGGGGCCTGCGAGAGCGATGGGGGCCTGTGAGAGCGATGGGGGCCTGTGAGAGCGATGGGGGCCTGCGAGAGCGATGGGGGGCCTGCGAGAGCGATGGGGGCCTGCGAGAGCGATGGGGGCCTGCGAGAGCGATGGGGGGCCTGCGAGAGGGATGGGGGCCTGCGAGAGCGATGGGGGCCTGCGAGAGCGATGGGGGCCTGCGAGAGCGATGGGGGGCCTGCGAGAGTGATGGGGGCCTGCGAGAGCGATGGGGGGGCTGCGAGAGCGATGGGGGGGCTGCGAGAGCGATGGGGGCCTGCGAGAACGATGGGGGCCTGCGAGAGCGATGGGGGCCTGCGAGAGCGATGGGGGGCCTGCGAGAGCGATGGGGGGCCTGCGAGAGCGACGGGGGGGCTGCGAGAGCGATGGGGGGCTGCGAGCGCGATGGGGGGCTGCGAGAGCGATGGGGGGCTGCGAGAGCGATGGGGGCCTGCGAGAGCGATGGGGGGCTGCGAGAGCGATGGGGGCCTGCGAGAGCGATGGGGGGGGCTGCGAGAGCGATGGGGGCCTGCGAGAGCGATGGGGGCCTGCGAGAGTGATGGGGGCCTGCGAGAGCGATGGGGGGCCTGCGAGAGCGATGGGGGCCTGCGAGAGCGATGGGGGGGCTGCGAGAGCGATGGGGGGCGTGGGAGAGCGATGGGGGGGCTGCGAGAGCGATGGGGGGGCTGCGAGAGCGATGGGGGCGTGGGAGAGCGATGGGGGCCTGCGAGAGCGATGGGGGGCTGCGAGAGCGATGCGGAGCTGCGAGCGCGATGCGGGGCTGCGAGAGCGATGGGGGGGCTGCGAGAGCGATGGGGGGCCTGCGAGAGCGATGGGGGGCCTGCGAGAGGGATGGGGGCCTGCGAGAGCGATGGGGGGCCTGCGAGAGCGATGGGGGGCCTGCGAGAGGGATGGGGGCCTGCGAGAGCGATGGGGGGCCTGCGAGAGCGATGGGGGCCTGCGAGAGCGGTGGGGGGGCTGCGAGAGCGATGGGGGGCGTGGGAGAGCGATGGGGGGGCTGCGAGAGCGATGGGGGCGTGGGAGAGCGATGGGGGCCTGCGAGAGCGATGGGGGGCTGCGAGAGCGATGGGGGGGCTGCGAGAGCGATGGGGGGCGTGGGAGAGCGATGGGGGGGCTGCGAGAGCGATGGGGGCGTGGGAGAGCGATGGGGGCCTGCGAGAGCGATGGGGGGCTGCGAGAGCGATGCGGGGCTGCGAGCGCGATGCGGGGCTGCGAGAGCGATGGGGAGGCTGCGAGAGCGATAGGGGGGCTGCGAGAGCGATGGGGGCCTGCGAGAGCGATGGGGGGCCTGCGAGAGCGATGGGGGGCCTGCGAGAGCGATGGGGGGCCTGCGAGAGCGATGGGGGGCCTGCGAGAGCGATGGGGGGCCTGCGAGAGCGATGGGGGGCCTGCGAGAGCGATGGGGGGCCTGCGAGAGCGATGGGGGCCTGCGAGAGCGATGGGGGGCCTGCGAGAGCGATGGGGGCGTGGGAGAGCGATGGGGGCCTGCGAGAGCGATGGGGGGCCTGCGAGAGCGATGGGGGGCCTGCGAGAGCGATGGGGGGCCTGCGAGAGCGATGGGGGCGTGGGAGAGGGATGGGGGGCTGCGAGAGCGATGGGGGGGCTGCGAGAGCGATGGGGGCGTGGGAGAGCGATGGGGGCCTGCGAGAGCGATGGGGGCGTGGGAGAGCGATGGGGGCGTGGGAGAGCGATGGGGGGCCTGCGAGAGCGATGGGGGGCTGCGAGAGCGATGGGGGCGTGGGAGAGCGATGGGGGCCTGCGAGAGTGATGGGGGGCCTGCGAGAGCGATGGGGGCGTGGGAGAGCGATGGGGGCCTGCGAGAGCGATGGGGGGCCTGCGAGAGCGATGGGGGGCCTGCGAGAGCGATGGGGGGCCTGCGAGAGCGATGGGGGCGTGGGAGAGGGATGGGGGGCTGCGAGAGCGATGGGGGGGCTGCGAGAGCGAGGGCGTGGGAGAGCGAGGGCGTGGGAGAGCGAGGGCGTGGGAGAGCGAGGGCGTGGGAGAGCGATGGGGGGCCTGCGAGAGCGATGGGGGGCTGCGAGAGCGATGGGGGCGTGGGAGAGCGATGGGGGCCTGCGAGAGCGATGGGGGGCCTGCGAGAGCGATGGGGGGCCTGCGAGAGCGATGGGGGGCCTGCGAGAGCGATGGGGGGCCTGCGAGAGCGATGGGGGGCCTGCGAAAGCGATGGGGGGGCTGCGAGAGCGATGGGGGCCTGCGAGAGCGATGGGGGCCTGCGAGAACGATGGGGGCCTGCGAGAACGATGGGGGCCTGCGAGAGCGATGGGGGCTTGCGAGAGCGATGGGGGCCTGCGAGAGCGATGGGGGCCTGCGAGAGCGATGGGGGGGCTGCGAGAGCGACGGGGGCGTGGGAGAGCGATGGGGGCCTGCGAGAGCGATGGGGGCCTGCGAGAGCGATGGGGGCGTGGGAGAGCAATGGGGGCCTGCGAGAGCGATGGGGGCCTGCGAGAGCGATGGGGGGGGGGGGGGCTGCGAGAGCGATGGGGGCGTGGGAGAGCGATGGGGGCCTGCGAGAGCGATGGGGGCGTGGGAGAGCGATGGGGGCCTGCGAGAGCGATGGGGGCCTGCGAGAGCGATGGGGGCCTGCGAGAGCGATGGGGGCCTGCGAGAGCGATGGGGGCCTGCGAGAGCGAACGATGGGTGTGTCAGTGAACGGATGGGTGAAGGGAATGGATAGAACCAGGTAGTCAGGTTGGGGATAGTCATGATTGGAGTGACAACTGGGTTGGGTCAGAGGTTGTGCTGGTGGTGGGAAGTGAAAGTCGGATCAGGAGGTGATGGGGGGAGGTGGCTGGTGCTGTTGATTCTCGCAAACTTCCATTGCTCTCGCAGCCTTCCCCATCGCTCTCGCAGCCTCCACATCGCTCTCGCAGCCTCCACATTTGCTCATCTTAGTTATGGGGGCAAGTGGAGGTGAGGGAGTGCTGCTGGCTGTACTGCTCAGTTTAGTTATTTTAAAAAATAAATTTAGTGACCGCAATTCATTTTTCCAATTAAGGGGCAGTTTAGCGTGGCCAATTCACCTACCCTGCGCATCTGTGGGTCGTGGGGGCGAAACCCATGTAAACATGGGGAAAATGTGCAAACTCCACACGGACAGTGACCCAGGGCTGGGATTGGACCTACATTTAATTCAAAAACCTACAACTGGGGCGGCACAGTGGCACACTGGTTAGCACTGCTGCCTCACAGCTCCAGGGAACCGGGTTCAATTCCAGTCTTGGGTGACTGTCTGTGTGGAGTTTGCACTTTCTCTTGTGTATGCGTGGGTTTCCTCCGGGTGCTCTGGTTTCCTCCCACAGTTCAAAGATGTGCGGGTTAGGTGGATTGGCCATACTAAATTGTCCCTTAGCATCAAAAAGGTTTGGTGGGGTTATTGGGATGGTGCTCTTTCCAGACTCAATGGGCCGAATGGCTTCTTTCTGCACTTTAAATTCTGTGATTCTATGAACTCCCTTACCAACAGTGCTGTGGATGTACCTACACCTCAGCACTGCAGCAGTTCAAGAAGCCAGCTCGTCACCACCTTCTCAAGGGCAATTAGGGATGGGCAATAAATGCTGGCCTAGCCAACGATATGCACATCCCGTATTAATTCAAAATAAATCACCACCCCTGACCACTGTGGTACTGTAGTATAAGGGGTCATAGGATAATTGAGTGCATATCTTCAGTATAGAGAGAAGAAACCTTCTTTGTGATCCTGAACCAGGGTTCTTCACTCTTTAGCAGGAAAGCTTGCACTGATTTCCAACTGATCGGCAGAGTAGGGGAAACAGAAAGCCAAGATCAGCCTAAAAACCTCAGAACTAAATTTCTACACCTGTTCACAGGACTAGGAAAGTTGAAGACAGCATACCACAACCTGAAATGAAGCCACCGTATCTCTTTTATCCAGAAAATTCATCATCCATTCTTGCTAAAGATAATTATAGAGTTATAGAATCACTAGGGTGCAGGAGGCCATTTGACCCATCGAGTCTGAACCTTGCCTAGGCCCACACCCCCACACCATATCACTGTAATGCATTAACTCCCTAATTTTGCTACCGGAGCAGATAATCTCACATTTACCCACATTATATTGCGTCTTCCATGCATATGCCCACTCACTCAGCCTATCCAAATCCTCTGCATCCTTCGCACAGCTCACCCTCCCATCAAACTTTATATCATCTGCAAATTTGGAGATAATACATTTAGTTCCCTTGTCCAAATCATTAATATATAATGTGAACAGTTGGGGTCCTAGCTCAAATCCCCACAGTACCCAATAGTCACTGCCTGCCAATCGGAAAAAGATACATTTATTCCAACGTTTTGCTTTCTGTTTGCTAAACAGCTTTCTTTCCATCTCAAGACGCAACCGGCAATCCTATGCATTTTAACATAGTAACCTATGTGAGACCATGTCAAAATCCTTCTGAAACTCTAAATAAGCCACATCCACCGGTTCTCCCTGATCAACTTGACTAGTTACGTTTTCAAAGAAATCTAGTAGATTTGTCAAGCATGATTCCCTTTCGTAAATCCATACTGACCTTGTCTGATTATACCACTGCTTTCCAAATGCTGTGCTATGAAATCCTTGATAATGGATCTAGTAACTTCTCTACCACTCACGTTAGGCTCACTGGTCTATAGTTCCCTGTTTTCTCTCCACCTCCCTTTTTGAATAGCAGGATTATATTGGCTACCCTCCAATCTATAGGAACCATTCAAGAGTCCGTAGAACTTTGGAAAATGATAACCAATGGATCTACTATTTCTAGGACCACTTTTTTTAAGGACTCTGTGATGAAGATTATCTGGTCCTGGAAATTTATCCATCTTAAATCCCATTAATTTACCCCTAAACCATTTATTTACTAATAACAATTTCCTTCAGCTCATCACTGAAACTGGTGTTTCTCAGAACTTCCGATACATTATTCATGTCTTCCTTTGTGAAGACAGAAGCAAAGTACAAATTTAGTTCCTCGGCCATTTCTTTGATCTCAGTTATGAATTCCTCTGTTTCTCACTGTAAGAGGCCTATATTTGTTTTTATTAATCTTTTTCTCTTTTCATTTGCAGTCAGTTTTTATGTTCCCCGCTAGCTTACATTCATATTGTATTTTCCCCTTCTCAATCAATCCCTTGCTCTGCCTTTGCTGAACTTTAAACTGTTCCCAATCCTCAAGTCTATTGCTTTTTCTTGCTAATTTGTATGCCTCTTCTTTGAATCTAATCCTATCTCTAATCTTCTTGTAAGCCATGGTTTGGTTACAGTTCCCTTTCTACTTTTGTATCAAATAGGAATAAATAACTTTTGGAGTTCACCTATTCATTCCTCGAATGCCTGCCATTGCCTGTCCACTATCCTTCCTTTCAATAATGTTTCCCAGTGCATCATTACCAGCTCCTGCCTCATACCATCATAGTTACCTTTCTTGAGGTTCAGGGCACAGGTCTCAGAATCAACGACCTCACTATCTACCTTGATAAAGAATTCTATCATATTATGGTCACTCATCCCCAAGGGTTCTATCACAATTAGGTTGCTAGCTGATCCTTTCTCATTGCACAACACTCAGTCCAAGATGGCCTGTTCCCTTGTTGGTTCCTCAACATATTGGCCTAGAAAACCATCCTGTATACACTCCAGAAATTCCTCCTCTTTTTAAAAATTTGTTTATGGGACGTGAGCCTCGCAGGCGTGATCAGCATTTATTGCCCATCCATAATTGCCCTTGAGGGGGCAGTTAAAAGCCAACCCCATTGCTGTGGGTATGGAGGCACAGGTAGGCCATACCAGGTAAGGATGGCAGATTTCCTTCGCTAAAGGTCATTAGTGACCCAGATGGGTTTTTACAACAATCGACAATGGTTTCATGGTCATCATTAGATTTTTAATTCCAGATTTTTATTGAATTCAGATTTCAACATCTGCAGCAGCAGGATTTGAACCTGGGTCCCCAAGGCACTACTCTGGGTCTCTTGTTTACTAGTCCAG
The DNA here is from genome assembly GCF_902713615.1 of Scyliorhinus canicula. NCBI lineage: Eukaryota > Metazoa > Chordata > Chondrichthyes > Carcharhiniformes > Scyliorhinidae > Scyliorhinus > Scyliorhinus canicula. The sequence goes on from NC_052153.1 coordinate 122,390,548, forward strand.
TGACAATACCACTATGCCACCACCTCCCCTGCTGTGATTAATTTGATTTACCCAATGTAAAGGCAGATTAAATTCACCCATAATACAGATGTACCTTTATCACATGCATCTCTGATTTCCTGTCTGTTTTTCACAACATTACCACTGCAGTTTGGTGGTCTGTACACCACCTCTACAAATGTTTTCTACCCCATGGTATTTCTTAACTCAACCAACACAGATTCCATATCATCTGTGCTAATATATTTTCTCAATATTGGACCAATATCTTCTTTAATCAACAATGCAACTCCACCATTGTTTCCTTTCTGTCTGTCCTTCCTAAAAACTGAATAACCCTCAATGTTTTATTCCCATCCTTGGTCACCTTGGAGCCATGTCACTGTAATCCCAACTATATCATACCCCTTCACATCTATCTGGCAACCGATTCATCAATTTTATTTCGAATGCTCCTGCGTTCAGGTACAAAGCCTCAAGGCTAGTCCTTTTAACGTTCCTTGTACTGCCCTGACTTTTTTTTTTACAGTGTCATTATCTGACACAGGCCCTTAATTTCTCTGCCTATCACTTCTCTTTTTCTCCTTGCTGTTTTTCTCTTGTTCTTGATGACCTAGGTTTCTGGCCTTTGGGAAATTCAGCCTGCATCAACTCTAAGCCTCCTCCTCAAAGTCCACTTCTCGAGGAGATTCTTGCCATTTCCTGCCAAGCAAACCAAGTCTCTATATACCAACCTCATCTTGCTGGATCATCATCAACTTTCAAAGAATTCTGCAATGCGTACTTCAGTTGACTGAACCAGCCTGAACTATAACTCTTTATGAAGAAACCCTCATGGGACTCTGCTTTTTGGGACTCTGCCTTTCTAGACTCTGGCAATCATGTGAACTAATGGTATCTTTCTCTTTTATTAATTGCTATGAAAGCTCCTACTCCTATCTTCTTCTCGTGTGCTTGTGTATGTACATGAAGTGTGACCATTCCTCAGGTTTGAATGTATGAATAAATTTGACTTCTAATTTAACCCTAAAGAGAGTTTGCTACAAGTCACTTTAATTATTTTTTTTAGATGTTTCCAATTAAAGGGAAATTTCACGTGGCCAATCCAACTACCCTGCACATCTTTGGGTGTGGGGGTTAGACCCACGCAGACATGGGGAGAATGTGTAAACTCCACATGGCCAGTGACCTGGGGCCAGGATCAAAACCAGGTCCTCAGTGCCGTGAGGTAGCAGTGCACCACCCTGCTGCCCCCGTCACTTTAAAAGTTGACCTAACAAACAGAAGCTTTGAAGGAAACAAGCCACAGCCAATTAAAATAATTAAAACATCTCTGCTGACAGTGAGAAAATGTTCAGGTTTGCTTCATCTCATTTCTGTAACACTAGATTAACATTCAAGCACAGCCCGAGAGAAATTACAACTGGTGAGGGTCTATCAAGTTAGATACAGAGTAGACATTTTGTAAAATCAGAGGTGATAAGCAGGGACCAGGTGAATGACCAATCAGGTCAGGAATGTGAGTGTAAAGAACTTGATTGTGATTCTCCTAAATATGATGAATACTAAAAACCTTATTCTCCACGTTTTAACCAAAGCCCTATCCAACAAAATGACAACATATTCAGTGATCAAGATAGATAAGCTGGGACTGTCTTCCATACAGCAGAGGAATTTAATAAGGGCATTCCATTATGTTTTGATAGAGTAAATAAGAAGAAACTTCTCATCCACTGGCAGGAAGAATGTAAGTAAACTGGCAAAAGAATCAGAGGGGATAGGACGTAATTATTTTTTCCTGCAGCTAGTTATGATCTAAAATGCACTGTCAGAAAGGATGAAGTTCAGAAATAAATGAAAATTGGATTTTTACTTTGAAAAGGCAAAATATGCAGAATTATAGGAAAACAGCAGTCCAGTGGGACTATTTGGATAGATCTTTCAAAGAGCCAGCACTAGTGCAATGGACTGAATGGCCTCCTTTTGTACTGTATGAATCCATTAAAACAATAAGCTTGTATTAAGATTGCAACACTCTGTAGAATGCATTTTTATTCATATCTCGAGCACTGGACTGCTCTTACAGTAGGTAAGAGAAATGTCTGCACACCAAAACATTAAACTACAAGTATCTGTTCACAGTCGACTTACGTACTTCTCATCCCACACATGGTTTCCTCTGTGAAAAATGACTAGGTTATTTTTGGAATCCAGTGCAACTCCAGAAACTTGGCCCAGCTTCAGTTTTTCTCCAGGCCACTCAGTTGCTTCTTCCAAGTGCAAGACTACAAATTGGGAAGAAAAAAAATAGCAATTAATATGAGCTGCCTTATTTTTTTTTAAACATAAAATTAATGTGTCAGTATTTATTTTTGGCATAGAGAAACAATTGTGTGCATTCCATTATCACACATGAAAAACATTTTAAAAAAATACTGGGAACAATGGTGAATTTCTGTAATGCAGTACTTAAAATAATCTGTCAGTTTGTTAATTCCTTCAGTAATTCAAACTGAGCAGCATTAGTTCAATATACAAGATACAAAATGGCTGAATTACAAAGTCTATTGATAGTTTTGTAATCTGCTGGTGGCTGCCTGACATTTGTCAAAAGTGAAATCAGTAAAAATTAATGATAGCCGCCAAATCCTAAAATATACCTGATTAAAATGCTGTTTGAAGTTAACTTCATAGTCACGATTTTTCAATGCCTTCAGAAATACCTTAGGGCGACATCTGAACCTAAATGCCAGAATGCACTGATTGGGAATGGCCAGTGAATGCAGAGTCAGGAGGAAGTTCCTTCATTTTAATAACCGTGGCAGCTGTCTGCACAGCTGGGGGCGGATATCAGAAGCCTGACAACCAATGAAGGGTGCAAAATGTGACAAAGGTGACTATCCTTTGTAAAGCGAGAGGAGGTGCCAGAACTAGCCTTTCAGCATGTTGGGGTTGGCAGGCACCCACGGCTCACACTGAATGGTACCATGTAAAAGAAATAATCTTGAAACCCACCACCAGAATCTGTACCGACTGGTCACAACTTGATACTTATACCTCAAAATAAATGTTCCACCCTTGCCCTGGGAGGATTATCAATTGCTATTTATCAGATATCTTTTTAGTAGGGCTCATGGAGAGAGGCAGCAAACATGATGGCAGTTGCTGAAAACACTGCTCTTTACCATAAGTGAAGCTGAGCGAACAGATACACGACTTACAAAGCACAAAGATATCTGACCAGTGAATCATTTTGTAAACTTTTGCAAGAAATTTCATTCAATAATTTATTTTGGTCTTGATAATGCTTAGAGAACTGCCGAAACTGAATTTGTGTATAAAATTGTCTTCTGCTTAGTGAGAGCATCTAGCAAAACACTCAGCTTCATTTCTACAATGCACAATGCCTCAGGTTTTCATGTTAAATACTTTTTGTTGAGAAAATAACTTGGACATATTGGGTCCAGGCCAAGTGCTCTGGGCATATCCCATGATAATTGCTCAGTTATGTGTAGTACTTCTGGCAGGATTTTGTATTTGAACCATGAAATGATTTCAATTGAGAGGTTAACGTAAGGCTTCAGAAGGTTAACCTGTCCTCTATTCATACTGAATATAAAATTACACAACATACTCCTACAGGACCAACTGATCGATAAAGCATTGCATCACACATTATCAAAACCTAACAGACTCAGTTCAACATTATGAGCAGCTTTTTCAGTGTCACTGTCTAGAGGTAATGGCACCTCTACTATAGTCACTAGAACTAGCCTAATGTGTGGAAGTTTGCAGCTGTATTTTTAGTAGATCCTATAAGTGACCGACCAGAAGGTTAGCATACAGTTTATTATAAAGAATAAATCTAAGGCAATATCCAATACTAAATTGTTTTGCATAAAGAATTTGAATAATCTTTAATTTTAATTTGGCAGGCTGGATATTTGAAATTTATCTTTTGAAAATGATTACTTTCCCCATTCTGTAATGATGGATCAGAACTGCAGCCTGGGTCATACACATCAGTAAGATCTCCAGTTCAGCCTGATCTATGTTGGGTTACATAATCTTAGCCAGAGGGTTCTACAAAGAATTGTCGAATTTTGTTTTTTTGGATGGGAAATTACAGGGGGTGGTATTCCCATACATCTGCTGCTCTTGTCCTTAAAGGTGGTAGAGGTCGCCAGTTTGGGAAGTACCATCAAAGGAGCCTTGGGAAGTTGCTGCAGTGCATTTTGTCGATGGTAAACACTGCTGCTACTTTACATCAGTGGGGAGAGGAGGGAATGTTGAATGTGGTGGGTCGGGTGCTAATGAAGTGAGCTGATTTCTCCTGGATGGTATAGAGTATTGTTGGAGCTGCACTCACCCAGGCAAATGGAGAGTATAACATAACAATCCTGATTTGTGCCTTGTAGGCGGTGGACAGGCTTTGGGGAGCGAGGAGGTGAATTACCCGCCACAGAATTCCCAGCCTGAGTTGCTCTTGTAGCCAAAGTGTTTTACGGCTATTTAGCTCAGTCTTGATCAATAGTAACCCCCAAGCTGTGATAGAGGGGGTATCCGTGACTGAACATCAAGGGGAGATGGTTTCATTTGCTCTTGTTGGGAGATATTAATTGCCTGGCACTTGTGTGACACAAATGTTACTTGTATCCCATGCAGTAATCAGTCTAGCGAACCTTCTCTGAACTATTTCCTATCTAAGTTCTTCTTTAAGTAAGGTGACCAAAATTCTATATAGTACTCTAGGTGTGCTCTTACCAGTGCCCTGTACTGTTATAGCAAGACTTCCATACTCACCAGCCTCCTTGAAATAAAGGGCAACATTTCATTAGCCCAATTACTTATTGTACTTGCATACCTGCATGTACCTGCACTTTCTTGTGATTTAGGTACAAACTCACCCATGTTCCTTTGTACTGCAGTATTCTGCAGTCTCTCTCTATTTAATTAATATTCATAGAATCCCTACAGTGCAGGAGGCAGCCATTCTTCCCATCATGACTGCACCAACCCTTCGAAAGAGAAGGGCAGCACGGTAGCATGGTGGTTAGCATAAATGCTTCACAGCTCCAGGGTCCCAGGTTCGATTACCGGCTGGGTCACTGTCTGTGTGGAGTCTGCACGTCCTCCCCGTGTGTGCGTGGGTTTCCTCCAGGTGCTCCGGTTTCCTCCTAGAGTCCAAAGATGTGCGGGTTAGGTGGATTGGCCATGCTAAATTGCCCGTAGTGTCCTAAAAAGTAAGGTTAAGGGGGGGGGTTGTTGGGTTACGGGTATAGGGTGGATACGTGGGTTTGAGTCGGGTGATCATTGCTCGGCACAACATCGAGGGCCGAAGGGCCTGTTCTGTGCTGTACTGTTCTATGTTCTAGAACTTTACTCCTGTCCACTCACTCATCCACCCACCCTATCTCTGTAACCCCACAATTTAATCTGCACATCCCTGAACACTAAGGGGCAATTTATCATGGCCAATTCACCTAACCCATACATCTTTGGACTGTGGGAGAAAACAGGAGCACCCAGAGGAAACCCACCCAGACATGGGGAGAATGTATAGTATTCTGCTTGTTTCTTCTTCCATCCAAAGAGAGCAACCTCACATTTTCCCACAGCAGACTCCACCTGCTAATTTTTTGCCCACTCATTTAACCTATCTGTGTCTCTTTGCAGGCTCGATGGATGCACCTCACTATTTGCTTCGTCTATCTTCCCTTTGTCAGTAAATTTGGCTACTATACAGTCAGCCCCCTCATCCAAGATTCAATATAGATTGCAAATATTTAAAACCCCAGCGCAGAAACTTGTGGCACTCCACTAGTTACAGTTTGCCATTCTGAAAATGGTCTATTTAGCCCGATTCGGTTTCCTGTTAGTTGGCCTATCAATTATCTGTGCTGATATATTATCCCCAAAACCATGATCTCTTATCATGTGCAGTAACCTTTTATGAGACACCTATTGAATGTCTTTTAGAAATCCAAACACACTTCATACTGGTGTCCCTTTATCCACCCTGTTTGTTGCATCCTCAAAGAGCTCTAATAAATTTGTCAAACATGATTCCCTTTTCACAAAACTATGTTTTTGTTAAAATATATTTTAATCCCCTCCTTTTTCACATTTTCTCCCAAATTTACACCCAACAATAAATAATTATCAGTAACGAATGTAATGTCAATCCCCCTATCAATAACAAAGGTCCCATCCTCCCACCAAACCCCAGATATTGGACCGCATGTTAACATAAACAAATGACAAAAAGCATTCAGGAATCACCCATGGTCACCATTAACACCAACAGTCCCCCTCCCCCCAACCCTCCCAGCCCCCAACTGTTCAATGTGATCCAATTCTCAAAAGTGCATCATCAATAACGCCCATGAATTGTAGAACCCTTCCATCCTTCCCCTCAGTTCAAATTTGACCTTTTCAAGCGTTAAGAATTCCAGCAGGTCCCCCCCGCCATGCCAGGGCGTGATCTCCACCCTAACAGGATCCGCCGTCGGGCGATCAACGAGGCGAAGGCTACAACCACTGCCTCCGCGCCCGTTTCCAACCCGGGCTGGTCCGACACCCTGAATATGCCCTCCCGAACGCCCGGGTCCAGTTTCAAGTGTACCACTTTAGAGATTACCCTAAACACCTCCTTCCACCAATAATCCAGCTTTGGACAGGACCAAAAGATATGAACGTGGTTTGCGGGCCTCCCCCACAACGTTCACACACATCTTCTACCCCCTCAAAGAGCCAGCTCATCCTCACCCTTGTAAGATGCGCCCTATACACCACCTTCAGCTGTATCAGCCCCAACCTTGCACACGAGGTGGAGGCGTTCACCCTCCGGAGAAACCTCACACCAGAACCCCTCCTCCATACCCTCTCCCAACTCTTTCTCCCACTTTGCCGTGATCCCTTCTAGCGGTGCCTTCCCCTCCTTCAAAATAGCCCCATAAACCGCCGATACTACCCCCTTCTCCAGTCCCCCTGTCGTCAGCACCTCCTCCAGCAATGTGGAAGCCGGTTCTACTGGGAAGCTCGGTATCTCTTTTCTGGCAAAGTCTCAAACCTGCATGTGTCTAAATATTTCCCCCTGCTCCAGCCCATACTTCACTCCCAGCTCCTTCAATCCTGCAAAACGACCCCCAAGAAGCAAATCTTTTAGTGTCCTAATGCCTTTCTCCTCCCATCTCCAAAAATTTCCATCCCACTTCCCTGACTCAAATATATAGTTCCCCCGAATTGGCATTTCCCTTGACCCTGCCCCAACCCGAAGTGCTGTCGAAACTGTCTCCAAATTCTCAATAAAGCTATTACTACCGGACTCCCTAAGTATCTCCCCGGGGCCGTCGGAGCGGCGTTGTCGCTAATGCCTTCAATCCCGATTCCCGATCCAAACTCTCCTCCATTCGGACCCATTGGGAGTCAACCCCACTGACCCAGCTCAGTTACTTCTCCACATTCGCCGCCCAGTAATAATACATCGGGTTCGGAAGTCCCAAACCCCTGCCTTCCTTCCTCTCTGTAGTAATACCTTTTTAATTCTGGCCACCTTCCCATCCCACATGAACGAGGTAATCATCCCTTCAATCTCTCCAAAAAATGCCTTTGGCAGGAAAATCAGCAGGCATTGAAAAATAAACAGGAATCATGGCAGCACATTAATTTTAACCGCCTGTATTCACAAAACTATGTTTACTCTGCTTGAATGTATCAGATTTTCAAAATGCCCTGCTACTACCTTCTTGAAAATGGATTCTAGCATCTTCCCATTGACAGACGTTCAGCTAAATGGCCTATAGTTTTGTGCTTTCTTTCTCTCTCCTTTCTTGAAAAGGTGTTACAGCTGCAGTTTTCCAATCTGCTGAACATTTCCATAATGTCTGGAATTTTGGAACATTACAACCAATGCATCCACTATCTCCACAATCACTTCAAAGACTCTAAGATGCAGGTCCAGGGAACTTGTCAGCTCTAAGTCCCATTAGTATTCCCAGTATTTTTTCTCCAATTATTGTTTTAAGCTCCTCTATCCCTTTTGCCTCATAAGATGTCAGGGGCGAGAGGACCAAGAACGGTCACAGATGTTATTTGCTAAATATTTTATTTTCGGTATCGTTCTTATGATGGAAACAATAAGATATCACACAAGTGGCAGAGTGTGAATATTGCTGGAAAAAGGGGCACTCGAGTTGGCTTTCTACAATTATATGTACCCAAACTTTTAATCGATAACCGAGGTAGTTAACAGATGCAGTTCATCACTAAATGGAGAATAAAGCTATTATAGGGGCTTTCCCTCAATTATTCCCATAAATTGATATTGCCCTGCATCTTCTGAGCAGCAGCAATGATCATCAGATTGCCACATTTCTTGTAAATTCCTCCAACTTGATGTTGATACATATTTCTTCCAGTGCCTTCAAAGCACAGCTTTCACAGAAATATGCAGTGCAGAGGCCATTGGGGAACTCCATTGGAACAGAGTAGAGTCTAGGAAAGACAGGATATGTCATCTTTTTATGGCACCTTGCCACCATAAGGTAAGTTTAAAGCTCTAGTCACAATGTTAGTGAATGAATGTTAGTAAATGGGTGAATGGGTGTGATGGTAATTGGGTTGGGTGGGAAGGTAGTCAGGTCGGATGAGGAGTAGGCTGGTTGGGTGAGGGGTAGTCGTCGGGTCGGGCTGGGTCGGAGGGGGGGGGGGGGGGGGGGGGGGGGGGGGGGGGGGGGCGGCAGGTGGGACGTTCACAGGGTCCAGAAGTACATCTTCAGTCATATTTCAGTCTCCAATGATCTAAGAGACCAGACAATTTGACTCATTATCAATATTGTGCAACCCACTCAACCCATTGATTTGCGAATCATAGCCACACTATTCTCCAACTACATGGCGTCATATAAAAGCAATGGAATAATCCGGGATGAAAACAAAATGCAAAAACAAAACAGAGCCAACATTCCAACAGAAACCTGAAGGTATACTCATCCATCACCTCTGGCACTATTTTGAAGCGTCCAATGGCCGGAAACAGTCACCTAATTTTAATATTCTGGTCACATGCCTGAGCCACAAAGGGTGCATTGGATACCATAAAGTCTGGAGTAGAGGTGTTTTGGGGGGGGGGAAGGAGGAGCAGAAAAAGAGAATGCCAAAGAATCCCCAGAAAGATGTTTGCTCTTCCCCATCATCTCTATTTATATGGGCCACAGTAAATACGCCAAGCCTGATGGCAACAGACCAAAAAGGCAGGCTAGGGGAATTGCTGGGGAGTTGTTGTGGAAGACCAGATCTGGCACGTCCAACATCAAACCTAATATCTAGCCAATTCTTGCACCAGGAGACAGCAGAAAATAATCTCAGACCTGAGTTGAATCTAAAAACTTTGACCTTCAATAATTGGAGGAGAACCCTGGCTGTAATTCAAAAAACGTAACAGCAATTTTTAGATGAATTACTGCAGATTTTGGAGTGTTATATTGTATGGTTAGCTGTCTCCAAGATGTTTAACATGCTCATGAAATATTCCATTAGGATAACAGCAGGGTTGACTCAAATTGCAAGACTTAGTGGCTTATTGCTGGTTTGCATAGTACTGTAGCATAATTGCAAATTATGGTAGCAGTGAACCAAAATCCTAACATGACAATATTCTGTTTATTCAGCCATTTTATAACAGACCTAAACATTGGACTACACTATCATAACGAATGAGCAGCACCTGTACAATTCGCAAAAATGCTTGAATTAAGATACAACCGTCATTTAAGTGTTGCCGTAATTTCCAATCAATGTCTTTTAAAGATAATTTTAACTTCCTTGGTTACCCTCATTCCACGTTTCCTGGTTGAGCCTGTGAGCAGTTAATATGTTTCTATTAGTCCATTAGCCCCTGTATTTCTATTATGAGTGAGCAAAAAACACATTAGTGTACATCTATACCTTGTATCACTGAAGTTACTTTGGCAGCAGCTGTTTTGAACAGTTTATTTCCTGTTTAAGCACTGATCAACTTTCAATGCTTTTCACATAAAATAACAGCTTAGTCAAGTTTGCAAAGTAAGGGTAAATCTTTTGAAAGCATCTTGATCAAAGGTTATACAATATTTAGACAGAACCTGACATTTAAATGATATAAATTTGATTTTATCGTACAATAAAATATCAATTCAACAAATGTGAATGAATCTTCTGGGCAAAATTGCAAGAAGTCAAATCCAACAATGCCATGCAAGAAAACAGCATTCTGCAGAGTTTCACTTCATTGGTATGTGTACAGAATGGTTTTACATGCTATAACAGCCAGTAGCTTATTAGCAGACAATACAATATAATCAATACTGCAAGAACCACAACACATCACAAACTCTGACACTATTAAGCTAGTTTCCATAGAAACCTGAAGGGAATAAGTCAATATGCCAATAGCTGTGTAGTCTACATATTTATGCAAATTCAGTGACTATATTATCGATTTAGACAGCTCTAAAAGGTAGCTTTTTTCCTACATACTGCTTTGTGCATATAAAACTCTCAGAATTGTTAAATCACCATGTATCGTAGGCAATACAATTTAGAGTAATTGTTAAATATTTCAGAAAACTAGCAAAACTTAGAATGGCAAATCTACCTAACTTGTTTTAAGTTAGTTACAATTTTTTTTGTTGTGAAGTAGTGCTGCACAAGCATTATAATACCTGGCACACCATTATTTATATTTATTCAATAATTATAGTTTAATCCTTTAATGCTCAGTATTGATATCAAAAATGCCAACTTTTATTTTTCTAAATAAACTTGTAAATCCCTTCAGATTTTGATATTGAGTAAATCCAGGATTACTTTGCCACAGTTTCACATAGAGTCTGACCCACCTCCATTATAGTCAGTTTCTCTGCTGTTCACCCCAAGTTGAGGCTGCAGACTTGACAATCTATTGCCAATAGGCCTTATAGTGGATTCTATCCTGTGGAATTTGTGAACTCTGTCTCTTACTAGGACAGGGTCAGACTGTTCATCTAGTTCCAAGAACTCCTTTGGACCAGAGGTCAGGTCCTTTTTTTGCACCACATTAGCAATTGCAGCAACTAGGTCTGATTCTGCCTTATGCGAAGGGTTGTACTTATGCACATGAACCACATCTTCTCGTTCGCCCAGGAGCTTGGAAATTAGTGCATAAAAATTACCTGCATAGAGATTGCAAGGGAACAGAGAAAATAAAGCAGAGGTAGTGAGAAAACGAATTCATCAGATCTGAAAAAGGGTAATAAGCTACTAAAGACAGGCAAGAGAGCAAAAAGATAGCAACAATTATTTTTAGAGGCACAACGTTATTCTTAAAACGAATTTTAAAATGCACCATTTATCAGACTGGGAAAATCAGTAAACAACCTATATCTCATTCTGATAATAGAGATTAGAAATGGACAGTTCAACCATGGTAATCAGCCTATTCAACACAGTGAATGCATAATAATACCTACATTGAAAGATTAATGGCTACAATGCAATCCCTCTTAGGAAATAACACAATCTGTATATAATATAAATTGCTTTATCAGTAATCTTTGACCAAACAGAAATACAGAACAGTAAATATTTTTTCCTTGAATCTTTCTCTTGTTTTCTTTCTGCAGGAGAGCACTGCTTATAACGTTCTTAATCTATAACTGCAATCATATAAAAGGTTTGATATTGCTGCAAGTAATACTTATTCAACAGCATAGTTTAGAGTGTGAAGTAACAGGAGGAATCACAAGAAAGAACTCATAGTACCTTTCCACGGCACATATTTGTTATTACTCAGCAATGCCCATTACTATACCAGGTTCAAATTATTGCAAAGGAATTGTGGAGTACTTCAAAAGAAAATATATGTAGCGTATCAATAAGACTCCCTGATGTGCCCCCACTCCGGACATCCAGCCATCCCCACTCCCCCTCCGACGTCTGACCCACCCCCAATGTCTGACCCCACCCCCACATCCTTTCCAATTACCGCTTAGACATTTACCTTCTCCCCAGCCATAAAAAAGGGAGCACGTCAGCCTTTGTTCTGCTTCTTTTACACTTTGGTGCATGGACTCGGTGAAAGCTGCGCTGCCTGAATCTCACCTGGCCTGAGGCAGAAAGGTCGGGCGAGACAAGCACTGAAGAATTTTGGCATAGTTAAGTCGGTACGAAGTGGCAATCTGACACTGTTTGCCACTCCAAAGAAGTTATGGCCCAGTGACTACCTGGGCGAGCATGACAGTAAGGCTGCATTAAATACATCTTAATCCAGTAAGAAGTCAACATTGGTTGCAAGAATTATCATCCAACACATTACTGCCGACTTTCGACCCATGCTGTTGAAGTCTGGGAAAGCCCAAAAGGTTAATAAGTTCCAATTGTGAGGAAATGAAGCCTCAGGAAAAGCCAGCAATAGAAATATTTTCATACACAAGTAACAACAGACTAAGGCACTAGATAGTAGCTTGAGATGCAAGTTGATTAATCAAACTCATTTAAGGCCTATCCATAAAAATCAAATATTTTGATGGAGACTGTTAGGATCCCGAACGAGAACACAACTATTTTCAATTTATAAAACTGAGTGATAATACTGACCAATAGGTATGTCTTAAAAAAACTTTAATTTAATCACAGAATTAACCACACCAGCAACAAAGAAATAGCTTTACAGTTAACAGCTAAGTAAAAGAAGAAACCTTAACCTACTTCCTAAACTGCCACGAAATTCAAATTGGGCGAACCAATATATATTAAATACCACTGATGAAAAAAGGTAACAACCAGGGTTTTGCTTGCTTTGCTCTGTGCAGAATCTTTGGAGAAAGAACATTTCAGGACAAAACGAAACACCCAGGACCTACTGACTCTTCAAACAGACCTGGCTCCTCCCATTAATTACATAATCTGTACCCAAAGCACAAGGCATTCTTTTGTCTCTTTTACAAAATGTCCCTTGACTTGTTTACCCAGGACCAAACACAATATCCCATGTAAATGGTTCTCAAGATCTATTAGCCGACACGTCTCCTGCAAATCAATGATTATCTAATTTTAACAACACCTTAATCACTGGTCTAGCAGTCATACTGTATGCATCTGAATTCAGGTTTTAATAATATTACTGCAAAAAATATAAAATATGACAATTTCTTACATCCATCAAAAGACATTCATGTCAGATTTATGGCTTCCATGTATGGCTGGTTTTGAAAGGGGCTTAAATGTATATACACTTACCAAATAACCTGGAATTCACCAAAAGACCTGTTAATTTGATTTTTAATTTGTCAGCAATATGGAATGCGACAATAAATCTCAAAGTATTGCTGAAAAAAAGACATGCTGTCAAAGCTTTTTGTCTTTCACTCATCAGGACGGATCACTTTGTCACTGACAATGCAGGAAAGATTCCAGCCTCTCGCTTTAAGCACTTACATTTCCAAGTCGCAATGCCAACGATTCTAATCTGTTGATCATTTGGACACATTTAATAAGTGGGCTATTGGCAGTCTTCTGATACAACAGCACCTTTCAACTTTTGCCTCAAGTTTATGAATAGTGTGATTTTATTTAACGTATACTGACCTAAATGTTCAATATATTCACTATGGTGGCCAACTGCTTTATGCCAGATCATTGCTACTAGATTTTTTTTTTTAAACTTAAATTTTCCCCCCATTTCATCGCTCCTGCAGACACCAATTTTGTGGATGTCAATTTATCACATCCCAGTTTGTAAGGCAGATCTGTGAACCCTAGCAAAGAGCTTTGCTATAATATTATTATTTTAAAATCCATTTAAGGGATGTAGGTGTCACTGGTTAGGCTAGCATTTATTGCCCATCCCTAGTCGCCCTTCAGAAGGTGGTGAGCTGCCTTCTTGAACCACAGCTGTCCCGGAGGTGTAGGTACACACACAGTGCTATTAGGGAAGAGTTCCAGGATTTTGCCCCAGACACAGTGAAGGAACGGCGATATATTTCCAAGTCAGGGTGGAGAGTGAGGTACCTCCAGGCGGTGATGTTCCCAGGTATCTGCTGCTCTTGTCCTTCTAGATGGTAGTGGTCATGAGTTTGGAAGATACTGTCTAAGGAACCTTGGCGACTAATTGCAGTGCATCTTGTAGATGGTACACAGGCTATTGTTTGTTGGTGGTGGGGGTTTGAATGTTTGTGGAAGGGACAAAAGTCAATCAGGTTGCTTTTTCCTGGATGTTGTTGAGCTTCTCGAGTATTGCTGAAGCGGCACTCATTCAGGCAAGTGGAGAGTATTCCATTACACTCCTGACTTGTGCCTTCTAGATGGTGGACAGGCTTTGGGGGGTCATGAGGTGAGTTACACACCGTAGGATTCCTAGCCTTTGACCTGCCCTGATGGCCACAGGGCTAGTCCAGTTCAGTTTCTGATAAATGGTAACCCCCAGGATGTTGATTGTGGGGTGATTCAGCGATGGTAATGTCATTGAATGTCCACGGGCGATGGTTAGATCCTGTCTTTTGGAGATGATCATTGCCTGGCACTTGTGTGGCATAAATGTAACTTGCCACTTGTCAGCCCAAGCCTGGTTGTTGTCCAGGTCTTTCTGCATTTGGATATAGAATTTACAGTGCAGAAGGAGGCCATTCGGCCCATCGAGTTTGCACCAGCTCTTGGAAAGAGCACTCAACCCAACTGCCCACCTCCACCCTATCCCCATAACACAGTAACCCCACACAACAGTAGTGGCAATTTTGGATACTAATGGCAATTTAGCATGGCCAATCCACCTAACCTGCACATCTTTGGACTGTGGGAAGAAACCGGAGCACCCGGTGGAAACCCACGCACACAGGGGGGGAACATGCAGACTCCGCACAGGCAGTGACCCAAGCTGGGAATCGAACCTGGGACCCTGGCGCTGTGAAGCAATTCTCTGAGGAGTGAAGAATGGTGCTGAACATTGTGCAGTCATCTGCAAACATACCCACTTCTGACCTTATGATGAAAGGAAGGTCAATGATGAAGCAGCTGAAGGTGATTGACCTTCACCACCACAACCTTCTTCCTTTGTGCCAGGTATGTCTCCAAACAGCTGAGAGTTTTCCCCCTGAACCCCATTAACTCCAGTTTTGCTACGGCTCCTGGTTGCCATACTCAGTCAAATGCTGCCTTGATGTCAAGGGCAGTCACTCGCACCTCTCCTCTGGCATTCAGCTCTTTGAACCAAGGCTGTAATGAGGTAAAGAGCTGTGACCCAAGCGGAACCCAAACCGAGCGTCGGTAAGCAGGTTATTATTGAATGAGTTGCGCTTGATAGCGCTGTTAATGATTCCTTCCATCACTTTATTCATGAAGGAGAGTAGACTGATAGGGTGGTAATTGGCCGGGTTGGATTTGTTCCATTTCTTGTGTACAGGACACACCTGGGCAATTTTCCACATTGCCAGATAGATGCCAGTGTTGATACAAGAAATAGTACAGATATCAATCATGTCTTAATTCAACATCCACATATATGGATAGCAAGTTGGGATCATTGGATGCCAATCAGAAACATGAAGCCCAACTCTCTTTACCCATGGGGTTAAAGATAAATGACATGCCCTTTTTGCCCCACAGTTCGATGAGACCATCTCAGCAAACAGAATCGAACCTGGGACTTTCCTGATTTCAATGGCTCACCGATTCACCAAATACATTTGCTGGACACTAGAATTAATTTTACCAGACTATAATTTACTCACTTTCAATGATATTTCTCTGTGAAATGTCAAAATATTTTGAATCTTTTTAAAACAGCCCAGAACAGATTCTGTTACCTGGGGATCCTGATAGCCAGAGACTGGACACAGATCCACAAGTGGAACCTGACCAGCCTGGTGGAGGAAGTAAGAAAAGACCTTCAAAGGTGGGGCTCACTCCCATTCTCCCTGGCGGGGAGAGTAGAGACGATCAAGATGAACGTACTGCCAAGGTTCTTCTTCTTGTTTAGATCCATACCGATCTTCATCCCCAAGTCTTTTTCCAAAATTTAGACAGTCTAATCATGGTGTCTGTGTAGGGGTGTAAGAATCCGAGAATTCCCAAACCGACACTGCAAAGAAGGAAAATCAAAGGGGCTTGGCCTTACCAAACCTACAATACTACCACTGGGCAACAATAGCAGAAAGAATGAAGGGGATGGGTACAAGAGCCCGGCACAGATTGGGTACAAATGGAGGAGGCATTCTGTAAAGGAACGACCCTCCCGGCCCTGACCACAGCAGCACTCCCATCCTCCTCAACAAGATACACAACAAGCCCAGAGGTAGCGGCCACGCTGAGAACGTGAACCCAGTTGAGACAACACTTTGGGTAACTAAAACGTCCCCCATGGCCCCTATCTGCGGCAATCAGATTCCCCCCAGCCATGCTAGATACCACCTTCAAAAGATGGAGGCGGGACAGGGGCACACTGATGGTCGGGGACTTCTACGTAGCGCGCAGACTGGCGACACTGAACGAACTAACGAGGAAGCGGAAACTAGCAAAAGGTCAGGAAATGAGACACCTCCAAATAAAACACTTCCTCCGCAAAGAAACAGTAGCTTACCCCGGGGCCCCAGAAACCATACTACCAGAAGACCTGTTAGGCACAAGCAAAACCTGTTCGAGGCCAGCAACGAGGAGTAAGCCAAGATTAAAAAAACAAGATAGATGAGGATCCAAAGGATTGTGCAACCTGGGGGCAGAGACGGAAGGAAGGTGGGGAAACCGCAAGAGAAGAGGCAGGAGGGGGGGGGGACTACCTTCCACCCTCCTTCCCTGAAAACAAAAGAAAAACACCTGAAACCAAAGGGGTGGGGGGGGGAGAGGAAGGGGGAGACAACGGGGATGTAGGGGGGGGGATCTATAGACCGATCCAGAGGGCAGCGAAATGTACATTGGGTCAGTTAAATGAAGGACAAAATAAGCCTCTCTGTACAATAAAGTAAATTAGCGTGGGCAAGAAAAATGTAATGTATATATAGAACTTCAGGTTGCGGCAATGCAGTGCTAAGCCGCACGTTCGGTGGCTCCTGCTATTTGTGGACTTTCGGGCTCTTTTGAGGGCCCGCAACGGCGCTGCTTTGACTTTTCCCCGGGTGGGAACGCAGCCTCTGTGCTTGGCGGCCGTTGGATGGGCTGGACTAGAAGTGGAGCGACCAGAAAATCAACTTTGCAGCAGAAGAAGGTGCGAGGCAGAAAGGACAAGATGGCGGCGGGCGGGGAACCGGCAGCGTGGCAGCAGTGGGCGAGGGAGCAGCAGGAGCTGTTGCTGCGCTCCTTCCAGGAACTAAAGGCTGAGATCCTGGAGCCGTTG
Source organism: Scyliorhinus canicula (assembly GCF_902713615.1). Taxonomy (NCBI): domain Eukaryota; kingdom Metazoa; phylum Chordata; class Chondrichthyes; order Carcharhiniformes; family Scyliorhinidae; genus Scyliorhinus; species Scyliorhinus canicula. The sequence goes on from NC_052153.1 coordinate 122,407,889, forward strand.
AGGGCATCGCTGGACAGGCTCTGGGCGACTCAGATGGCTCAGGCTGCGGAGATTCGGGAGCTGCAGCAGAAGGCTTCGGAGAACGAGGACAAACTCCTGGGCCTGGCGGTGAAGGTGGAGTCGCACGAGGCACTTCACAAGAAATGGTTGGCAAGGATGGAGGAGATGGAGAATCGCTCCCGCCGGAAGAATCTGCGGATTTTGGGACTCCAAGGTTCGGATTTGGGGGCCTATGTGGTCCTGATGCTGAACTCGCTGATGGGCGCGGGGTCGTTCCGGGGACCCCTGGAGCTGGAGGGTGCCCATCGGGTGCTGCTGTGGAAGCCCAGGCTGAACGAGCCGCCCAGGGCGGTGCTGGTCCGCTTTCAACGCTTGGTCGACCGTGAGTGTGTGCTTCGTTGAGCGAAGAGGGAGAGGAGTAGCAAGTGGGAGAATACGGAGATCAGGATCTACCAGGACTGGAGTGCGGAGGTGGCGAAGAGAAGGGCTGGCTTTAACTGGGTGAAGGCAGTGCTCCACAAGAAGGGGGTCAGGTTTGGCCTGTTGCAGCTGGCGCCTGTGGGTCACTTATAAAGACCGCCAGCTCTATTTTGACTCCCCGGAGGAGGCCTGGACTTTTGTCCAGGCAGAGAAGCTGGACTTGAACTGAAGACTGGGGGCTGGGGAACGTTATATGCAGCCCGGAGGCTTTGTCCTTCTTGATATCGTTTTGCTTTTTTTGATTCTATTGGATGATGTTTTTTTGCTGTTCTGTTTTTTTCTTTTCTGCTTTTCGGGACTGTTATCTGTTTACTTGGGTGTTTTATCATATCATGTTGGGATTTTTATTATTTCACTGGTTGCGGGTTTGGGTGGGGTTCGCGGCCCTGTTGGGTCATGTGCCTGTCTTCCCGTGTTTTGGGTCGGGCGGGGCGAGGCTTGGAATGGGGGCGCAGGCTTTTCTCCCGCGCTGGAGAAGCAGGGGGCGGGGTCGGCATTGGGGGAATGGGTGTGTGTCACTGGGGAGGGTAATTGGGGTGGCGGGAGCAGCCGAGGTCAGCAGGAGTCGGCTGACTTATGGAAGTACAATGACTGGAGTTACGCAGCTAGGGGGGGCCCTAGCTTGGGGGGGGAGTGGGGGGGGAAAGAGAGGGGGATACCGGATTGCTGCTGGAATGGCCAAGAAGGAGCTGGAGCGTGCAGAGGGGGTCGGGATGGGGGTCTGTCGCTGTGGGAAACGGGCTGAGCGGGGGGGCGTGGGCACGTGACGGATTACGGAAGGGTGATGGCTAGTTGACGGGGGAGGGGGGCAGGTGGCCCTCCGATCCGGCTGATCACCTGGAATGTGAGGGGACTGAATGGGCCGGTCAAACGGTCCCGCGTGTTCGCGCACCTGAGGGGGCTGAAGGCGGACGTGGCTATGCTTCAGGAGACGCATCTGAAGGTGGCGGATCAGGTTAGATTGAGGAAAGGGTGGGTGGGCCAAGTGTTTTATTCGGGGCTGGATGCAAAAAACCAGGGGGTGGCGATCCTGGTGGGGAAGAGGGTGTCGTTTGAGGCGTCGAGTGTGGTGGCAGACAGCGGCAGGAGATACGTGATGGTGAGCGGCAAGCTACAAGGGGAGGGTGTGGTGCTGGTCAATGTATACGCGCCGAATTGGGATGATGCGGGTTTCATGCGGCGCATGTTGGGCCGGATTCCAGATTTGGAGGCGGAGGGCCTGATAATGGGGGGAGGGATTTCAACACGGTGCTGGATCCGCCACTGGATCGATCCAGTTCCAGGACGGGTAGGAGGCCTGCGGTGGCTAAGGTGCTGAGGGGGTTTATGGACCAGATGGGAGGGATGGATCCATGGAGGTTTGCGAGGCCGAGGGCCAGGGAATTTTCATACTTCTCCCATGTGCATAAGGCCTACTCCCGGATCGATTTTTTCATTTTGAGTAGGGCGCTGATTGCGGTACTCGGCGATAGCCATTTCGGACCAGGCCCCGCATTGGGTGGACCTCGAGCTGGGGGAGGAGAGGAACCAGCGCCCGTTGTGGCGCTTGGAGGTGGGGCTGCTGGCGGACAAGGTGGTGAGGGGGCGGGTTCGAGGATGTATTGAGAGATATCTAGAGGCCAACCATAATGGGGAGGTCCGAGTGGGGACGGTCTGGGCGGCGCTGAAGGCGGTGGTTCGGGGGTAGTTGATCTCCATTCGAGCCCACAGGGAGAGAGGGGAGCTGAGAGAAAGGGAGAGATTGGTGGGGGAGATGGTGAGGGTGGACAGGAGGTACGCCGAGGCCCCGGAGGAGGGATTGCTGAGGGAGCGGCGCAGCCTTCGGGCTGAGTTTGACTTGTTGACCACCAGAAAGGCGGAGACTCAATGGAGAAAGGCTCAGGGTGCGGTGTACGAGTATGGGGAGAAGGCGAGTAGGATGCTGGCACACCAGCTCTGTAAGCGGGATGCGGCCAGGGAGATTGGTGGTGTTAAGGATCTGGGAGGAAATGTGGTGCGGAGGGGGGGGTAGACATTAATGAGGTCTTCAGGGACTTTTATGAGAGACTATATCGGTCCGAACCTCCGGCGGAAGAGGGGGAGATGGGGCGCTTTTTGGAGTGGCTGAGATTTCCGAGGGTGGAGGAGGGACGGGTGGAGGGACTGGGGGCGCCAGTTGAGCTTGAGGAGCTGGTCAAAGAGATAGGGAACATGCAGTCGGGGAAGGCACCGGGGCCGGATGGTTCCCGGTTGAATTTTACAAGACGTATGCAGACCTGCTGGGCCCCCTGTTGGTTAGGACCTTCAACGAGGCGGGGGGGGGGCTTTGCCCCCGACGATGTCTCGAGCGCTGATCTCCTTGATTCTTAAGCGAGACAAGGATCCCCTGCAGTGTGGGTCATACAGGCCGATCCCGCTCTTGAATGTGGACGCCAAGTTGTTGGCAAAGATCTTAGCCACGAGGATAGAGGACTGTGTGCCACAGGTTATCCACGAGGATCAAACGGGGTTTGTGAAGGGGAGGCAGCTGAACATTAATATGAAACGAAAAATTAAAATCGCTTATTGTCACAAGTAGGCTTCAATGAAGTTACTGTGAAAAGCCTAGTCGCCACATTCCGGCGCTTGTCCGGGGAGGCTGGTACGGGAGAGGCTCTTGAACGTTATAATGATGCCGGTGGTAGAAGGGGAGGCGGAGATAGTGGTGGCGCTAGATGTGGAGAAGGCCTTTGATAGGGTCGAGTGGGGGTACTTGTGGGAGGTGCTGGAAAGGTTCGGGGTATGGAGAGGGGTTCGTCAGTTGGGTGAGGTTGTTGTCTGAGGCCCCGATGGCGAGTGTGGCCACGAATAAGAGGAGGTCGGAGTATTTTCGATTATATCAAGGGACGAGGCAGGGGTATCCCCTGTCCCTCCTACTTTTTGCGCTGGCAATTGAACCCCTGGCTATGGCGCTGAGGGAGTCGGGGGATTGGAGGGGGCTGGTCTGGGGTGGGGAGGAGCACCGAGTGTCGCTCTACGCGGACGACCTTTTGTTGTTTGTGGCGGACCCGGTGGAGGGAATGCCGGTGGTGATGGGGATCCTCCGGGAATTTGGAGATTTCTCAGGGTATAAGCTTAACTTTGGGAAAAGCGAGCTGTTTGTGGTTCACCCGGGGGACCATGAGGGGGGAGACTGGGAGGCTCCCGCTGAAAAGGGCGGAGAGGAGCTTCAGGTACTTGGGGGTTCAGGTGGCCAGGAGCTGGGGGGCCTTGCATAAGCGTAACCTCACAAGGCTGGTGGAGCAAATGGAGGAGTTTAAGAGGTGGGACATCATGCCGCTGCCTCTGGTGGGTCGGGTGCAGTCAGTCAAGATGACGGTGCTCCCGAGGTTTCTGTTCCTGTGCCTCCCCATCCTTATCCCGAAGGCCTTTTTAGACGGGTTAACAGGAGCATTACGGGGTTTGTGTGGGCACACGGGACTCCAAGGGTGAGACGAGTGTTCTTGGAGCGGGGCAGGGATGGGGGGGCTGGTGTTGCCCAACCTCTGTGGGTATTATTGGGCTGCCAACGCAGCGATGGTGCGTAAGTGGGTAATGGACGGGGAGGGGGCAGCATGGCAGAGGATGGAGATGGCACCTGTGTGGGCATGAGCCTGGAAGCGTGGTAACGGCGCCGCTGCCGCTCCCTCCAACGAGGTATACCACGAGCCCGGTGGTGGCAGCTACCCTCAAGATTTGGGGGCAATGGAGGCGGCACAGGGGGGAGGTGGGGGCCTTGATGGGGTCCCCGATACGGGGGAACCATCAGTTTGTTCCGGGGAGAATTGATGGCGGGTTCCTGAGTTGGCACAGGGCAGGAGTCAGGAGGCTGGGGGACCCGTTCATAGACGGGAAGTTCGCGAGCCTGGGTGAGCTGGAGGGGAAGTCTGGGCTACCCCCGGGGAACACCTTTAGGCACATGCAAGTAAGGGCGTTTGTCAGGCGGCAGGGTTCCCTCTGTTGCCGCCGCGAATGGTTCAGGACAGGGTGCTCTTGGGGGTGTGGGTTGGAGAGGGGAGGATCTCGGAAGCGTACCAGGTGATGCAGGAGGTAGACGAGGCCTCGGTGGAGGAGCTGAAAGGTAAATGGGAGGAGGAGCTGGGTGAGGAGATTGAGGAGGGGACGTGGGCGGATGCCCTGGAAAGAGTGAATTCCTCCTCTTCATGTGCGAGGCTTAGCCTCATACAGTTTAAGGTGCTGCATCGGGCTCATATGACCGGGAAAAGGATGAGCCGGTTTTTTGGGAGCGAGGATAGGTGTATTAGGTGCTCTGGTGGCTCAGAAAACCATGTCCACATGTTCTAGGCATGCCCAGCGCTGGGGGAATTTTAGAAGGGTGTAGCAAGGACGGTATCGAGGGTGGTAGGATCCAGGGTCAATCCAGGCTGGGGACTCGCAATATTTGGGGTTGCAGTGGAGCCGGGAGTGCAGGAGGCGAAAGAGGCCGGTGTTCTGGCCTTTGCGTCCCTAGTAGCCCGGCGGAGGATTCTTCTTCAGTGGAAGAATGCGAGACCCCCAAGTGTGGAAGCCTGGGTCAACGATATGGCGGGGTTTATTAAATTGGAGAGGGTGAAATTTGCCCTAAGGGGGTCAGTGCAGGGGTTTTTCAGGAGATGGCAACCATTCCTAGATCTCCTGGCAGAACAGTAAAATCAAAAGGTCAGCAGCAGCAGCAACCCGGGAGGGGGGTTTTCTCTTTGTTTTTTTTTGGGTTGAATCTTTGCCAACGACGGGCGTTTATTTATTTATTTTTTCTCTCTTGTATACACGGGGGGTGGGTTGTTCTTTTTGTTCTTAGAATTTTCTGTTACTGTTGTCACTTTTGTGAAAATGTGAAAATTTGAATAAAAATTATTTAAAAAAAAAGATGTCTTAATAAAGCTTGGGGAGAATCAGATAACATTGATGCCGAACTCAACATGAATCCAGACAAATTAGACAGCACGTAATCGGAACATGCACTTCATTGACTTCTGCCAATTCAGCAAATCTTAGTGCTGGAAATGATTAACTGTATCTGCACCATACTCTGCACAAAATGATAGTTAGCCAGGATAAAAATGCCTAATTTAAAAAAAAAAAAATTTAAGGGGTGTGGGCAACACTGGCTAGTTCAGCATTTGTTGCCTATCCCTACTTGCCGTTGATAAGGTGATGGTGAGCTGCTTTCTTGAACCGCTGAAGTCCCTGAGCTGTAGGTACACCCACAGTGCCGCTAGGTTGGGAATTCTAGGATTTTGATACAGCGACAGTGAAGGAACAGCAATGTAGTTCCAATTCAGGATGGTAAGTGGCGCAGGGGAAGCTCCAGGTGTGGGGTTCCCAGGTATCTGCCGCTCTTGTCCTTCTAGACGGTAGTGGTCATGCGTTTAGAAGTTGCTGCTTAAGGAACCTTGCTGAGTTCTTGCAGTGCATCTTGCAGATGGTACACCCTGTTGCCTCTGGGCGTCGGTCATGGAGGGATTGAATGAAAGCAAAAGTGCCACAATGCAGTAAATGTGTAAAACATGTATTTTCAGCCTCTATCAGGTTTTGTGTTGCGATTGAAATCAACTGACAGCTCTGGTTGTTTAAAAAAAAATCCCGCTTTTGAAATTTGAAAAAAAATCTCTGCACCTGCTTCACTCCAATGATTGACAGGCACTCTGCTTTTAAATGGAAATAACCATACGGTTCGGTCAGTTTCAGACAATATAGCTGGAAGTTTTTGTTCTTGTAGTTGTAGTCATTATGAATGCTTAGCTGGGTTTCAAACTCTGCTAATGCCTTCAGCTCAGCAAGTGGTCTATTAATTAAACAAAAACGGAATCTTTTACCAAGTTGTAATGTTGGGCTGTTTCTTTGATGTGGATTCTTTATTGTTTACAACTATACTAGGCGCTTAAAGGATTTCAATTTTTCTTCTTTCCAGTATCAATGATAGTGTACTTGAATTCAGGGTTTCGCTGGATCGTTAGAGGAAAATAGTTCCCATTGCTTTGCATGACTGCTCAGGACTGTACATCGTGCATGCAGAATGAATAGCTCTGGAGAACACATGAGAGCACTGAAGTGGCATAGGGCAGTTGGGTGACCTGAGAAGGCATGGAGGGTGGGTGGGGGTTTGACTGGGGTGAGGTTTAGGGGGCATTCTCACAAATATCTTATCTGCCAATAGACTATTTAAATTAGTGGGAAGGGACCTATTTGATGCATGTACTTGCTCAGCTGTGGTCAAAAACATGTCTGTGTCATGGCTTGCTTTAATGTCATTTTTGGCAAGTTCACACTAACTTTGAAGAAGGCCACTTGGCCCTTTGTGCCTGTGCCAGCTCTCTGCAAAACCTCTTCAATCAGTCCTAACGCCTTGTTTAACCTTTAAATTAAAAAAAAATTTGTGTATTCTGGCTCGACCATGTCTGCAAAACCTGCTGTAACTCAGCTCTCCATTAGCACTTTGGTATGATCTCACAGAACACAATCAAAAACGTAATTTGCTGGAAAATGTTATCTACATCCCCCTCTCCCCCCAACATGCACTCCCCAAAAAAGAGATTAATTAAAATGCTTTTTCTCCTGCTCAAACATCTGCTAAATGTTCTGCACAATTGTTGAGAAATTCAGCTTGAAACATAATACTGCATTTTTAATAACAAACATAAATATTTTAACCATCCTTTTATTTGCAGACGGAATGCAGTATGGCAATTTCCCAGTAAAAGTGGTCCCTTGTGGGACATCATCCACGGTACTGAATTTCAAAATATTTGCCCTTACAACTCAGAGAACAATAAAGTACTTTGAATGTTGTAAATATCCTAAACATTGCTTCCTTGCAAGGACTCTTCGACTTTCAAAGCAGAAACTACTATTGGCCATTGTTGCAGAGTTGAAATTAAGAGCGTTTGCAAAAATTGCTAATAGAGTAACTACCATTCATAAACTATACTGTCCTTCATAGATTATGCTAACTAATATAGCTGTTCACATTCTCAACATTGTAACACTGAAATACAGTTTTTCTTCAGGGAAAGCACTGAATTATTTAGGGAAGGCAATGAATTTGTATTCGTTGTGCCTAGAGATAGACAAATGCAGACACTAACATCAATATGGATGCATTTTGAATCTTATTTAATACCAAGCTATCTGGTCATTTACATTATCAACACCTATATGGAGCCAAATTGCAACACCTCAAGTAGGTACTCAACTAAAAACAATATCCTCACTTGGTAAAGATTCCAGAGAATGCTACTGATATAGGCTTTATCATGGTAAATTTTTCCCTTTAAAGTAAGTTGAGTAAATGTATATTTCACATTCCAGACAATGCCAGATTGGCACTGGAGTTGGTCCTTGTAGACTTGTGGCCTCTGTATGAACCTGTGCCCTCTAAACATTGGGAAGACCAAAAATCATTGGCTTTTGCAGTCCCTACCACAAACTGCATTCCTTAGTCACCAACTCCATCCTTCTTCCGTCGTAATTGTCTGGGGCTGGACCAGGCTTTTCAATACTTAATTTCACCGAGAGATGAGCTTCCGACCACATATCCATCACGAAGTCTATTCACTTCCATTTTTGTAACGTCACCTGATTCTCACCCCACCTCAGCTCGTCTGTGCTGGCTCCCAGTTAACAACACTGTAATTTTAAAGTTCTCATCTTTGTCTTCAAATCCCTCCATGGCTTCACCTCTTCCTACCTCTATTTTCCGCAGCTCCCCAACCTTCATGTTATCTGAATTCCTCCAATTTTGGCCTCTCAAGCATCTCGAGCTTTAATCATTGTAATGCTGGCAGCCACGTCTTCAGCTGCCAAGGCCCTAAACTATGGAAATTCCTTCCTTAAACCTTTCCGTATCTCTTCATTTCCTCTTTATGGAAGTTCTTTAAAATGTACCCCTTTCACCAAACTTTTGTTCTTCAACCACAATATTTCATCTCCCATTCGGTGGCAGAGTGCCACGCCGTCGGAAACACCGTCGCATTTCACGATGGCGTGAACGGGCCGCTGGGAGTACCAATTCTGGCCTATACAGGGGGCCAGCATGGCGCTGGAGCGGTTCACGCTGTTCCAGCCCCCCATCCCGGCGCAAACTGTGCGCTGCGGGATCCACGCATGGGCAGTGGCGCCGGCGACAACCTGCGCATGTGCTGTGGCCTCCCTCAACGCGCCGGCCCCGACGCAACATGGCGCGGGAGTTCAGGGGCTGGCTCATAAGAAAATAGGCCCGGGGAGCAAGAGGCCGGTCCGCCGATCGGTGGGCACTAATCGCGGGCCAGGCCCCATCGGTGGCCCCCCCCCCACAGGCAGCCCCCTGACCTTGCGCGCAGAGTTCCCGTTGGCTGCGACCAGGTGTGGATGGCTCCGGCGGGACTCTGCCTTTTTAGAGCAGCCACTCGGCCCATACGGGCCGGAGAACCGGCGGCCTGCGGCTGGCTCCAATGGCGCTGATTCATCCCTCCCCGGAGGGTTCCGTGCCAGCGTCGGGGCAGCGTGGCGCGGTTGCGGGGTTCTCCGGCCCGGTGCAGGGTTGGGAGAATCCAGTCCACTGTGTCTCAGTACCGGGTTTTCTCTGATAATGCTCTTGCCAAAGCCCCAGGTCATTTTCTACCTGAAGGTAATAAGAAAATGTGTTGCTGTTCTCAGTGTCACTGTTGTGTTATGCTGCTTCGTGTAGCATAAGCTGCTTCCTTGATGTATGCTTTGACAAAGGAAGCTCCAGACTATGGAATGAGTTCAACTTGTTTATTGAACTATTAACACAGTTCTTAAATGGGTTCGACTCTCTGCTAATCTAGCTGTAGTAACTCAGTCTATCTTTACCGACTTCAGGTGGCGGCGATGACGTAGGAAGCCGCACATTTGGGAGCTCCCCTTTTAAACTGACTTTTCGGCTCTTTTTAGAGCCCAAAACGGAAATTTTTCGACGTCTCCCGGTGGGAGAAGATGTGCTGATCGACTTTCCCCACAGTCCATGACTCGAACTCGGAGTGAAAAGGGGGAAAAATGGCAGCAGCTCCCCAGAAAGAAACGAGGGAAGGAATCCAAGATGGCGGCCGGCGGAGCTCCAGAGGAGTGGAAGCAGTGGGCCCTGGAGCAACAAGCTGCACTCCTGCGCTGCTTTGCAGACTTCAAGGCTGAGGTACTGAGCTCTCTGCAGGAAACGGACAAAAGGCTCTCAGAGATTCAGACGACCCAGGGTGCTGCCATCAAGGAGTTGCAGACGCAGGCCACTGAACGAGAGGAGGAGGCCGGGATCCTCGTGAGTAAGGTGGAGGGACACGAGGCACTCCACAAGAAGAGGCAGGAACGCTTCGAGGAGCTTGATCACCGCATGAGGCGGAAAAATCTGCGGATCTTGGGCCTTGCGGAGGGGCTGGAGGCGTCGGACCTGACAACCTACGTGGCTACGATGCTAAACTCGCTAGTGGGGGGCCGGGTCTTTCCATCTGCCCTTGGAGCTGGAGGGAGCACACAGAGTACTGGCCAGGAGGCCTAAGGAGAATGAACACCCGCGTGCGGTGCTGGTGAGGTTCCACCGGTTCAGTGATCAGGAGTGTGTGCTGCGCTGGGCCAAGAAGGTGAAGAGCAGCAATTGGGAGAATGGGGTAGTACGGATCTACCAGGATTGGAGTGCGGAGGTGGCTAAGCGACGGTCCGGGTTTAATCGGACGAAAGAGGTGCTTTACAAGAAGATTAAGTTTGGAATGTTGCAGCCTGCGCGCCTGTGGGTAAATTATTCGGACCGGCATTATTATTTTGATTCCCCGGAGGAGGCGTGGGCCTTCGTGCGGACGGAGAAACTGAACTTGAACTAGGGGTTGGGGGTTGCGGGGTCGGTTGTAATACTTTATTGCTGGATTCTGCTGTTGCTGTGTTCTCTTTTTCGGTACTTTTGCAATTCTGATATGGTTATTTATGGGGGTGTTGTTCTGTTTTTTTTTGCTGTGGGGCATTGTTTGAGTTTTGTATCTTGCGGGGAGGGTTGGGGGGGTTTGTTGTATTCTATGTCGGGTTGGGGGTATGGAGTGTGGCTGGTATTTGTGAGCTGCGTCAGAAGGGTGTGGTGGGGCAGTGCGAAAGCGCGGGCTTTCCTCTGGTTTCCCGCGCTGCGGGGCTGGGGGGTGGAGACGATGACGGGGGAGGCGGGGCCTTAACTGGTTCTTCCCCGCGCTGGAGCGGTGCCTGGAGGAGGGATAGATTGGGGGATGATCCCACTTTGGGAGGGGTCGGGTTATTGGCGGGAGATTCCGGGGTCAGCAGAAGTTAGCTGACCCACTGAAGTACAATGGAGGACGGTTCGCGGCTAGGAGGGTTCCTAGCCTGGGGGGGGAGAGAGAGAGAGAGAGAGAGAGAGAAAAGGGGAATACTGGGTTGCTGCTGGTGGTGTCAGGAAGGAGCTGGTGGGGGCCGGGGTGACAGAGGTGAGGTGTTGTCGCTGTGGGGACTGGGTCGGGCAAGGGGTGCTGGCCTGGGCGGGCAGTCGACGGGCTATGGCTAGTCGACGGGGGAGGGGGGCGGGGTGCCCTCTGATTCGGTTGGTCACCTGGAATGCGAGAGGATTGAATGGGTCGGTGAAGCGGTCGAGGGTACTTGCTCATCTGAAGGGGCTAAAGGCAGATGTGGCAATGCTTCAGGAGACCTACCTGAAGGTGGCGGACCAGGTCCGCCTGAGGAAGGGATGGGTGGGGCAGGTTTTCCACTCTGGGTTGGATGTGAAGAACCGGGGAGTGCCGATTCTGGTGGGGAAAAATATGTCGTTTGAGGCATCGGAGGTGGTGGCGGATAAGGGGGGTAGGTATGTTATGGTTAGGGGCAGGCTACAAGGAGAGAAGGTGGTACTTGCTAGTGTGTATGTCCCAAATTGGGACGATGCGGGCTTTATGAGTCGTATGTTGGGACGGGTCCCGGATCTGGAAGCGGGAGGTCTGATCATGGGGGGGGGGACTTCAATACGGTGTTGGATCCTTCACTGGATCGGTCCAGCTCTAGGACGGGTAGGAGGCCGGCGGCGGCCAAGGTACTGAGAGGGTTTATGGACCAGATGGGCGGGGTGGATCCATGGAGGTTTGTGAGGCCGAGGGCACGGGAGTACTCTTTCTTCTCCCACGTACATAGGGTCTACTCCCGGATAGACTTCTTCGTGGTGAGTAGGGGACTGATTCCGAGAGTGGAGGAGGCCGAGTATTCGGCCATTGCAATCTCCGACCACGCTCCGCATTGGATAGAGTTGGAGATGGGGGAGGTGCGGGACCAGCGCCCGTTGTGGTGGTTGGATGTGGGGTTGTTGGCGGAGGAGGAGGTGTGTAGGAGGGTCCGGGCAAGTATTGAGGGGTACCTCAAGGTGAATGATACGGGGGAGGTTCAGGTGGGGGTGGTCTGGGAAGCCCTGAAGGCAGTGATTCGTGGGGAGCTGATATCCATCCGGGCACACAGGGAGAGGAGCGAGAGGAGTGAGAGGGATAGACTGGTGGGAAAGATGCCGGAGGTAGACAGGAGGTACGCAGAGGCACCAGAGGAGGGACTGTTGGGGGAGAGGGGCAGCCTGCAGGCTAAATTTGACTTGCTGACCACTAGAAAGGCGGAGGCTCAGTGGAGGAAGGCACAAGGGGCAGTGTACGAATATGGTGAAAAGGCGAGTAGGATGCTGGCTCATCAGCTCCGCAAGCGGGATGCGGCTAAGGAAATTGCTGGAGTGAGAGACAAGAGTGGGAATGTGGTGCGGAAGGGGGTAGAGGTGAATGAGGTCTTCAAGGACTTTTACGGGGAACTGTACCGGTCGGAGCCAACGGGGGAGAGGAGGGGAATGGAGAGGTTCCTCGACGGGCTTTCTTTCCCGAAGGTGCAGGAGGAGCAGGTGGAGGGGTTGGGTGCGCCGATTGAGCTGGAGGAGCTAGTTAAGGGGATCGGGCAGATGCAGTCAGGGAAGGCACCGGGGCCGGATGGGTTCCCGGTGGAATTTTATAAAAAGTTTGTGGACCTGGTGGGCCCCTTGCTGGTGCGGACACTTAATGAAGTGTGGGAAGGGGGGACTTTGCCCCCGACGATGTCGCGGGCGCTGATCTCGTTAATTTTAAAGAGGGACAAGGACCCCCAGCAGGCCCATATCTCTCCTCAACGTAGATGCCAAGGTGCTGGCAAAAATCCTGGCCACCAGGATAGAGGACTGTGTGCCAGGGGTTGTACACGAGGACCAGACAGGTTTTGTGAAGGGAAGGCAGCTGAACACGAATGTGCGGAGATTGTTGAATGTCATCATGATGCCGGCGATTGAGGGGGAGGCAGAGATAGTGGTGGCGCTGGATGCGGAGAAGGCCTTCGATAGAGTGGAGTGGGGGTACTTATGGGAGGTGTTGGGGAGGTTTGGATTTAGTGAAGGGTTTATTAGATGGGTGAGGCTGCTATACGAGGCCCCGATGGCGTGCGTGGCCACGAATGGGAGGAGGTCGGAGTACTTCCGGATTTACCGAGGGACCAGGCAGGGTTGCCCCCCCGTCCCCCTTGTTGTTTGCACTGGCAATCGAGCCGCTGGCGATGGCGTTGAGGGATTCAGGGAGGTGGAGAGGTTTGGTGCGAGGTGGGGAGGAACATAGGGTGTTGTTGTATGCCGATGACCTGTTACTGTATGTGGCAGACCCGGTGGGAGGGATGCCGGGGGTGATGGAGCTGCTAGCTGCGTTTGGGACCTTTTCAGGTTATAAACTAAATTTAGGTAAGAGTGAGATGTTGGTGGTGCACCCTGGAGACCAGGAGGAAGGAATTGGTAGGCTCCCGCTTAGGAGGGCAGGGGAGAGCTTTAGGTACCTGGGGGTGCAGGTGGCCAGGGACTGGGGGACTCTTCACAAACATAATTTCACCAGACTTGTAGATCAGATGGAGGAGGAGTTCAGGAGGTGGGACATGCTGCCATTGTCGTTGGCGGGGAGGGTGCAGTCCGTCAAAATGACGGTGCTTCCGAGGTTCTTGTTCCTCTTTCAGTGCCTGCCCATCTTTATCCCCAGGGCCTTCTTTAGGAGAGTGAAGAGGGTGTTCCTGGAGCGAGGGAGGGATAAAGGCGGGCTGGCGCTGCTCAACCTTTTGGGGTACTATTGGGCGGCCAATGTGTCAATGGTGCGTAAATGGGTGATGGAGGGGGGAAGAGACGGCGTGGAAAAGAATGGAGATGGCGTCATGTAGAGGTACGAGCCTGGGTGCCATGGTAACGGCGCCGTTGCTGCTCTCCCCTAAGAGGTTTACCACGAGCCCGGTGGTGGCGGCGACCCTAAGAATCTGGGGACAGTGGAGATGGCATAGGGGGGAAACAGGGGACTCGATGGAGGCTCCATTGGGTGGCAATCATCGGTTCATCCCAGGGAACAGGCATGGGGTATTTAGGGGGTGGCAAAGGGTGGGCATCAGTAAATTGAGGGACCTGTTTATTGGCGGGAGGTTTGCGGGCCTGGGGGAACTGGAAGATAAATTTGGGCTTCCCCAAGGGAACATGTTCAGATACTTACAGTAAAGGCGTTTGCTAGGCGACAGGTAGAGGGATTCCCGTTGCTGCCCTCGCGGGGGACGATGGACAGAGTGCTTTCGGGGGTGTGGGTCGGAGAGGGGAAGGTGTCTGACATCTATAAGGTAATGCATCTATAAGGTGGAGGAGTCGTCAGTGGAGGAGCTGAAGGCTAAATGGGAGGAGGAACTCGGGGAGCAGATAGAGGATGGGACTTGGGCGGATGCCTTGGAGAGAGTCAACTCTTCCTCCTCATGTGCGAGGCTTAGTCTCATCCAATTTAAGGTGCTGCACCGGGCCCACATGTCCGGGACTAGGATGAGTAGGTTCTTTGGGGGTGAGGACAGGTGCACCAGATGTTCGGGGAGTCCAGCGAACCACGCCCATATGTTCTAGGCATGCCCGGCACTGGAAGAATTCTGGAAGGGGGTGGCGGGGACAGTGTCGAGGGTGGTTGGATCCAGGGTCAAACCAGGGTGGGGACTCGCGATTTTTGGAGTTGCGGTAGAGCCGAGAGTGCAGGAGGCGAAAGAGGCCGGTGTCCTGGCCTTTGCGTCCCTAATAGCCCGGCGAAGGATCTTGCTGCAGTGGAAGGATGCGAGGCCCCCAAGTGTGGAGACCTGGATCAGTGACATGGCGGGATTTATAAAATTGGAAAGGGTCAAATTTGCCCTGAGAGGATCAATACAAGGGTTCTATAAACGATGGCAGCCTTTTCTGGACTTCCTGGCTCAGAGATAGGTATCTTGGTCAATAGCAGCAGCAACCTGGGGGGGGGGTTCCTTATTGTAGTTTCTATTATGTAACTTAATATTGTGTTACTTTGCGTTGTTGTTAATATGCTGTGTTGATCATGGAGGTGGGGTGAATGTTTATGATTGCTTTTATTATTGTTATTTTTGGTATTTTATTATGGTTCGTTGTTGTTGTATAAATTCAAAATTTTTCAATAAAAATTATTTTAAAAAAAAGAAAAAGTCTATCTTTACCAGTCTGATCTAAGCAATGTGCTGGGTGTGATGCTGTTGACCTGATGTATTCTTTAGATGTCTGTCTGAAGAAAGAGGCAGAGCCTGTGTGCCCTGTCCTTTTATATGGGTCGTGTAGTGCCCCCTTGTGGTAATGCCACCTCTGGGTGTCCTGATTACCCATTGGTTGTGTCCTGTTGTAATGACCCATTGGCTGTATGTCTGCATGTCATGACATCTCTGGTGCTCCCTCTACTGGTTACTTAGTTATAGTGTATTTACATTAACCCCTTGTGTACATACAATGATGCATATCACTACATCCCCCCTTTTTCCGTGTTACATATTTTCTGTACTTGGTGAAAGAAAATTGAACAAAATAGGTAGATAAGTGATGACATGTACAAGTCCTGATGACAGTGATGATTATACAATACTAAATAATATTGACGAGACCAAAGTTCATGAATTTATATGGTCGAGGGAGCTTTCTTGTTTAGTTATTGAAGTGTCAATGTTGATGTTGTCATTTCCTTGTGAACGCCGTCAGCGTCCCTATGCTTAAGCAACCAAGGTGTTCAAATGGTCAAATCACTTTGTTGTCTGATTTGGACTCTTTTTTTCGATGCTTGTGGTAGCAATTCTTGATGTCATCTTTCCTGTCTGACCTGGACTGGTGTCTGTGTTTGCGGTATTGATGCCATATGTCAGCTGCCTTGAAAGCTGGTCTGCTTGTTTGTAGTGTAGCAAACATGAATTTGTAAGATGTGTTATCATGCCATGGTATGTCTGCACACTTGCCATTGTCTTGAACTGTGCTGTCACAGTGTCCTGCATTTGCAGAGTTGTAACATGTCGTACCAGTCGTTGTTCCAGTGTTGTTGGTTTTGTCGTGCTTGTTGTTGACGTTGGTGCCTTTGATACGCTTCTTGTTGATGTCTGTGTTGCTGTTTTTGTAGGTTTTGTTGTTGTGTTTGTTGCGCTCAATGACCATTCCGAATGGAGGATTCGAGTCCTTCACAAAGTTAATTGTGTCACTGTCCTTTGTGGCATCTGCTGTTTCATTGAGCGTTTCATTTTTGATTCCTCGGTGCTCCCCATCTGGAGTCATGCCCGGTTCACTTGAATCATCTTTTGCTTGTTGATGCCTCCCGTCTGGAGTCCGTTCTGTTTCACCTGAATCATCTTTGGTTTCTTGATGGTCCTCTGCCGGAGTCATTTCAGGTTCACTTGAATCATCTTTGGTTTCTTGATGCTCTTCGTCTGGAGTCAAAATGTTCAAGATTTCATTTTCTTGTGGAGAGGCTCGAGTGGATGAGGTTTCAATTGGCGTGGTTGCACTGGACTCACGAGTAGTTTCAATTGGATTGTCAAGTGCCTCTGTGCATACGAGCTGAGATCTGTCAGTCTCGCTGTGATGTTGCACATCTTGTATGGGAATTGTGATCACTTGTCTCACATACAGTGGGGAGACCTGCAGTGTCTTCTTGTTGGTTAGATGAGCTGGGTAGACTGTCAGAATCTTCTTATGGTGGTTCAAGTAATCTGGGTAGACTATCATAGTCTTTCTGTTGTTCACGTGAGCATGGCAGGCTTGCATCGTCTGCTGCTGGTTGCTCAGATAAGGTGGATAGACCTTCATGGTCTTGTTCATGCATGGACTGCGCTTTGGAGTCTTGAGTTGCTCCCATTGTGGAGTCTGTCAACGAGCTCGCTGTGGAAGCTTGTATCGCTCTCTCTGTGTAGTCTTCCATCGTTCCCTGTGTGGAGTCATGCAGTGGTCTCGCTGTGGAATCGATCTGTGTGCTCTCAATGGAGCTGTGCAGTGGTCTTGCTGTGGAGTCTTTCATCGCTCTGTGTGGAGTCGGGGTCTCTTCGTGGTGTGTGGACGACCCTCTGTGTGGAGTCGGGGACTCTTCGTGGTGCGTGGACCACTTTTCGTGTGGCACAGGCCGCTCTCTGTGGGCTTCGTCTTCTTCGTGGGTATTTGACAGGTTGCTGTCATCCAATGTATCGACGATCTGCCATGACATCATGGTAATGGTTTTATCTACCATGAGTAGAGTCGTTTTGAGATTTTCAACCACGGCGCTGATGCTTGGATGATCATCATATCCGAATAACTCAACCATGTCTGAGTAGTATTCTTCGATAAACCAATTATCTTCTTGTGTTTCAGTACTGTCATTGCGCTCTGTGTCCAAGGAAGAAATCATCGTCTGAGTAGTCATCTTCAAGGACCAAATCATCTCTTTGGGTGGTGCTAACTGCTTGTTGCAGGGTTCTGCGGAGGTTGATTTCAACTACTGGTAGAAGTTCAGGCATTGTTCTGTCTTTCGAGGTGAAAGAATGGTGTTTTGCGGCTTTAAAACTCTTCTTTGTAATTTTCGGACATTTCCCCTTTAAGTGGGCATAGCCTCTGATATCATGACGCTCGTGAGGTAAAGCGTAGGAGTGGATTGCGCATGCGCAAATTGCTTTTCCTTTACTGTGCGCTCTTTTCGCAACTACGCATGTTTTGCCGGTTCGCGTCTTCCCGGGAATTGCGCACATGCAGACTGGGCCAGCTGGATACGCGCAAGGTGGCTGCCAATCAAAATTGCCATTTGCTTCTGTTGCAACCCTACTTCTGCCTCGTGGTGAGTATTGGTGCCAGTTTTACCGACTTCTTTTGTGTTTACCTTGCAGTGGCTTTCAAATTTGTCCAGGACTGTCTGGAATCGCGTTCTGTCCTGCCCTTTGGAGTATTTAAAGGAGCGGAAGATCTCTGTTGCATGTTCACCCGCAATGGTGAGGAGAAGAGCAATCTTCTCAGCATCGGCCATGCCATGCAGGTCAGATGCTTCCACGCAAAGCTGAAATTTTTGCTTGAATGAACGCCAGTTGGCACTAAGATTGCCGTGGTACCTGAGTGGATTAGGAACAGGAATCTCGATCATCATGCCTGGGTTCAGTTGCTGGTTGTCATGGATCTTGCTGAGTTGAACTAAATAGATGTCACAGGCACTCCAGTTATCATAGAACATAGAACAGTACAGCACAGAACAGGCCCTTCGGCCCTCAATGTTGTGCCGAGCAAATGATCACCCTACCCTATACCCGTAATCCAACAACACCCCCCCCCCCCCCCCCCCCCCCAACCTTACTTTTAAGGACACTACGGGCAATTTAGCATGGCCAATCCACCTAACCCGCACATCTTTGGACTGTGGGAGGAAACCGGAGCACCCGGAGGAGACCCACGCACACACGGGGAGGACGTGCAGACTCTGCACAGAGTGACCCAGCCGGGAACCGAACCTGGGACCCTGGAGCCGTGAAGCATTTATGCTAACCACCATGCTACCGTGCTGCCCAGCACGTTGTGTTATGCTGCTTCGTGTAGCATAAGCTGCTTCGACAAAGGAAGCTCCAGACTATGAAATGAGTTCAACTTGTTTATTGAACTATTAACACAGTTCTTAAATGAGTTCGACTCTCTGCTAATCTAGCTGTAGTAACTCAGTCTATCTTTACCAGCCTGATCTAAGCCATGTGCTGGGTGTGATGCTGTTGACCCAATGTACTCTTTAGATGTCTGTCTGTAGAAAGAGGCAGAGCCTGTGTGCCCTGTCCTTTTATATGGGTCGTGTAGTGCCCCCTTGTGGTAATGCCACCTCTGGGTGTCCTGATTACCCATTGGTTGTGTCATGTTGTAATGACCCATTGGCTGTATGTCTGCATGTCATGACATCTCTGGTGCTCCCTCTAATGGTTACTTAATTGTAGTGTATTTGCATTAACCCCTTGTGTATATACAGTGATGCATGTCACTAGTCACTACCCTACTTTTTCTCATCTGCCTAGTAAGGGAAATTAGCTCTACCTATCGAAGACTAACCTAAGGCCTGATGACAACTTGCAACATGCACCATAACATAGATGTTCAGGATTTATTTTTGGATAGCAATAGTATCACTGATCTGTACTTCCAGAGCTTTACGTTAGTGTAAATTTAGTTATTAGACAACCACTTTATACGGATATCCTTTCCCCCTGTTCCAATTAAATGCTGTTTTTCTTTGCTAAGACAGCATAACCAAAGGTACATTCACACATCTTGCTGTCTTAATTGAAGAGAATCTAATAAGATTCCACTATCCACAAAAAGGAAGACAAATTCCGCGGTGAACATAAAAGCGTAGATGCGGTAAAAATAATCCTATGCAGGTCACATTGTATGTGATGTGTTTTATTTGCACAGCTCTTGAGCCTGCTGATTGATGCCTCATGAATTACTTACTGGAAAGAGTGCTAGCAATGTGATTGTGTGCAGTCCTTTTGTGGAAACAAGCATGATTGCATCAGCTGAATATCCATCATTTGATGTTGCAGTGAGTAGAATGGAATTTAATAAAAGCAATTTTACATAACAGAATTACAGTTCCTCATCATAATTGGGCCAGATTTTGCTGCAGAAAAAACAGTGAAGCTCACAACATTTGCTGTTATTTACCTGCAAATCAGACAGCTTCCAGTGGCTAGACTGCACCATTAAACATGGATATCCAAAAGTCATTATGAGATGTGCTGCTTCTAAAATGCTTCCTCAGAAAGGTACTTTGTCTTCTGACTCATCATTGAAATAAGTGAAGTTAGTTGATATTGAAGTACTTATAGGGCTAATACAAGCTAAACTCTCAAAATCATTTGGGTCTTGTCTATTTAACAGCAAGATAATTCAAAATTTTTGCCACACACCTTCTTTCACAGTAAAAATGAACTCTTACAAATGTACAACGTTATTCCTTCAGATTTCTATTCCTGTTCGACAATTATAAAAAGTTGATTTATTTTTAATTTTTCGTTCTCTAATCTCTTAATCCTATCTCCCTTTCTGCACCTCAGTTGACCTCAAATGAATACTCAAAACTGATAATTCTGTACTGCTAAATTACAGTTTTTCAATGTGATTGGTGAAGGGCGCAGTTGATTACCTGCTCACAGAGATGCCCTGCAGAGGGTGCCATGCTGTTTTGGTTCTCTAATCTAGCAAGTTCCATTACAAAATCTCAAGTCTTTGGCAAGTGCAAATAATGTACAGCCATCGCTTTTGTTCACTACTGACTGCAAAGTCTGACACTATTTCTTAAAAATTCATTTATGTGATGTGGATGTCACACGTTAGGCCAGCATTTATTGCCCATCCCTAATTGCCCTTCAGAAGGTGATGGTGAGTTGTCTTCTTGAACCGCTGCAGTCCCTGAGGTGTAAGTACATGCACTGTGCTGTTCGGGAGATTTCCAGGATATTAACATGCAGTACATTTTTTATGTTTTATCATCACTTCATATACAAGTGATGTTGATGATAATTTCCAGACCAATGAGAAATATAATATTTATTATGCATGATTGTACATACCCTGGTCAAGAACGACCTCTTCCTCCCTCTTAGGTTGCTGCAGTATAACATTTTCATCTGGGTTCTCTTTACCTATTAGTTGCATTGATGAAAAGTACATTTTAAAGTTATTGCAATTTATTTTTAAGTAGCCACCTTCAAACACATGTCAAAAATCCCATCAGTGTGCACTACCGTTATAAACATGGTCGATGTGCAACGTTATAACATTTTAAAACAGCCAAAATTTGGAAAATTGCCAAAAAGAGAGACATGTTGTCAAAATCTTTTGTCTTTAATTCATCAGCAAAAATGTAGGAATGCTTAACTTCAAATGATCACAACAATTTATACCAGTGGAGAAAAGGATGCTGATTGATTGGCCAAGATGTTGCCATAGAGAAAGCAACAGGGAACTATAGGTTCCTGGGTAATTCAAGAAAGGTGCAATGCTTGAAAATATTCCTTTTATTTTGCAACGAACAGGCCCCTGCATTTGAATGCATGTTGTTTCCAGCAGGAATAACAGCCATTTTACTAGCTCGATTGATTATCCTAAACTGGTTGTTAGTGTTTCTATTTGTGGACTCAGGATTAGTCAGCAAGTGCTGCCCGATAACAGCAGACATCCCATTTAAGGTTTTGCAAGTAGGGGTTGTACAAACAACTGAAAGAACATGCCACTTGATTCGACTAGTCAATCGCTGTGACATACGATCTGCCTACTGGTATTTCACCAGCACTGAAATAAACAAGGCCCAATGGTGTGGTAGGCCATTTACCCTGCAAAGGCTAAGAAATTTGAATAAAGGTTAAGGAAGACATTTCATGTTGCCGCTATGAAGTGGTTATGCAAGTGGCATTTTCCATTAACAGAATGTTGCTATAGGTCCAAAAAAACCTTCTGCATACCACACAATTGTGTATGCATTTCAGTGCCAATCAATGCTAGGTAGGTAGGTCATATGCCTTGGTGATCAGCTGATTGGATCAAACAGCATGTCCCTTTAGATGTTCATAATAGGCTGGGTACAGACTGTACTCAAACAGCCCATGCTTACAAACCTAAAACAAAAGATCGACTATTAGATGTAATTCCACAATTGGCCAGTATTTGCTAAATAATTCTGCATGCATTAATTGCTACACTATCAAGCAATTAGTCAAATTTGCAATTCAGCTCATTTGACTTGCAAGAAGCAAAATACATTCATGTGCAGGGACCCATTCCCATACAAAATCCAGCAGAGGGCAGCAGAGCAGAGCTACTGATCAGCTGTTCTGGGGAAATTTGCATACGTGCAGTGCGGTCAGCCTAAGTTGAAGGTGAATCTGCGAAGGGGACCCGAGGAGTTTGAGTGAAGGCAATCATCCAGCAGAGGGCAGCAGAGCAGAGCTACTGATCAAGCTGTTCTGGGGAAATTTGCATACGTGCAGTGCGGTCAGCCTAAGTTGAAGGTGAATCTGCGAAGGGGACCCGAGGAGTTTGAGTGAAGGCAATCATCCGCAGAGGGCAGCAGAGCAGAGCTACTGATCAGCTGTTCTGGGGAAATTTGCATACGTGCAGTGCGGTCAGCCTAAGTTGAAGGTGAATCTGCGAAGGGGACCCGAGGCGTTTGAGTGAAGGCAATCATCCAGCAGAGGGCAGCAGAGCAGAGCTACTGATCAGCTGTTCTGGGGAAATTTGCATACGTGCAGTGCGGTCAGCCTAAGTTGAAGGTGGTTTGTGGAGAGGCTGTTGGCAAGTGACAGTTAACCCGAAACACTTCGTGAGGTTTCCCACCCTACCTCCTCCTCTAACCAACCCCCCCACCCCACGGTGGTTGGGAAGCGGGAGCAGGGGCCTGTCGTGAAGGTGAGTGAGTGCCTTTAAATTTGCTTACCTTTGAGCGGGAGCAGGGTTTGAGGTAATATCAGGTAAGCTCTTCCTTTCTTTTTCTTTTTCTTGTTATTTTTTAAATCTAGAGGTGATGTCAGGGAAGGCAGTACAATGCTCCTCCTGCAGAATGTTTGAGGTGAGGGACGCCGTCAGTGTCCCTGCTGATTTCATCTGTGGGAAGTGCACCCAACTCCAGCTCCTCAAAAACCGTGTTAGGGACCTGGAGCTTGAGCTGGATGAACTTCGGATCATTCGGGAGGCGAGGGGGTCATAGATAGGAGCTTCAGGGAAATAGTTACACCAAAGACTGGAGATAGATGGGTAACTGTAAGAGGGACTGGGAAGAAGCAGTCAGTGCAGGGACCCCCTGCGGTCGTTCCCCTGAGTAACAAGTATACCGTTTTGGATACTTGTGGGGGGGACGACTTACCAGGGGTAAGCCATGGGGTACAGGCCTCTGGCACGGAGTCTGTCCCTGTTGCTCAGAAGGGAAGGGGGGAAAGGAGTAGAACATTAGTAATTGGGGACTCAATAGTCAGGGGCACAGATAGGAGATTTTGTGGGAGCGAGAGAGACTCACGTTTGGTATGTTGCCTCCCAGGTGCAAGGGTACGTGATGTCTCGGATCGTGTTTTCCGGGTCCTTAAGGGGGAGGGGGAGCAGCCCCAAGTCGTAGTCCACATTGGCACTAACGACATAGGTAGGAAAGGGGACAAGGATGTCAGGCAGGCCTTTAGGGAGCTAGGATGGAAGCTCAGAGCGAGAACAAACAGAGTTGTTATCTCTGGGTTGTTGCCCGTGCCACGTGATAGTGAGATGAGGAATAGGGAGAGAGAGCAATTAAACACGTGGCTACAGGGATGGTGCAGGCGGGAGGGATTCAGATTTCTGGATAACTGGGGCTCTTTCTGGGGAAGGTGGGACCTCTATAGACAGGATGGTCTACATCTGAACCTGAGGGGCACCAATATCCTGGGGGGGAGATTTGTTAGTGCTCTTTGGGGGGGTTTAAACTAATTCAGCAGGGGCATGGGAACCTAGATTGTAGTTTTAGGGTACGGGAGATTTAGAGTATAGAGGTCAGGAGCACAGATTTGACTTCGCAGGAGGGTGCCAGTGTTCAGGTAGGTGGTTTGAAGTGTGTCTACTTCAATGCCAGGAGTATACGAAATAAGGTAGGGGAACTGGCAGCATGGGTTGGTACCTGGGACTTCGATGTTGTGGCCATTTCAGAGACATGGATAGAGCAGGGACAGGAATGGTTGTTGCAGGTTCCGGGGTTTAGGTGTTTTAGTAAGTTCAGAGAAGAGGGCAAAGAGGGGGAGGTGTGGCGCTGCTAGTCAAGGACAGTATTACGGTGGCGGAAAGGATGCTAGATGGGGACTCTTCTTCTGAGGTAGTATGGGCTGAGGTTAGAAACAGGAAGGAGAGGTCACCCTGTTGGGAGTTTTCTATAGGCCACCTAATAGTTCTAGGGATGTGGAGGAAAGGATGGCGAAGATGATTCTGGAAAAGAG
Organism: Scyliorhinus canicula; assembly: GCF_902713615.1. Lineage (NCBI taxonomy): Eukaryota > Metazoa > Chordata > Chondrichthyes > Carcharhiniformes > Scyliorhinidae > Scyliorhinus > Scyliorhinus canicula. Next base: position 122,431,592 of record NC_052153.1, read on the forward strand.
CGAAAGTAACAGGGTAGTTGTTATGGGAGACTTTAACTTTCCAAATATTGACTGGAAAAGATATAGTTCGAGTACATTAGATGGGTCATTCTTTGTACAATGTGTGCAGGAGGGTTTCCTGACACAATATGTTGACAGGCCAACAAGAGGCGAGGCCACATTGGATTTGGTTTTGGGTAATGAACCAGGCCAGGTGCTAGATCTGGAGGTAGGTGAGCACTTTGGAAACAGTGACCACAATTCGGTGACCTTTACGTTAGTGATGGAAAGGGATAAGTATACCCCGCAGGGCAAGAGTTATACCTGGGGGAAGGGCAATTATGATGCCATTAGACATGACTTAGGATGTGTTGGTTGGAGAAGTAGGCTGCAAGGGTTGGGCACACTGGATATGTGGAGCTTGTTCAAGGAACAGCTATTGCATGTTCTTGATAAGTACGTACCAGTCAGGCAGGGAGGAAGGGGTCGAGCGAGGGAACCGTGGTTTACCAAAGAAGTGGAATCTCTTGTTAAGAGGAAGAAGGAGGCCTATGTGAAGATGAGGCGTGAAGTTTCAGTTGGGGCGCTTGATATTTACAAGGAAGCGAGGAAGGATCTAAAGAGAGAGCTGAGACGAGCAAGGAGGGGACATGAGAAGTCTTTGGCAGGTAGGATCAAGGAAAACCCAAAAGCTTTCTATAGGTATGTCAGGAATAAAAGAATGACTAGGGTAAGAGTAGGGCCAGTCAAGGACAGTGGTGGGAAGTTGTGTGTGGAGGCTGAGGAGATAAGCGAGATACTAAATGAATACTTTTCGTCAGTATTCACTCAAGAAAAGATAATATTGTGGAGGAGAATGCTGAGACCCAGGCTATTAGAATAGATGGCATTGAGGTGCGTAGGGAAGAAGTGTTGGCAATTCTGGACAAGGTGAAAATAGATAAGTCCCCGGGGCCGGATGGGATTTATCCTAGGATTCTCTGGGAAGCCAGGGAAGAGATTGCTGAGCCTTTGGCTTTGATTTTTAGGTCATCATTGGCTACAGGAATAGTGCCAGAGGACTGGAGGATAGCAAATGTGGTCCCTTTGTTCAAGAAGGGGAGTAGAGATAACCCCGGTAACTATAGGCCGGTGAGCCTAACGTCTGTGGTGGGTAAAGTCTTGGAGAGGATTATAAAAGATACGATTTATAATCATCTAGATAGGAATAATATGATTAGGACAGTCAGCATGGTTTTGTGAAGGGTAGGTCATGCCTCACAAACCTTATCGAGTTCTTTGAGAAGGTGACTGAACAGGTAGACGAGGGTAGAGCAGTTGATGTGGTGTATATGGATTTCAGTAAAGCGTTTGATAAGGTTCCCCACGGTCGTCTATTGCAGAAAATACGGAGGCTGGGGATTGAGGGTGATTTAGAGATGTGGATCAGAAATTGGCTAGTTGAAAGAAGACAGAGAGTGGTAGTTGATGGGAAATGTTCAGAATGGAGTTCAGTTACGAGTGGCGTACCACAAGGATCTGTTCTGGGGCCGTTGCTGTTTGTCATTTTTATAAATGACCTAGAGGAGGGCGCAGAAGGATGGGTGAGTAAATTTGCAGACGACACTAAAGTCGGTGGAGTTGTAGACAGTGCGGAAGGATGTTGCAGGTTACAGAGGGACATAGATAAGCTGCAGAGCTGGGCTGAGAGGTGGCAAATGGAGTTTAATGTGGAGAAGTGTGAGGTGATTCACTTTGGAAAGAATAACAGAAATGCGGAATATTTGGCTAATGGTAAAATTCTTGGTAGTGTGGATGAGCAGAGGGATCTCGGTGTCCATGTACATAGATCCCTGAAAGTTGCCACCCAGGTTGATAGGGTTGTGAAGAAGGCCTATGGTGTGTTGGCCTTTATTGGTAGAGGGATTGAGTTCCGGAGCCATGAGGTCATGTTGCAGTTGTACAAAACTCTAGTACGGCCGCATTTGGAGTATTGCGTACAGTTCTGGTCGCCTCATTATAGGAAGGACGTGGAAGCTTTGGAACGGGTGCAGAGGAGATTTACCAGGATGTTGCCTGGTATGGAGGGAAAATCTTATGAGGAAAGGCTGATGGACTTGAGGTTGTTTTCGTTAGAGAGAAGAAGGTTAAGAGGTGACTTAATAGAGGCATACAAAATGATCAGAGGGTTAGATAGGGTGGACAGCGAGAGCCTTCTCCCGCGGATGGAGGTGGCTAGCACGAGGGGACATAGCCTTAAATTGAGGGGTAATAGATATAGGACAGAGGTCAGAGGTGGGTTTTTTACGCAAAGAGTGGTGAGGCCGTGGAATGCCCTACCTGCAACAGTAGTGAACATGCCAACATTGAGGGCATTTAAAAATTTATTGGATAAGCATATGGATGATAAGGGCATAGTGTAGGTTAGATGGCCTTTAGATTTTTTCCATGTCGGTGCAACATCGAGGGCCGAAGGGCCTGTACTGCGCTGTATCGTTCTATGTTCTATGTTCTATGTTCTAAAAGGGATATGTTCAAATCTTGCACCATTTTTGAATTCCCCGGAGGCTTGGTGAGCTTATAGTTCCCCATTGCTTTCTCCATGGCGATGCCTTGACCAATCAGTCAACATTCCAACAAATCACTACCTTATCTAATAATGGCAGCTAATTCAATAATACTAAATGCAAAACCTAACTCTGCAGCTTAAAAAAATGCTTACAGAGACCCTCAAAAGTTGACAACTCAAAGCAGTTCAAAATGAGGTTACAGAGGGTTTGCAATTTAATCTTTAGTTATAACTAATCATCAGATATTTGAATTGAGAGAAAAAGAAAAAAATACGGGAAAGCTTGAAGCGAGAATACTGACATTGGAAGGCAGAACATTGGTGACGTTATTGGGGCGGGGGGGGGGGAGAGAAATTGTATCCTTTGGCACTCTTATACTTCTCAATTAATAGACTCATATTTTACAACCATTGACACCCAAGTTAATTTTCCAACATCCATCCCTCCAAGCACCCCAGTGCAGAAAGCCATCTACTCCTCTAGGTCTAATATATGGAGACATTATGTCATCCAACTTCTTACTTTTAGAGACACGTTCAACCTTCTTATTTCAAGCTAGCACTCTTAGTTTTCTATCAATAATTTAAATCTTATAATTTTCATTGGGCATGGACAAGTGTCACAGTGAATTACCAGCTTATCTGGAGCTGTACAATAGAACATAGAACAGTACAGCACAGAACAGGCCCTTCGGCCCTCAATGTTGTGCCGAGCCATGATCACCCTACTCAACCCCCCCCCCTTAACCTTACTTTTTTTATTAGGACACTACGGGCAATTTAGCATGGCCAATCCACCTAACCCGCACATCTTTGGACTGTGGGAGGAAACCGGAGCACCCGGAGGAAACCCACGCAAACAGGGGGAGGACGTGCAGACTCCACACAGACAGTGACCCAGCCGGGAATCGAACCTGGGACCCTGGAGCTGTGAAGCATTTATGCTAACCACCATGCTACCCTGCTGCCCCAGCAACAGAATTGTGTAACACAACCAAAAACATCTTGTCCTCAAGTGGTTAAGGGGCATAATTAACAGACCAATAACGGCAGAGTCACTCAATCAGCTTTCTATATGTATTAAAATCATTCTTACTGATCCCCAGAACATTACAGAATACTTTTGATGAATAATGCAACTGTAATGTTTCAGAAATATAAAATACCTATGCTGTAGCTGAGAACCAATTATTCCTTTTACAATTATTAAGATCTAATCACCTGTATGATGTCCATGCATTGCCATATCTGGGCTGACAGGGATCGGAATATTTGCCTCTGGAGGAATATGTTTAAACAATTCAGGGCTACCTCCTTGCATGCAGTACATGTACGGCTTGGCATGCTTAGCTTCCATGTAGTACATGACATACAAGTTGCACATTTCATCTTTCGATGTTGCTCTGTTAACAAAGCAAAATAATTGTATGCTTAATACACTCACACAGGTTTCCCCGAATGTTTTATATCACAACATCTAAAATGACCAGTTTAATTTCTACTAATGATCTAATGTGCTGTCAAAGAAGGAGATTCATCAAAATTAATTCCCTAGCTCATTCATGCCATCAAGAGACAGAGGTCAGAAGCTAGGTGCCATTGGAAGGAAGGTGAAGTCAGATTCATTTCGAACCACCCTCTGGGAACACGGAGATGGCTCTGTTAGGAATGCGAAGTTTATAAAATAATGATAATTTGGGATTATGTCTAATTCAAGGTTATACCCAAGGATTGAAGTGGGTTATGTGACCGGCACTGAATTCTGCCTGACAAAACCTGGGTGGCTTGGTTGCTATGGGGATGGGATGCCCAGATTGACTTACTGGAAGAAGGTGCAAGACATCACACATGTAAACAATACCTAGAGAGAAAATGCTGGAAAATCTCAGCAGGTCTGGCAGCATCTGTAGGGATAGAATAGAGCTAAAAGAGCAAAGCTTTGACAAAGAGTCATTGGACTCTAAACGTTAGCTCTTTTGTCTCCCTAAAGATGCTGCCAGACCTGCTGAGATTTTCCAGCATTTTCTCTTTGGTTTCAGATTCCAGCATCCGCAGGAATTGGCTTTTAAACAATAGCTAGAGTAGTTGTGCTGACTGGTTAGACTATCAGTCTCCAGGTTTTGGGCAGAAAAGACAGGAAGGGAGGTCTCACAGAGAGACACACAAGAAATTGTCAGGCAGTGTAATCAGTAGAGAGGACTGAATACTCATTCTGTGGTCTATCAGGCAGAATAAAATGGAGTAAAAGAGATACACCCTGTGGCAATCCAAGGGATCCTAAAGAATCAACCTACTGTGGCTGGGGGAGGGATAAGCCTCGTATTCAATTCGAGACTTCTCTAAAAACTGACAGGAGCACCTTTTGATGGTCACTCAATGTTATCATTCAACAAAATGTGGAGAAACAAACTTGTTGGAAGCTCGGAGTGATGTTGGACTGGTCATTGTAAAAACTGTTATTCAGCTGAGAGCATGATGTAAAGTATAACCGTGACATGAGGTTTTTGGATGTGTTAAATGTTAGGGGAGAACCTTTTCTATAGTTTGGTGTTTTTTAGTCAATGTTGCTTTTAGTTCATTTGTTACAGCAAAAGTCTCAAAATTTGAATTTAAAAAAATCAAGACCAGCATTTGTTGCCCATCCCTAAATTCTCTTGACCCGAGTTGGCTTGCTGGACCATTTAATATGGTAGTTAAGAGTCAACCACTTTGCTAGCGTCTGGAGTCACATGTAGGTCAGAACAGGTGAGCATGGCAGATTTCTTTCCGTAAAGGACATTGGTGAATCAAATGATTTTAAATACCATTAGCGGCCATGGTGGGATTTGAACCTGTGTTCCAGAGGCACGAGACTGGATCACTGGATTGCTAGCCCACTGACATTACCATGACACCACCATCTCCCCATTCTTGTCTGTGATCCTTTCAGTTAGTTACTGGAAATTCAAAAATATCTTTCAAAATTAATGGTCCCAATGAGAATCGCAGCACTCAAACCACATTGAGAGAGATCTGATAATGTCTGTTGTTGAAATAAGAATTTGCGCATGATGGAGGGGAAAAATATACATGTAAATAGAAATAGCTCCAATAATTTACCTAGCTCCGGAAGCCGATGGGAAAACAGTGGAGGTCCATTTATTTCTCATAACAGCAAAGTAAATAAATTAAATTAGACAAGAAAACAGGGTTCCTAAAATGCTATTTAAATACCATAATATGCTGGTATAACAAAGTGGAAAATTTTTCAAACAAATGAGTTTAACCTTTAGTTATGCTTTCAAACTTACAAAAGAATAATGTAGGTTATGACTGGAATAAGATTACAAAAGAAGCATTATTGGAAGACAAATTAATACGAGATCTAGAAGGAACATCTGCAATCAGAGAGCATAATTAACTCTTGAAATAGAGTTGAATTACTGAAAAACAATAATCAAAACAACACGGGATGTTTAAAATAAGGCGGGAGAAATTAGTCATAAATAAACTGGGAATGACTAACGGTAGTGTAGCTGTCATTCACTGGAACAGAGAACATTACAGCGCAGTATAGGCCCTTCGGCCCTCGATGTTGCGCCGACCTGTGAAACCCCTCTAAAGCCCATCTACACTATTCCCTTATCATCCATATGTTTATCCAATGACCATTTAAATGCCCTTAATGTTGGCGAGTCCACTACTGTTGCAGGCACGGCGTTCTACGCCCTTACTACTCTCTGAGTAAAGAACCTACATTTGACATCTGTCCGATATCTATCTCCCCTCAATTTAAAGCTATGTCCCCTCGTGCCAGCCATCACAATCCGAGGAAAAAGGCTCTCACTGTCCACCCTATCTAATCCTCTGATCGTCTTGTATGCCTCAATTAAGTCACCTCTTAACCTTCTTCTCTCTAATGAAAACAGCCTCAAGTCCCTCAGCCTTCCCTCATAAGATCTTCCCTGCATACCAGGCAACATCCTTTGTACCCTTTCCAATGCTTCCACATCCTTTCTATAATGCGGCGACCAGAACTGCACGCAATACTCCAAATGCGGCCACACCAGACTTTTGTACAGCTGCAACATGACCTCATGGCTCCAAAACTCAATCCCTCTACCAATAAAAGCTAACATGCCTTCTGAACAACCCTATCAACCTGGGTGGCAACTTTCAGGGATCTATGTACATGGGCACCGAGATCTCTCTGCTCATCCATACTATCAAGAATCTTACCATTAGCCCAGTACTCTGTCTTCCTGTTATTCCTTCCAAATGAATCACCTCACACTTTTCTGCATTAAACTCCATTTGCCACCTCTCAGCCCAACTCTGCAGCTTATCTATGTCCCTCTGTAACCTGTAACATCCTTCCGCACTGTCCACAACTCCACCGACTTTAGTGTCATCTGCAAATTTACTCACCCATCCTTCTACGCCCTCCTCCAGGTCATTTATAAAAATGACAAACAGCAGTGCCCCAAAACAGATCCTTGGGGTACACCACTAGTAACTGAACTCCAGGCTGAACATTTCCCATCAACCACCACCCTTTGTCTTCTTCCAGCGAGCCAATTTCTGATCCAAACAGCTACATCACCCTGAATCCCATGCCTCCATATTTTCTGCAACAGCCTACAGTGGGGAACCTTATCAAACGCTTTACTGAAATCCATATACACCACATCAACTGCTTTACCCTCGTCCACCTGTTTGGTCACCTTCTCAAAGAACTCAATAAGGTTTGTGAGGCACGACCTACCCTTCACAAAACTGTGTTGACTATCCCTAATCAAATTATTCCTTTCTAGATAATTATAAATCTTATCTCTTATAAACCTTTGCAAGACTTTGCCCACAACAGAAGTAAGACTCACTGGTCTATAGTTACTGGGGTTGTCTCTACTCCCCTTCTTGAACAAGGCAACAACATTTGCTATCCTCCAGTCTTCTGGCACTATTCCTGTAGAGAATGACGACATAAAGATCAAAGCCAAAGGCTCAGCAATCTCCTCCCTAGCATCCCAGAGAATCCTAGGATAAATCCCATCCAGCCCAGGGGACTTATCTATTTGCACATTTTCCAGAATTGCTAACACCTCCTCCTTATGAATCTCAAGCCCTTCTAGTCTAGTAGCCTGTATCTCAGTATTCTCCTCGACAACATTGCCTTTTTCCTGTGTGAATACTGACGAAAAATATTCATTTAGCACCTCTCCTATCTCCTCGGACTCGACACACAACTTCCCACTACCGTCCTTGACTGGCCCTACTCTTACCCTAGTCATTCTTTTATTCCTGACATACCTATAGAAAGCTTTAGGGTTATCCTTGATCCTACCTGCCAAAGACTTCTCATGTCACCTCCTGGCTCTTCTTAGCTCTCTCTTTAGGTCCTTCCTAGCTAACTTGTAACTCTCGAGGGCCCTAACTGAACCTTCACGTCTTATCTTTACATAAGCCTCTTTCTTCCTCCTGACAAGTGATTCAACTACTTTAGTAAACCACGGTTCCCTCGTTCGACCACTTCCTCCCTGCCTGACAGGTACATACTTATCAAGGACACGCAGTAGCTGTTCCTTGAACAAGCTCCACATTTCAATTGTGCCCATTCCCTGCAGTTTCCTTCCCCATCCTATGCATCCTAAATCTTGCCTCATTGCATCATAATTGCCTTTCCTCCAGTTATAACTCAGGCCCTGCGGTATATACCTATCCCTTTCCATCGCTAAAGTAAACGTAACTGAATTGTGGTCACGATCACCAAAGTGCTCACCTATCTCCAAATCTAGCACCTGTCCTGGTTCATTACCCAGTACCAAATCCAATGTGGCCTCGCCTCTTGTTGGCCTATCTACATACTGTGTCAGGAAACCCTCCTGCACACATTGGACACAAAACGGACCCCATCTGTAGCGTTTCCAGTCAATATTTGGAAAGTTAAAGTCCCCCATAACAACTACCCAGTTACTTTCGCTCCTATCCAGAATCACCTTTGCAATCCTTTCCTCTACATCTCTGGATCTTTTTGGAGGTCTTTAGAAAACTCCCAACAGGGTGACCTCTCCTTTCCTGTTTCTAACCTCAGCCCATACTACCACAGTAGACATCCTCATCAAACGTCCTTTCTGCCACCGTTATACTGTCCTTGACTAACAAGGCCACCCCTCCCCCTCTTTTACCACCTTCCCTGAGCTTACTGAAATATCTAAACCCCGGCACCTGCAACAACCATTCCTGTCCCTGTTCTAACCATGTCTCCGAAATGGCCACAACATCGAAGTCCCAGGTACCAACCCATACTGCAGGTTCACCCACATTTATTCCAGATGCTCCTGACGTTGAAGTAGACACACTTTAAACCACCTTCCTGCCTGCCGGTACACTCCTGCAACCTTGAAACCTTACTCATGACCTCACTACTCTCAACCTCCTGTATACTAGAGCTACAATTTAGGCTCCCAACCCCCTGCTGAATTAGTTTAAACCGTCCCGAAGAGCATTAGCAAATATCCCCCCCAGGATATTGGTACCCCTCTGGTCCAGGTGTAGACCATCTCGTTTGTAGAGGTCCCACCTACCCCAGAATGAGCCCCAATTATCCAGGTATCTGAAACCCTCCCTCCTGCACCATCCTTGTAACCACGTGTTCAACTGCTCTCTCTCCGTATTCCTTGTCTCGCTAGCACGTGGCACGGGTAACAACCCACAGGAACAGACATTGGACGAAGGGAAATTTAAAACCATTGTATTATCTCTGCTCTCTGGGAAATTGGATAAATATGCATTTCCATATTTCGCATTGCTCATAATAGTTAGTCAGGTCCTTGTTGCTGTCCCAAACCATAACATTCCAACCATTAGATTGATCAATGGCTTATCATTGGGCTATTCGCGCATATTTAATTGTGTTAGTAAAAGTTGGGAACAGCCATCAGATTCCTTCAGAAGTGAAAAATTAATCTAAAAATAGATGTATTACAAAAAATAATTCAAAGCAGCTTAATCAAGTTATAATATATCAAACTACAATGGTATAAAAAATGTTTCACTATAAGTTTAACAAGTGAAATAATTACTAGTAGTTTTGGTAAGCAAAATATGAGTAATGCTGGCCCAGAACAGACCAAAATCTCATTAGTTTCTGGAAGTTTCATCTTTTTGGTCCATCTCAAGTTTCAATAAGACTGGGCATCACAGACTGCAACAATATTCCTGAATGCTTGAGAATCAAAATAGTTACAAGCAGGGGAGGCCACCGTTCAGCCTTTCATGTCTTTGGTGGCTTTCTGCAAAAAGCAACTAATTTAGTCCCATTCACCCATCCTTTCCCTGTAGCCGTGCAGGTTTCCCTTCAGATTCTTATCCAATTTCTGTTTTTTTAATTAAAAAAAAATAAATTTAGAGTACCCAATTCATTTTTTCCAATTAAGAGGCAAATTAGTGTGGCCAATTCACCTACCCTGCACATCTTTGGGTTGTGGGGGCGAAAGCCACGCAAACACGGGGAGAATGTGCAAACTCCACACAGACAGTGACCCAGGGATGGGATTCGAACCTGGGACCTTGGCGCAGTGAGGCAGCAGTGCCAACGACTGCGTTACCGTGCTGCCCCATCCAATTTCTTTTTGAAAGTCTGAGAGTATGGCCTCCACCATACTCTCATGTAGTGCATTCAATTACTCACTGCAGAGAAATAGTTAAATCTGGTATTATTAGAAATTTCCTCAGCTACAAGAGGATTTTATGGATACTTCAAACTGCTGCAGTTTCATTTCAAAGCAATACATGTCATCACAAAACATATTTCATCAAGATTAGGAAAAATAATTCGATGTAGTCTTTCTGGTGAAGAAACACTTTCATTGTCACAACTAAGGAAAACACAAAGCAAGGTGACCGACATAATTGTTTACCTCAAATGTTGAAATACAAAATGCAATGGTCTGTATATCATTTACAATTATACCTGTAAGTTTCCTTTGAAGAATTCATTTTAAAAGTAGAATAAATTTGATTGAGATATTGCAATTATAATTAATTTCTAAGATAATGTTACGTGGATTACAATCTGAATCTGAATTTGAATCTGGATGACAGTTACGTTTCTTCTACTTTCAAGTTTAGTTGGGATGCCAGGCGGAGCTGGCTCGAAGGCTGAATTGCCTACTTTTGCTCCTAATTCCGATGTTCCTCTTTTACAGCAGTTCCATTTAAGGTGAGGAGCACCACTGTAATGGGCATGATTTTGCCTTAAAATAATCATGGGGCAAATCTCAGTATTTTTTAAGTGTAACTGTTACAGCAATTCCAGGTGAGAGGCATAGTACAATGCTAATGTCCAAATCTTGCTGCCCATGTTGTGCTTTGTGAAAGTGGTATTTTACTGTCTGGCTCACCATTGACATGCTTTCAATGTTGCGAAGTTGCTGTATTTACATGGCAAGTACAAGCTAAACCTAGCAAAGAAAGCAGTCTTGTAATTCCAAGTGGCTGGTTAAGGGGCTGGTTTAGCACAGGGCTAAATCGCTGGCTTTTAAAGCAGACCAAGGCAGGCCAGCATCACGGTTCAATTCCCGTATCAGCTTCCCCGAACAGGTGCCGGAATGTGGCGACTAGGGGCTTTTCCCAGTAACTTCATTTGAAGCCAACTTGTGACAATAAGCGATTTTCATTTCATTTTCATTTTTCAAGTGCAAGTACCTGTTAACACCAAGTAGTAATTACTGCTAATCATCCCTACCCAACAATGAAAACTATCTGCAAGGATTAGTTCATGTTGAGAGATTTTATAACGTCAATTTTGAAATATTTCTTTTTACATTTTTTACTTCGTCCTGATTCAACCTTTATTCCCTTCACTTTATTTCTCTTTCTGAAAATGATTTGACATCAAATTCACCTATTCTAATTTACACTAGCTCCGTCCTTCAAACATTTATTTCAGAACTTTCAAATCGGACTGGTTAAGGAGATACACAGTTGGTTGCTCTGCTCACTCATGTTCCAGATGCTTTGTTTCCTATGCTGTGTCTTTTGAGCTTGCACTTTCAGCATCTTGTCACGCAAGTAAGTCTAAACATGCAAAGGAAAGTCTAACAGAGTTATACATTTTGCTACAGAAGAATCTGAGTCTTCATAATTGCTTTCCCTGGCTAGACTTGAGAGGAATTTTACATATACATACAAAGCAGAATAAACACCTCTCCCTAAACGGCCAGATGTTGCACTTAACAACAGGCATCATTGAAGAGCATAATTTGTTTTGATTTTTTGGGGGCGGGGAAGGGGGGAGGGGGGGGGGGGGGGGCACGGTGTGTGTGGAGAGAGTGGGGGACCAGAAAAAGATATAGCTGGATGTTGGTGCTTTGGAGAACAAATGGCTTCACTCTGCCTCACTCGCCACAGAAGCTACCTAATCTGCTAAGTCTTACTATTTAAAATATCATGAGATGACTTGTAATTTAATTTGTGCTCTTGCTACATTTGGAGCTTACGCAAGTAGATGTCACAGGATGTGATTCAATATATTTTTCTAGCATTTTGCCTAAGCTCCCAGACAGATAGTGAGAACCTGGAGGATTCGGAAAGTTTCCTAAGCTGAACTGAGCCCAAACGGCTCATTACCTTTGGCTGAACTATTTTCTCTTCTGTTTGCTCAAAGTAGACAGGATGTCATTATTGTTACCAGGGTGAATAAGTGAATGCAGTATTACACCAGACAAAAGTCACCATTGACGTATTTTTCCAAGAAGTAAACAAACCACCTCCGCCACTTTAACAGGTGCCTGCTACAATGTTGCATTTGCTAATTAACCTTGGAACACACTGAAGAACTATATATTAAATTGAAATCATTCTCCAAAGGTACGAGCCCTTCAATGGATATCAATGCATGAAAAAGATGTTCACTCAGCCCATCTGTTAAATAATAAAAAGCTATTGAACTGAGAATGAAAACAGTAATTACATTCAGCAGCAAATGGTTCCAACACCTGGAATCCTGCTTATTTTAACTATGCATCTATCATGGCATTTGCAATCATTTTCAGTCACAAAACAATATACCTATTATATTCGCCTTCTCTATTTAATTTTAAAATATTCCATTAATATGTTACTTTAAGCTACTGTTGATGTATGTTTAAAGAAATGCTCCACAGACTCAACTGTTGTGTTTCCCCAAGTCAATTTATCAACATTGAAAATGTGGCCTTAACAATCACAAAATCGTCTTGATCATGTAGGATATGTTGTGGCACATAAGTGCACCCTTTTGTAATTATGGTCTGGGGACTGCCAAAACCTGCGTTAGAACAAAGACCAGCTCACTAAATGGTTTATCCTTGCCCCTTTTCCATGTTTCAAATAAAAACAAAAAAATCCATTATTTATAATTGGATCACACTATGTTGTTCGAAAGAGTATTTTTTATATAAATTTAGTTTACCCAATTCATTTTTTCCAATTAAGGGGCAATTTAGCGTGGCCAATCCACCTACCCTGCACATTTGGGTTGTGGGGTGAAACCCACACAAACACAGGGAGAATGTGCAAACTCCACACGGACAGTGACCCAGAGGCGGGATTGAACCTGGGACCTCGGCAGGTGCTAACCACGGCGCCATTGTGCTGCCCGTTCTAAAGAGTATTAATGGTTTAAAGTGTGCAGAGTAGCTGACTGCTCCCTGGCTGCTTCTGTGGTGGTGGTGGGGGGGGGGGGGGGGGGGGGGGGAGAGGGAGACTGGTGGGAGATTTCATTGCGATTTCCATATGCTCCATTTTTGCCGACAATGTGAAAAAAACCTCCTGATATTACTGTAAATGTGGGGCCTTTGACTTCAGTTACATTTGTAAATCGGCAAACATTTGCATGACTGGCTTTAGGGCCTCCACGTACGTGCACAGTTTTTCAAACATTTGTTTTCAGATGAGTTAGCATAGACTAACTTCTCATCTTCTGCTCAGAAGATGACACCCACTCTTACCCCCACTTGTACCTGATACCACACACTCATACAAATATAATTTCCCTCCCAGAGTGGAATATCCGAGCTTTTGTGAAGGAGAAAACACAGGATGTAACAAAGGGGTTGGGCTCATGGGATCTTGCTGCAGGCATTACTATGTGGCTTGAACATTCTCCTACCGTGGTTCATCTTCATTTTATTGCGAGCGTCATGAGGACATTATTTCTGCCTTTTTGCTCTGCATCATCATTTTTCTTCACTTTTTTGTCTCCCTCCCTCTCTTCTGACCCTTGTAGCTATGATAGTTCCAAAGGAAATAAGGGTAACAGCTAATAATATGAGCACCACCTCATTTGACATTACGGATACAGGAAAGTGTACAGAAGCTTCTGGCTGTGACACATGACAATTTAGAAATGATCACACTAACTGCACACTCTCTGGGTGGGGCCCCTTTAAGGGAGCGGACTCCACGGATCATGTAACCTGCTCGGGGTCAATCGCACATGAAGCGCAGTGTGGCGCCAAAGTGATGAAACCTGTTGTATGGCGTTCTGTGCCTGCTACTTAATTACCTTTGTCTTTCATCAATAAACCCCTTTGTTAACTACTGGAAAGCTCAAGTGTATGTCTCCAGTCACCACATTGGTGTCAAGGTAAAAGATTTTGATTGCAGCCGACAGTCGTCACAAATCGAGGGGGGAAGAAAGGAACAGTTGAGAAAGTAGAGAAGCTCCATCAAGAGTCAAAATTATTTAAACTGCGAGTGGAAATGCCTATCACAGGGGAACTAGACTCATATGACCAAAGGATTGAGTCATGAAGTCAGTACATTGAACACTCCATTTTGTTTACCACGAGCGAGATCACAGGTGAAAGCAAGCAGAAGATGAAACTTCTGACAGTTTGCGGTCCACCAAATGTCTAACTTAATTATGGGGCTGATACCAATGGCAAGGGAGCAGAGTTTAAGACAGATGCCAAAAATGTCACTTGGTCGCCCTGATGTTCAACTGAAGGAAGTTGTGACTCACCCAAAAGACTTCCCGGTGGTCAGCCTTTCTCTACTCTAACAATATATCTACATAAATCAATTCTTCCTAACTGTTTTCCCACAACAGTAAGCATTGGTGACCATACGCCATTATCTCCTTTAACATTTGATAATTCCTCCCTCTCCCTCACCTTTTTGCATGGCTCTGTACTTGCTTAGAAACTGTGAAGTGTCTCACCTATTCCAGTTCTAATGGAAATGCTTACTGTTTCTCTCCCAACAGATGTAGGAGTGCATCAAGCATTTCCTGATTTTATTCCAGGAAGGAAACTTGTTTTCTCTTTATGCTGCATCAAACAACAATGGCAGATAAACAAAAAACATAAGGGCAGCACGGTAGCATTGTGGATAGCACAATTGCTTCACAGCTCCAGGGTTCCAGGTTCGATTCCGGCTTGGTCACTGTCTGTTCGGAGTCTGCACGTCCTCCCCGTGTGTGCGTGGGTTTCCTCCGGGTGCTCCGGTTTCCTCCCACAGTCCAAAGATGTGCAGGTTAGGTGAATTGGCCATGATAAATTGCCCTTATAGTGTCCAAAATTGCCCTTCGTGTTGGGTGGGGTTATTGGGATAGGGTAGAGGTGTTGACCTTGGGTAGGGTGCTCGTTCCAAGGGCCGGTGCAGACTCGATGGGCCGAGTGGCCTCCTTCTGCACTGTAAATTCTATGATAAATATTTCCAGAAATTCTGAATGGGCATGGTCAGCAAACAGCCAAACAGAAGCAAACACAAGTTGCATTTAAATAATATCTTTAGTGGAGTAAAATGTTACAAAAGGTGCTTCACAGGAACAAGCATTTCAAACTAAATTTGGCATTGAGCTGCAATAATGAGACAGTGTTTAAGAAGGGTAACAAGGATAATCCAGGGAACTACAGGCCGGTGAGCCTTACGTCAGTGGTAAGGAAATTACTGGAGAGAATTCTTCGAGACAGGATCTATTCCCATTTGGAAGCAAATGGACATATTAGTGAGTGGCAGCATGGTTTCGTGAAGGGGCGGTCGTGTCTCACTAACTTCATAGAGCTTTTCGAAGAGGTCACAAAGATGATTGATGCAGGTAGGGCCGTGGATGTTGTCTATATGGACTTCAGTAAGGCCTTTGACAAGGTCCCTCATGGTAGACTGGTACAAAAGGTGAAGTCACACGGGATCAGGGGTGAACTGTCAAGGTGGATACAGAACTGGCTAGGTCATAGAAGGCAGACAATAGCAATGGAAGGGTGCTTTTCTAATTGGAGGGCTGTGACTGGTGGTGTTCCGCAGGGATCAGTGCTGGGACCGTTGCTGTTCGTAGTATATAAATGTAACTGGTCTGATTAGTAAGTTTGCAGACGACACAAAGGTTGGTGGAATTGCGGAGAGCGATGAGGACTGTCAGAGGATACAGCAGGATTTAGATCGTTTGGAGACTTGGGCGGAGAGATGGCAGATAGAGTTTAATCTGGACAAATGTGAGGTAATGCATTTTGGAAGGTCTAATGCAGGTAGGGAATATACAGTGAATGGTAGAACCCTCAAGAGTATTGAAAGTCAGAGATCTAGGTGTACAGGTCTACAGGTCACTGAAAGGGGCAACACAGGTGGAGAAGGTAGTCAAGAAGGCATACGGCATGCTTGCCTTCATTGGCAGGGGCATTGAATATAAGAATTGACAAGTCATGTTGCAGCTGTATAGAACCTTAGTTAACCCACACTTGGAGTATAGTGTTCAATTCTGGTCACCACACTACCAGAAGGATGTCGAGGCTTTAGAGAGGGTGCAAAGAGATTTACCAGGATGTTGCCTGGTACGGAGGGCATTAGCTATGAGGAGCGGTTGAATAAACTTGGTTTGTTCTCACTGGAACGACGGAGGTTGAGGGGCGACCTGATAGAGGTCTACAAAATTATGAGGGGCATAGACAGAGTGGATAGTCAGAGGCTATTCCCCGGGGTAGAGGGGTCAATTACTAGGGGGCATAAGTTTAAGGTGCGAGGGGTAAGGTTTAGAGTAGATGTACGAGGCAAGTTTTTTTACACAGAGGGTAGTGGGTGCCTGGAACTCGCTGCCGGATGAGGTGGTGAAAGCAGGGACGATAGTGACATTTAAGGGGCATCTTGACAATAGGATGGGAATAGAGGGATACGGACCCAGGAAGTGTAGAAGATTGTAGTTTAGTCGGGCAGCATGGTCGGCACAGGCTTGGAGGGCCGAAGAGCCTGTTCCTGTGCTGTATTTTTCTTTGTTCTTTGAATATATGATCAAAAATTTGGTTTTGAGGAGAGTCAGAGGTGTAAACAAAGGTAGAGACGGAAAGATTTTGCAAGGTAAGTTCAGAGTTTAAAGCCTGATCAGGTGAAGGCCGTCAATGGTACAGCAATGAAAATCGTGGATGTACAAGAGGCCAGAATGGGAGAAGCACAGAGATCTGAGGGTCGTACGGCTCAAGGAAGCTGCAGAGATTGGGAGAGGTTACACAATGGATGGATTTGAAAAGAGAATTACAATTTTAAAATAGTGCAATTTTGGACTAAAAGCTGAAAAAGGTCAGCAAGCACAGTGTGAACAGGGCTCGGAGTAAATTAGGATACAGATGGTAGAGTTACAATTTCATAACTAAAAATTTGAATTATGGCGATCACATATTTAACTTCAAATATTCGTACAAAAACAGTTGTTTCTATATGACGGTCACTGGAAAAGGAATAGGTCACTAAGAATAATTGTAGAGTATAATTAAACTTTAGAAAACAATGGGCAAATCTTTCAATGATCCCACATATTTTGGGCAGTACTGTAGCACAAGTAGATAGCACTGTGGCTTCACAGCGCCAGGGTCTCAGGTTCGATTCCCTGCCAGGTCACTGTCTGTGCTGAGTCTGCACGTTCTCCCCGTGTCTGCATGGGTTTCCTTCAGGTGCTCCAGTTTCCTCCCACAGTCCAAAGACGTGCAGGTTAGGTGAATTGGTCATGATAAATTGCCCTTAGTGACCAAACAGTTTAGGAGGGGTTATTGTGTTCCGGGGGTGGGGTGGAAGTGAAGGATTAAGTGGGTCGGTGCAAACTCGATGGGCCAAATGGCCTCCTTCTGCACTGCATGTTCCATGTTCTATATATAATTCCATAGATTCCAGAAAAGTCCCAACGGAATGGAAAACCACAAATGTAACACCTCTATTCAAGAAAGGAGGGAATCAGAAAGCAGGAAACTTATAGACCAGTTAGCCTAACATCTGTCATTGGGAAAGTGCAACAATTTATTATTTGAAAGGTAGTAGCAGGGTATTTAGAATATCATAATGCAAGTAGGCAGAGTTAACAAGGTTTTGTGAAAGGGGAACTGCGTTCAACAAATTTATTAGAGGATGTGATAAGCAGGATGGATAAAGGGGAACTAGTAGATGTATTGTATTTGGATTTTCAAAATACGTTCAGTAAAGTACCACATAAAAGGCACAAGAAAAGATGCCACGATGCTGGGGATTTAGATTTTTATTTGACTAGAAACAATGTGCAAGAGTACAAGGAAAGGTAGGAGAATGGCCTTCAGTCATAATGCTCATTTGGGGAGCTGGTGCAGACATGATGGGCCAAACTGCCTCCTTCTGTGCCATAACAATTCTGTGATTGCCATTAGCATGGATAGAGATTGACAAGCTAACAAGAAATAGGGAAAATTGGTCATTTTCAGGTAGAC
Organism: Scyliorhinus canicula; assembly: GCF_902713615.1. NCBI lineage: Eukaryota > Metazoa > Chordata > Chondrichthyes > Carcharhiniformes > Scyliorhinidae > Scyliorhinus > Scyliorhinus canicula. The sequence goes on from NC_052153.1 coordinate 122,449,802, forward strand.
AAACTATAACAAGTGCAGTAGCGTAGGGGGATCGGTTCTTGCAAACTCAACTATTTACAATCTATAATGACTGGAGTGATGGCACACAAATTTAAGGTAGCCAAATTTGCTGATGATACAAAGATAGGAAAGCAAGTTTCAAGAAGAACACAAAGATCCTAAAAAATTGTATGGATATGTTAAGTGAGTGGAGAAAATTTTGGCAGAGTATAGTATGAGAACATTTGAGGTTTCATTCGGAGCAGCACAGCACTATGGCAGAAAGTTGTTGCACCCATCCCAAAGTTTCTGGCAAACTGAGGACCACCTTGTGCAGGCCACTCATTAGTAATTCAGTTTGACGCCAACGTAATTTTATGCTGGCATGACTCTGGATTGAAAGCCCTGTCGGGATGCCGGTGGCCAACTGTTTAACGGGCATTCATGAGATTTAAATGAATGCAGATAGCGTTTGCGCCACCTGCCAGAGGAAGAGCAACACGCCTTAACACACCTTGGGGAGAATTACAGCTTTATTTTACGCTAGCAGGGTTTCTGACTTATTGACTCGCGCCAGACTCTCTGTGCCCGCTCACCAGCAAACCTGCTGGTTGGGAGAATTCCACCCTCCGCTTATTCTTCTCTTTCTACAGGGGCCACAAATAGAGATGTGGGGCTGGATTCTCCGATTCAGGGATTATGTCCCCACACCGTCATGCAAACTGTGGTCTTTTATGCCGGAAAAACTGGAGTCAAAAGGCCACAGATTCACAGCCCCGCAGGAGGCTAGCAGCGAGCCATCATGGAGCTCGCAGCTCCAGCTGCCAATACGACCCTCCGCACCTCCAGCAGCCGTGCCGTGCTCCATGGCGGACACAGACCGTGGACCTGGACCACGGAAATAGCGCCCCTAATCAGCTGCGCGCCCAAACTGGACCGCCCACACAATAAACGCCCAGTCCCGTATGAGACCCCCCCTGCCCTCCGATCGGACCGGAGTCATGGCAGCCGAGGGCTGAGTGCGCAACCGCTTCGCAAGTTTCCCGAACGGCTGGGACCATATTAAAAAAACGCCGTCGGGACTTTGGCTGGTTGGGGGCGGAGAATAGCGGGGCAGGCCTTAGGCAATAGCCGCAGGAGGTGGATGCAATTATAATGCAACTCAAACTGTATCTAACCACCACCAGAGTTAATATATTAAAAACTTTGTTTCAGCTCATATTTTTTTTGTATCATGAAAACAGAATTTTCTGGAAATACACAGTAGGTCAGGCAGCATCTGTGGAGAGAGAAACAGAGTTAATGTTTCAGGTTGAAGACATTTTGTCAGCTGCTTCTCCGTAAACAGTTGCTGCCTCTCCTGCTGAATATTTCCAGCATTCTCAGTCGATATTTCAGGCTCTGCCATCCATTGTAATTTTGGAAGATTTTAAACCTCCCTCCCTCTCGCTTTTAATCACATGCCCACTCAACCCCATTGGGCTGGATTCTCCGTCCCGCCAGACCCATTTTCCGGTGCGGCCTGTTCCCGTCGGCAGTGGGATCCTCTATCCTGGCATCCGGCCAATGGGGCTCCTATTATGGGCACCCCCATGTCTCCGGGAAATCCGCTGGCGTGAGTGCGCTGCCGGCGAAGTAAAGGATCCGGCGAACAGAGAAACCGGCCCATTGTTTTTATGTTGAATAACACAGTGTCTGGAGTTCCCCCTCTGCTTACAGATGTGAAATTCAATACTAATCTATGTCAATGATCAAAGCATCTGTGTTTACTGACATTGTAAAGAGTTTCTTTCCATTTAATAATATACTTTCCAGTCATTTGGACAACGTAAACTATTATAAGCCATGGCATAATATTGATAAAACAATTTATCAGCCAATGAGGGACAGATGATCTTAAACATCATGTAAAATCACTAAAGGGCCAACATTTTCAGAAGCAAGATGTACAATCAATGCTGAAATAAATAATACTACTCCAGAAATTAAATGGGTCAATTTGAGACATACCCTATCCGTGTGACAGTTGTCCTTCCTTTTCCTGTGAAAACACATCTAGCAGCAATGGTATCACCATATTTAATATCCAATGGGGTGGCCGTATGATAGAAAGCCTGAGAAGAACACAAAAACAGAAAATCCCAAAACAATTTTTAAAAAAAGTTTCATGGCAATTATTTTCAAGGGTTAATTTTTTAAAATGTTAATGGATAGCACTTAAAGTCAATGGCCTAAAATTTGCTGCCAAAACAACTCGCCATTATTAACATATAAATCGTTCAGCAACATATGGTGAGGGAGAGATACCCTATCCATCACAAATTGCAACAATTTGCTGAAAGATTTGCACTGCTCCTTTCAGTTATTTTTATTGCCCATTCAGAGCCTGTTCCGCCATTCAATCTGATCATGCTGATCTCCTACTTCAACATAATTTTCCTGGATTATTCCCATATCCCTTGGAAGATTTTAATATGTAGAAATCTTCTCAATGGCAAAGTCCTACAGCCCTCTGGGACAGAGAATTCCAAAGATTCACCACCAAAATTGAAGACATTGGCCGGGATTCTCCGGTACCCGGCGGGGCGGACTGTACTGGCGGCAGAGAGTGGCGTGAACCACTCAGGCGCCGGACCGCCCGGAAGGGGCAGAATCCTCTGCATCTTCGGGGGCTAGGCCGGCGCTGGAGTGGTTGCTGCCACGCCAACCAGCGCCGAAGGGGCTCCGCTGGCCGGCACGAGTTGGCGCATGCGCAGGAGCGCCAGAGTGTTTTTAAAAAGATAAATAAAATTTGAACATGGAACCAGAGCCTCAAATTACTTTGCAGGATGTTACTGGAACAGTTACCTTTCCAGCTAACCAAACTGCTAGGTGATGCATAACATGAGTAAAGGATAGTCAACTGTAATCAATGTCCACCTCGCGGAACAAAGTGATCTTCAAAGCTTCTCCCAGCTAATCTGCCAGATTCAGGCAAGTCATCTGGGCTTCGTTTATCGTGTGGTTTCTTTAAGGTCATTTTCTTTATATTAGGCATAGTTGCACCTTTAATCAGAGATTTAACTCCATCTTCTTTGCTCTCATTTACAAAGTGAGCTAGGATTCCATACAGTAGAGGCACAGTTTTTGTGCTTGAATCTTCAATTACATTCAGCTCGTTCACTAGAAACTGTCTGTCTAAGGGTATCTCAGGTTATCCATCTTCTGCTGTCAGCATTGATGCAGCGTACTTCTATTTATTAAACTCAAGATATTCACGAATAAGTTCATTAATAAGGAGATTTTCATGGGAGAGTGGTGGTCGTGGTTCACTCTGATCGTCAAGGGCACTAAAAACCTCTGCTCGAATACGGGCTTTAAGTTGGCCCAGCACACCTCTCTTTTCCAAGGTCTCTTTCAGAACGCCCTTCAGCTCGCTAACGGTCTTCCCAGAACTCTTTCCCTCTGCGCCGGCCTGTGTAAAGCTCCGCCATTGCCGGCGCGGAGAAGAAACCCCCTGCGCATGAGCGCCAGCGTGTTCCCAGAACCACTCCCGTGATTCCTGCGCATGCGCAGGGGGTTTCTTCTCCACGCCGGCCATGGCGTAGCTTTACACAGGCTGGCGCAGAGGGAAAGAGTGCTCCCACGGCACAGACCCGCCCGCAGATCAGTGGGACCCGATCACTGGCCAGGCTACAGTGGGTGCCCCCCCATCCCCCACCCAGAGGACTCAAAAGGCCGTCCTCAGAGCCAGGTCCTGCCGGTACGGACCTGGTCCAATCCACGCCGGCGGGACTGGCCAAAAACGGGCGGCCACTCGGCCCATTGGGGACCGGAGAATCGCCAGGGGGGAGGGAGCAATGCCAACGGCCCCCGACCGGCGCGATCCTTGCCCTCGCCAAAAAACCGGCGCCGGAGAATTCGGCAGCCGGCGTCGGAGTGGCGGGGCGGGATTCATGCTGCCCCACGACAATTCCCCTGCCCATTACTCCTAATCTTAGTCTCAAATGACGTGCCCCTCATTCCGAGTATGTCCCCTGGTGCTGGCCCCTCCCCAAGCCAGGGGAAACATCCTTCCTCTATCTATCCTGTCGGCCCTGTAACAATTTTGTATGTTTGAATGAGATCACCTCTCATTCTTCTAAACTCCAGAGGCACAGTCTATTCAATCTTTTCCCAAATCCCTCCATCGCAGGAATTACTTTGGTGAACCTTCATTGCACTCCCTCTATGGCAAATATATATTACCTTCAGTATGGAGATTAAAACTGCTCACAATACTCCAGATGTGGTCTCAACAAAGCTCTATATAATTACAGTAAGACATCTTTACTCCTATATTCAAATTCTCTTGCAATAAAGGCCAACATGCTATTTATCTTTTTAATTGTTTGCTGTGCCTGCATATTAGCCTTCACTGACTCACGAACAGAAACACCCAAGTCCCTTTGTCCAACACTTGCGCCTCTCACCATTTATAAAATACTCTGTATTACTGTTTTTCCTACCAAAGTGGTAACTTTACATTTCTCCACATTGTGTTCCATTTGCCAAATTTCTGCCCACTTGCTTTTCTTCTTCAAATCCCCTTGAATCATCTTTGCATCCTCCTTACAACTCACATTTTCACCTAATTTTGAGTCAACTGCAAATATCACATTTAATCTACATCCAAATCATTGATACAGGTTTTGAAAAGCTGCGTCCAAACACTGATCCTTGCAGTACCCCACTAGTCACAGCATGCCAACCTGAAAATGGCCCATTTATTAGTTTGTTCTTGGTCTGTAACCTGTTCCCAATACGTGTCAGTATATTCCCCCAATCCCATGCATTTAATTTTTTTACGAATCCCTTGTGTGGGGACCTTACCAAAAGCTTTCTGAAAATCTAAATATCCCACATCAACTGGTTTTCCCTTATCTATTCTGCTAGTTACATCCTCAAAAAACTCCCACCAACTAGTTAACCATGATTTCCCCTTCATAAATCCTTGTGGACTCTGCCGTCATTTCCCAAGTATCCAGTATCACAACCTTTATCATAGATTCTAGAATGTTCTCTGTGACTGATGTTAGGCTAACGGGTCTGTAGTTCCCCATTTTCTCTTTCCTTCATTTCTTAATTTTGTTTTTAATATTTAGAGTGCCCAATTCATTTTTTCCAATTAAGGGGCAATTTTTCTTGGCCAATCCACCTAATCTGGACATCTTTGGGTTGTGGAGGCGAAACCCACGCAAACACGGGTGTGCAAATTCCACACGGACAGTGACCGAGAGCCGGGATTGAACTTGGACCTCGGCACCGTGAGACAGCAGCGCTAACCACTGCGCCACCATACTACCGCTTCATTTCTTAAATAGTGGGGTTAGATTTGCCACCTTCCAATCTGTCAGAGTCTATTGAATTTTAGAAAATTGCCCCCAATGCATCTATCTACAACCAACTCTTTCCACACTCTTCAGTAATTTTTAAAAAAACTAATATTAATATCGTGCAGTTCCTCATTTACACAAGACCCTTGATTCTCTATTATCTGAGAGGTTTTTTATATTTTCCTCTGTGAAGGTGGACACACAAAGCTGGATTCTCCACTGTTGGGATGCTCCGTTTTGCCAGCAGCCCGGGGGTTTCCCGATGGCGAGGGGCTGCCCCACAACGGGGAACCCCAATGGCCAGCCAGCGAAACGAAGAATCCGGATGGTGTGCCGCACTAGAAATCTGGTGCAGCGGGACAGAGAAACTCGCCCAGAGTATTTGTTGAATCTCTTTACTATTTCCTTATGCCCAATTATAAGTCCTCACAACTCTAGTGAATCCACATCTGTTTTTGTTAATCTTTTTCTTTTTACGCATCTATAGAAGTTTTCTTGGATTTCCTTGTCGGAGTTCTGAAATGCCCTCATTCCTCAAGCATACCTTTATTTTTGGCAACGTTACATACCTCTTCCAACATAATCCTTGATTTATTTTGTTAATCATGGTTGGAACATGTTCCTCGCTGGAATTTTGTGCATTAAAGGAATGTATTTTTGTTGTAAATTCTGTATTAGTTCTTTAAATGACAGCCATTTGCCTGTTCACAATCAATCCTTTTAACATTGTTTCCCAATACCGTCATATTTTCTGTTGTTTAGATCCTAGCTTCTGATTGAACTACATAATTTAGCACCCCGATCTGGATGAAAATAAATATTACCCCTCCCACAAGGGACAGTGTCAGCATGCCAGCCGGTGCATGTCCCCCCCCCAACCCCAGTCTCCGGCAGGTTACCCTCGATACCTGTTGAAAACCTCACCGATGTGACATGGGGCATTCTAACTGTGGGGAGAACATGTAGCAAGGAAGCCCTTTAATGATATTATAGTTTATTAAAATGCACTAAAATGAAGTTTTGCCCAGAACGTGACATCACTGGCAAGGGGTGGAGAAAATTGGAAAACGAGATCTCGCCGTTTGTGCTCACGATGAATGCGGGCTCAAATTCTAACATATTATGGTAACTCATTCCTAAAGGCTCCTGTACAACGAGGTTAATTAGCTTCTTTTCACTGAACAGTACTAGACCTAAATAGCCTTTTCCCTAGTTGGTTCTTGAATGTACTATTCTACTTGACATGTACCTAACACGAGTCTAATTTACCCTCCTCATTCTTCGTTATTTCTTGCTTTCTGTCTCAATCCTTAAACGTCATTGGTTAAGGGAGTAGACTGGCAGCCTGCTGTTCACTAACTTCTCAGTTGTCCTGTTGCCACCGTCGCAGCATCATTTCACATTTTCACCAACTTACAGGACAAGAAATGTGAAATTTAAGGATGGGATACACTGCAAAAAATCTTACTCAAGCGAGAATTCAGCCAATATTTGCAGATTGTATGAGTTAAGGAACAAACAAACCTGCGGTAGTTGTGGACTCTGTCGGCCTATTAACGTCCATATTCCATCCCTTATTCTGTATCCACTAACCACCTGACCTAAAAGTACAGAAATCAACATTGAACGCACAGTTATTGGCATAACATAACAATTCAACATTAATTGTACCTTAAAGGGGTATCACAAAACTATGACTCAAGGGCAGTGAATTACAAATTGTATGTCTGGTAAACATGTGCAGTCAGATGAGACAAAAATAATTGTATCACACAAGCACATTACTTTCTCTGACAAGTATTGATTAAAATTAAATTCTATTTCCAGAAACTAGCTGTAAATCTGAACATGGATTCATGCTCATTTCAAACATCCATTGATATCAACGGTGAGGATAACGATTACCTGGATTATGCTGAGTATTAAAGACATCACAACGAGCTCCTATGATGTTTAAATTCTTTGGTCATTATCAGTGTGAAGAATGTGCATTTCACCATAGTTAATTTAAAACATAATATTTGAGTATGCTTCCTCAACAGCAATACTTGCAGTGCCAGATTATGGATGTACAATATTAAAATTTAAAAAATACCAACTTTCACCAGGGAAATTAGATACTGCTCTACTTATTTGTTTCATATTAATTATTAATGTTTTCATTCTCTATAGTTCCAATGGCCCGTAACTTCCTCGGAGTGGCAACCTCCCACGGATTGCCGCTCTCAATGGACTGATTCCAAAACTTCTGTCTCGCCCAACCTTCCTCACTTAGGCTGGGTGAGACAGCATCAGTGAAATGCGCCCCTGGCTGTATCAGGGTGGAAGAACTGGGGAGCAGAGTAGTAAGAAGCGTCCCCTTTTTAAGACACTAGCTGTCATAAAGAAGTGTTTAAAGGGACAATTTAAAGGTAGGTGGTTTAGTCAACTCGGGGGCGGGGGAGCGCAGTCTGTGAAGGAAGAGTGATGTTCGAGTTGGAGATCAGTTCGGGTCGGGAGTCCCCTGGAGGGGGGGTCGTGTGTGGTGGTGTCCCGTTTGAGGCTGGTTCTTGGATTTTTTAAGTACTAACTCTGGAGTTAGAAGTGATTCTTTTCCTCTAACTCTTTACACCATCCGAAGTTATAGGGCGGGATTCTCCAGCCCTATATCTGGTCGGAGATTCGCCGGGATGCGGCGTGAATCCCGTCCCTGCCGACTGTCAAATTCTCTGGCGCCGGGGATTTGGTGGGGGCAGGAATCGCGCCGCGCCGGTCGGTGGCCGCTGGTAGCCCCCCCCCCCGGGCGATTCTCTGGCCCGTGGTGGGTCGAGTGGCCGCCCATTTTCGGCCGGTCCCGCCGGCATAACTTAGAGTAGGTACTTACCGGCGGGACCGGGCTGCGCGGGCGGCCTCCGGGGTCTTCGGAAGGGGGGGGGGGGGGGGGGGGGGGGGGGAGAGATCTGGCCCCGGGAGGCGCCCCCACGGTGGCCTGACCTGCGATCGGGCCCCACCTGCGGGCGGGCCTGTGCCATGCATGGGGGCACTCTATTCTTCCGCATCGGCCACTGTGGCCCTCCGCCATGGTCGACTCGGAGATGAGCCCCCCCGCACATGCGCTGGCATGACGCCAGCACACGCTGGCGCCCCTGCGCATGCACCAACTAGTGCCGGCCGCCGGAGCCCTTGGTGTTTTGGAGGGTTGGTGTAGACTTAATGGGCTGAGTGGCTTCCTTCTGCACTGTGGGGATTCTATGGGAAACGTGTAATGCTGTTACAACACCCATCAATCAGTCATGGTGCTACATTACCTCAGTTTTACATACCCCAGCTCCTCAGGCTGTTATAACAGAGAAATTTCCAATCCAATCAATTCTATTTCTCTATTTTCCAAATTCCCTCATGTTCCACACAAACAAGATGGGGAATGATATTTCTGGTAATATTAGAAAAGTGGCTTAATATCATAAGTTTATATGATCACGCACCATAAAATAATTTACAGCTGTAATAAATATAAGGGGCGGGATTCTCTGCTGATGGGATTCTCCGTTTTGCCGGCGCCCGGGGGTTTCCCCAACGGCATGGGGTTGCCCCACAATGGGAAACCCTATTGACCGGCCGGCATAACGGAGAATCCCGCCGGCGGGACGGGGCAAAAAAAATGGCGTGGCGGAGAATCCAGCCCAAGATGTTATAACTGACATCTTAAAAAGGTATTATGGTTTATTTTGCAGAATTTTTGTAATCAATTAATTGCTGCAGTATCCAGTCCAGCTTGCATATCTATGCCATCTATAAACTTGGTGAAGGCAGGATTAGTCTACTGAAATTCAGCATTAAAGTTCAGAAATTGCTACTTTAATCACCTCCAAGACAGGAGTAGTTAAAATCAGTTGCGAAAATAATATGATGCTGGATGAGCATTGTTTAACAAGGAAAGATTAAAATTAATGATAAACACGGATGACTAAATTCTCCAAAGAAACATGATTTATGTGCTATTTGCAATGCGGATGAGTCATCTGTGGAAAACAGTGACAAGCTGGGATTGTGTGGGTTATAAAACTGGATTAATATCTTCAGGTTATCCTCTTGGAGCCTTATCTTTTGAATTTACCAATTTCGTTTGTTGCTTCCTTGAGCTGATTGCTTTAATTAGAAATGTAAAATCATAGTGTTTGTAGAGAAAATAGGCTTGATGGATTAGTCACTTTTTCATATTTCATATGTTCCATCGCCACATAATAAAAATACTACGAAGAACAACTTAGAAAACCAACAACGCTTTTTATAATTCATAAGGCCAAAGTTTTGGGATTCTTACAGAGAAGCTTTCTTGTGCATTTCAAGAAAGAAAATCAAGATAACATAACATTGTTCTTACCCAATTGATGAGTATGTGTTCTGAAGGCAAATGGATGTATAGTAGTCTGTTTATATAAACAGCCAATATCTGCATTTACAACTGAAAGAAAGAAGATTTACAAATAATAATTTACATATAAATTGCAGCATCGAAATAGGCCATTCAGCTCATCTAGTCAATGCCAACATTTATGCTGTACAAGGCTCCACCACCCTACTTCGTCTCGCCATATAGCCTCTGAATCCTTTCTCCCCAATTTAACAAGCTTCCTTTTCAATGCACATATATTATTCACATCATCTACTTTGTATGGTAGCAAGTTCCAAATTCATACTACTATTTATATATGGAAGTGTCTCTTGAATTCCCCATTGAATTTATTACACTCTCATATTTATGGCCCCAAATCTTGGTTTCTCCCAGAAGTGGAAATATCTCAACATTCACCTCATTCTTTTAAAACACAGAACAGGGTTCCCCGATGAGTCAGTGGGAACACGCAGCTAATAGCTAAGCAATATGAACCAACAAGGTCCAAGGTTTCATTAAGTAGAATATGTGTTGACAAACTGTGAAACCTCAAACTTCTTCCAGTTCATTGACCTGAAACATTAACTTTTCTTCTTTTCACAGAGTGTTTCTCATATTTTAGGTTTTAATTTCCCAGGTTCGATTCCTTGCTGGGTCACTGTCTGTGTGGAGTCTTCCCGTTCTCCCCGTGTCTGCGTGGGTTTCTTCCGGGTGCTTCGGTTTCCTCCCACAGTCAAAAGATGTGCAGGTTAGATAGATTGGCCATGTTAAATTGCCCTTAGTGACCAAAAAGGGTAGGATGGGTTACTGGGTTACGGGAATAGGGTGGAAGTGACGGCTTAAGTGGGTCGGTGCAGACTCGTTGGGCCGAATGGCCTGCTTCTGCATTGTTCTAATTTCAGATTTACAGTATCTCTGGGCATTATTGCACTATTCTGACAACAAATAAGCATTAAGTCGCTTACGAGGACACAACAGCATGGCATACTGTTCAACATGCAATTGAAGCTCATTAGGGGCCATTGTACCTTAACCCTTGTTTCATACCCAACACCAGAATTCATGCATAAGTAATCTTGATTTACTGAAAGATTATACATTGCGATTATTTTTTGCAAAGGCATTTAAAATCTGATGTTCCCTCTTTTTGGAAGAGCTTAACAATTGGAATCTGATTCTTGATAGTGTGACAGTGTATTTAATTCTGCTTTCCAAAAAATCTTAAAAGTCTTCATAAAACTGCATTCATTTTACATGCTGAAATGCTCCCGACCTGGTTATGTCATGGGTGAGGGTGTGGAAAACCATTAAACGAAAACTCGTGGTCAAAAACTCATTGCCCGACTCCTATGAGATTTTGGGTCTGCGTTGCCATTTAGGCTGACAGCCCCACCAACTTTGCTTCTCTCTCCACAGATCCTGCCAGCCCAGCAGAGATTTTCAGCATTTTCTTCTATTGCAGACTTTCAGCATCTATGGTATTTTGTTTTTATTTGATCTGTTTATAGATATCAATGATTTGGTTTTTCTGTAGCTTTATAATTTTCTATAGATACATGTTAAAAATATTTAATTTCAAAGTTAAAAGAAAAATGTATGTGGCTCAAAGCAAACAATGGATGCCTCCGGACCCCCACAAAATCCCAACTTACTTTTTAGGGGATCCTTGAGCCCCTCCTCACTCCACCTCATACGGATCTGATCCCTGGCGTGGGCAACCTGGCACATGGGCACTGCCAGCCTGGCACTAAGGTGCCACATTGCAGCAGGAGTGCCTGGTAAACCCTGCCCCGAGCACGATCACCTGGGGGATCTCCGATGGTCTGGGAGAACCCCCATCCCCGGTGCAGTTGCCTTGGTCCACGTTTGTGTGAACCAGTGCTAAACGTTCCAAGTATTGCAAATCTTATGAGAGGGCTCTTGCATAATTTAAAGGGGTTTTAAAGGCCTCGCACGTCACCGGGTCGGGCGCGATGAGGCCGTTCGATCATGCCCAATATGAAAATAATCAACTTATTTCCAGAACCACTGTAGAGGAGCTAAAGAGTCAAATTGAATTTACTCTGCTGTTTGCAGTGGACACTATCTGTCTCTCATTACCAATATTGTGATATAAAGGTTACTCTTTGGAGGATCACATTTCATGATTGTGTAAATGTTCCCCACTGAGTGGAAATGATTGGCCTTGTGGATAAACTAAGTGCACTACCAGTATCTTACTGTCAACATAGTGCTTCGGCTTTAGGTTTGCATTGCATCTAATAATTGGAAGGCATTTGAATAATGCAGTATGTTTCAAACAGCAGTGGGGTGCAAGTTCCTAATTTCAGTGATGCTATTACGGGAAGCAATCTGCATCACTTAGGGTATGAATGCTGTTAGCAGAGGCGGTTGCCTGTCAACATGGCTAGCGTGAACCTGTGGGTTGGGGTAAGGGTACACAGATTAGAGAAATTTTCTACACACTTTAAATACAAATGAAAGTTTGAAAATTATGCACACAATTTCATGCACAAACAATCCTCAATCCAATCCTATACATAATATTCCAAATGCTGCATGTTGAGTAAAAGCAGGGAAATATAATTGTGTCAAAATAATTCCTAAAGATAAAAACATCTTGAAATATTAATATTTTCAGAAGAGTTGTACAATATATAGGAATGCTATGATGGTGACCATCACGGCAAAGGTTTGAGTTCTGGAGCCGGTGACATTTGCAACATATCTCAACACACCATCCACTATTGCATAAGCCAGGTTACCGCATCTGCATGTCAAGAGAGTTGGATACATTTCATTATCTCTTGCCAGAGAGAATCGTGGGGAGTAAGCAGGCAGCTCCGCAAGGATTGCAGGCTTCCCCATGGTGCAGAATGCCACTGACTGCACACACATTGCTTTGCGGTAGCCACATGTCAAGTCTAAGACATACTGCAATGAGAAGGGATTTCGCTCCCTCTGCAAACGAGTAGTGTGAGAGAAAAACAGTATTCATACAAGCCAATGCCCGATATCATGCCTTTATATTGCAAAAATCTGCTGTACCATTGACAACTGAGCCAGCACAATAAACTGGAGCGGGTACTGGATGAATAGGGGTATGCACACATGGGCAACATGAATATAACGAAAGCCACTCTGTTGTAAGAAATGCGATTGTGAAGACCAATGGATGTTTACATAATGGATAAGTTGCCTGGCCCGCTCTGGAGGATACGGCTTCTGCCATAATTAGCATAGCACATCCAGATTCATGTTGTACATTGCACCACCACACTATCATTAAGATACAACCTTTGTGGTGACGCAGTGGTTAGCATTGCTGCCTCACGGCGTTCGATACCAGGTTCGATCCTGGCTCTGGGTCACTGTTCATGTGGAATTCGCACATTCTCCCCATGTTTGCGTGGGTTGTGCCCCCACAACCCAAAGATGTGCAGGGTAGGTGGATTGGCCACGCTAAATTGCCCCTTAATTGGAGAAAATGAATTGGGTACTCTAAATCTATATAAAAAAAAGATAACAACCCTTGCCAACGGCTCTGTGGTGACCAGCTAAGGAAGAGGAAAGGAGACAATCGACATTGTCCATCATTTTGAACCTGAGCATTTAATTTTGGCTGGCATTTAAGTACATAGAGAACATAGAACAGGACAGCACAGAACAGGCCCTTCGGCCCTCGATGTTGTGCCGAGCAATGATCACCCTACTCAAACCCACGTATCCACCCTATACCCGTAACCCAACAAACCCCCCCCCCCCCCCAACCTTACTTTTTTTTAGGACACTACGGGCAATTTAGCATGGCCAATCCACCTAACCCGCACATCTTTGGACTGTGGGAGGAAACCGGAGCACCCGGAGGAAACCCACGCACACACGGGGAGGACGTGCAGACTCCGCACAGACAGTGACCCAGCCAGGAATCGAACCTGGGACCCTGGAGCTGTGAAGCATTTATGCTAACCACCATGCTACCGTGCTGCCCCACTAAGCAATGGGAAGATAAAGTACTGTCTCATAAGATAATAAACCAAAGCCTCGTCTATTTACAGATGGACATAAAATATCCTACAACACAAGAGCATTGAGTTTCTCTGGTTTCTCTGACACCATTCTTCCTTCAACCAACATCACCAAAAAGTGACTTATTAATTATTAACTTCTGATCTTTTTTGTAATCCTGTTATATACAACTGGCTGCCAAACCAGCTTAAATTACATAATAAAACTAACTGTCCCTCGAAGCTAATTCAGTGACCATAAAATGCACTGGGTGATCACAATATGCTGATCTCCACTCAAACAATAAGATCTATAGATCTAGCAACACTTCATTCCATTTATACTTACGACTCTATTTATTAAACCTAAGACTTTAGTTTTATTAACATGGTTTACAAAGTTGGAGGGCACGTTAATAAAACGTTCTTTCTCGTCTTCCTTTATATATATTTATCCACCCTATCTTATCCCCCTTTCCTTATCTTTTCTCCCCTTTACTTCCCCCTTCCCCTCCCCCAACATCTATATCTGTCACAGTTTACCCTCTGATGCAAGTTTCTATTCTGTTTGGCCTTTCAAGCCTTTTGTTCACTCTGGGGACTGCCATTAGCACTCTTTCCCTCGGTTTCTGTGGCTATGACTCATCTTTCATTCTCTCACTCCACAGTATAAATATTTCCCACTTTCTCTGTCTTTTAGCTTTGACAAAGGGCCATCTGGACTCAAAACATTAGCTCTTTTCTCTCCCTACAGATGCTGCCAGACCTGCTGAGATTTTCCAGGATTTTCTCTTTGGCTCCAACTTTGTAAGTTCTGTGTCTGAACCACTAAGTCTCTCTGCTGTTTCATAGAATTTACAGTGCAGAAGGAGGCCATTCGGCCCATCGAGTCCTCACCGGCTCCTGGAAAGAGCACCCCACCCAAGGTCAACACCTCCACCCTATCCCCATAACCCAGTAACCCCACCCAACACTAAGGGCAATTTTGGACACTATGGGCAATTTATCATGGCCAATCAACCTAACCTGCACATCTTTGGATTGTGGGAGGAAACCGGAGCACCCGGAGGAAACCCACGCACAGACGGGGAGGATATGCAGACTCCACACAGACAGTGACCCAAGCCGGAATCGAACCTGGGATCCTGGAGTGCAGCGCCGGCCCTAGGGTTGCTGGCGCCCCGGGCAAGCCCTTGGGGGGGGGGGGGGGGGGGGGGGGGGGGCTGGGGGGGGCGGGGCCGGGGCAGACCCGCGGGGGGGGGGGGGGGGGGGGGACCCGAGGGGAGGGTGGGGGGGGGGGGGGGGCGGACCCGAGGGGAGGGCGGACCCGAGGGGAGGGCGGGGGGGGCGGACCCGAGGGGAGGGTGGGGGGGGGGGGGGGTGGGCGGACCCGAGGGGAGGGCGGACCCGAGGGGAGGGCGGGGGGGGCGGACCCGAGGGGAGGGCTGGGGGGGGCGGACCCGAGGGGAGGGCGGGGGGGTGGACCCGAGGGGGGGGGGGCGGGGGGGGGCAGACTGAGGGGGGGGGGGGGCGGACCGGGAGGGGGCCGCCCTGGGGGAGGGCGGCCACAGCGGGGGAGGGCGGCCACCGCGCATGCGCTGGTTGGCACCGGCCCAACTGCGCATGCGCGGGACCCGAGTCTGGCGCCCCCTAGCACATGGCGCCCCGGGTGACTGCCCGAGTTGCCGGTGCCTTGAGCCGGCCCTGGAGCTGTGAAGCAATTATGCTATCCACAATGCTACCGTGCTGCCCTTTACTTTGAAGTTTTATTTTTTAGTGTACAGGTTTGTTTCTTACTCTTTCTCCCACATTACCTTTTTACAACTCTCCACATTAAACTTAATCAGTCAAATATCTGCCAATCCATTGTCCTGTCCATGTCCTTCACAAGTTGCATGTAACCCTCATCAATTAACCATAATCCTTATTTTTGTGTCATTTAAATGCTGCTATTTTCTGAGCCCAAACTATGCCTATTAATGATCAGGAGCTTGTCATATATGGAGTCCTTGGCATCTGTTTATATCACTATGTGACATCAATGTTCCCGTAACAGCCTCCGTGAACAGGCGCCGGAATGTGGCGACTAGGGGTTTTTCACAGTAACTTCATTTGAAGCCTACTTGTGACAATAAGCGATTTTCATTTCATTTTTTCAATGTGTTACAGACCACATCCCGACAGAAGAATAAGTAGAAAATGTCATGGTAACATCCACAGTCCCAACACTGACACCTGAACAATTATGTCATCAGAGTGCCCGGAACCACAAAGGTATCCATATTCACCAGAATAATGATAGAGGCTGATGACTACTGGGCCACTCATCAATTTAATTGTTCAATTATGTCCATCAAACTGGTTCCTGCATGATGGTTCCAATCCAAAGAGGCTAATTCCAACAATGCCTTAGGGGAAAACTGTCAACCTTCAATCAAGAGTAGAAGAGTGTCCACAGTGCTTGGGGTATCCTTGAGGCCAATATCATTAATGCCTGCAAAGAGACACTTGGATTTTCTGTCAGGAAACATCAGGGTTGATTTGATGAAATGATCAGGATATGAATGAACTGATGCTCACAACTGCAATACTTTCAGCATGATTCTCCCTTTCGGGGACTAAGTCCCCACGCCAGCGCTAAAACCGGTGCCAATGACTCCGGCATCAATGGGCCCTGAAGGTGGAGTTCTCACCTGTCTATGGGGCGAGGTGGACGGCAGAGGGGTTGGTGCCACTCCAGCCGGCGCCGAAGGGACTGCGCGAGTTTGCGCATATGTGGAACGGCCATTGTGATCTCGGGCATGCGCGGAACCTCCAACGTGATTCCACGCATTTGCAGACCGGCCTTCATATTTTGGCGCATGTGCATGCCGGCCGTGGCGGAGCCCTGCAGGGGCCCGGCACAGAAGGAAGAAGTGCCCGCCCACAGATTGGTGGGCCCCGATCGCGGGCCAGGCCACCATGGGGGTCCCCCCCCGGGATTGGATCCCCCCCCCCCTCCCGAGGACCACCCCCGCCGACTTACATGCCAGGTCCTGCCATGCGTAACCCACGCCAACGGGACTGGCCAAAAACGGACGGCCGCTCAGCCCATCGGGGCCCGGCCACTGCCAGTGGCCCCCGACCGGCGTGGCGGAAATCCCGTCCCCACCCAAAAAATGGCGCCAGAGAATACGGTAGCCGGCGTCAGGTCAGCATTCACGCCGATCACGCCCCCCCCCCCCCCCCCCGGTGATGGAAACCCACTGAAATCTTTAAGCATGGAAAAGAGGAATTAATATTACAGCTCCATGTCCTTATCCTACAAATTTGGAATGAAGAGGAAGTCCGGAATGATTTTAAGGATGACATGGTTATGAAGGGCCCTCCACATCATGGTTTGGAAAGAAGGAGACAAATCCAACTGTGGAATTTAAAGGGGTATCTCTCAGCTTTCTATTGCAGGAAAGATTACAAGAACCTTCTGAATCGACCTATACTTGAAGAGCTGCACCCTGAATCTCATTGTGGGTGTTGGCTATCAAGGGGCACAGCCAACATGATGTTTACAGCTGGCCAACTACAAGAAAAATGTCACGAACAACATCAAATTTTCTACATCGTGTTCTTTGACTTGACAAAGACCGTTGACTCTGTAAATTGTGAAGCACTATGAAATGTCCTCCAAATTTTATTATCATCCTTTGCCAGCTTCATGATATGCGAACAGTGATCCTCAACATTACAGACCGTTTTGAGGTTAGGTCAGGAGTAAATCAAAGAACTCCAACTGTTTTTTTGAACCTTCCTTGCTGGCACGCTCTATCTGATTAGAGACAAGCTCCTTGCTGGAATGCAGCTTATTTAGCGAATGCAGGGTAAACTATTTAATTTCAGTCAACTCCAATCAAAGAAAATCACCCCGACCTCAGTCATTGAAACCACACACGCTGATGATTCTGAAGTGCTGTGACGGAAATGGATCTCCATTTACTGAGGCATACGAGGAGATGGGATTTACATTCAACATGCAGAAGGCCAAAGTCCTCCATCAAGCTCCAAATGCACAAACCACAGCCCAACTGATTAGAATACATGATTAGTGCCTGGGAAATGTAGAACACTTCTAGTACCTTGGAAATTGGAGAATCATAGAATCCCTACAGTGCAGGAGGCAATTCAGCCCTTCAAGTCTGCACAGACCCTTTGAAAGAGCACCCTACCTAGGTCCATACCCACCTCCCCACTCTATCCTCATAACCCAGTACCCGACCTAATGTTTTGGACACTAAGGGGCAATTTAGCTGCCAATTCACTTAACCTGCACATCTTTGGACTGTGGAAGGAAACCGGAGCACCCGGAGGAAACCCACGCAGACAAGGGGAGAAAGTTCAAACTCCACATAGACAGCCACCCGAGGCAGGAATTAAACCCAGGTCCCTGGCGCTGTGAGGCAGCAGTGCTAATCCTAAAAAAGCCTTATCTTTACCTTTAACAAAAACCTAACATTGACAAAGAAATCCAACATCTCCGGAAATCTGCTGGTACAGCCTTTGGCAACCTGAGGAAGCGAATTTTTGAAAATCACTGTATCAAAACTGAAACCAAGCTCATGGTCTACCATATGGTTGCGATCCCTTCCTTACTGAACAGGGCTGAAACATGTACAATATATAGGAGGCACCTCAAAGCACTGGAGTAATACCATCAACGCTGCCTGTGGAAGACCTTATATATTAAGTGGGAAGACAGAGCCACCGACATCAGCATCCTCTGACAAACATCAATGCTATGATCATCTGCCATCAAATTCATTGGGTTGGTTAAATAGCTTGAATGCCAGATACCAGGTTCCCAAAGCAGGCCTTCTTCTCTCACTCAGGATAGGCACACCAGAGAATGACAGAAGGAATGCTGCAAGGATGTATTGAAAGCCAAGATGAAGAAATGCAAAAGTGACATTAACACCTGGGAGATCATTGCCTTGGATTAAACCAGATGGTGGCAGTATCAGCGAAAGATCCCAGCATCTCAAGACAAAAGGATGACAAATGAAGAGGAAATTAAAAAGCAGCGAAAGGATATGCCATGACCAGAACTGATAACACACAGCCAGATGCCCCACATGACAACAAATGTGCTATAAGGTTTTTAAATCCCGAATCGGCCTCATGAGCCATCTTCAGAATCATGGAAGACAATCATTCTTGCTCGCAAGGGATTGCTAATAATACAATTGACAGATCAACTGAGGTAACACACAGAGGATTAGACAGTTTAGGGAATCAAGATCATAAAACCATGAGGCAACAACAATATCACCTCAGTGTTGGCTAGTCACATGCATAATTCATAATACATGCAAACATGTTTTCTTACATATTTTTGATTATTCTTGTCTAATTTTATATTGCGTTTTTGGGGGTACTGTTGTGGAGATTTGTTGGGAAAAGGTGTTTTAACTGGCTATAGATTTGGCCAGAAGTTGCAAAATCAGACCTAAAGTCCCATTTGATTACATTTAGTGCCTGGTACACCAGGAACAGCATGGCATATTATAAATAAATTAGCGACAATGCTTTTTGCACCTCCTTTTTAAATGTTTAGTTTTTGTCATTTTACAGTTTAATACAAGTCTGCTAGTATAATCAATGAAATATGATATTTCAAAGCAACTTGATCAAAAGATAGAAATACATTCAAGTAAATAAGTCAAGGCTCACCCTTTTCTCCTGGTGGTATGACAGTATCTTCCGACAAGAGAAGGTAAATGCCAGCGATCAAAGGTTGTCTACAGGAAAAAGTTAACAAAATTATCCCGCAAATTCAGCTATGAACTTTCGAAAATGTTTGCTCATAGACCCCAATGAAATTCCATCTGTAACATGTATTTAGAAAATTGATTACTTCGGATTTTATTATTTATTTAGTGAATACAAATATCCGAAGCCAAACAATAACCTAATTTATTGAGTTTAAGGTGACCAGTCCACCACTTAGTCCGTAAAGCGGACAATCCTGATTATTATGCAGCATTGGTTCTGTCTCTCCACAACTGCACAAGAGGATTTTTACAGAGGCCCCAATGGTGGAGGGTCTTGGTCTGTCCTGAACCTGTTTGGCAAGGAGCACCCTCACCATGGTAGTTCAAAGTCTGCCATTCAATAGATGGGGTCTGTTACAAGAAACATGTTAGTGACAACCCATGTTTTCTGTTCTTTGGTCCAAAGCATGTCTGCTGGTAGATGTTGCTCAGCAAGGTTGTTCAATATGGGGTGCCAACATGGAAGACAGGCAGCAAGTGTGCTGAACAGGTTATCACAGAATGGTGAGTGAAGTGCAGCACAGATGTTTTCAACCAATTTGCGGGTTTTTGTCATGTGTGGCGGCAGTGATGTTTGCAAAGACATGAAACCAGGGGAGGTGTGGACTGTGAATTGTCTGATGTGAAGGAGTGTTTTGACAATTATCACTGCCCAGGTTGGAAGCACTCGGAATAGCTTCAGGAGCAGGCCTGTACCACGCAGCATAGTAAGCAGCTGTGACGACTCAGTTAGGATTCCGTTTCCAACAATCTTGTAACATTAAATATAAATAAAATCAAAAGCAGATATAATATTTCATTCCTCCACTCTGGTACTTTCTTGTCCACCCACAAAATCATTAATATAACTAAAAAATTCTTAACAATGGTATTATTTCATTGATGAAACAAGAATTTTTTTTTTCCCAGATTGTGCTGTCAAAAGCTGAAGTTAGAAAATAATATGTCCAGTTCATAACATGCAGTATTTTCATTTGGTGTGTCAGCCCTGGTTCAATTGGTAGCACTCTCATCTGAATCATAAAATCCCTACAATGCAGGAGGCCATTCGGCCCATCGAGTTTGCACCAATCCTCCAGAAGAGCACACCCTACCAAGGCCCATTCCCCCGTCCTATCCCGTAACCCCACTTAACCGTTGGACATTTAGGGGCAATTTGTGGGAGGAAACCGCAGCACCCGGAGGAAACCCACGCAGACATGGGGAGAATGTGCAAACTCCACACAGTCATCTGAGGTTAGTATCAAACCGGTCCCTGACGCGATAAGGCAGCATTGCTAACCACTGTGCTACAATGCCACCCAGAAGGCTGTGGGTTCAAATCACACTTCAAGACCTGGACACAAACATCAAGGCTGCCACTCCAGTAAAGTACTGAGGAAGTGCTGCACTGGTACAGGTGCCATCATTGGATAAGAAGTTAAACCGAAGCCTGTGAACATGAAAGGTCCAAAGGTCCTATTTTGAAGAGGAGCAGGGAAGTTATCCTCTGTATTCCTGTCAATATTTATCCCTCAATCCACAGATGATCCAGTTAGAACTTGCTCTGAGCAAATTGGCTGTCATGCTTCCTATATTACTTCGTTGGCTGTAAAGTGCGTCACGGCATCTCATGGTCATGAAAGCCGTAATATAATCCAAGTCTTTCTTTTTCTTCCACTGGTAAAGATCTCTTGGCTCTGTGGTTCATACCAGCTGATCTCTTGTTTAATTTGACATTTCGATCGTCCACACTGAACACCATCCAACTTGCAACTGCTTCTGAGAATTGCAAAATTGTCTTCTACAATGCAACAGAAGCCCAAGGATATTTAATATGCATAAGGCTGAGTTTTATTAGACATTGGCACATAAAAGATGAGTTTTTTTCTTCAATGAATCAATAAGGAAAGCGTCATCGTCTATGTGCTATCAATACTGCACTCATCCATGAAGTCACATAACATGGGGGCAGGAAGTGAAAATGGCATCTGGGGAAGTACAACGTAATGTATCATACCAGAATGATACCAGAGAGAATTCGACAGGGTAGGTGCTGAGAGGCTGATTATTATGGGGTCTGAACAAGAATCCCAATTTTTTGATAAGCCCCCAGACTAGAACCCAATTGTTATGGGTCCAAGAATGAGAACCCAAATTTGTCATGGGATTACGGACGAGAACCAAACTTTTTACCTTGGAAAGTTGAGAGGAAATATGACTGCATCACAGGAGTGATAATACCGACAAGCAGACAGCTTTTACAGGAAAGCAGACTTTAATTTAAACACAGAATTAAACACGATAGCAACCAAGAAATAGCTTACATTTAACAGTTATAACACATCTCAGCCTGTTTCTTTCAATAACAAAAAGTAAATTTCTCCAGACTTTCCTCTAGGTTATGCCTCCAAAACGACAAGATCGATATTTTTATGTCAAAGGGAATGCTGTACTACTTCACTTTTTTTTAATTCTTAATTTTTTTTTCAATTAAGGGGCAATATAGCGTGGCCAATCCACCTACACTGCACATCTTTGGGTTGTGAGGTGATACCCACGCAGACACGGGAAGAATGTGCAAACGCCACATGGCCGAGATGGAACCCGATCCTCGGTGCCGTGATTTAACAGTGCTAACCACTGCACCACCGTGCCCCACGTATTTCTTCAGTATTGAAGATGACATGAGATTAAATAATTTTAAAAAAAAGATCTGCCACCTGCTTATCAACCAACCTCTGAAGAGGCTTACACTTTTGCACCTCTTAAACTACAACTATGCCGTATCCTGTTTGAAAGAGTCTATCTTCCCAGTAATCTCTTAAACCACCAACACCGTAACTTTGTGTGTTCAACTTTGTTACAAGTACCCAAAGGTGGACGGGGAGCTGGTAGAAGGGCTAGGGGCCCCAATCGGGTTGGAAGAGATAGTGGAGGGTCTGAAGGCCATGAAAGCCCCCGGGGTCAGACGGGTACCCAGTGGAGTTCTATAAAAGGTTCTCTGGGATATTGGGACCATTGTTGATGAGGATGTTCAATGAGGCAAGGGAGAGAGAGGGGTGCTGCCCCCGTCGATGTCACAGGCCACGATTTCGCTGATCCTGAAACGGGACAAGAACTTGGAGCTGTGTGGGTCCTACAGGCCGATATCCTTGTTGAATGAGGATGCCAAACTGCTGGCCAAAATTTTGTCCTCCAGGATTGAGGAGTGTGTTCCGGGCGTTATTGGGGAGGACCAGACTTTGTTAAGGGTAGGCAGTTGGTGGCCAATATAAGAAGGCTATTAAACATGATCATGATGCCCTCGGATGGTAGGGAGGTGGAGGTAGTGGTCGCAATGGACGCAGAGAAGGCTTTTGATTGGATAGAATGGGAATATCTGTGGGAGGTACACGGACGGTTCGGATTTGGGCGGGGCTTTATTGACTCGGTCAGGTTGCTGTATCACGCTCCTGTGGCAAGCGTACAGACAAATAGGACAACGTCAGACTACTTTAGACTGCACCGGGGGACGAGACAGGTATGCCTCCTCGCCCCACTGTTGTTCGCGCTAGCTATAGAGCCGCTGGCAATTGCTCGGAGAGCCTGAAGGGGCTGGTCGGGGTGGGAGGGGGTTATGCAGACAACCTGATTCTGTATGTATTGGACCCAATAGAGGGGATGGAAGAAATCATGAGGATTCTCGGGGAATTTGATCAGTTTTCGGAGTATAAGCTAAATATGGGGAAAAGTGAGATGTCTGCGGTCCAGGCGAGGGGACAGGAGAGGCGATTGGGGGAGCTGCTGTTTAGATCTGTAGGGGGATGCTTTAGGTATCTAGGCATTCAAGTGGCACGGGAATGGGACCGGCTGCATAAATTAAATCTGGCCCATCTAGCAGACCAAATGAAGGATGATTTTCGGAGATGGGACGCGCTTCCGTTGTCACTAGCTGGGAGGGTGCAGATGGTGAAGATGATCTTTGTAATCACAGCAAAGGTACTAAATACAAACTTAAAATATGAAAATTTCTCACATTCGTCACACAAGTTCTCTTGGATGGCTAGTTCCAGAACGGCTGTTCAGATGAGGGTCAGCCATAATCCAACTAAATGGCTGAACAGGCTAAAAAGACTGTGAAGCCTGCTCTTATTCCGATTCCTTATGTTTTCTGACTCCAAGGGCTAAATTAAGATGAGTGATTGCATAAACAAAAATGTCATTCCCTGGAATTTAGACAGTTAAGGGATGATTTGATTGCAATTTTCAAGATATGAACAGATAGACTAGATAGAAACCATTTCTGCTGGATGAGGAGACCAAGACTTGGGAGCATGGCCCAAACATTAGGGCTAATTCTTTCAGGAGTGATATTAGGGCACACTTGTACATGCAAAGGATGGCAAAAGTTTGGAACACTCTTCCACAAGCCGCAACTAATGCTTGGTCAATAGTTAATTTTAAAATTGAGATTGACAGATTTTAATCAACTAAAAGGATTAAGGGATATGGGGCAAAGGCAGGTATGCGAGGCCAGGTTGCAGATCAGCCATAATCTCCATCAATGGCAGAATAGGTTCAAGGGGCTAAATAACCTTCTCCTGTCCTATCACTATTACATTCAACCCCTGGAGACCCTGCTCTTCCTTTCAGCGAGGCTGATTTGTATCTTAATCCCAATTACCTGTCTTGGTCCAATAATCATCAATACCTTTTTCTAGTAAAATGTCCAACAATCCCAGATTTTGGATAATTAACTGAACTAGCATCTACTGCTTTTTTGTGCACGAGAGTTCCACACTTCCATCAAAGTATGAAGCACTGTTCTTGACCTCTCATCTGAACAGCCTGGCTTTGATTGCAAGGATATATTCCTTTTCCTGGATTCAGTGGGGAAAGTTTCTCTCTATCTACTCTGTCAATCCCTTCCAAAATCTTAAAACTCTCAAATAACCTCTTAATCTTTTATATTCCAGGGAATACAAACCTGGATTATGCAATGTTTTTTCACGGTATTAAACACTTGGAAGCCTGTAACATAAGATGAATCTGCTCTCTTCCTCTTTCTAAGATGCAGTTACCAAAACTCCACACACCAGCTACGGTTTAACCAACGTTTGGTACAACTCCAGCAAAACCTCCTGCTTGCTAAATTCTAGCCCTCCAGTTACAAAGGTTAACATTACATGAGCATTTTAGATTATTGTTTACACCTGATCACTACTCCCGACAGCTGCCATCAAGAAGGACAAGGGCAGCAGACACAAAGGAACACCAAATCCGCAACACCACATCCCATGACTGAATTTTTAAAACTCTACAGTTCAGTGATCTGTGTATATGTACCTCTAAAGCTCTCTGGACTTTCACCATTCCAATAATACTTGGAGATGGGTGTTTGGTCCAATATAGATGACCTCATGCCAACCCATGGTGAAATCCATCTGTCACAGACTTACCCACTCAATTAATCGAGTCTCTTAATCAAAGTCTATTTTCAAATTTATGCTCCTGCTTCCATCTACATGGTGCTAATTTTATCCATGCAAGCCTAACATTGTATTCATCAATTCGATCAGCCAATTCTATTCATTCCAAGTGATATCAAAAAACAGCTGAAGGCACTGGGTCCAGCAAGGGCTTTGTTCCCTGACAAAATCTTGGCAGTAGTACTGAAGTCTTGTGCTCCAGAACCAACTGCACCTCAAGCTAAGTTGTTCCAGCACATCTGCAACATTGGCATGCACCTGACAATGTGGAAAATTGGCCGTTATGTCTTGTGCACAAAAGGCAGAACACAAGACAGTCAGACAGGACTAAAGGCTTTGTATCCAAGTGCATGCAGCATTCATAACAAAATGGATAAATTGTCAGCACAAATAGAAACAAATACATATGACCTGATAGTCAATAGAGACATGATTACAAGGCGACCTGAATATTCAAGGAAACTTGACATTCCAGAAAATCAAGAAGCGAGGAAATGGTGGTAGTGTAGCTCTGTTAATTAAGGATGACAGCAAAATCACCTTAGTTCTAAAGATCAAGATGTAGAAACACTTTGGGTAGTGATAAAAAATAGCTATGGTAACAAATAACTGTGGGGGTAGTTTCCAGAGCCCTAGCAGTAGCTACATTGTAGGAAAGAGTATACAGGAAGAAATAATGGGGATTGCAAGAAAAGTACAGTAATAATTATGTGTGATTTTTAATCTACATTTAGATTGGATGAAGCTGATTGGCAATGGTAGCCTAGAGGACCAGAGTACGTATTTGGGACAGTTTTTCAGACCAGTATTTTTGCCCACACATTGGTCCAAACTAGCGTGTGTATCTCGGGAATTAATAATTGGAAACAAGTAAATGGTAGAAGTGTTGAACGTATATTATGTGTCTCTCTTCACTGTAGAGGACATAAATAACATTCCAGAAATGATTGTAAATCAAGAGGGGAAAAGGAGGGGAGAACTTAAAATAATTATAATCACCAGAGAAAGGATACTGAGAATATTATTAGTACTAAAGGCTCAAAAATGCCCAGGCCTGATGGCCTGCATTCTAAGGTTCTAAAAGAAATTGGCTGCTGAGATAGCAGATGCATTTGTTATAATTTTCCAAAATTCTAGAAAGGTCCCATCAGATTAGAAAATAGCAAATGTAGCTCCTCTGCTCAGGAAAGGGGGGAGGCAGAAAGTAAGAAACTACAGGCCAGTTAGCTTAATATGTCATAGGGAAAATGCTGGAAACTATTAAGATAAAGCTAAAGACGCCATAGTCTCAGCCGATTTTTGAGGGGGAGAGCTGATTGTTGGTGATTTAACCTGAGGATCACCGCACCTCAAGTGAGGGGCAAGGTTGAGAAGGTGGGCCTTTATGAATAACCTCAGCCATACGGGAATTGAACCCGCGTTGCTGGTCTTGCTCTGCATCACAAACCAGCTGTCTAGTTAAATGAGCTAAACCAACAGAAGCTATTATTAAGGAGGTGATAACGAGGTACTTCAAAAATATCAATGCAATCAGGCACAGTAAATATGGCTTTGTGAAAGGGAAATCATATTTGACCAATTTATTGGGAGTTCTTTGAGAAAGTAACAAGCAACGTGGAAAAAGGGGAACCTGTGGATGTGGTGTACTTTGATTTCCAGAAGACATTTGACAAGGTGCCACGTCAAAGGTTACTGTACGGAAAAAGAGCTCATGGTGTCAGGGGTAATATTTTAGCATGGCTATGGGATTGGATAGAAAACAGGAAACAGAGGATATATGGGCATAATTGGGACATTTTCAAAGTGGCAAGATGAAAAAGAGTTGCATTCCCCAAGGATCAGTGCTGGGGCCTCAACCATTTATAATCTGTACTGCTTACTAAATTCGTTGGTGACACAAAGACAGGTAGAAAATTGAGTAGTAAAGAGGGCAGAAGGAATCTGCAATGGAACATAGATAGGTGAAGTGAGTGGGCAAAAATTTGCAGATGGAATATAATGCGGGAAAATGTGAACTTGTCCACTTTGACAGGGAGAATAGAAAAGCAGTATAATACTTAAATGGAGAGAGGTTGCAGAACTGTACGGTAGAGCAATCTGGGTGCCCTGGTATATGAATCACAAAAAGTTAATAAGCAGGGACAAACTATGATTAGGAAGGCAAATGTGGTGGTGTTTATTGCAAGGGGATGGAATATAAAAATATGGAAACATTACTATACAGTGCTTTGGTGAGGCCATACTTGGTGTACCGTGTACAGCTTTGGTCTCCATAAGAAAATATATAATTGAATTAGAGGCAATTCAGGGGAAATTCACATGACTGAATACTGCAATGAGGGCGTTACCTTAAGGTTGGAGGTTGGATCTGTACCCAATAGAGTTTAGAAGAATGAGAAATTATCTTATTGAATTATATAAGAACTGGAGGGCACCTGACAGGGTGGCTGCTGAGAGGATATTGCTCCTCATGGGAAAGACTAGGGGTAGGGGAGACAGTTTAAATCAAGAGGTATCTCACTGATGAGGAGAACCTTTTTATGGCGTTTTTTAGTTTGCGGAATTCTCTTCCCAGAGAGCATTGGAGGCTGTGTTATTGAATATATTTAGGACTTAATTAGATAGATTCTTGATTGATAAGAGTGCCAAAGGTTATAGGGGGTAGATTGGAAAATGAAGTTAAGGTCACAATCGAATCAGTTATAATCTTATCAATTGACTGAGCAGGCTCGAAGGGCCGAATGGCCTACTCCTAATTCGCGTGTTTGTGTGTACATGCAATCCAGCAAATTACTGCCCCATCAGTCTTTTCTCAGTTATCAGCAAAATGATGGAGGGTTGTCATTTTAACAGTGAAGCACAGAGGAACCTGCTCATGACATTCAGTTTGCGTTCAGTCAGGATCACATGACCCCTGACCTCAAAACAACCTAGGTCCAAACAGTGCTAAAAGAGCTGAACTCAAGAGGTGAGGTGAGAATGACTACCCTGCCATCAACACACAAGTCTACAGCCTGATGGAATACTCTTCACTTGCCTGCATCAGTGTTGCTCCAACAATATTCAAGAAGTTCAACACCATCCTGGGCAAAGCAGCCCCACTTGATTGGCACCCAATTCACCACATTAAACTCTGAACCCATCCACCACTGATGCACAGTGGCAACAGTGTGTATCATGTACAATATGCAATGCAGAGACTGATGAAGCCACCTTCAACTCACTTTCCAAACCAGCAACTTCTATTACCTAGCAGGATAAGGGCAGCAAATGCCACATACCATCCTGACTTCAGAGCTATATTACCATTCCTTCACCGTTATTTGATCAAATTCCTGGTACTTCCACCCTAACAGCACTGTGGGTGTACTTATACAAATAGCAGCAGTTCAAGAATGTGTCTCACCACTACCTTCTCAAGGGCAATTAGGGGTAGCCATCAAATGTTGGCCTTGCAGCAGTGCCAGCATCTCTGAAAGAATTTTTAAAATCTAGCACTGTTTGATAAATGTTTCCTTTACTGTTATTATTAAGTCTACTATGGCTTGCTCTTGTTAGTTCGAGAAAATACTGCTCTTGAAAACTATGCACTTGAATCCACTAACATTCTTGCTTGAGCACCTCAGCTTTTACTAATCCATATGAAAATTAAAGACTCTATAATAGAACAACTTAGTTTTTACTCCAAGCCTCTCTGAACTTTGAACTAATATGATGCATTCCTGTTAAGAGCAGACCAACAGCCAACTCCCGTTATAATTTTAAGGTCTCTCTTATTCCTCTATTTTAACCACAGGGTCACTACTGATTGCTTCCCCTTATCTGCATCCTCTCCTACTGACAATGCAAGTGAAAAGGAGAAAGGTGCAAAGGAAAAACAAAACTGAATATAAAAACGTATTGACTGAATATTCTAGACTCAATGGATGTAGAATGTGAACAAGCAGAAAATACTGAACACCTTTAATGTAGAAAAATCAAAGGAAAGGAATGAACAGTGTGCAAGATTACCAGAGTTAGAAAAGGTGACTAAAAGTTTAGGATATAGAGATTCATAGAGAATGCATAGAGAAATACAGCACAGAACAGGCCCTTCGGCCCACAATGTTGTGCTGAACTTTTGTCCTAGGTTAATCATAGATCATAGAATTTTGGACACTAAGGGCAATTTATCATGGCCAATCTACCCAACCTGCACATCTTTGGACTGTGGGAGGAAACCGGAGTACCCGGAGGAAACCCACGCACACACGGGGAGGATGTGCAGACTCCACACAGACAGTGACCCAAGCCAAAATCGAACCTGGGACCCTGGAGCTGTGAAGCAATTGTGCTACCCACAATGCTACCGTGCTGCCCTTAAGAACAAATGAATCTACACTCCATTATTCTACCCTAATCCACGTACCTATCCAAAAGCCGCTTGAAGTTCCCTAACGTTTCCGACTCAACTACTTCCACAGGCAGTGCATTCCATGCCCCCACTACTCTCTGGGTAAAGAACCTACCTCTGACATCCCTCCTATATCTTCCACCATTTACCTTAAATTTATGTCCCCTTGTAATGGTATTTTCCACCCAGGGAAAAAGTCTCTGACTGTCTACTCTATCTATTCCCCTGATCATCTTATAAACCTCTATTAGGTCGCCCCTCATCCTTCTCCGTTCTAATGATAAAAGGCCTAGCACCCTCAACCTTTCCTCGTAAGACCTACTCTCCATTCCAGGCAACATCCTGGTAAATCTCCTTTGCACTTTTTCCAAAGCTTCCTAAAATGAGGTGACCAGAACTGCACACAATACTCCAAATGTGGCCTGACCAAGGTTTTGTACAGCTGCATCATCACCTCACGACTCTTAAATTCAATCCCTCTGCTAATGAACGCTAGCACACCATAGGCCTTCTTCACAGCTCTATCCACTTGAGTGGCAACTTTCAAAGATCTATGAACATAGACCCCAAGATCACTCTGCTCCTCTACATTGCCAAGAACCCTACCGTTAACCCTGTATTCCGCATTCATATTTGTCCTTCCAAAATGGACAACTTCACACTTGTCAGGGTTAAACTCCATCTGCCACTTTTCAGCCCAGCTCTGCATCCTATCTATGTCTCTTTACAGCCGACAACAGCCCTCCTCACTATCCACAACTCCACCAATCTTTGTATCATCTGCAAATTTACTGACCCACCCTTCAACTCCCTCATCCAAGTCGTTAATGAAAATCACAAACAGCAGAGGACCCAGAACTGATCCCTGCAGTACGCCACTGGTAACTGGGCTCCAGGCTGAATATTTGCCATCCATCACCACTCTCTGACTTCCGTTGGTTAGCCAGTTCGTTATCCAACTGGCCAAATTCCCACTATCCCATGCCTCCTTACTTTCTGCATAAGCCTACCATGGGGAACATTATCAAATGCCTTACTAAAATCCATGTACACTACATCCACTGCTTTACTTTCATCCACATGCTTGGGCACCTCCTCAAAGAAGTCAATAAGACTTGTAAGGCAAGACCTACCCCATACAAATCCGTGCTGACTATCCCTAATCAAGCAGTGTCTTTCCAAATGCTCAGAAATCCTATCCCTCAGTACCCTTTCCATTACTTTGCCTACCACCGAAGTAAGACTAACTGGCCTGTAATTCCCAGGGTTATCCCTATTCCCTTTTTTGAACAGGGGCACGACATTCGCCACTCTCCAATCTCCTAGTACCACCCCTGTTGACAGCGAGGACGAAAAGATCATTGCCAACGGCTCTGCAATTTCATTTCTTGCTTCCCATAGAATCCTTGGATATATCCCGTCAGGCCCGGGGGACTTGTCTACCCTCAAGTTTTTCAAAACGCCCAACACATCTTCCTTCCTAACAAGTATCTCCTCGAGCTTACCAGTCTGTTTCACACTGTCCTCTCCAACAATATGGCCCCTCTCGTTTGTAAATACTGAAGAAAAGTACTTGTTCAAGATCTCTCCTATCTCTTCAGACTCAATGCACAATCTCCCGCAACTCCCAATGATCGGACCTACCCTCGCTCTAGTCATTCTCATA
Source organism: Scyliorhinus canicula (assembly GCF_902713615.1). Classification (NCBI taxonomy): domain Eukaryota; kingdom Metazoa; phylum Chordata; class Chondrichthyes; order Carcharhiniformes; family Scyliorhinidae; genus Scyliorhinus; species Scyliorhinus canicula. The sequence goes on from NC_052153.1 coordinate 122,480,830, forward strand.
TTTCTTACATATGTGTAAAAGGCCTTGGGATTTTCCTTGATCCTACCCGCCAAAGATTTTTCATGCCCTCTCTTAGTTCTCCTAATCCCTTTCTTCAGTTCCGTCCTGGCTATCTTGTATCCCTCCAGCACCCTGTCTGAACCTTGTTTCCTCAGCCTTACATAAGTCTCCTTCTTCCTCTTAACAAGACATTCAACCTCTCTTGTCAACCATGGTTCCCTCACTCGACCATCTAATCCCTGCCTGACAGGGACATGCATATCAAAGACACGCAGAACCTGTTCCTTGAACAAGTCCCACATTTCACTTGTGTCCTTCCCTGACAGCCTATGTTCCCAACTTATGCACTTCAATTCTTGTCTGACAGCATTGTATTTACCCTTCCCCCAATTGTAAACCTTGCCCTGTTGCACACACCTATCCCTCTCCATTACTAAAGTGAAAGTCACAGAATTGTGGTCACTACCTCCAAAATGCTCCCCCACTAACAAATCTATCACCTGCCCTGGTTCATTACCAAGTACCAAATCCAATATGGCCTCCCCTCTGGTCGGACAATCTACATACTGTGTTAGAAAAGCTTCCTGGACACACTGCACAAACACCACCCGATCCAAACTATTTGATCTAAAGAGTTTCCACTCAATGTTTGGGAAGTTGAAGTCACCCATGACTACAGTACTACCCTGTGACTTCTGCACCTTTCCAAAATCTGTTTCCCAATCTGTTCCTCCACATCTCTGCTGCTAAAACTCCCAACAAGGTGACTGCTCCTTTCCTATTTCTGACTTCAACCCATACTACCTCAGTAGGCAGATCCTCCTCGAACTGCCTTTCTGCAGCTGTTATACTATCTCTAATTAACAATGCCACCCCCCCACCTCTTTTACCATCCTCCCTAATCTTGTTGAAACATCTATAACCAGGGACCTCCAACAACCATTTCTGCCCCTCTTTTATCCAAGTTTCCGTGATGGCCACCACATCGTAGTCCCAAGTACCGATCCATGCCTTAAGTTCACCCACCTTATTCCTGATGCTTCTTGCGTTGAAGTATATACACTTCAACCCATCTCCTTGCCTGCAAGTACTCTCCTTTGTCAGTGTTGCCTTCCCCACTGCGTTACTACACGCTTTGGCGTCCTGAATATTGGCTTCCTTAGTTGCTGGACTACAAATCCAGTTCCCATTCCCCTGCCAAATGGGGGGGGGGCACATTTTAGGGAATTTTCTAAAAGGTGGGAAAGGAGTGCAGAGGTAGAAGGGTTCAGGGGCATGTTCTGCAGAACAGGGCTAAATTGGTTGAAGGATCTGTCGCTAATGGTGGAATGAAGGGAGAGAAAGATAAAGGCATTTTAAAATGAGTCATAGGAGCATGAATTTGAAATATTGAGGAACAAAGAGCCAATACTAGATAACAAGTCAGATTAACAAGAGATAATCAGTGCACAGGCAGCTTGGTATTGAACAAATACCGGTGGCACAGTGCTTAGCACTGCTGCCTTACAGCGGCAGGGACCCGTGTTCAATTCCAGCCTTGGGTCACTGCCTGTGTGGAGTTTGTACGTTATACCCTTATCTGCGTGGGTTTCCTCAAGGTGCTCCGGTTTCCTCCCACAGTGCCATGCTAAATTGCCCCTTAGTGTCCAAAAAGATTAGGGGGGGTTACTGGGGATAGGGTGGGGATGTGGACCTAGGTAATGTGCTCTTTCAGAGGCTCGGTGCAGACTCGATGGGCTGAATTGTCTCCTTCTGCACTATAGTGATTCTATTCTATGATTCAAATTTCTGGAAAGTTTTTGGAGAGAAGAGCTGGAAAAATCAAGTTCCGAGATGATGACAACATGAGTAAGTGCTTTGGAGTTGTGAAGTGGATGCAAGTTGGAAATGCAGCGTAGGTAAAACTAATTTGTTTTGATGATTATACAGGATGAGAAAATGAAATTTAACTCAGGGTCAAGAATAGCAAGATTTTTAATTTCTTCATTTAATTTATCCGAATGGAATCAATGGGAAGGGAGTGGAGGTTATGGCAAGGCCAAAAGCCTGGTTTAAGTCTACCCAATGTCCAGTTGAAGTAGGCTTCCATTCAATCATGTCTTACATTCTGGCAGAAAAAAACCAATTGCTATGAGGTCAAAGGAAGCATTGTACATGTGAACCTGGATCCAAGAACAAAGAAAATTACAGCACCGGAACAGGCCCTTCGGCCCTCCAAGCCTGTGCCGATCACGATACCCTAACTAAAGAAAAAACTTCTGCCCTTACTCGGTCCACTATTTCCTCCCCATTCATGTATCCATCCAAATGCTTCTTAAATGTTGCTAATGTGCCTGCTTCCACCACATCCTCTGGCATAGGCGCTGGGGCGCACGGCATGGGAAGTCGGGTGGGGTGTAGTGTGGGAGGTACATCGGCGGTAGTGATAGTAGAGCCTGCGGGTGCCAGGTCCCGGAGGGAGACGGTGTCCTGCCAACCATCGGGGTGTTCAACGAACGCGTAGTGGGGGTTCGAGTGCAGGAGTTGGACCCTCTCTACCAGGGGGTCGGTCTTATGTGTCCGAACATGTTTTCGGAGGAGGACAGGGCCTGGTATCCTCAGCCAGGGCGGACGCAAGACCCCCGTAGTAGTTCCCCTAGGGAAGGCAAATAGGCGATCATGAGGAGTCAGATTCGTGGCCGTACAAAGGAGGGACCTAATAGCATGGAGCGCATCGGAGAGGACCTCCTGCCAGTGGGAGGTCGGGAGATTCCTGGACCACAAGGTCAGTAGGACGTTCTTCCAGACTGTTGCGTTCTCCTTCTCCACCTGCCCGTTACCCCTGGGGTTATAGCTGGTAGTCCTGCTCGAGGCAATGCCCTTACTGAGCAGGTACTGACGCAGCTCGTCGCTCATGAAGGACGAACCCCTGTAGCTGTGGACATAATTATGGAAACCAAACAGGGTGAAGACACTGTGCAGGGCTCTGATGACTGTATGGGAGGTCATATTGGGGCATGGGATGGCAAACGGGAGAATTTGTCTATGACGTTGAAGAAATAAACGTTGTGATTAGTTGAAGGGAGGGGCACTTTGAAATCGATGCTCAGGCGTTCAAAGGGCCGGGGTGCCTTTACCAGGTGTGCCTTGTCTGGTCTATAGGAGTGCGGTTTACACTTCGTGCAGATCGAGCAATTCCTCGTGATGGCTTTAACCTCTTCAGTGGAGAAGGGCAGGTTGCGGGCCTTGATGTAGTGGACGAACCAGGTGACCCCCGGATGGCAGAGGTCAGTGTGGATAGCCTGTAGTCAGTTGCCTTGCGCGCTGGCGCATGTGCCGCGGGACAGGGCATCTGGGGGCTCATTGAGCTTCCCAGGACAATATATTATATCGTAATTATAGGTGGCGAGTTCAATCCTCCACCACAAGATTTTGTCATTCTTGATTTTGCCCCGCTGCGAGTTGTCAAACATAAAGGCAACATATCTTTGGTCGGTGATGAGGGTCAACCTCCTACCTGCAAGGTAGTGCCTCCAGTGCCGTACGGCTTCCACAATGTCTTGGGCTTCATTTTCGACTGAGGAGTGTCGAAGTTCCGAAGTGGAGGGTTCGGCAAAAGAATGCTACTGGCCTGCCTGCCTGGTTCAGAGTGGCAGCGAGAGCGACTTCTGAGGCGTCGCTCTCCACCTGGAATGGGACGGACTCATCTACCGCCCGCATGGCGGTTTTGGCGATGTCTGCCTTAATGCAGTTGAAGGCCTGGCGAACCTCGGCTGACAGTGGGAAGAGGGTAGTCTTAAATAGTGGGCGGGCTTTGTCCGCATACTGGGGGACCCACTGGGCGTAGTATGAAAAAAATCCGAGGCACCTCTTGAGGGCCTTGGGACTGTGAGGGAGAGGTAGTTGTAAGAGGGGGCGCATACGGTCAGGGTCGGGTCTTGGGACCCTGTATTCCACGACGTAGCCGAGGATGGCTAGCCTGGTAGTGCGGAAAATGCATTTCTCCTTATTATAGGTGAGATTGAGTTTTTGGGCGGTTTGGAGAAATCGGTGGAGGTTGGCGTCATCGTCCTGCTGGTCATGGCCGCAGATGGTGACGTTATCCAAGTACGGAAAAGTGGCCCGCAGCCAGTACTGGTCCACCATTCGGTCCATTGCTCGTTGGAACACTGAAACCCCATTCGTGACGCCAAAGGGAACCCGGAGGAAATGGAAAAGGCGGCCGTCTGCCTCGAACGCCGTGTAGTGGTGGTCCTCCGGGCGGATTGGGAGCTGGTGGTATGCAGACCTCAGATCCACCGTGGAGAAGATGCGGTACTGGGCGATCTGATTTATCATGTCTGCAATCCGGGGGAGGGGGTACGCATCAAGGTGCGTGAACCGGTTAATGGTCTGACTGTAGTCAACCACCATCCGGAGCTTTTCCCCGGTTTTGACGACCACCACCTGAGCTCTCCAGGGGCTATTACTGGCCTCTATGACTCCTTCACGCAAAAGATGCCGGACTTCGGATCTGATAAACACCCTGTCCTGCAGGCTATACCTCCTGCTGCGAGTGGCCACTGGTTTGCAGTTGGCGGTGAGATTAGCGAAGAGTGGAGGGGGGTCGATTTTCAGAGTTGCTAGATTACATATAGTGAGTGGGTGAAGGGGTCCGCCAAAACTGAGTGTTAGGCTCCTGAGGTTGCACTGGAAATCCTGTCCTAGGAGGAGGGGGGTGCAGAGGTCTGGGAGCACATACAATTGGAAATTGGTGTAGTCGGCGCCCTGTATTGTTAGCGTCGCAGTAGTGCGCCCCTGTATTTGAACTGAGTGCGACCCCGAGGCAAGGGAGATTGTTTGCTGTGTCGGGAATATCAGGAGCGAGCAGTGCCTTCCCAGATCTGGGTGAACGAAGCTCTCAGTGCTCCCGGAGTCGAACAGGCATGGTGTCTAGTATCCGTTGATCTGGACGGACATCAGGGAGCTCTTGAGGTGCTTTGGCCGCGACTTATCCAAAGTGATTGCACCGAGCTGCGGGTAGTCGGTGGCGTGGTCGGCGGTGCTGGAGCGGCCCCGTGATGACTGTCCGCGGAGGTCGTAATCTTCGAGTGGCGTAGCGGGTGATGACCAAGATGGCGGCCCCTGTTGATCGCACGTGGTGAGCGGCGAGGAAGATGGCGCCCAAGATGGTGGCCCCCATGAATCACACATGTTGTGCGGAGGCGGAGTCGGCAGACACGCTGCCACATTGCGGGGTCTGCGGACCTGGTAGTCGGAGGAGCGAGTGTTCGGGTTAGGGTTCGAGTTTTTAGCTTTGGCCAGGCAGACCTTAGCAAAGTGCCCTTTCCGCCCGCAGCTGCTGCAGGTCGCGTAGTGGGCCGGGCATTGCTGCCGGGGGTGTTGGGGCTGGCCGCAAAAGTGGCACGATAGCCCTCCGTGGTGGGCGGGTGGCCGCGCGGCGCAGGCCTGGGGCAGTCGGTGGTCTGGGGTCCACGATGGGATCACGTGATCGGCCGAGAACGCAGTTAGGCTTTGGAAAGTGACCTCTAACGAGGTCGCTAGTTTTACCGTGTCCTCCAGGTCCTGGGACCCTTTCTCGAGAAGACGCTGCCGCACATAATTGGATCCGACCCCTGCAACATACACGTCTCGGACGGCGAGTTCCATGTGCTGGGAGGCTGTCACGGCCTGGAAGTTATATTCGCGTGCTAGGGCTTTAAGGTCGCGCAGGTAGTCTTCTCGCGACTCCACAGGGCGCTGGCGGCGAGTTGTGAAGATGTGTCGCGCGTAGACTTCATTCACGGGCCACACCTACAGGCGGTTGAGAATCGCGAAGGCCTCAGTTTAAGAGTCAGTTACATCAAGTTGAGTAGAAATACGATGGCTCACCCATGCTTGGAGAAGACTGAGTTTCTGTTCTTCTGTAACAGAGGAGGTCGTCGACGCAGCCAGGTAGGCCTTGAAGCACCAAAGCCAATACAAAAAAATTTCCTTTGCCTCTGCGGGCTGTGGATCGAGTTCCAGTCTGTCAGGTTTGAGGGCTGTTTCCATAGTAGTTTTTAAGCCGATTAAATTGATGCGACCATCAATTAATTCAGAGACATGAGTTGAAGTAAACGGTAGCTTTAAGCGGCTTACAACTGAGCCTGCCCGCGACTATGCTGAACTGAAGGCGGACTCGCAGGGCCGCAGCACTTATACTTCCTAAAGGGGGTGGAGCTGAGGGCGGAGCCCTGTACATGCTCCTCATCTCCCCCTGTGGGCAGAGCCGTGCAACGGCTCACAGATGGAGCCCACAGGGACACAGTAATGTACAGTGTGAATTATAGTGGTTACACATTCACCACAATAGGCATAGGTCTTCACTTAATCTAATATAGTGTCGACCCACAGTGAAAGTATGTTCAACAGTTCCTCGCTTATTAAAATAGTGTTGTACTATTACAAGTGTTGGTAGCTTGTCTGTGTCACTGCTTAGGTAAACGCAGTCTCCACAGATCCAGAGTACCCAACACAACATGTGCCCAAGTCTCTAATATATCCATATATCCTGTTGTATCCTCTGACAGTCCTCGGCACTATCAGCAACTCCACCAATCTTGGTGTCATTGCCAAACTTACTAATCAGACCACCCACATTTTCCTCCAGATCATTTATATATACTGCAAGCAACAGAGGTTCCATCACTGTGGAAAACCACTAGCTACAGATTCCCATTCAGAAAAACTCCCTTCCACCGCTACTTTATGTATTCTATTACCAAGCCTGTTCTGTATCCATTTACCTAACCCACTCCGAATCCCATATGATTTTAGTTTTTGTACCAGTCTGCATTGTGGGACCTTGTCAAACGCTTTAGTAATGACCACATAAACTACATCCACAGCCCTTCCCTCATCATTTTTCTTTGTCACCTCTTCAAAAATCTCAATCAAGTTGGTGAGACATGACCTTCACCGTACAAAACCATGCTGCCTGTCACTAAATCGTCCATTTTCCTCCAAATGAGCACATATCCTGTTCCTCAGTATCTTTTCCAACAGCTTCCAATCCACTGATGTTAGGCTCACCGGCCTATAATTTCCTTTCTTAAACAAGGGAATAACATTGGCTATTCTCCAGTCCTCCATTTGTTAAGGCTCCAGCTATTTCTCCCCTTGCCTCTCGCAGTAATCTGGGATAGATCCATCCGGCCCGGGGACACGTCTACCTTAATGCAATATAGGATACTCAACACTTCCTCCTTTTATTTTATCTCTTTCTATTAATTTAGAGACCCCAATTAATTTTTTCCAATTAAGGGGCAATTTAGCGTGGCCAATCCATCTATATTGCACATCTTTCAGGTGTAAGGACGAAACTTAAGCAAACACGGGGAGAATATGCAAACTCCACAAGCAGTGACCCACAGGTGGGATTGAACCTGGGACCTCGGCGCCATGAGGCAGCAGTGCTAACCACTGCACCATCGTGCTGCCCATTTCCTCCTTTCATATATTAACGTTTTCAAGAAGGTTCACACACCTATCCATGACATCAACATCCGTCATGTCCTTCCATCCTGGTGAATACCGATACAAAGTACTCATTAAGGATTTCACCTACTTCCTGTGGTTCCACGCAGAACTACCCTCCATTGTCCTTTTGTTGTCATGATGTATATCGAAGTACATGATGTCACTAAATGGAATGTGTGGATGAGGAAGAACGGATATCTCGCCCTAATGATAATTTGCTCTTGAAGAATGAGAATTCATAAAATCAGACTTGGAGGAACAATTTGATTTTGTTCGGAGAAGGTGGAAGATAATACTGTATTTTGTTGATGATTATATAATGGGACACCAAATAAATATATCCTAAACATTTTAAAATAGCTTAAATCAGGATACTTACTGAAGAAACGTCATCTGTAGTGTTACACCAGAGCAATCTCTGTGGTTATCTGAAAGAACACATACATTTGAAGCTTAAAAAGGATTACATTTCACTTTTGCATCCTGTATCACTGCTTTTCTCAAGTTTCAAAGCATCTTCTGTAAACATGGCTTATTTTTAGCAAGGCATCACCTTTCAGCAACTACTACACACTAAGCTGGAACAGATTTTTGATTGCCGAATAGCTTATTCACAGTGCTTTGCCAGGTGGACTATTACCTCTATCACTCATGGTGGGTGGAGATCATTTGTTTGTTCCTGTTAGTCTATTTTGTCTGCAAACAGTACATCTCAAAAATCAATGGACAGATTTCAACAAACTTGGTACATGGATAGGGTATAGTGAAAGGAAGAACTGATTATTTGTTTGCCAAGATGGGGATCCAGGTCCTGAATTTTTTCAAAGAATCAATTAAGATTGGGAGATAGGGTGATCTGACTTGTTTTTAGAACATTGTAGGCTGTTTTAGTTGGAATATTGTTGATTGTTTTAGAATGTTATGGATTGCCTCAACTGTCGTGATGCAATATGTCACAGCTGTCAAAATACGAGCAGAATTTTCAGAGCAGGTTGCCAGACGTTGATTGGACTGAAGCCTCCCTTGTGAGGTAGAAGCTCATAATACATTTTTTTTCCTCTGCTTTAACATTAGAGCACCAACCAGGCAGGGAAAAGCCTCATGAAAGAGCTGTGCAATTATAATAATGTTCAGTTAACAGAATGTGGTAGAGGTACGTGCTCTACTGAGTGCCATCTTCCCTTTTTCTAATCTTTGTTGCCGGTATCTTCTCCCGAATGTAACTCGCTTTCAATGACAGAGAACAGAAGTTTTACAGAAAATGTCAACTAATAAACATTTAAAATTAAACTGAATTAAACAGAGTTTAACAAATACGATCAATACAATGCAGATGTATAATTAATAAAATCTCTAATGGGTAAAATAACTTGTTCAAGACGTTGTTAGTTAGTAACAAAATTTGGCATAAACTTGATCCTCTTTTGATTTCTCACTCCTTTCAGCCTTGTTCTTGACTGAACTAAGATTGAAATTTTCAGTCTAGTATTAACAATTCATTAAAATTTATGCCAATTAAGTTAATCATTATTTGCATCAGCAACGTAAATAATACATCAGACTGACAAATTAGTATTCAAATATTAAATTACCAACTAAATCCAAACAGACAACTTAAAATTAAAGGACACTATAGTTCATATGAACCTTGTGATATAAAGCTGTTATAGAACATAGAACAGTACAGCACAGAACAGGCCCTTCGGCCCTCGATGTTGTGCCGAGCAATGATCACCCTACTCAAACCCACGTATCCACCCTATACCCGTAACCCAACAACCCCCCCCCCTTAACCTTACTTTTTAGGACACTACGGGCAATTTAGCATGGCCAATTTACCTAACCCGCACATCTTTGGACTGTGGGAGGAAACCGGAGCACCCGGAGGAAACCCACGCACACACCGAAGGCTCCCAAGCTATCTTTTACAAGACTTCGCCACTGATCTTATTTGATGTGGGGAGTTACATAGAACATAGAACAGTACAGCACAGAACAGGCCCTTCGGCCCTCGATGTTGTGCCGAGCAATGATCACCCTACTCGAACCCACGTATCCACCCTATTCCCGTAACTCAACAACCCCCCCCCCCCCCCCCCCCAACCTTACTTTTTAGGACACTACGGGAAATTTATCATGGCCAATCCACCTAACCCGCACATCTTTGGACTGTGGGAGGAAACCGGAGCACCCGGAGGAAACCCACGCACACACGGGGAGGACGTGCAGACTCCGCACAGACAGTGACCCAGCCGGGAATCGAACCTGGGACCCTGGAGCTGTGAAGCATTTATGCTAACCACCATGCTACCGTGCTGCCCCAATTATTAAATTGCAGATATCAAAAATGCTGAATGCATCATAGTTTTGGGCTGCATTTTGCGACGTCAGTATATCCAATGACTCATAATATCTGAAATAAATTAAGGGATCATTCTTGGAAACTTTCAGGAAGACCTCAAGCAAATCGTTAAAGCATGACAATATTACAATGCAAAAATACAAAGGAAGTTATTTAATAATTTTGCCTTATACGATTGACAGAAATTCACATACTCCAATCAGTACATTGTACAAACTTGTCTGGAGAGGTGCCAAACACCATCAGCTAGCTGTGGAAAGGAACCACTGAATTTTGGATTATAACATTCTTTGATGCGAAGTAACAATGTGAAGTCAATTGGAAATTGGCATTTACAAATTCATACAACGATGGCAACTTATTACAACAGACCTTTCAAAGCCACAAGACAAAGGAGCTTGATTAGTACTGAAGTGTGTGTGTGTTTGGGGGGCAGGAGGAACGATGGAGGGAAGGAGGAACCAATGGATGGACGGATTGACAAATAATTGGTTTATAAAAATTGATCATGGTGGCTGTGCGAATAATGCTAACGATGCAAATAAAACAAGTCATCATATTTCATAACTCCCTACAGAGGGAAAATAAAGCATAAAATAAAATAATAAAAAGACTCACAATTACAAACATTTTGGTATGCAAATAATCACAGTATGTTGAAAAATGTAGCTGTCCTTAAATTACTGAATAAAAATGGAAAATCTACTGCACTGTGCATTAAGTATGAAAGCCCACAGATCACACATTGCAAGGCTCAGTTCCTTAAATTCTCAATCAGTTACATGCTATTAGTAAGTTTTATAAAGTAGACGATTGGGTTGTCTCGCAGTATATTTGTTCTATATCTTATTTACGGATGTTGTATTTTCACACATTTATTTTCATATGGCTGTGACACAAGAAAATGACATGTGGATTTCAAGAGTTTTCTACCAAAGGCCAGAGGTTTCCCCATCTTTCAGCATGAGAAGAAATATCAATGGCTGGATTGTGTCAGATTAGCTTTGGTATGTGTGACTTGAATCAGTTTCAGTGCTCGTTCCAAAAACCTTTGAGCTTATTCACATACTTTGTTTCTTTTTTAAATACTTTCACAGGATGTGGGCATCACTTCCTAGGCCACATTTAATGTCCATTCCCAATTGCCTTGAGAAGGTGATGGTGAACTGCCGCCTTGGACCATTGCAATCCATGTGGTATAGCAAGAAGTCTTGCAACACCAGGTTAAAGTCCAACAGGTTTGTTTGGAATCAATAGCTTTCGGAGCGCAGTTCCTTCATCAGGTGAAATAGATGCACTGACCTAATGAAGGAGCTGCGCTCCGAAAGATAGCGATTCCAAACAAATCTGTTGGACTTTAACCTGGTGTTGTAAGACTTCTTACTGTGCTCAACCCAGTCCAACGCCGGCATCTCCACATCATGTGGTACGGGTATACCCACGGAGCATTGGGTATAAGAATTGGCAAGTCATTTTGCAGCTGTATAGAGCCTTAGTTAGGCCACACTTGGAGTATAGTGTTCAATTCTGGTCGCCACACTGCCAGAAGGATGTGGAGGTTTTAGAGAGGGTGCAGAAGAGATTTACCAAGATGTTGCCTGGTATGAAGGGCATTAGCTATGAGGAGCGGTTGAATAAACTCGCTTTGTTCTCATTGGAATGACGGAGGTTGAGGGGCGACCTAATAGAGGTCTACAAAATTATGAGGGGCATAGATAGAGTGGATACTCAGAGTCTTTTCCCCAGGGTAGAGGGGTCAGTTACTAGGGGGCATAGGTTTAAGGTTGGAGGGGCAAGGTTTAGAGGAGATGTACGAGGCAAGTTTTTTTACACAGAGGTTAGTGGGTGCCTGGAATTCGCTGCCGGAGTAGGTGGTGGAAGCAGGGACGATAGTGACTTTTAAGGGGCATCTTGACAAATACATGAATAGGATGGGAATAGAGGAATACGGACCCAGGAAGTGGAGAAGATTTTAGTTTAGATGGGCAACATGGTCGGCACGGGCTTGGAGGGCCGAAGGGCCTGTTCCTATGCTGTAGTTTTCTTTGTAAGAAGTCTTACAACACCAGGTTAAAGTCCAACAGGTTTGTTTCAAACACGAGCTTTCGGAGCACGGCTCCTTCTTCAGGTGAATGAAAAAGCTTGTTCCAGAAATGTTTATATAGACACAGTCAGAGATGCCCCGGAATGCGAGCACCTGCAGGCAATCAAATCATCAAAGATGCAGAGAGAGAGGTAACTCCAGGTTAAAGAGGTGTGAATTGTCCCAAGCCAGTTCAGTCGGTAGGCCTCTGCAAGTCCAGGCTTGTTGGTGGGGGCCGAATGTAATGCGACATGAATCCCAGATCCCGGTTGAGTCCGCATTCATGCGTGCGGAACTTAGCTATAAGTTTTTGCTCAGCAATTTTGCGTTGTCGCGTCTCCTGAAGGCCTCCTTGTAGAATGCTGACCCGGAGATCAGAGGCTGAATGTCCTTGACTGCTGAAGTGTTCCCCAACTGGAAGGGAACAGTCCTGCCTGTTGATAGTCGCACGATGCCCGTTTATTCGTTGTCGCAGTGTCTGCATGGTCTCGCCAATGTACCACGCTTCGGGACATCCTTTCCTGCAGCGTATGAGGTAGACTACATTGGTCGAGTCGCACGAGTATGCGCCGCGTACCTGGTGGGTGGTGTTTCCACGTGTAATGGTGGTGTCCATGTCGATGATCTGGCATGTCTTGCAGAGATTACCCTGGCAGGGTTTTGTGGTGTTGTGGTTGCTGTTCTGAAGGCTGGGTAATTTGCTGCAAACAATGGTTTGTTTGAGGTTGCGCGGTTGTTTGAAGGCCAGTAGTGGGGGTGTGGGGATGACCTTGGCAAGATGTCCATCTCCACATCATGGGTACTTTTCTTTGTTCTTTGAAACTGAGCATTGTGCAATCCACAGCAAATATTTCCATTTCTAACTTTATGATGGAAGGAAGGTAATTGATAAAGCAGCTGAAGATGGTTGGGCCTAGGACATTATCTTGAGGAACATTTGCAGTATTTTTTGTCAACTGTGATGATTGGCCTCCAACAGCCACACCCATCTTCCTTTGTGGTAGATATGACTTCAACCAGTGGAGAGTTTTTCCCTAATTCCCATTAACTACAGTTTAGCTAGGGCTCCCTGATGCCTTACTCTGTCAAATGCTGCCTTGATGTCAAGGGCAGTAACTCTCACCTCACCTCATGTTCAAATATTTTTTCCATGCTTGGACTAAGCTATAATGAGATCAGGAGCTGTGTGGTCCAGGTAGAGACCAAACTTTGAGCAAATTTTATTGAATAAGTGCCATTTGCTAGCACTGTTGATGACACTTTTCATCACTTTGCTGATGATTGAGTAGAATGATGGAACGGTAATTGGCGGGGTTGGATTTGTCCTGCTTATTATTTTCCGCATTGCCGGGGTAGAAGCTAGTGTTGTAGCTGAACTGGAACAGCTTGGCTAAAGGCGCAGCAAGCAGAAGTCTTCAGTACTGCTGCCAGCCTGTTGTCAGGGCCCATAGCCTTTGCAGCATCTAATGCCTTCAGCCGTTTCTTGATATAAGGAGTGAGTGAATTTGCTGAAGACTGAATGGATATCGGGAGGCCAGATGGATCATTCTCTTAGAATTTCTGGCTGAAAATTGTTGCAAATATTTCAGCCTCATCATCTGATGTGCTGCCATCATTAAGGGTGGGAATATTTGTGCAGCCTCCTCCTATATTAGTTGTATAATTGTCTACCACCATGCACAACTAGATGTGGCAAGACTACAGAATTTAGTTCTTATCCCGGTGTTGTGGGGGATGCTTACCTCTGTCTATTGCATGTGACATCATCTCATGCATCACAACATATGTTAAACTGACCTATCACTGTGTTTAATAGTTGTTTAAAACCCACTATTGAATATCAGCGCCAGTTTAGAATGTTTGACTGACTAAATTCAACGATCAACAACAAGTAGGGCAAATCCCAGCCAATCAATTCCATCAATCTACTCTCAATCATTAGCAAAGTAACAGAATGTTTAGTCAACAATGCTATCAAGCAACCTTTAGCCAAGCTATCAGCAATCTCACTCATGCTCAGTTGGGATCCACCAGGGCCATTCAGCTCTTATCCCCATTAGTTGGGGGAGGTCATTCTGTCTCAGAAACAGAGCCTGGAGTTCCAGGTGTGGAGAGTAAGGGCCATACATTCATGGTGATTAACTTTCACTGGAATGGGAGAGCACTACACCTGTCGGTACATCACAGTTTATAATCTCAGGATCTCATTATATTTTTTCGATTTTCTGGACAGTAGTGACACCAGATGAGGGTCTTGCAGAACCTGCAACTGAGCAGCAGACCACCTCCTCTGAAAAATGAGTAATCTCAGAGAGTTGCATCAGTTATTCCCCTGGGCCAGCACAGATGTATACTCCTTCATAATAATAATAGTCTTTATTGTCACAAGTAGGCTTACATTAATACTGCAATGAAGTCACTGTGAAAAGCCACTAGTCGCCACATTCCGGCGCCTGTTCGGGTACACAGAGGGAGAATTCAGAATGTCCAAATTACTCAACAGCACATCTTTATGGTTGACACACTTGTATCGGCTCTTGGTTCCAACCTAGTGATCACCTCACTGTTGAGCGTATATAGACACGCTCATAGGTGTAAAGCCTGCTCGGGCACGCAGCTTGAACTAAATTAGCAAGCAACCAAGCAAAACCCCAACAATGCTTACCTCCTCCTGACAATGCTAAACACTCCCTTCCCCCCCTACTTGATAACATTCACCTCTTCCATCCTGACACTCCACCCCCCCTCCTGTTCACAATATCACATTGTCTGGGTGGGCAAGGGAGGTGGCTGGTGAGCACTGTCAGCAGGTGAGTGAAATATGAATAATGTTGGTGGGTGAGGCAGGGTGAACATTTTTGGGCCAGAAGGTTGTGCAATGTTAGAAGTGATAAGGGTGTTAGGAGCAGCATGGTGGCACAGTGGTTAGCACTGTTGTCTCCGCCAGGGCTGTGGGTGCATTCCAGCACTGGGTGACTGTGTGGAGTTTGCACTCTCTCTCCGTGTCTGCGTGGGTTTCCTCCGGGTGCTCCTGTTTCCTCCCACAGTCCAAGGATGTGCAGGTTAGCTGTGTGGCCACCTAAAATGGCGTCCCACAAAAGCTGCTGGGAAAAGTGGCAAAGTTCAGGACAGACAGGCTGCAGCTTACAGATACACAAAAAGCCGCAGCTCAGACGTTTTTAACAGCCCAGGAAAAAGGCCGTTGAAAGGCCATCACGGGACAATGGGCTTGAAATGGAAATAGATATTAAGTGGCAGACTTGGTGGCGTCTGTTTCCTTATTTGGAAAGGCTTAAGTGCCGCGGACACCAACGGATATGGCCGGTCGGGTCCTGCCCCGCCATCAAGGTGACGGATCTTAATTGGATATGATCGATCAAGCCCTGATCAATGGATTTTCACCTGGGGCCGCCCAAAGGGGTGCAAAACCTCTCAGTGATAAAAGGTGTTGCGCAGCCCACCACTCGCTCTCTCGACTGCAACTTTCGACAGCCAACAACAAATGTGACCCTTTTGCCAGCCAAGAGGAAGATCATCCACGCCATTTACAGAAGGACCAAAGCCAAGGACAAACACGACCAGCAACTGACTTCCAGCACTGCCAGACAACAGATCTCAGATAAGGCCATATCTGTCCGGTACTTGCCAGTCACCTGGAAGGTAAGTTAAGGTATTTCTTGTTTGTATTGTCTTAAAGTTCAACTTGCATGTGTGTGATTAATTAATATTAACAATTGTGTTTGTGAATAAAAGTATATTATTGTACCAAACAATTTGTGGTCATTTGTCCATCGTATACGGGTTAAAGACACACTGTGGTTTTGGCACAATAGGTGGATTAGCCAAGCTAAACGTTCCCTTAGTGTACAAAGATGTGCAGGTTAGGTGGTGCGAGTGGGATAGGGACGGGGAGTAGGGTAGGGCACCTAGGTAGGGTGCTCATTCAGAGTGCAGATATGATGGACTGAATGCACTGTATGGATTCTATAGATTAATTTGACTTTCCTTCTATTCCCATTTGATTTACACCCCCAGTGATCTCCAGTCAGGTACTTATCAGAAAATGGAAGCTTAATTAGCACTGCTACCCCACCGCTCCAGGGACCCGGGTTCGATTCTGATCGGGGTGACTGTCTGTGTGGAGTTTGCACATTCTTCCCGTGTCTATGTGGGTTTCCTCCGGATGTTCTGGTTTCCCCCCACAGTCCAAAGATGTGCAGGTTAGGTAGATTGGCTATGTTAAATTGCCCCCAGGTGGAATTGCGGGGATTGGGCCTGTGTAGGGCGCTCTTTCAGAGGGTCGTGCGGTCAAGATGGGCCAAATGGCCTCCTTCTGGATTGTCGGGATTCTATGAATAACTTGGTCTGAGATAAAAGAAAAAATAATACCGATGCTGGAGATCTGAAATAAAAACAGAGTGTATTGGAAAATCTCAACAAGTCATCCGTGGTTTACTAGTGAAGTTAAGGATAGTATTAGATAAAAGAAGAGGCTTATAATGTAATTGTTCCAAAGTCCCAGAGGACCATAGGCTGCTCTCCCCTTTAAGAGCTGACTGGTGGTGATTTAAGCTGAGGACCACCACTCCTCAGACAAGGCCTGTAATATTACAAAAAGGGTTGGCAGTATTTTAGTAACTAGCAAAGGGCAACCAAAAAGTTGATAAACGAGAATAAATTGAATATTAAAGTAAAGTAGCCAGGAAAATGATACGGGCTTTTGCAAGAATACAAAAAGGACAGAAAGTAAACTTTGGTCTTTTAGAAGCAGAGGCCGGCGATTTTGGGATTGAGGCCATGGTGGACATGTTGATAGTGTTCATAGTGTAAGACACAAATTACATACCAGAAATAGAAATTAACCAAGGGGCTAATAAGAATGAGGAACATAAGGCAATTAATTTCAACAACATCTATTTGATTAAGTTGAAGGATGAAAATCTAACAAACCCCCAGGATCTAATTGGCCTACATCTAACGATTCTAAAAGAGAAAGCTGCAGAAATAATGGATGCGCAGGTTCTGACTTTCCAAAATTGTTTAGATTCTAGAATGGTCCCATCAGATTGGAAGTTAGAATATGGAACTCCGCTATTCAAGACTGGAGGAAAAGAGAAAACAGGGAACGATAAACCAGTTAGCGTAACAGTCATTGGAAAAATGCTGAAATTTATATTAAGGAAATCTTAATAATCCGCTGAGAGAAGTCATCGAATAATCAGACAAAGTCAACATGATTTATGAAAATAAAATTGTTTTTGACAAGTTGAAAACGAGGGTATAACCGTTGGCTAAATAAAGGCAAACCATAAATGAAATGAAATGAAAATCGCTTATTGTCACGAGTAGGCTTCAATGAAGTTACTGTGAAAAGCCCCTAGTCGTCACATTCCGGCGCCTGTCCGGGGAGGCTGGTACGGGAATTGAACCGTGCTGCTGGCCTGCTTGGTCTGCTTTAAAGGCCAACGATTTAGCTCAGTGAGCTATGGCAGTCTACTTGGATTTTCAAAATGCATTCGATAAGGTGGAATAAAAAGGTTAATATGCAAGGACTCGGAGTTGGGGGTAATATATTGGTATGGCTAAAGGATTGACCAAAGGACAGAAAACAGAGAGTAGGGTTAAATGAGACATTTTAAAGTTGGCAAGATATACCTTGCGGAGTGCCGCAAGGATCAGTGCCGAGGCCTCAAAAATGTACAATCTTTCTTAAAAACTTTGATGAAGAAATCAAAAGTAATGTGTGCAAGTTTGTTGATGATACAAAGATAAGTGGAAGCTGCAAAGTGGACCCAAAAAAGTTGCAAATAGTTTGGACAGGTTGAGTGAGTAGGCAACAAAGTGACAAATGGAGCATAGTGTGGAGAAATGTGAGGTTATTCACTTTGGTAATAAGAATAGAAAGGCAGAATATTTTTTTAAATATAAAAAGGTGCAAAACTTTTCAATATTGAGATTCAGAGGCTTGGCTGTACTTCTACAAAATTAGCATCCAAGTACAGCAAACAGTTAGGTAGGCAAATGGTCTGTCTGCCTTCACTGCAAGGGGAAAGGAGCACAATATGTTTTTAAAATTTTTTTTTAGCATATCCAATTATTTTTTTCCAATTAAGGGACAATTCAGCGTGGCCAATCCACCTAACCTGCACATCTTTGGATTGTGGGGGTGAAACCCACGCAGGCACGGGGAGAACGTGCAAATTCCACACGGACAGTGACCCAGGGCCGGGATTCGAACCCGGGTCCTCAGCGCCGTAGGCAACAATGCTAACCACTGTGCCACCGTGCTGCCCATTGGAGCACAATATGTTAAGCGTTGCCATTATTATACAGGGCTTTGGGTGTGACCACACCTGGAGTACTGTGCATAGCTTTCCTTTGTACCACCTTTGAAGCAGTTAATTCATTTATAGGATGTGGGCATTGCCTGCTAGGCCAACATTTAATTACCTAATTGACCCTCAGAAGGTGGTGGTGAGCTATCTTCTTGAACTGCTGCAGTCCCTGTGGTATCAGTACACATGCAGTGATATTAGGGAGGGAGTTCCAGGATTTTGACCCAGTGACAGTGAAGGAATAGCAATATATTTCCAAGTCAGAATGGTGCGTGACTTGGAGGGGAACTTGCAAGTGGTGGTGTTCCTATGTGTCTGCTACTCTTGTCCTTCTAGATGGTAGTGAATGTGAGGCTTAGAAAATGTTACCCAAGGAACCTTGGTCAGTTCCTGTGGTGCATCTCATTCAGGGTAAAAGCTGCTGCCACTATTCATCAATGGTGAAAAGAGTGAATGATTATGGAAAGGGTGCCAATCAAGCAGGTTGCTTTGTCCTGGATGGTGTTGAGCTACTTAGGTGTTGTTGGAGCTGCACTCATCCATCACATTCTTGACTTGTGCCTTGTAGATGGTGGACATGCCATGGGAAGTCAGGGAGCGAGTTGCTCACGACAAAATTCCCAGCCTCTGATCTTCCCTAATATCTATAATATTTATATGGCTAGTCCTGTTCCGATTTGGTTCAATGGTAGCCCCCAAAATGTTGATAGTACAACGAAGGTTCACCAGATTTTCCCCTGGACTCAGACCATTGTTCGATGATAACAATATTCCCTTTGGAGATGAAAATATACCCTCTCGTGTTTAGTAATAATGAGAAGTGATCTCATTGAAACATGCAGGATTCTGAAGGGGTTTGATAGGTTAAATACTGATAGGTTGTTTCCCCTGACTAGGGACTTTAGAATACGAGGGCACAGCCTCATGAGTAGGACATCAATCATTTAGGACTGAACTGAGGAAAAATGTATGCACTCATAAGGATTGTGACTATTTGGAACAATCTACCTCAGAAGTATGAATGTATTCAAGACAGGGATGAATAGGTTTTTAATCTGAGAGAATCGAGGGATATAGAAAGCGGGCATAAAGTGAAGTTGAAGCAGATGATCATTCATAATGGAACTGAATGCTGGAGCAGATTTGAAGGGCTGCTCCTATTTTCTTATGTCCTTCGGTACCTAGTAATCTGTTTATCTCCCATCAAATATTTTGTTTTTAATATAAATGAAAGAGTACTGAAATACAGACACATTGTCAGACAGTGAATTTTCATTTAATTTTAAACTATTTAAAAAATAATTAATTAAGGGGCAATCAATTTAGCATGGCCAATCCACCTACCCTGCCCATAATAATAACAATAATCGCTTTTTGTCACAAGTAGGCTTCAATTAAGTTACTGTGAAAAGCCTTTCGTCGTCACATTCCAGCACCTGTTCGGGGAGGCCGGTACAGAAATTGAAGGCGCTGTTGGCCTTGTTCTGCATTACAAGCCAACTGTTCAGCCCACTGTGCTAAACCAGCATCACATCTTTGGATTGTGGAGGTGAGACCCACGTAAGGGAGAATGTGCAAACTCCACACGGATAGTGACCTGGGGCCAGGATCGAACGCAGGTCCACAGCAGTGCTAACCACTGTGCCAACATGCCGCCTGAGTTTTCATTTTAAATAATAAAATGTCAATTGTATGTCAGACTCATTTGCAAGTGCAATTTTTACAATTCTTTTTCTATTGTTGGGACTTCTTACCTCTAAATGCAGTGACATCTCCGTAATGAACCTGAA
The DNA here is from genome assembly GCF_902713615.1 of Scyliorhinus canicula. Classification (NCBI taxonomy): domain Eukaryota; kingdom Metazoa; phylum Chordata; class Chondrichthyes; order Carcharhiniformes; family Scyliorhinidae; genus Scyliorhinus; species Scyliorhinus canicula. The sequence goes on from NC_052153.1 coordinate 122,500,879, forward strand.
GAACAATGTAGTTAATATTTGTGTTTCCACCAACTCTAAATCCAACATCTGGAAATTAAGAAAGACAAAGTACACATTTGTTTAGTCTGTTTACTGATAAGAGGGAACGATAAAGTTATATTGCATATCTACTTTCAAGAGAGCATACGGAATGTTTGCCTTCATTGGACAGGGCATCGAGTATAAAAACTGCTGGAAAGTCCTGCTGCAATTGTATAGAACCTTGGTACGGCCGCACTTGGAATATTGAGCACAATTCTGGTCGTCACACTACCAGAAGGATGTGGAGCCTTTGGAGAGGGTGCAGAGGAGGTTTACCAGGATGTTGCCTGGTCTGGAGGGTGTTAGCTATGTGGAGAGGCTGAATAGACTCGGACTGTTTTCATTAGAACGACGGAGGTTGAAGGGTGACCTGATAAGAGTTCTACATGATTATGAGGGGCATGGATAGAATTGATGGGCAGGTACTCTTTCCCTGGGTGTAGGGGTCAGTCACCAGGGGGCATAGATTTAAGGTCCATCGGGCAAAGTTTAGAGAAGATGTGCGACGCAGGTTTTCTTACACAGAGGGTGGTGAGTGCCTGGAATGCATTGCCAGGGGAGGTTGTGGAAGCAGGTACATTAACGCCGTTCAAAAGGCATCTTGACAAACACATGGATAGGATGGGTATAGAGGGATACGGCACTAGGAAGTGCTGAGGGTTTCGGCCAAAGTTTGTCTCATGACCGGTACAGGCTTGGGGGGCCGAAGGGCCTGTTCCTGTGCTGTATTATTCTTTGTTCTGCTGGGTTGAGCTAAATCATATTTGTATGTTTTGCACATTGCTCTGCATTGCCAACTGAAATCAAAAGAGAAATATTGATCAGTATTCAGGAGGTCCAGTAACAGAATCCAAGGAAGGTGCGCAGATTTAATTAACTGAATTCCTAAGTAGGAAGTACAGAATTCTGCGATCTTAGTTAACTGGCAGTCTAGACATGATCTTAAAGTATGTATATTTAACATATTTTACAACATATTTACTGAAATGTAACTATTTCAAGAGGTATTTCGAGAACTTGCTATCCAACCTTTCTCAGTTCCAAAATTAATATCATCAAAGCAGCTGACAAGGGTGGCGCTATTGTTTGATGAACTGACTTCTACATTGCAAAAGCCGATTACCAACTCCTTTTCATAAATTTGGAGTTTCCAATTATTTTTTTTCCAATTAAGGGGCAATTTAGCATAGCCAATTCACCGATCCTGCACATCTTTTTGAGTTGTGGGGGTGAGACCCACGCAGACAGGGGGAGAATGTGCAAACTCCACACAAACAGTGACCCGGGGCTGGGATCAATCCCGGGTCCTTGGCGCCGTGAGGCAGCAGTATTGACCACTGCACCGCCCTTGAATGCCCCCTTCCTCCTACCTCTCCCTGGACCATAACCCCGTCACAACATCAAGCCATTGTCCAGGTTTATCACTGATCTTATCTCCTCTGGAGATCTTCCCTCCAACTTCTCAAGCTCTCAACCCTGAACAGCGTGCTTCACCTCCTTCCCATGATCAGCAAACAAAACTGCCCTGGTAAACCTAACATTTCAGCCTATTCCTGCCCCACTGAACTGATTTCTTCTTAACTCACCTGTTTCCCCCCCCTTGCCCAATCACTTTCCAATTACATCCACAGCTCTTCTAATGGCCTTGCATCTTAACATTTCCAGTATCCTGGCGCAATCTGTCCGGGGGGGGGGGGGGGGGGGGGGGGCATGGTAGAACAGTGGTTAGCACAGTTGCTTCACAGTGCCAGGCTTGGGTCACTGTCTGTGCGGAGTCTGCTCTGCGTGCTCCAGTTTCCTCCCACAGTCTAAAGATATGCAGGTTAGGTGGATTGGCCATGCTAAATTGTCCCGCAGTGTCCAAAGGTTAGGTGGGGTTGCTGGGTTGTGGGGATAGGGTAGGGGTGTGGGCTTCGGTAGTGTGCTCTTTCAGGGGCCGTTGTAGACTCGATGGGCTGAATGGCCTCCTTCTGCACTGTAAATTCTATGATTTCTGTGATCTCTTCACCATGGATACAAATATATGAATGAGGAGTAGGCCATTCAGCCCCTCAAGCCTGCTCCATTTAATATGGTTCCAGTTGATCTTGATGGCAATCCCAAATCTCCACTCTACCTGCTCCCAATAACCCCCCACCGCCTTGCTTACCAAGAATCTACCCACTTCTGCCTTGCACAAGCGGTTCAAGAAGAGTTCCAAAGACTCACAACCCTCGAGTGAAAATATTTCATCTCATTTCAGTTTTAAATGTGTGACACCAAGTTCTGAATTCTCTTACAAAAGGAAACATCCTTTACACATCAACCCTGTAAAGCCCCTTCAGGATCTTATATGCTTAAATTACGTCACCTCTCATTCTTCTAAACTCCAGTGGATACAACAGATTCTCAAAGTCTCCACATTCGCATTTCCTACCACTGAAGGCACTCCACTTCTTCCCTGAACAAAGCCCGGCCAGTCTCCATCCACAGCCACCCTCCAATAATAATAATAATAATAATAATAATAATAATCACTTATTGTCACAAGTAGGCTTCAATGAAGTTACTGTGTGAAAAGCCCCTAGTCACCACATTCCGGCACCTGTTCGGGGAGGCTGGTATGGGAATTGAACCCGCGCTGCTGGCCTTGTTCTGCATTACAAGCCAGCTGTTTAGCCCACTGTGCTAAACCAGCCCCTCTCTTGTCTGGCTGAACCTGTTCTCACATTGAACAACTTCTACTTCATCTCCATTCACTTCTTCCAAGTAAAGAAGTGTTGCTATGGGTAGTCACATAGGTCCTAGTCATGCTGTACCTTTCTCGAGGGTATTACACACTTTCACCTCTTTTTCGGGAATATTGATTACTCTATCAGTATTGTTTCCTGCTTTTGTCCCAAACTGGAAAATTTCATCAACCTTTCTTCCAATTTCCACTCTTCTCTCACCTTCATGTGGCCCAACTCCAACTCTTCCTTTCCTCCATTTCACTATCTAAATTTATGTGAATAGGCTCGTGAGGCATGTTTACTGTAAGCCCACTGATACCCACCATTTTTGTTAAAAAAAATATTTTGTTGGAGATATTTTCACATATATACAGAAAAGGGCAAACAGCAGCAGCAACAGTAAACAATACACAATTACCGCTATTAACCCCCATACCACCCCTCCACCCCCTTTTTAACCCCACCTCCCCAAAACCCAAGCCAATGCCCGCCGACATGCTAGAGCTCTTTAACAAAGTCAATGAACAGCCTCCACCATTTTTATGGCAAACTTGATTGTTTTTCCAGGTGGGGGAACTCTGCCAAGTCACTCCCCCATGCCCCCACTCAGGGTCCAGATCTGCCTCTGGGCTATCAGGGAGCCTAAGGCTACCATATCACCCTCTCCCCCGCTGCAGTCCGGATCCTCCGACACCCCAAATATTGCCACCCATGGTCTCAGCATCACCTCAACTCCCAAAATTCTCAATATTACGTTGGCAAATTCTCTCCAGAACCCCTACAACCTCGGACATGCCGAAAACATATGAACATGGTTTGTCAGTTCCCTTGCACACCGCCCACACCTATCATCCACCCCTGGAAAAACACAGCTCATCCTAGACCCCGTCATACGGGCTCTATACACCACCTTAAACTGTATGAGACACAGTCTTGCACACTACGAGGGCAGGCTTATCCTCCATAGAGCCTCACTCCACATCCTAATTTGCATCGCCCCTCCCAAATTCCTCCTCCCACATGCACCCTCCCTCTTTACCAACTCCCCATATATATCTGACACCTTGTCATCGCCTATTTCATCCTCGGAAAAAAGCTTGTCCTGTAGCGCTGGAGGTGGCAGATGCGTGAACGAACCCGGCTTATTCCTCAAAATGTCCCTCACCTGCAGGTACCCGAATCAATTCCACTTCGGCAGTAGGTACACCGCCTCAAGCTCTTCCAATTCCACAAACCTTCCCCTGTGAACAGGTCCCAGAAACACTCCATCTCCAGCTGCACCCACCACGGAAACCCCACTGGAACAAAACTATGGTCGCCACAAATCAGCACCCAGGGACTTGCCTTCCATCCTCCAGTGCTGTCAATATTGATTCCTCACCCGCAACGCTGATACCACCACCGGGCTCATGGAGTACGACTGGCGAGAATGGAAGAGGTGCCAACAATAGCACCTGCAGACTGGTCCCTTTACACAAAACCTCCTCCATCCGTCCTCACACTGACCTCTCCTCCACCACCCACTTCCGAACCATGGCTATGTTCGCCACCCAGTAATCTGCAGATTCGACAGCGCAAACCCCCCTCCCTATCCAAAACCACCCCCCTGGTCAGGAGAACCTTACCCATCCACAGGAACCCTAGTATCTCCTTATTCACCCTGTTAAAAAAAAACCTTGGGCTGAAAATCAGGAGATTCTGAAACACAAGAAGAAACTTCAGCAACACTGTCATCTTGACCTCTGGACCCTTCCAGCCAATGACTAAGGCAACACATCCACCTCCAAAAGTCCTCCTCCATTCCCTCCACCAACTCTGCCAGATTCTTTTTTTTTTCAAATGTATTTTATTACAAACACGTTTCAAAACAGGTTACAGTGAACAAACACCCCGGGAAACATACTTCCCTACAATCAACTATACAGTATGCACAGATTTTTCCCCTTTTCACCCCTCCTCCCCCGCGATGAACAGTCCCTCAAACACGGTCACAAACATCCCCCACCTTTACTCAAATCCCTCTGAAGAGCCCTTAACTCATACTTTATCTTCTCTAATCGCAGGAAGTCGTACAGGTCACCCAACCATGCCGCTACCCCCGGTGGCGATGCCGACCGCCACTCCAGCAAAATCCGCTGCCGCACAATCAGAGAGGTGAAAGCCAAGACATTGGCCTTCCTCCTCTCCATGAGCTCCGGCTTCTCTAAAACCCCAAATATCGCCACCAAAGGGTTCAGGTCCACTCCCTCCTCCACTACCCTGACTAGGACTGCAAACACTCCTGCCCAGAATCTTCCCAACTTTTTGCAACCCCGAAACATGTGCACGTGATTCGCTGGCCCCTGCCCACGCCTCTCACACTTATCTGCTACCCCCTGAAAGAAACCACACATTCTCGCCGAGTCATATGCACCCTCTGCACCACCTTAAACTGTATCAGGCTCATTCTTGCTCAAGAGGAGGTCCCGTTTACCCTACGCAGCACCTCACTCCATAATCCCCAATTGATCTTCCCTCCCAACTCCGCTTCCCATTTCTACTTGATCTTCACCACCCACTCGTCTCCTTGCTCCCCCAGCCACTTGTATGTATCCCCAATTCCTCCCCCCCAGCTTTCCACATCCGGAAGCAGCAAAGTCCCTAACCTGCAGATATATAAACTCACTCCCCCTCAGCAAGCTCTGCCAAATTCAACTTGTGCAGCTGGGCCCAGCTCTGTGCCACTTGTATCCCAAGATAACGAAAGTTTACCCCTACCAACCAAAACAGCAATCTCCTTAAACTTCCCCCCGACCTGGCATTGATTAGGAATACTTCACTTTTCCCCATATTGAGCGCATACACCGAAAAAAGATTGAACTCTTCCAAAATCCCCATATCCTATTGAAACTTTCAACCGGGGCTTGCAATATATAACATGTTCCCACTTCTGTCCACAAAGTACAGTGAATCATTGCAATCCTTGTCTTGGTGATGATCACACAATGTTGTTCGCTAGGCAATTGCAGAGCTTTCGCTAGGGGGCAATGAAAATTCTGATCAAGTAATTGGTTCTGTTTGTGAGCTTCCTCAGTGTTGTTACAGCTGAAACCATCTAGGTAAGCAGTGAACATATCATACCCCTGACCTGAGCTTTGCAAAGGGTGGAGAGGTTTTTAAAAGAATGGGTGATAAGCAATGTGTCACAAAGTATCCATTGTCTGCCCTGCTCTTGAGTTAAAACACTGAGAAAACTGATCTTTGACCCCAAAGATGTTGACTGTGGGAACCTGATGATAATGAAGGCCAGCAACATGTAGTTGAGTTTTGCTTTGTTCTTGATGTTATTACAAATGCGGGACTTTACAGGATGGTTATGCTCCAAAATGTCTTTTTTAAATTAATGTAAAACAGAATGTTTGGCAAAGGGAATAATGGTCAAACTAAACTTCAGATGTGATCTGGTTGGTCTTAGGAAAGGAACCCAGAATGAACTCTATCAAAAAGCAAGCAACAGTTATCTTATTTGTTGACACAGAAAAAGGACAGCTGTTTTTGGACACAGAGACATATAAAGTGTGAGAGAGAGGGAGTGAAGGGGAGCAGGAAAAAAGAAGCTACTACTGTGAAGAGCAAGAAAATATTGTTTTGCGTTCGATACCTTTGAAGATTTAAGGACAAGGTGTTGAGATGGGCCTTGCTGATGGAATTCAGTATATTGGTTCTCAAATACTCAGGCAGAGTGGAACTACTTTGAAAGGACACTGGAGCTTCTCTCAAGGGATGCTGGAACGATTTTCAAAGGGCACTGGGTAATTTGATTTGGCATGGCAGGAAGAACAGAGCCTACTGGAAAGTTGGAGGAGCTGGGACTTAGGCTGCCTGTTAAACCTGTTAAGTAATATTTGATCTATGTTGAACTTAACTTGTTTGCTTCAGTAAAACATTAAATATTGTCATTCACTAAATTCCATTGGTATCTTTGTTAATTTATTTTAAAACCTTATTGGGTTCTATGGGGATTATAGCAATGAGCATTAGTAGGCACTGATATGCCCCAAATTTAGCCCGTTTCACATGGTCCTATCTGGATCTTGTCCAGGGTGGTAGGATCCAGGGTCAAGCCAGGCTGGGGACTCGCGATTTTTGGGGTTGCGGTGGAGCCGGGAGTGCAGGAGGCGAGAGAGGCCGGTGTTTTGGCCTTTGCGTCCCTAGTAGCCCGGCGGAGGATCTTGCTACAGTGGAAGGATGCGAGACCCCCAAGCGTGGAGACCTGGATCAATGACATGGCGGGTTTTATTAAGCTGGAGAAGGTCAAATTTGCCCTGAGAGGATCGGTACAAGGGTTCTTTAGGCTGTGGCAGCCTTTCCTCGACTTTCTGGCTCAGCGATAGGGAACTAGGTCAGCAGCAGCAGCAACCCGGAGGGGGGGCAATAAAAGGGGGGGGGGGGCGTTGTCTATGTTTATTTTATTTAATCTTAATTTAATCTTAATTTATTTTCTAGTTCTCTTGTTGTTTACTGGGTTTGGGGGGGTGGGGGGGGGGGTTCGATATATGCATTGCTACGGTCTTGGGGGGGGTTATGCTTATTATTATGTTGTTTTATTATTGCTTGTTACTGTTTGTTGTTACGTATATATTTTGTAAAAAATGTTCAATAAAAATTATTTAAAAAAAAAAGAAAAATAATTGGTCTGAGAATTGGGAGCAGTTTAGAATTCAGCAAAGAAGGACAAAGGGATTGATTAAGAACGGGAAAGTATAGTATGAAAGTATGCTTGCAGGGAACAAAAGACTGACACTAAGTGTTTCTATAGATATGTGAAGAGAAAGAGATTGGTAAAGAGAAATATAGGCCCCCTACGGGCAGAAACAAGGGAATGCATAATAAGAGACAAAGAAATTGCTAAGCAATTAAATACATACTTTGGTTCTGTCTTCACAAAAGAGGACACAAATCAGATACCAGAAATGCTGGACAGTGAAAGGGAAGAACTGAGGGAGATCAACATTCGTAGAGAAATGGTGTAGGAAAATTGATGGGATTGAAGGCAGATAAATCCCCAGGCCCTGAGAATCTAAATCCCAGAGTGCTTAAGGAGGTGGCTCTGGAAATAGTGGATGCATTGGTGGTCATCTTCCAGGATTCCATAGACTCTGGAACTGTCCCTGCAGATTGGAGGTAGCTCATGTCACTACAATAGTCAAAAAGGGAGAGAGAGAGAAAGCAGGGAATTATAGACCAGTAAGCCTAACATCGGTAGTGGGGAAAATCCGTGAATCCATTATCAAGGACTTGAGAGCAGAACATTTAGAAAGCAGTGGTAGGATCAGTCAGAGTCAGCAAGGATTATGAAGGAGAAATCATGCTTGACAAATCTGTTGGAATTCTTTGAAGATGTAACCAGCATAGTTGACAAGGGGGAGCCAGTCGATATGGTATATTTGGACTTGATAAAGTCCCGCATAAGAGATTATTGTGCAAAATTAAAACGCATGCGTTTGGGCGAAGTGCATTGAGGTGGATAGAAAACTGGTTGACAGAGAGGAAACAAACAGTCAGAATTAATGTATCCTTTTCAAATTGGCAGGCAGTAACTGGTGGGGTGCCACAGTAATCAGTGCTGGGACCCAGCTATTCACAATATATATTAATGATTTGGATGAGGAAACAAAATGTAATATCTCAAGGTTTACGGATCATACCAAGTTCGGTAGGAGGGTGAATTGTGATGAGGATGCAGGGATCCTACAGCATGATCTGGACAGGTTGGACGAGTGGGCAAATCATTGGCAGATGCAGTATAATTTTGATAAGTGTGAGGTTATTCACTTTGGAAGTAAAAACAGGGAGGCAGATTACTACCTGAATGGTTGCAAATTGGGAGAGGGGAGTGTGCAGCGGAACCTGGGTGTCCTTGTGCATCAGTCGCTGTAGGTAAGCATGCAGGTGCAGCAGGCAGTAAAACAGGCTAATGGTGTGTTGGCCTTCATTGCAAGAGGTTGAGTACAGAAGCAGGGATGTGCTGCTGCAATTCTACAGGGCCTTGGTGAGGCCACACCTAGAATATTGTGTGCAGTTTTGGTCTCCTTTTCTGAGGAAGGATGTTCTTGCTCTGGAGGGAGTGCAGCGAAGGTTTACCAGGCTGTCATATGAGGAAAGATTGACTTGGTTAGGATTGTTCTATCTGGAGTTCAGAAGAATGAGGGGGGATCTCACAGAGACTTATAAAATTCTAACAGGACTAGACAGGGTAGATGCAGGGAAGATGTACCCAATGATTGGTGTCTCCAAAACCAGGGGTCACAGTCTGAGGATTCAGGGTAAACCATTTCGGACAGAGATGAGGAGACATTTCTTCTCCAAAGAGTGATGAGCCTGTGGAACTCAATACCATTGGAAGTAGTTGATGGTAAAACATTGAATATATTCAAGAGGTGGCTAGGTATAGCACTTGGGGAGAATGGGATCAAAGGCTATGGGGAGAAAGCAGGATTAGGTTATTGAGTTGGATGATCACCATGATCGTGATAAATGGCGGAGCAGGCTTGAATGTCCAAAAGGCCTCCTCCTGCTCCTATCTGCTATGTATCCATGTATTATCTTATCAAATGGTGGAGCAGGCTCAAAAGGCTGATTAGCCTTCGCCTATCCCCAGGTCTAATTTGTGAATGATTTTGCCAAGGGATGGCATAAAAAGGAGGAAAAGGAGGTCAATGGAGAACGCTCCCTCTAATTTGTCTTTGCTGTGCATGGCCTGTTTGTTTCGCTGCATAAGTTAAGGATTGCTGCAAGGCAGCAACTTAGAGGGATGGTGTAATTGGCTATGGTGTAATTATGGTTACAACTGAGGTGATGGTCGAAAGAGAAAATAGTGCTGAAGGGTAAATTGATAACGATACATATATTGATATAAAGTACCCACATTTAAATGTAATTAATTTCAAAAGAAACATACCAGCAGGTAATCGTGTGGGTGGAGCGTTTCGAGCCCATGCATACATGATTTTAGCTTCATCTAAACAAGTGCCATATCGACTGCCACAGTCCCTGAAAAAGGAGAAAAGAATGGAGTGCATAATGATGGACATTTTGCTGTCAAAACAATGTTTGAGGTTTCTAAAGTTACTAAAGTACTTTGCAATACAATAGTTCAGATGGTAGTCTCAAATTAAAAGCAGATATATTTGGTTCTTGCAATTGAACTAATGGCAGTAAATGCAGACCAACATACTTCAATTTTCTGTTTCTATCCATATGAGAGACCTCATTGATTTACAAAATTTGTTGAACATGGAGGATAAAGATATTTTATCACAATTTGCCATGTTTATGAAAAAGAATTTTCACTGTGAAACCGAATGTCATCAAACGTGCCAGTTTGCTGCATTTCGGAATGAATGGCAACTTAAAAGGTATTGAGTTAACTCAGTGTTATCATCCCTAGAATTAGAATGGGATCAAATCAACCAGGTTTCCAGTCCGGCATCACTATCTAGTGATTTCTGGTGGAAAGTGCAGATGCGTGCGAGCGTTAGGTGAAGGCTGAATGGGGCCCATGTTTGATGTCCTGCACTGCTGATGACCATGTAAATACACACTAGTATAAGTCAATGACCGATTTTCCAGCAACACTCTGCCAAAAAAGCAGCTCACCGCGGAGCAACGTGGTCGTTGAAAGCCAGGAGACTCCACGTCTTCAACGCAATCTCGCGAGATGTTGCAAGGTGAATCCCGCCCACAAGGGGACCCGACAGAACGGCACTCGTGGGGTCTCCAAGGGGATCGGACGGCCCTCAGCTGCATGCCCTTCGGGCAGGGTGGGGCCCTGGCTCTTCTGGTGCCACCTGGGTACTCTGGCACTGCTAGCCTGGCACTTCCAGCCTGTGTGCTAGCATGGCACTGTCAAGGTACCCAGGTGGCACTGCCAGCTGGCAGGGGCACTGCAGGTTTGGCACTGCCAAGGTCTCAAGCTGGCATTTCTTGCACGACTGCTATCAGGTGGGATTGGCCAGCATGGGTGTTGGGGGGTGAGGGGAGCTGAGAACCGTGGATTGTTTTGGGGGCCTCAGATCGGGACGCCATTTTAAAATGGCATTCCAAGCTTTTGCTACAACGAGAGGTTCCGGCAAACGGATCTCCCTATTGTAAAAAACGGGACAAAGTGCGGCCTTGGCCGCGCGTTCCCTGTTCGGGCCCTTTATTTAAAGCGAGGCCCATTGAATAACTGTGTTTTTCTTGGCACTTCGAGTGCTGGAAAACACCGGTCCTTGGAAAGAGCACCCTACAGCCCACGCCTCCAGCCTATCCCCGTAACCCGACCAACCTTTTAGAAACTAAGGGGCAATTTAGTTTGGCCAATCCACCTAACCTGCACGTCTTTTGACTGTGGGGGAAACCAGAGCACCCGGAGGAAACCCACGCAGACACGGGGAAAATGCAAACTCCACAGTCACCCGAAGCTGGAATTGAACCTGGGTCCCTGGAGCTGTGATGCAGCAGTGCTAACCACTGTGCCACCCAATATACTTACTACATGGCTGTTAGATATATTCTGTCCAAGAGAGAACTCCACCCTCTGGGGTGATCACTTACTCTCTGTTCCCCTTGGTCCCTCAAGCCAGAGACCCTTTTCCACTGTACTGTCTTAAAGAGACAAACACCACAAACACGACAACAATCAATACATCAAGTATTGACATGATGTGGGTTACATTAATCTCATTGTATTAAAGTGAACAAAGTGAGTCATTGCACAAAATTTTGATTATATACATAATCAAAAGGCTGAACAAGCAAAGCTGGAAATTTATCTGGTGATCTAGGACATTGGTACGTAGCATTAAAATTACCAATTAAAATTATAGCACGGTAGCACAGGGGTTAGCACAGTTGCTTCACAGCTCCACGGTCCCAGGTATAATTCCTGGCTTGAGTCACTGTCTGCGTGGAGTCTGCATGTTCTCCCCGTGTCTGCGTGGGTTTCCCCCGGGTGCTCAGGTTTCCTCCCACACACCAAAGATGTGCAGGTTAGTTGGGTTGGCCATGATAAATTGCCCTTAGTGTCCAAAACAAAAAGGATAGGTGGGGTTACTGGGTTACGGGGATGGGATGGAGGCGTGGGCTTAAGTACGATGCTCTTTCCAAGAGCCAGTGCAGACTCAATGGGCCAAATGGCCTCGTTCTGCACTGTGGATTCAAGATATTTCCGATCAGAATTAACGATGCAACTGTAAAGTAATAGGCAAATTAGCAGATTTTAAAAAATTAAGCCAATCCATAGCAACTCAATTGTAGAGACCAAAAACACTTAGGTCCAGCACAACTTAATTTTGTTATCAACACCTGAGAAAACCTTGCCATCTTGAGTTAGAAACCCAGGGTGCCCAGGTGGCAGTGGTACCACACGACCCAGAGCATGACCACCTGGGGGCCTCGAATGGCCTGGGAGATACCCCCAAGGTGCCATTACACCTGGTCCACGTTTGTGTTGACCAGGGCTAAAAGGCTCCACAGTGTGATTTCCCAGGTGCGGGTATTTGATTCTGAGTTTTGGGGAGACTCCGTTGCAGCCATATTTATGTGAGGCTAACTGTTTACTTCAATATGCAAATCTAGCTCCCGCCCAGTGAGGGCAAGATCCAGATTGCAACATCTCGCGCAATCCTGTTAGATCATGCAAGGTGCCCCGAACTTCGCAAATCTAACAGTCTCGTCATGTTTCCGAGGTGGGCCCGGCCTGCATTGTCCTTCCTCTGCCTTCTCCATCCCTTATTATTTTTAAGCTTTTGATTTATTTCACTTCTAACTAACGCTTATTGAAATTACATTTCTAGATTTTTAGTTTAAACACTGAATTTTCCTATTGTGCTTTCTTGGATTAACATCTGAACGTGGGAAGCAGATCATGAAAAATTCCCCTCAAGTGAATTAGATATAGCTCTTGGGGCTGAAGGGATCAAGTATATGGGGGAGAAGGCGGGATTAGGATATTGAAGGATGATCAGCCATAATCATAATAAATGGCGGAGCAGGCTTGAAGGGCTGAATGGCATCCTCCTGTTTCTATTTTCTATGTAAGCTAGAAACTAGCTCAAATATCCTTTCAGGTTTTCAGCCAAATAAGGGCTTGGGTATCAAAGGTTGACTTGGTTTATTTTTGAATGAATGCCCTACCTCAGAAGAGCAGTGGCATTCCAGTAAAAAGGGGGAATGATGTTTTATATATTGTATTACAAAATATATTTTAAATACATCTCCCTAAAATACAAATGCCTTAAGCATTAGCAGTAATGGCAGGGCAACATATTTGTGGACAATATTCCACTTCATTGGGATTGTAAATTATCACACCATCACATCATCAGTAACAAATTAAATTAAACGGTTTTAAACTGTACAGTTTCTGGATACATAATTATCAGGCAATAAATTGAACAAGTAATTTCAGAGCTTTTATTTTCTTCCAAGTGAAGTAAAGGTGAGATTGGGGTGGAAGATGTAGAAAGAGAAAGGGAAAGCCTGAACAATCTTAAATTGTCTTGCCCTGAAAACCTAAACCTGAGCCTAAACATCAAACCAGTGGCACAAGTCCTGATGCTTATTCTGAACTTACAGCATATGTTTTATTAGAGTTAAAATTTGATTCCTTTTAAATTTGAATTCAGAATTTATAACATGTCCCGAGCGAAAACAGATTCGGCATTGCAATTTACTCAATTGAACCATTGTGTATTAAATTGTGCTTTCTTTATTCTTGGTGCAATCAGTGTATGCATGCACAATAAAAAACAGGTTGGGAAGAGCAAACTCCTTCAAATAACACAGGATTATTGCAATTCCCTATAATTTACGTTATGAAACGATTATTTGGAAATCAAGTTGTGGGCAGCACGGTAGCATTGTGAATAGCACAATTGCTTCACAGCTCCAGGGTCCCAGGTTCGATTCCGGCTTGGGTCACGGTCTGTGCGGAGTCTGCACATCCTCCCCGTGTGTGCGTGGGTTTCCTCCGGGTGCTCCAGTTTCCTCTCACAGTCCAAAGATGTGCAGGTTAGGTGGATTGGCCATGATAAATTACCCTGAATGTTGGGTAGGGTTACTGGGTTATGGGGATAGGGTAGAGGTGTTGACCTTGGGTAGGGTGCTCTTTCCAAGAGCTGGTGCAGACTCGATTGGCCAAATGGCCTCCTTCTGCACTGTAAATTCTATGAAAATTCTATGAAAAGTTCAAGTTATAGCACTTTCAAACATTTTGAAAATACAATCTAAAATCATTACCAATACTCCTCATTGGTGGCTGGCATGTTGCATCCAAACAGTAACATATGATGAGCCGTGTCCATGCTTGCACGAGGCTTAAAATCAACTGCAAAGTGAAATGGAAATAAATTACACCTTGTGCCTCATTAGCTTCTGTGATGTCATTAGCACTCTCTCGCAGGGGTTGTTTCATTATTTTCCAACTGAACGGTGCTGTTGAAAAAGCACTTCAGCTACTATTGAGTAAAAACAGCAAAGGTGAATGACAAAGATGGACAGTGCCTCTTCCTGTGCAAATTCAGGTATATTTGTCATTGTTTGAGACGCTGATTCTAGGTACATGGTCTGAATTTAAAATCACTTCATAATGACTCCAAAGCAATTCTCAAGATAGTCATCCATGTGCTGTCTTGTATCAAACACAACATACGTTTATTCAGAGTTAAAATTTGATTCCTTTACATAAAATCACTATACCCTCACCAATTTATGACAACATATATTTTTGGTTCATTTATGATTTGATATCATTCCAACTTTCTCAAAACATTACAGCAATTTACAACATTACCACATTAAAGAACAAATATTTACAATTTACATCTTTCACAGCCCTTGGATATATCAGCCATGGCTCAATCATATTCTTGCCTCTGAACCAAAAGGTGTTGCATTCAAGTCCTCCTTCAGGACTTCAGCACTAAAAAAACAAACAAGGATGGCACTCCAGTGCACCACTGAGGGAGCGTTGCACTGTCAGGTGAGATGTTAAAATGAGGCACCGCATGCCCTTTCAGATGGATGTTAAAAATTTCTTGGCACTGTCTTGAAAGCGCGCTGGGGAAGTATCCCCAGTGTCCTGGTCAAATTTTATTCTGCAGTTAACATTAAAAGATTTGCATTGGTCATTCATACATTGATGTCTGTGGGAGATTGCTGTGCACAAATAGGCTTTCATGCTTCCTACAGTGCAATGTAATTTCGCTCCAAAAATATTTCATTGGGTGTAATAAGATTAACAGCCATGAAGTGTTATTGTTACGTAGGCAAATCTAGCAGCACAATGTATGTGTAGCAAAAGACCCACAGTCATGACATGAATGACAAAATAATCTATTTCAATACAGCTGATTGATTGGTAAATTATGGCCAGAACACCAGAATGTGCCACGCGGGCCTGAATCTTCTGAGCAGCAGCAGCAACGTTGTGTGGATTTCTGCTGCATGCAAAGATTCCTCCAACCCAACAATGTTCATATTTCTTATGAACCAGGGACACCGTGACCAACTAGTGTAGAGCCGGGAGAAGACACAACATACCTTTTTATGGCACTAGCTGCATTTTTATAAGTTTAAAGGTCCACTCTTTGCATTTTAGTAAATGGATGAGTGAATGGGCAAGTGGATGGATGGCTGGGTTGGGTCTTGGGGAAGGTCAGATCTTGGAGTGGGGCGTTGCAGGGATGGGAAGGGGTAGTCAGGTCATTCAGCTGTTAATAACTTAAATGAGGAGGCAGAAGGGCATTACGGCGGCGCAGTGGTTAGCACATCAGCCTCACGGCACTGAGGTCCCAGGCTCGATCCCGATTCTGGGTCACTGTCTGTGTGGAATTTGCACATTCTCAAATTTTTGCATGGGTTTCGCACCCACAACCCAAAGATGTGCAGCCTAGTTGGATTGGCCACACTAAATTGTCCCTTAATTGGAAGAAATTAATTGGGTACTATAAATTTATGTAAACAAAAGTGAGGAGGCAGAATAATATATCTAAGTTTGCTGATGATATCAAGTGAGCTGTGGAGAGGATCTTTTCTGCATCCCTAAAATGTGGTGCCAGAATTAGACACAATGGCGGGATTCTCCGACCTCCTGCCGGGTCAGAGAATCCCCGGGGGTAGGCGCGAATCCCACCCCGCCGCCAGCTGCCGTATTCTCCGTTTGACAGGCAGCAACGGGATTTCCGCCACGCCAGTCGGGGGCCATCGACAGCGACAGCGACCCCCCCCCAACCCACCCCGGCCATTCTCGGGGCCCCGATGAGCCGAGTGGCTGTCCATTTTTGGCCAGTCCCACCAACATAAATTACTCACCTCACGCAAGGCGGCACCTCCTCGCAGGTGAATGTGCAGGGGCGGTCCTCGTGGGGGCATGGGGGGATCCGCCCCCGGGAGGGGGGGTACCCCACGTGGGCATGGCCCACGATCGGGGCCCACCAATCTGTAGGCGGGCTTGTTTCATGAGGGCATTTCTTTCTTCCGCACCAGGCCCCCGTAGGGCTCTACCATAGTGCCCGGTGCGGAGAAGAGAAGCCCCGTGCAAGTGCGAAGATACGCTGGCCGGTCTGCGTATGAACGAACTCGCACCGGCCCTTTGGCACCGGCTGAAGCGACGGCAACCCCTCCGACATCCACCTAGCCCCCGAGAAAGGTGAGAATTCCTCACCTTGGGGGGCCATTGACGCCAGAGTCGTTGGCGCCGATTTTCCCACCGGTGTGGGGACTTAGTCCCCAGAAGGGAGTATCCCGGCCAATACTCCAGTTCAGGATGAACCATCATTTATAAAGGTTCAAGATATCCTCTTTGCTTTTGTACTAAAGCCCAGGATCTTTTGCCACTCTCACAACATGCGCTGCCACCTATAATCATTTATGCACATATCCCAGGTCAGTGTCCCTACACCCTTTTCAGAATTGCAATCTTTCGTTCATATTGCCTCTCCTCGCTCTTCCAGCCAAAATGTATCACTTCTCTTTGTTGAATGTCATCTGTCACATTCCTAATCCAAGTCATTGTTAAATTTACTGTTGGATTCTCTTTTCTAAAAGCTTTACTGCCATCAAGGTTAAACTGACCGACCTGCAGTTGCGGAGTTTGTCCTTACACCCTTCTGTGAACAAGAGTGTGACATAGCACAATGAGTTTTATTTTACTCAGTTAGTAAATTTGCGCAATAACCTTACCAAACATCCAGAATGTAAAGTATTAATTGTGTGCATATAGTAATTGAAAAAAAAATCAGAATTCCTCTTCACATACAGTGGAGATTTCTTGGGAAAATAACTTCATTGCATGCTCCTTACATTGCTTACCTAATGGAAGTGTTGACTACTTGCCATGAATCTGTCCATGAAGAGCAATATTTATTTACTAATCAGTCGAGTGAGTAAGGCAAGGATAAGATTCAGACAGTTCAATTTATTGGTTCGCTTGCTTTCTGTCATGCTCAATTCTTCTCTGTACAGCACTGCATCCCCCTTCAGCTGTCACTACAGCTGAGCAGCAGCCCAGAGTAGCATTGTATGTACCTCTCAGAAGGTTAAATGTATGTCGTGCCAAACCAACCATCCAGTTCTAGTGTATAGCTTGAAGGCAATTTCTGTACTGACAGCATCATTTATATTTAGTGTTTTGTAAAATTAATAACTCCAAATATAAATTACATGACCTTGAGCAGTGAACTGTTCCCTTTAAGAGTGTATAAATTCAAGTTGATTGAAAAGATCATTGCAAAACAGTAGGACTGATGAAACAAACTATACTGCTTCACTCTGGTTGCATCCACATAATTCAGAAGGAGGTTTATGCCGTTAACAGGACTGTGTGGACCATTGCTAACTTGTCATCCTTCAGTTGCTTGAATAAACAAATGAATCATCCAAGGACAGCAAATATTATATTGCACTTTTTGCTGATTGTATAAGGTGTAGAATTTACTGCTTTTACTGCCAGGTAAATAAACAGGCTGTTCAATGGAGCAGGATGAAGCATCCAGTCTCAGACAGAAAACCAATACAATACAAATGGATGCTTGGAACTTGCTTTAATCTGCATGCAGTGCAGCAGCAGTTATCATTCTTAGATGTCCATCACTCCAGCACTGCTTACTTACATCAGTCAATTTCTAGCGAGAAGCTTATAGCTGACTTAAACAGAAGCCTTTGTAGTTGAGATATAGTGGATGCAAGGTTGGGAAATAATGTCTAATCATTTTAAAAGCAGTAAATAACCTGTAGGTAAAGAAATGGCGACCATCAATTGCATCTCAATAGAAAGTAACAGTCCAGTTGAAAGAGTTTTAAAAAACTTATTTAACAACTCCCATCTCTTCTATGTATAATTTATACAAATGACATGCTGTATATTGTCAGTTTTAAATGGCCCCATAATCCTACTGAGGTTTTTCTTGGGTCTAATGCAACTTAAAAGTAATAGCTTGTTCCAAATGCCTTAATTTATTAAGGCAGTAAAAAGGTTATTTGGCAAGTTTTTCATTTTTAAAAATGCAAGGCAGGATGGAGTATTCCAACAATTTTGAAGTAAACAATGAGGACACGCACTATTAAATCCAATAACCTTCTGCTCACAGCTACATTTTCATTAAAAGGTAATGACCAAACGACGCATGTATGTTCAATCACTTGGAAATAAAAGATGCATGGGAGATTAGCCTAAATTACTCCCAAACACCTTCAAGAAATTGATTTAGTAGCAACACTGTATCTGACCGAGGGAGAAAATAATCTCAAATAAAATTGAAAGCTACAAAGAAATAATGCTGTGACCAATTTAGCCAATTTTCAAAAAATGTAGGTTGAAACTTGCTGGAAAAGTAACAGCTTGTTGATGACTCACTTGGTGGTCATTAATGTGCAAATTGGCCAAAAATCGTGGAATTAGGAAATATGCTCGGGTTGTGAATCTCCAGAACTTGGTCAATTTATGCCATTTTGCTGTCTGTTCTGCACAAACGGTACCTTGCCCTTCGTCTGCCCATTATTTTTAAGATCTTGCTGGATTTGAACTTTATTTACTCATCAAACTCACATAATACATTAAGGCTGATAACTACGAGTATAAGCATCCTTTTAATGATGCAGTAATGACTAAGTTGATGCCGATCATCCTGTCTGATCTAGAGAGAGAACAATTCAACCTGTTTAGTCTTATTCCTGCAGGTAGTAAATTCTATTTCAAGAGTTTAACAATTACAAATTAAATTTTTAACAAACTTTTCCTTTCCATCTCTTTTTCTTAATCCAATCTTTTTTCCTCTCTATCATTCTTTCTGTGCATGACTTAATTAACTGTTCACTATTATTCACCATACTTTTCGGACATGCCACTGTTTCTTTCACAATCCTTAAATCTCACTGATTAAGGGGACTGTTGGTCTGTGTGTTCACCAAGATCACAGATGCACCATTGATTTTGCCGCACCATTGATTTTGCCACACTGTTACCAACTCACATTTCCAGCATGTTATAGCACAAACGGTTTTGAGCTTCTGCGATCAGAAAGAATCTCACTAACAATGTACACAAGATTCTTTGCTCAAAAATGTTTTGACTTTTCACCTTTTTGTATGAAATTGTACTGACAAATTTAGTACAATATTTCCATCACATCTATGATGTTAGTAGCATTGCATTCAAGGGTATCCGAGGAACCTTTCAAATGTGAAATAAGCTACAGCTTCTCTAGTCTCATGGACATACCAATAAAACCTACAAAAAAACAGGAAAAATGTGCAGCAAAACGTGGACTAGAGAATAATCTCAGTAGAATGATTTGGATAAGTATTTTATGTACAATTAGGAGGAAAACTTGTAATCTTTTGGTGAGCCATGTCTTTTTTAGGTATGTATAAAAATCATTACTTATTTTTAAAACATCTTTCTACAAGACGTTCAAACTGTTGTAAATGTTTTAGTTTAATAGAGAAAGTTTTGGAGTGGGCACACACGCTGAAAACCTGACATTTGTTGGACCATTCAATTTTTTTGGAAGGGCAGATTAATTCACAAAAATTGTGTATTTTTTATTCCATTTAAAAACGAAACCAAGAAATTTAAGGCTCCTGCTGTATTTGGATACTGACGGAAGGCCCTATAGTTATATGGTGTCTATTGCATGGAAACATGGCCCAAATGGTCTATGCCATGCTTATGACCCACAAAAGCTTGCACCCCTGTACAGATTTCCTTTTGACAATGAAACATGAGACTCCAGTCACTAGAATGAATGACGTTTTCAATCATAAAACTATTAAAGGAGAACACACTCAAAACCAGAAAGAAGATACTTAATTCTTGCTAGTAGTGAACACCCACCTATATAGGATTTCTGACCAGGCGGCACTGGAACAAATGTGCAAAAGTAGCTATCCGACTGTAAAAGAAGAAAAAAGATGATTTAGAACTCTAAAAGGATAGTTTTTAAATTCAATCACTTTTAAGATCCTTAAATTATAGAAATCATTCCAAATTAAGTAGATTGATTACTGCAAAATTGATATATGTCTGAAAGTTACTGATCTTTAAAAGAAAAACATTGAAGAGCATTTTAATTTGTTAGAGCACTTATGTGCTATACAACAGACTGGTAGAACATGGTTCACTATCAGGTCCAAAACAATGAATTTGGAAAACCCAACTAAACTAGCACTGTGGGACAGGATCCATCAACAGAATACAAGCTATCTGGGGCCACTGGTGAAATGTTACACACCACAACCAGACCAAAATGTAATTAACCAATCAGCAATTATTCCAGTGGGATTTCCTGCTCAGGCACCCAAATTACAATGTTGTGGAAATAGCTATCAAAACTGGCTTTCACTTTTTAACCTGTAAATACATCAAAATTTGAGACAACAAATTAACTGACTGAGGTATCATCTCCACCGACTGTTTTCTCTGTTAAAAAGTTTGACCGTTTTGAGGGAGTAACAAGGAATGTGGATAAAGGGGAACCTGTGGATGTGGTGTACTTGCATCTCAAGAAGGCATTTGACAACGATAAGAGCTTGTGGTGTGGGAGGTAACAAATTAGCATGGACAGAGGATTGGTTAGCTATCAGGAAGCGTCACATCTGCAGAGACCAGCTTTGACAATTTGTCTCAGTGCGCTTGTCACATGGCCTAGTAAGCCACTCAGTTCAAGGGCAACTCGGGATGGGCAACAAATGCTGGCCCAGCCAGCAACAGCCACATTACAAGAAGGAATGAACAAAAATGTGTGAAGAACTGTGTCCTGATGGAGCAGAAAGCAGGAAACAGGTAGTTTTAAGTAATTTATATTGTATTTGTAGGTATTAGAAACAGGATACAGCCTTAAGTTTAATTTTTGTGTAAGAAAGGGTTGAAACTTTAGTTGGCTTCATGTTAAACAAAGTGCCTTCATGTCTGGTTTTTGGTCGCTTCAAACTGTGCCTGAATTGTAATTAAAAGGTTTATGACGTGGAGGTTAACAAGGTTAAAAAAAGATCAGCCTGTTGCTTAGCAACGAGGGATCCACACTGAAAAGCCAAAGCACTTATAGTTCTGTTCGAACCAGATATCTGAGAAGAATTCTCTTGCAGAAACTGCCAGCAGAAAGGAAGGACAATGGAGTAAGAGGCAGAAAGCAAGCCCCAGAAGCTAAAGTACAAGTAGTATTAGGGAATGAAAGAAAAGACTAGTTAAAGGGAAGAATAACTGGAATCTGAGCAAGGTACTGTTCACTGAAGTTAAAGAAAGGGGCAGAGGAACCCTTGGGGTGGCGGCTATGAGCTGAGCAGTGGCTAGAAAGGTGGGTCTCTCCTAGAAACGTATCATTAGACCTTTTTAATCCGTCAAACTGGCACCAAAAGTATGAAAAATAATAATAATCTTTATTAGTGTCACAAGTATGCTTACATTAACACTGCAAAGAAGTTACTGTGAAAATCTCCCAGTCGACTGTTCGGGTACACTGAGGAAGAATTCAGAATGTCCAATTCACCTTCCTGTACAACGACGTCCACCATCGTTTGTTAAAGTAGAAGCAAAGGGCTTTGATCAGTCATCTAGCAATTGTCTTCTGCACTGTTCAAAAACAGGATTCAAAGGCACTGATCCTTTTTCTTGTACTAAGTTCACGATTGTTCATGTAATGATGTGATATTATGCACAGCACTCCGTTTTTAATCTGTGGTCAAGGATCAGACAGGATAACTCTGAATTCAGAAAGCCACAAAAGGAAGCAGAGATGAGGACGCAATTCCATTTATAATGTTTACTATTCACCAAACAAACGTCACTTGCGAAGATCGTCAGAAATGGAAAGCTTGGTGCCGATAATGGTTTGGCATGGCCGTTGACCACAGGAGGCCCATCCGGCGCTGTGAATTTAACATTGTGCCAGGGTTGCTCGGGATATTGGGGCTATTTTCAGCCCTGGGGTACTTTACAGGTATTTCAGCAGACTGAAAGGCAGCACAATGAAACTCTCCCGAGCTGAGAACTTTTCCACTTTAAAATAGGTCTTCCTCTTCCTACAGGTGTACGTTGTATCTTTTTGAACAGTCCTTCCCTGACGCCTTTAATGCTCTTTCTTCTCCAGAATCCAGTACCTACTTCTCCTCGCTGGTTTCCCTTTCAAGTTTTTTATTCATCATCTGGCATTTGTGAACTGTACTGGGCCTGTTGTTTCCTCCCCCTGCTGTGCTCTGGGCCAATTGGCAGCTTTCCAGAGACTCCAGCAAATAAACAAAAGAAGAATTTTTTTGCTTTGCTGCTATTGGGGTAATCGGCCACCAGCCCACCTGTGAAACCGGCTTTCATCGCCTGCGCTGTGATCAACTACAGCGGCTCGGCTTTCTCATAGAATCATAGAATTAACAGTGCAGGAGGCCATTCGGCCCATTGAGTCTGCACCGGCCCTTGGAAAGAGCACCCTACCCAAGCCCACACCATCACTCGACCCCCGTAACCCAGTAACACAACCTAACCTTTTTGGACACTGAGGGCAATTTAGCGTGGCCAATCCACCTAACATGAACATCTTTGGACTGTGGGAG
This sequence comes from Scyliorhinus canicula, assembly GCF_902713615.1. NCBI lineage: Eukaryota > Metazoa > Chordata > Chondrichthyes > Carcharhiniformes > Scyliorhinidae > Scyliorhinus > Scyliorhinus canicula. The sequence goes on from NC_052153.1 coordinate 122,523,696, forward strand.
GAAACCAGAGAACCCGGAGGAAACCCATGCAGACACTGGGAGAACGTGCAGACTCTGCAGTTCTCAGGATAGAACTGAAACACGGCTCTAGTTCCGCATACCAGACTGGTATGGAAGCAACTGAAGAATTTGTAGAGCTGCTTTGGGGGGGCTGTGACTCTTTATCTGCATTACAAAGCCAGCGCAGGGCAGAAATACAGAAATACTGATGCAACCTGCAATGGTACGCCAGCACCCACATCTCCCAGAATGAGGGCACCTTCCACCTCTCTTTCCAGTGCCACATCAAGCATGGCTGTACTGATATCCAACACCAACCCAATGATGTCCTTCTTCAGAGTGGTAATCCACTCCAGTCCCGATCCATAGCCAACATCCAATAGGAAGCAAGGTTGATACTCAGGTAATTTGAGTAGCTCGACAGCTCTTTCTGACATCTGAGTCTGGATTTCAATCATTCGTGAATTCTGCATATGTCCTTGCTTCGTCTTCACTGTAAAACTGAAGAAACAATCTTTAAAGCATCCCCTTTTAAAAGATCCCCAATGTAACCTCCATTCATTACCCAATCGACTGAGATGCCGACAACCAGCAGCTAGACCACAAGACCAGCAAGAGCAAAGAGAGGAAGACCCCCAAACTCAGAACATGGAGACCTGTGTGGCAACCAGGACCCAGACCCAGTAGGATCACAAATGCCGGCCCAATCATCGATGAAGAAGCTGATGGAGTTTATTTTCGCAGAACTCCAAAAGCACAGAGAGAGACAATGAAAGAGGACCTCATGTCGGCAATAAAGTCGGCAATAGAGGCCATGCTGGTCCCCATAAAGGGAATATTGAACAGAGTGGAGTGAAGACTGGAGGTCGAGGAGGCAACAGCCCCGGACCTGGAAGCATCGTTAGGACTGGAGAAGATCACGAGATGCATCAATTCCATGCAGTTCGGGTAGACACTGGGACCTGATGGGTTTCCAGTGGGCTTCACCTTGACGTTCGCGGCAGCACTGGCCGTGCAAGCGAGGGAGATGTTCAACGGCTCGTTATCCTGCCGCCCACACTGGCACAGGCCTCGATCGCATTGATCCAAAGAAGGGCAAAAACCCAACAGAGCGATGGTCATGCAGACCCATTTCACTCCTGAACACTGGCGCCAAAGTCCTCGCGAGGCGACTGGAGAGTTACTTGCCAGAAGTAATCGTGAAAGATCAGACTGGGTTTGTCAAGGGCTAACAGTGAACATCAGATGCCTGCTGAACATGATCATGACCTACTGGGGAGGAGAGACCAGAAGTGATCATTCCCCTAGACGCAGTGAAAGTCTTTGACAGAGTAGAATGGAGGTACTTCATGGAGGTACTGGAACAGTTGAGTTTGGGCCATGTTCAACTCCGGGGTGAAACTACTGTACAGCGCTCCCATGACGAGCTTATAAACGAACAGCACCAGCTCTGGCTATTTCCAGCTGCACAGAGGCTCGAGACAGGGATTCCAATTGTCTCCGCTGTTGTTCGCTCTGGCAATTGAGCCACTGGCCATCACTCTCAGATCAGCAAAGGGGTGGGGAGGCATTCAGAGGGGAGACAGAGAGTACAGTGTCTCTCTCTTGGTGGATGACCTGCTCCTCTACAGATGATACAAAGATCTGTAGAGGGACAGGTAGTACTGAGGAAGCAGAGGGGCTGCAGAAGGACTTGGACAGGCTAGGAGAGTGGACAAAGAAGTGGCAGACGGAATACAATGTGTGAGGCTATGCACTTTGGAAGGAAGAATGGAGGCATAGACTATTTTCTAAATGGGGAAATGCTTAAGAAATCAGAAGCACAAAGGGTCTTGGGAGTCCTTGTTCACGATTCTCTTAATGTTAACGTGAAGGTTCAGTCGGCAGTTAGGAAGGCAAATGCAATGTGAGCATTCATGTCGAGAGAGCTAGAATACAAGACCAGGGATGTACTTCTGAGGTTGTATAAGACTCTGGTCAGACTCCATTTGGAGTATTGTGAGTAGTTTTGGGCTCTAAGGAAGGACGTGCTGGCCTCCAGAGGAGGTTCACAAGAATGATCCCTGGAATGAACAGCTTGTCGTATGAGGAACAGTTGAGGACTCTGGGTCTGTAATTGTTGGAGTTTAGAAGGATATGGGGGGAAATCTTGTTGAAACTTATAGGATAAGGGGATCAGGGATTATGGGGAAAAGGTAGGAGAATGGGGATGAGAAAAATATCAGCCATGATTGAATAGCGGAGCAGACTCGATGGGCCGAGTGGCCTAATTCTGCCCCTATGTCTTATGGTCTACGTCTCAAACTCCCTGGCCAGCATGGGTAAGATAATGGAACTCCAGAGTTAGGGGCATTCTTGGGATACAAACTAAACCTGAACAAGAGCAAAATCTTCCTGGTGAACCGCCTATAGGGAGGAGCAGAGCTGGGGGCGCTGCCATGCAAACTAACCTAAATCAAATTCCAATACCTGGGGATCCAGATCGCCCATGACTGGGCAAGGCTCCACAAGTGGAATCTGTCTAGCCTGATGGAGATGGTGAAGGGAGACCTGTGGAGGTGGGGATCGCTCCCACTTTCTCCGGTGTGAAGAGTGTAGACAATAAAAATGAACGTGCTGCCAAGGTTCCTCTTCATAATCAGATTGTTCCTGATCCCCAAATCCTTCATCATCAACGTGGGTAAGCTAATCATGGCTTTCGTGTGGGCTGGGAAAAAACCCAGGGTCCACAAAACTGTCCTACAAAGAGGGTGGTTCATGGAGATCTTGGTGCTACCGAACCTTCTACTCGACCACTGGGCAGCTAATGCAGAAAGGGTGTGGGGTGGCTGGGAAAACTGGAGACGGAATGGATGCAGATGGAGGAGACCTCCTGAAATGGAATGTACCTTATATGCACTGGCCCTGCCCCACTTCATTTCCCCCAACCAAGTACTCGAGGAGGCCCAGTGTAGTAGCCACACCAAGGACCTAGAACCAGTTGAGGGCACCATTACAAACTTGGGGATATGTCTGTTGCAGCCCCTCATCTGCAGAAACCATAGGTTCAACCCAGTGAAAATAGATGCCACTTACAAAACGGGGAGAAAGGACGAAGGAGTACTGACAGTAAGGGACCTGTACATAGGACAGAGAATAGTAACCTTGGGGGAAGCTCCAGCTCCCAAAAGGGAATGAGCTCCTGTACTTCCAGTTACAAGATTTCCTCCGCAAGGATGCCACAGTTTCCCCCCAGCAACCCACCTTACTGGACAGACTGTTAGCACAGGATGGATTTGGGGACGGTAAATGCGGCGACATATATGGATGATTGTGAGAAGAGGCAAGGACTTCACTGGACGAGACACCAGAAAGGTGGGAGGAAGAGTTAGGCATAGAGATAGGCGGAGGACTCTGGAATGAAGCACTGCATAGGGTAAACTCCACCTCCTCATGCGGAGGGCTAAGCCTAATGCAGCACGGTAGCATAGTGGTTAGCACTATGGCATCACAGCGCCAGGGCCCCAGGTTCGATTCAGGACTTGGATCACCGTCGGTGCAGAGTCTGCACGTTCTCCCAGTGTCTGCGTGAGTTTCCTCTGAGTGCTCTGTTTCCCTCTCACAAGTCCCGAAAGACGTACTGTTAGGTACTTTGGACATTCGGAATTCTCCCTCTGTGTATCCGATCATGTGCCGGAATGTGGTGACTCGGTGCTTTTCGCAGTAACTTCATTGCAGTGTTAATGTAAGCCTACTTGTGACAATAATTATTAAAGATTATTATTATTATTATTATTATTATTAAGTGTGGTGTAGAGGGCGCACGTGACTAGGACATGCATGAGCTGGTTCTTCCCGGAGGTGGAGGACAAATGCGAGTGGTGGAAGGGGGGAGGGTCCTGTCGACCAGACCTACATATTCTGTTCCTGCCCCAAGCTGATCAGGTTCTGAACCACCTTTGTCGAGGGGGCGAGGGTGGAGCCATGCCCTCTAGTGGTGGACTTTCGAGTCACGGAACATCCAGAGCTCTTGATGGGATGAGGGGCCGATGCCCTGGCCTGATAGCCCGCCGGACACTCCTGCTTGGATGGAGGTCGACAATGCCACCTAAGGCCGCAGACTGGCTGTCCAACTAGCGGAATTTTTGAAACTGGAAATTTTTTTTTACTATTTCTGGTCGGAGGAAGGGTTTCACTACTCGTGTAAACAATTCACAAACATCTTCGAGGACATATTTGTGACCAGAAACTAGGGGTTGGGGAGGAGGAGAGAGAACTAGAGGGGAGGGAGGGGAGGAGTTAGAACCCATAACACAGATAAAGCAACAGGTGTGCAGTATGGTACGAGGGTGCAGGGGCCCACGAACAGCAATATAGGAATACACCCCAAGAGAAGGGCAGAGTCCCCAGCTGAGGCCTCACCATCTTTTTGGCCTCGCCCTGAAGTGCTGCACACTGGAACTACCCCCCTTCCCCTCAAGTGAAATCAAAGGGGCGAGGGGTCATTCACTCTTTTTCTGCTAATCTACCGTACCCGTCACAATCTGTAAATATTAACCACTCTGGCAAGATGCTTACCACAAGTGTACAGTTTAATCGCATAATGTCTCGGTTGAACAAACAAAGAAAATTACAGCAAAGAACAGGCCCTTCAACCCTCCACCCTGCGCCTGAGTTTAAAGATGTACCATATGTAGTCTGGTTATTTTGGTAGAAAACAACTGTCGGACCATGTGTAGGGTACATTTGCTTGTTATAAATGTAAATATTTAAATAAAAAATTTAAATAAAAAGAAAGGGGGCCAGAGAGAGGTTCCAGTTAAAGACAGAGCACAATGTGCAGACCTAGTAAACATGCTTAGTGAGATGCCAGACATCTGAAGTAATCCTAAGGTTGATGCCATCTTAATACAGCCTGTGACGCAGTGGTGTTTTGTTGGCAGGTCTGGGTACCTGGGAGACTGTGTGGAAGCATGGATGCCTGTGGCAATCTAAGGCTGAAAAATACTGAAAGGAAAAACTGAAATCTGGAAGTGGATCCTTGGTGATGGCACCCGAGAGAAAACGTTGTTTGGAAGAAGATTCTAAGGTGTGTTTTTTGAGAGGGGAGTTTCAAAACATTCGTGTGGAAGTCAGAGTTCCAGTGAAACCAGATGGCTCACAGTGTGACAAGCATCTGATTGGATTTGATGAGAATACAAGTTGTATTGGGTGGCATCTGCCACTTGATTTCAGAGTGGTGCGTGTCTGACCAGTCGGCCTATTGGTTTATATGGACTGTGTATGTACCAAGAACGTTACAGTACAAGATATCTTTTGAAACTTGTCTTATCCTTAAATATTTGTGTATATCTGTGAAGCTTTAGGAAGAAATGAAATGAAAATGAAATGAAAATCGCGTATTGTCACAGTAGGCTTCAAATGAAGTTATTGTGAAAAGCCCCTAGTCGCCACATTCCGGCACCTGTTCGTGGAGGCTGGTACGGGAATTGAACGGTGTTGCTGGCCTGCCTTGGTCTGCTTGAAAAGCCAGCTCTTTAGCCCTGTGCTAAAACAGCCCCTAAAAGGCTGGTGAAAGGAGTAGTGTATTCGAGTCAATCTTTTCATGTTTAACAAATGTTTTATTTTTTTATTTTAAAAAATAAATGTTATATTCCATTGAGCACGGGTTTCTTCCCGACACCCGATTGTCCAGTCGTATTGACAAAGATTGACAGTAATCTTCGTATCTTCATTGGCTACAGGTGAAGTTCCAGAGGACTGGAGAGTAGCCAATGTTATTCCACTGTTTAAGAAGGGCAGCTGGGATAATCCAAGAAATTATAGGCCGGTTAGCTTTACGTCAGTGGTAGGGAATTTATTGGAAATGATTCTTAGAGATGGGATTTACCCACATTTGGAAACTAATGGACTTATTAGTGATGGACAGCATGGTTTTGTGAAGGGGAGGTCATGCCTCACTAATTTGATCGAGTTTTTTGAAGAAGTGACAAAGATGATAGATGAGGGAAAGGTAGTAGATGTTGTTTACATGGACTCCAGTAAAGCCTTTGACAAGGTACCTCATGGTGGACTGGTACAAAAGGTGAAGTCACATGGGATCAGAGGAGAGCTGGCAAGTTGGATACAGAACTGGCTTGACACAGAAGACAGAGGGTAGCAGCAGAAGGGTGCTTTTCTGAATGGAAGGCTGTGACTCGCAGTGTTCCATCGGGATCAGTTTTGGGGCCTTGTTATTCGTGGTGTAAATAAATGATCTGGAAGAAAATGTAGCTGGTCTGATAAGTTCGCAGATGACACAAAAATCGGTGGAGTTGCGGATAGTGAAGAGGATTGTCCGAGGATCCAGCAGGATATAAACTGGTTGGAGTCTTGGGCGGAGAAATGGAAGGTGGAGTTTAACCCTAAACCAAGTGTGAGGTAATGCACTTTGGAAGGTCCAATGCATGTAGGAATTACACTATAAATGGTAGAACTCTTGCGAGTATTGACAGGCAGAGAGATCTGGGCGTACATGTCCACTGATCACTGAAAGTGGCAACGCATGTGGATAAGGTGGTCAAGAAGGCATATGGCATGCTGGCCTTCATCGGTTGAGGCATTGAATATCATAGAATTTACAGTGCAGAAGGAGGCCATTCAGCCCATCGAGTCTACACCGGCTCTTGGAAAGAGCACCCTACCCAAGGTCAACACCTCCACCCTATCCCCATAACCCAGTAACCCCACCCAACACTAAGGGCAGTTTTGGACACTAAGGGCAATTTTATCATGGCCAATCCACCTAACCTGCACATCTTTGTGACTGTGGGAGGAAACCGGAGCACCCGGAGGAAACCCACGCACACACAGGGAGGATGTGCAGACTCCGCACAGACAGTGACCCAAGCCGGAATCGAACCTGGGACCCTGGAGCTGTGAAGCGATTGTGCTATCCACAATGCTCCCGTGCTGCCCTTTTTTTTGAAGCAAAGAACAACAGAACAACAATATAAAAATTGTCAAGTCATGTTGCAGCTGTACAGGACCTTAGTGAGGCCTCATTTGGAATATTGCGTACAATTCTGGTCGCCACACTACCAGAAGGATGTGGATGCTTTGGAGAGGGTACAGAAGCGGTTTACTACAATGTTGCCTGGTATGGAGGGCATTAGCTATGAAGAGAGTTTAGATTAACTCGGTCTGTTCTCACTGGAACAACGGAGGTTGAGAGGCGACCTGATAGTGCTCGACAAGATTATGAGTGGCTTGGACAGAGTGGATAGTCAGATGCTCTTTCCTAGGGTAGGAGAGTCAATAGGGGACATCGGTTTAAAGTGCCTGGGGAGGTTGTGAGAGCAGGTGCGATAGTGGCATTTAAGGGCATCTAGACAAATATATGAACAGGGTGGGAATGGAAGGATACGAACTCAGAAAGTGCATATGGTTTTAGTTCAGGCAGGTACCATGGTCAGTGCAGGCTTGGAGGGCCAAAGAGCCAGTTCCTGTGCTGTATTGTTCTTTGTATCATCAGCTGGGATCCTAATTTTGTTTTTATAAATTTAGAGTACCCAATTCATTTTGTCCAATTAAGGGGCAATTTAGCGTGGCCAATCCACCTACCCTGTACATCTTTGGGTTGTGGGGGTGAAACACATGCAAACATGTGGAGAATGTGCAAACTCCACACGGGTTGTGACCCAGAGCCAGGATCGAACCTGGGACCTCGGCACAGTGAGGCAGCAGTGCTAACCACTGCGCCACCATGCTAACCACTGCGCCACCGTGCTGCCCAGCTGGAATCCTAACATGACAGCAAGCAAGACATCATCATATATGTGTGCGATGATGTTGTCACCATGCCATTCACAGTAAATGTGATGCTGCCACCGGAGCGGCACATTTACAGGACTAGGTAGACCATCAACATCTAAGATCATCCAGTTAAAAATAAGTCTTCTGACCATTGAGCGAGAATACCCAGCCAATTGAGCATTCAGGTCAGATGGACTGCATGTAGCTATTGCATCTGCACACAAAATCAACAAGCATGTCAAGTAGACAATAAAGCACAACTTTGCTAAAATGAGAAAAAAATCTTCCTCCGCCCTCTGAGATTGCAGTCACACTGTTCTGTATAAATTTTTAATGTTGCAAATGTTGAGTGTTTGCACCTAATTTATTAGCATAATCTGACTACACAGCACAAACAACTGCGAGGTTTACACCAAAAAAAACCAAACTGAATTACTGTGGAGATGCAGAAAATGAACCCTTAATCTAAAATCCTGCTAACAGAATAACAACATTTTATGGACATCAATTCACTGCTTTTGCTTTAAAATGTAAAGCAGGATTCAAAATTAACTATTGCTCTGCCAAAATGGATTCATTTAGCAATGGTTCAATGCTAGCATGGATCCTATCCAACAAATCAGTAAATGCCAAAGTATATTACCCATAATGTGTTTACATGGCACAGCAAGTAAATTCTTAGTCTCTGAGGTTGGCAACGAGATGTTTTTACATCAGATGAGTAACCTGTGCCAGCTTCTGTTGCTACGCTGGAACAGTTCTGAGACTTGGTTAACTGATGTGTTTCAGTCTAAATGGCAATGTTCCAAATTATTCCTGAATTTGGCTCCCCCTTACATCAGGAAAAACAACCAACGCTAAGCATTACCATCACTAGTCAAATAGATTTGATAAAAGCATGAATGCACTCAATGGCAGGTAGTGCTCGATATTATTCTTCCAAATGCTAAATTACAATCATTGAGTTTCTCCAATAAAGTATTGTAATTTGGTTTTCCATCAATCCATGTCTTTGCTGTAGCTTTGGAGATACTGCAAGAATACTGATCAGATCATCCCTATATAGAATAGCATGGGTTATTCTATCTCCTACCATTTTGTGTCTCCAAATTCTGAATAAATTATTCTTGATCAGGCTGTATATACCATGAAAAGTAGACACAATTTAAATGACAAAGATTGAAGTGTCGAAATATAAAATGCATGAATGCAATGAAGTTGCATTTAAGAGGAAACTAGATATGTACATGAGAGAGTAAGGAATAGAAAGTTGTATTGGTGGAGTTAGAGTAAAGGGATAAAGTTTATATGGAACATAAACACTGATATTAGCTTTTATTGGTAGAGGAATTGAGTTTCGGAGCCATGAGGTCACGTTGCATCTGTACAAAACTCTGGTGCGGCCGAATTTGGAGTATTGCGTGCAGTTCTGGTCGCCGCATTATAGGAAGGATGTGGAAGCATTGGAAAGGGTGCAGAGGAGATTTACCAGGATGTTGCCTGGTATGGAGGGAAGATCTTATGAGGAAAGGCTGAGGGACTTGAGGCTGTTTTCGTTAGAGAGAAGATGAAGAGGTGACTTAATTGAGGCATACAAGATGATCAGAGGATTAGATAGGGTGGACAGTGAGAGCCTTTTTCCTCGGATGGTGATGGCTAGCACGAGGGGACATAGCTTTAGGGGAGATAGATATAGGACAGATGTCAGAGGTAGATTCTTTACTCAGAGAGTAGTAAGGGCGTGGAATGCCCTGCCTGCAACAGTAGTGGACTCGCCAACATTAAGGGCATTTAAATGGTCATTGGATAAACATGTTGATGATAAGGGAATAGTGTAGATGAGCTTTAGAGTGGTTTCACAGGGCGACGCAACATCGAGCGTCGAAGGGCCTGTACTGCGCTGTAATGTTCTATAGACCAGTAGGTCAAAGTGGCCTGTTGCGATGCTGTAAAATATGTAACTAAGTCACGAATAAAATATAATTAGATTTTTATTATATTTTAGGTCTACTTGCTATGAAAGTGTTGACCAATAGGATTCCGATGCTCGCTAAATGCGCGTTGATCAGATCACTATATTTGCCACATGATACAAAATATATGCAAAGGATGGTGCAAATCTTGTAGCCATCTCCCAGAGATGAAGTAGGGTTGAGGAACAGGACTTAAGGTGAGCAATAGGATACTGCATTGTAACAGCAGCTGTGTCAAATAATATTCTTAGTCGCAGTAACTAATCACTACACATCTAATTGTGGTGCTTGCACAAATATTTCACCATGCTTTCAATTGTTTCATGGGATCCTCATTACCACATATCATTATGGAGCTAGGCGGCAGTTTTCGAATGTTAAGGATAGAGTCTAGATGACAAGAAAATAGATTCATAATTTTATACTTTTGCCATGTTCAAAAAATAGACTTTTTGCTGAACGTAAACAGATGGCTTCTACAAGTCACGTGACCACTGAATTGACCCTTCGTTCTGGGTGCTACCACCAGGAGTAATGAACAAACTAATTATTCTCTCACACCGCATTGTACAAACTATTTTGTAATCACGCAAGCAGAGGAAGTGAAGACAAACTGGATCCCCAACCTGAACTATCACAAAAGCCAACCTGAACTATTGCAAAAGAGGGAAATAAAATCTTGTTACATTAGAAGAGATGCTAATAACCACCTTGTCTCTCTCCTGAGGAAGAACATTGGATTTCTGCCAGAAAAATGAACTGATTGATAAGCTGCAATTAACCATGTCACATGACCCAATCCTCTGCCCATTTGGATAATTTTAACATTACATCTTTGTGCCTTACAGGCAATCTGCTGTTTAATGTGCAACTAGCGAATACCCCAAGAAGCAGAACTCCAGGCAGTACAACAGCTTGCTCCCTAATCCTGTCTCTGTTGTAAAATCTCCCACCATGGGATGCGCGTGTGCACGAGTAGTGTGAAACTCACAGCAATGTGGTTGACTATGAAATGCCCTCTGAAATGGCCTAGCAAGCCACTCAGTTGTATCTAAATGCTACAATGAAAACAAAATGGAATGAAACTGGATGGACTAACCAGGATCGACTGAGACACCAGAAATTACAACGGCAAACCCAGTTGACGTTGCAAGACCTTTAGAACTAACATCTGGGAGCCTGTGCCAAATTTGGGACAGCTGTCAGGCGACAGGCTGATGCAAAGTCCAGAAAGACACGCTTGTTAGGTGAATTGGACATTCGGAATTCTCCATCAAGGTGCCAGAGTGTGGCGACGAGGGGATTTTCACAGTAACTCTATTGCAGTGTTAATGTAAGCCGACTTGTGACACTAATAAAGATTATAATATTATTAAACATACCTTCAATAATGTCCCAGACACCATCATGTCCCTGTCCCACCAGCAGGCCAGATCCAGCAGAGGCAGCAGCTGCGGTATACAGTCAGGAGGGATTTGCCCTAGGAGTCCTCAACATCATCTCTGGACCCTATGTCTCATTGCACCAGGTAAACATGGGCAAGGAAACATCTTGCTGATTACTCTCTCCCTCAGCTGATGAATCCATACTCCACCATGTTGAGCAGCACTTGGAAGAAGCACTGCGGGTAGGAAGGGTGCACAATGTACTCTAGGTAGCGGACTTCAATGGTTCAGTAGTACCACCACAGATGAGCTGGCCAGTTCCCGAAGGATGTAGCTGTTAGACTGATTTTCGGCAGGTAGTGAGGTAACCACGAGGGGAAAACATACTCTACCTCATTCTCACCAAACTGCCTGCCTGCCACAGATGACAGCATATGAGTGACCACCGAACAATCCTTATGGAGACAAAGTCCGTCTTTGCAATGAAGGTACCCTACATTGGAAGGCTTCCGGTTGCGGCTATGCGGAGCTAAGCCACACGTTCGGCAGCTCCCGCCAGGAACGGACTTTTGGGCTCTTTCATGGGCCCCCAGTGGTACTTGCTCGACGGTTCCCGACGTGGGAAGGTGTCTGCAGCGGATCCCCAGTGGTCGATGGTCTTGACCAGGAGCGAGGCCAGCAGAATAGCGGTGGCAGCGCCTAAGAAAAAGCGGGGGAAGAGAAACAGGATGGCGGCCGGCGGAGGCCTCGAGGAATGGAGGAAGTGGGCGCAGGTGCAGCAGGAGACTCTCCAGCGCTGTTTTCAGGAGCTCAAAGTGGAGCTGCTGGACTCGCTGAAGGCGAATACGGACAAGCTGCTGGCGACGCAGACAGCTCAGGGGGTGGAGATCGGGGAGCTCCGACAACAAGCCTCCGAAAGAGAGGATGAGGCCGCGGCCCTCGCGGTAAAGGTGGAGATGCACGAGGCGCTCCACAAGAAGTGGCAGGAGCGGTACGAGGAGATGGAGAACCGGTCGAGGCGGAAAAATTTGCGGATCCTGGGCCTCACGGAGGGGCTGGAAGGGTCAGACCTGGGGGCCTATGTGGTCGTCTTGTTGAACTCGCTGATGGGAGCTGGGTCCTTCCAGGGGCCCCTGGAGCTGGAGGGGGCCCACAGAATACTGGCCAGGAGGCCCAAACCGAATGAGCCGCCACGGGTGGTGCTGGTGCGGTTCCACCGGTTCGTTGACCGAGAGTGCGTGCTTAGGTGGGCCAAGAAGGAGAGGAGCAACAAGTGGGAGAACACGGTAGTGCGGATCTACCAGGACTGGAGTGCGGAGGTGGCCAAGCGGAGGGCCGGTTACAACCGGACGAAGGTGGTGCTCCACAGAAAGGGTGTGAAGTTTGGCATGTTACAGCCGGCACGTCTGTGGGTCACCTACAAGGACCGGCACTTTTATTTTGAGTCCCCGGAGGAGGCATGGGCCTTTGTGCAGGCTGAGAAGTTGGACTCTGACTGAGGGTCGGGGGTTTGTAAATAACTGTGTTAACTTTTGGTGGGAAGGGTCTCTGTTTTATGCTGTTTCATGCTGTTTTAAGCTGGTTGTGTTTTGTTTCTAGGGTAGGTGGGGTGCTGTCTTTTTTTGCGGGGGCGGGGTCGGAGCTGAGAGCGCGGGCTTTTTTCCCGCGCAAGAGCGGGAGGGGGAGGAGGAGGGTCTGCTGATGGGTCTGGGGGAGGAGGAGTAGCCCCACGTTGGGAGGGGTCGGAGGTGTGGCGCGAGCTGCCGGGGTCAGCAGGTTAGCTGGCTCACGGGAGTGCTACGGAGGCAGTAACGTGGCTGGGAGGGGTCCTAGCCGGGGGGATACCGGGTTGCTGCTGAAATGGCCAGTGCGAGGGGCGCTGGCCTGGGGCGGGCAGGGGACGGGTTATGGCTAGTCGGCAGGGGAGGGGGGCAGGGAGCCCTCTGATCCGGCTGATAACTTGGAATGTGAGGGGGCTGAATGGGCCGGTCAAACGGCCCGGGTGTTTACGCACCTGAAGAGGCTGAAGGCGGACGTGGCTATGCTCCAGGAGACGCACCTGAAGGTGGCGGACCAGGTTAGACTGAGGAAGGGCTGGGTAGGCCAGGTGTTTCATTCGGGGCTGGATGCAAAAAATCGGGGGGTGGCGATTCTGGTGGGAAAAAGGGTGTCGTTTGAGGCGTCAAAGGTGGTGGCTGACAGTGGAGGGAGGTATGTGATGGTGAGCGGCAAGTTGCAAGGGAGCGGGTGGTGCTGGTGAATATCTATGCCCCAAATTGGGACGATGCGGGTTTTATGCGGCGTATGCTGGGCTGCATTCCGGATCTAGAGACGGGGGGTCTGATACTGGGGGGGGGGACTTTAACACAGTGCTGGATCCCCCATTGGATCGATCCATGACCAGGACGGGCAGGAGGCCCGCTGCAGCTAAGGTGTTGAGGGGGTTTATGGACCAGATGGGAGAGGTGGATCCTTGAAGGTTCGCGAGGCCGAGGGCCAGGGAGTATTCAATTTTCTCCCACGTGCATGAAGCCTATTCCCAGATCGATTTTTTTGTCCTGAGCTGGGGGTTGATTTCGAGGGTGAAGGATGTTGAGTATTCGGCCATAGTCATTTCGGACCATGCCCCGCACTGGGTAGACCTTGAGCTGTGGGAGGAGAGGGACCAGCACCCGCTATGGCGCCTGGAGGTGGGACTGCTGGCGGATGAGAAGGTGGGCGGGCGGGTTCGGGGGTGTATCAAGAGGTACTTAGAGGCCAATGATAATGGGGAGGTCTGGGTGGGGACGGTTTGGGAGGCATTGAAGGCGGTGATTAGAGGGGAGTTGATTTCCATCCGAGAGCAAAGATAGAGGGAGTTGGTGGGGGAGATGGTGAGGGTGGACAGGAGATACGCGGAGGCTCCGGAGGAGGGACTGCTGGGGGAGCGACGTAACCTGCAGGCCAAGTTCGACTTGCTGACCACCGGAAAGGCGGAAGCTCAGTGGAGGAAGGCACAGGTTGCAGTGTACGAATATGGGGAGAAGGCAAGTAGGATGCTGGCGCATCAGCTACGTAAACGAGACGCGGCCAGGGAGATTGGTGGAGTGACGGATAGGGGAGGCAATGTGGTGCGAAGGGGGGTGGACATTAATGGGATCTTCAGGGACTTTTGAGGGGAACTGTACCGGTCCGAGCCCCCGGTGGGGGGGAGGGGGAGGGGGGGAAATGGAGCGCTTTTTGGATAGGCTGAGATTTCCAACGGTGGAGGAGGGACAGGTGGAGGGGCTGGGGGCTCCGATTGTGCTGGAAGAGCTAATCAAAGGGAAAGGCAGCATGCAGTCAGGGGAGGCGCCGGGGCCGGATGGGTTTCCGGTCGAATTTTACGAAATGTATGCAGACCTGTTGGACCCCCTGTTGGTTAGGACCTTTAACGAGGCGGGGGGGGGGGGGGGGGGGGGGGGGGGGGGGGGCTTTGCCTCCGACCATGTCACGGGCGCTGATTTCCTTGATCCTTAAACGGGACAAGGACCCCCTGCAGTGTGGATCATATAGGCCGATCTCGTTGTTAAATGTGGATGCCAAGCTGTTGGCGAAGATCTTGGCCACCAGGATAGAGGACTGTGTGCCGGGGGTCATTCATGAGGACCAGGCTGGGTTTGTGAAGGGAAGGCAGCTGAACACCAATATACGTAAGCTTCTGAATGTTATAATGATGCCGGCGGTAGAAGGGGAGGCGGAGATAGTGGTAGCATTAGACGCGGAGAAGGCCTTTGATAGGGTTGAGTGGGGGTACTTGTGGGAGGTGCTGGAAAGGTTTGGGTTCGGGGAGGGGTTTGTAAGTTGGGTGAGGCTGCTATGAGGCCCCGATGACAAGCGTAGCCACGAATAGGAGGAGATCGGAGTACTTTCGCTTGTACCGGGGGACGAGGCAGGGGTGTCCCCTGTCCCCTTTGCTCTTTGCGTTGGCAATTGAGCCCCTGGCCATGGCGTTGAGGGAGTCGAGGAATTGGAGCGGTCTGGTGCGGGGTGGGGAGGAGTGACTTGTTGCTTTATGTGGCGGACCCAGTGGGGGGAATGCCGGAGGTGATGCAGATCCTTAGGGAATTTGGGGGCTTTTCTGGGTACAAGCTCAACCTGGGTAAGAGTGAGCTGTTCGTCATGCACCCGGGAGATCAAGAGGAGGGGATTGGTAGGCTCCCGCTGAAAAGGGCGGGGAGGAGCTTTCGGTATCTGGGAGACCAGGTGACTAAGAGCTGGGGGGCCCGTCAGAAGCTTAACCTCACTAGGCTGGTGGAGCAAATGGAGGAGGAGTTCAAAAGATGGGACATGTTGCCACTGTCGCTGGTGGGCAGGGTGCAGTCCGTCAAGATGACGGTGCACCCAAGGTTTTTGCTCCTGTTCCAGTGCCTCCCCATCCTTATCCCGAAGGCCTTTTTTAGGAAGGTCATTAGGAGTATTACGGGATTTGTATGGGCGCATGGGACTCCGAGGGTGAGAAGGGTGTTTTTGGAGCGGGGCAGGGATGGGGGGGGCTGGCGTTGCCCAACCTCTGTGGGTACTACTGGGCTGCCAACGCAGCGATGGTGCGTAAGTGGGTAATGGACGGGGCAGGGGCAGCATGGAAGAGGATGGAGATGGCGTGCTGCGTGGACACAAGCCTGGAGGCGCTGGTAAAGGCGCCGTTGCTGCTCCCTCCAATGAGGTATACCACGAGCCCGGTGGTGGCAGCTACCCTCAAAATTTGGGGGCAATGGAGACGGCATGGGGGGAGGTGGGGGGCTCGATGGAGTCCCCGATTCGGGGGAACCACCGGTTTGTTCCAGGGAGCATCGATGGCAGGTTTCTGGGCTGGCACAGGGTAGGTATTAGGAGGTTGATGGACCTGTTTGTGGATGGGAGGTTCGCGAGCCTGGGTGAGTTACAGGGGAAGTTGGGCTCCCCCGAGGAACATGTTTAGGTACATGCAGGTTAGAGTGTTTGCCAGGCGGGAGGTGGAGGGTTTCCCTCTGCTGCCCCCACGTGGGGTACGGGACAGGGTGCTCTCCGGGGTGTGGGTTGGAGGGGGGAGGATTTCGGACGTGTACCACGTCATGCAGGAGGTGGATGAGGCCTCGGTGGAGGAGCTGAAGGGTAAATGGGAGGAGGAGCTGGGTGAGGAGATTGAGGAGGGGACGTGGGCGGATGCCCTGGAAAGAGTGAATACCTCCTCTTCCTGTGCGAGGCTTAGTACAGGGGTTCTTTAGGCGGTCGCAGCCTTTCCTGGACTTCCTGGCAGAACAGTAGGATAATAGGCAGGCAGCAGCAGCAACCCAGGAGGAGGGGGGGGTTTGTTTCGGGGGAAGGGAGAAATGTGTATATGTGTTTATTGGATATGCCGGGTGTTTATCTATCTCTCCTTTTTGTAGTTACTGAGGGGGGGGGGTTTGGTTTTGGGGGTTAGTGTGTTTTTCTTTTTGTTGTTGTTAATATTGCTTTCTTGTTGTTATTTTCTGTTTTGGATATGTTTTTGAAAATCTCCAAAATTAATTTTAAAAAAAAGAAGATACCCTACAGTCTTGTGCGGTACTACCACCATTCAAAATGGGATATACTTTGAAAGATCTAGCAACTCAAGACTGGGCATCCATGAGGCACTGTGGTCCATCAGTAGCAGCAGAATTGTACTCAACAACAATCTGTAACCTCATGGACCAGCATATCCCCCACTCAACCACTATCACCAAGCCAGGGGATCAACCCTGGTTTGATCAAGAGTGCAGGAGGGCAAACACCAGGCATACCTAAAAATGAGGTGCTAATCTGGTGAAGATACAATACAGGACGGCTTGCATGTCAAACAGCATAAGCACCAAGTAATAGACAGAGCTGAGCAATTACACAACCAACAGATCAGATCTAAGCACTGAAGTCCTGCCACACCCAGCCATGAATAGTGGTAGACAATTAAACAACTCACTGGAGGAAGAGACACCACAAATATCCCCATCCTCAATGATGGAGGAACCCAGCACATCAGTGCAGCGGATCATTTGAAACAATCTAGCCAAAAGAGCGAAGCGGATGATGTATCTCAGCCTCTTCCAGAGGTCCCCAGCATCACAGTCTACTCAGTTCAACCCACATGATGTCAAGAAACAGCAGAAGGCATTGATTGGACACTGCAAAGACTATGTGTCCAGACAATATTCAGCCAATAGTACTGAAGACTTGTGTTCCAGAACTTGCCAGGGTGTAGCCATGCTGTTCCAGTACAGCTACAACACTGGTATCTACCCAGCAATGTGGAAAATTCCCCAGGAATAGCCAGTTAATTAATGTGTTTTTGACGGCACTCTTTAGGACTGAATGTTGTCCAGAATGTCAGAACAACAATGCTTCTTAATCTATTGGATTCGCATGTTCAGACAGAGCCTTGATTTAATATCTCATCAGAAAGATCCACCAATAAGATTGTACGACTGAAGTCGATTTATGTGATTAACGTTTGGACGACTTAATCTATAATCTCTAATTCAGAGGCAAAAGTACTATTGGTAGAGGCTTATAATATAGTGAGCGTGATGTACCGGTCACTTTTCGTCGAAATAGGGATGGGACGTTGCCGGTAGATCCCGCAAGAGACCTCTTCTGGGATTCCCAACAGTTGTTATGCCCCGTGGGATCTAACAAGAGATCTTGCGGGACATCACAATTCGGATCCCATAGATTTAAGTGAACTCTGCCGACCCCAAGGTGATCTACCAGTCTCGCCGAGGAGACCCCAGCTGGGCGCCGTTCAGCACTGGTCCCCACAAACGGGAATCAGGCGAAATGGCACTTGGGAGGTGGGGGACACTCCCAGGTGATCGTAGGCCCTGGGTTGGTATCTGGGTAGGGTGGCACCCTAGCACTACCAATGTCACCTGGGTACCTGCCACCCAGGTACCTTGGCACTGCCAGCCTGGCACCTTGGCAGTGGCAGGACCACCTGGGCACCTTGGCAACATCAGGGTACAAGACTGGAAGTGCCAGGGATCGGACCCAGGGTTGCCCTGCCTGTACGAGGTCGGGTGCAGGGGCTCGAGGACCCTCCAACAAGCAAGTTGGGCCATGGGGGGGTGATTCGGGGATCGTGTCGGGAGTGTCGAGAGATCGAGGTGCCATTTAAAAACGGTGCCCATCTTTTCCTGCACTGACAAGCAGAGCTCCTTATAATAGTGTCTTATTAATCAAAACATCTGAAGTCACTTTACACAATGAATCATTATGAAATGCAGTAATTCTTCAACAAAAAATAAAGCAGCAACAGTTGAAAAGAGTGGACTACAAAAATTACTCCACCAGGCCACCATAAAAAGTAATAAAGTATTTTCAACTTGATCTTGTTTTGTATGTTATGCAAATCTCAGTTCACAAAGGATGGTCTCCTACTAAAAACAATGGCTGCCATCTGGCACTGTGCTCACAAACCACATACAAGTCAGTTTCTGATTTCATTGGCACATAATGAGATTATAAAGATCTTTACTTTTCCCACTCAATGTTAATACTTAAAATTTTAGAGTACTTCATTTCAAGGTATTATAATTTTCTCTTTTTGAAGGAAAGTAAATAATTTTGAAAATACCACATTCCAAAGTATTTGATCACAATTTCAAAGTGGACCAATTATAAACTGTAAGAAGTCTTACAACACCAGGTTAAAGTCCAACAGGTTTGTTTTGAAGCACCAGCTTACGGAGCACAGCTCCTCCCTCTAAGGAGTTGTTCTCCGAAAGCTAGTGATTCAAAACAAACCTGTTGGACTTTAGTTGTAAGACTTCTTAGTGTGCTCACCCCAGCCGAATGCTGGCATCTCCACATCAATTATTAACTAGCGAAGAATACATGCTGGCTGTGTCAAAAAATTAGGTCACTGATTAAATTTCTAATTATTGAAAATAATAACTTTTATCTTTTCTCAATTGCTACTGCTCCTGGAGCTCGAGTGACATTTGGGCTCTTCAGCTATTTGAGGCCATGCCATTCAAAGCACCCTGCCACCTTCCTCTTCATATCCAGTACCTGACCTCCCTTCAGTTCCCTCTATTTTTGTGATCTTACTCATCAGAATGCTCCATATTCTATTTTCCTGTCTGACTCCTTCTGCACAGCATTCTACACAGAATACTGCTCCAGACATAATTCACTTGCGCTTCCCAGTTTCCTAAACAAGTGTGCAGCAATATTCCTTTGAAGCGATTATAGCATTGTGAGTTGCTGAACTGATTTAAAAAGGGCTGTTCCTTCCCAGCTTCATTCAAGCAACCAGCTTTAAAATATTTGCTACAGGTGGAATGAGGTTAAGTGCCTTCGAGAGTTATCTAACTCAGCATCAACCTCAACCATGAACTGAACCAACTCTCAAACTCGCCCAGGTCTTCTCTAATTTCTATCATTGAAGTCACTGCTCCCCAAACCAAAATGCCACTGCCTCACAAAATGCAACCTAGCCAAGGGTCTGTGATGCTTCAACCTCTTGGTTCTTTGGTTCTATTCTTAATACAAAATCAAGAATTCTGATTGCCTTTTTATGGTCCGATCTACTTATGCCAACACCTTGAATAATCTGTTTATCGACACACCAGATCATTTTCTATTTCTAATCAATTTTAAATCGACAATTTAGGATATATATATAGTTCCCTATTCCTACTTTCAAGATATGTTACATCACACTTTTCTGCATTGAATTGTATCTGCGACCTTCGGTTCATCCTGGTGACCATGTTTTGCCGTCCAATTATTGCTCTACCCGTGCAGTTCAGTACAAACTTGCCATTTGTGTCACCCACTGTGGGTGACACAAATATAATATTATTAATAATATTATATTTGTGTCACCCACTATATTTCTTTCATCTATCATCTCCTATTCATTCAAAAAAATTATATAAATTTTGCCAAGATTGACATCCCTTTTAGAAACGTGTACAGACTGATCCTGATCTAATGCTTAATAATTTGTCCCTGCAATATAAATCTAACAATTTAACGTTAAGACTTGCTTTCCTATACTTTCTTGAACCCTCACAGCGCCAATGACTTGTGTTGGATTCCGACCTTGGGTAACTGTCTGTGTGGAGTTTGATGTTCTCCCCGTGTCTGCGTGGGTTTTCTCCAGTTTCCTCCCACAGTCAATGGCTCTGAAGTGGATATGCTCGATAGTTTTAAGTTCCTGGGTGTCACCATCACCAACAGTCTGTCCTGGTCCACTCACGTTGATGCAACAGTCAAGCACGCCCAACAACGTCTCTACTTCCTCTGGAAGCTAAAGAAATTCAGCATGTCTGCATCGACTCTCACAAACGTCTACAGATGTGCCATAGAAAGCATCCTATCCAGCTGCATCACAGCTTGGTATGGCAACTGCTCGGTCCAAGATCGTAAGGAACTCAGTCCAACACATCACACAAGCTTCCCACTTCAAATTGATTCTGCATACACCTCCCACTGCCTCAGGAAGGCGAACAGCATTATCAGAGACCCCCTCCCACCCAGACATTGCCTTCTTCCAGACCTTTCCATCAGGCAGAATGCTGTTCTTGCTCATGTATTTGCTTTGTTTAGCCCCTTGTTCCGCACTGTAACTAATCACTGTTTGTCGATGTACCATTTGTCAATGTACTCTGTTGATTATCTTTTTTGTCTACTATGTAAGTACTGGGTATATTCCCTCGGCCGCAGAAAAATACTTTTCACTGTACTTCGATACATGTGACAATTAATCAAATCAAGATCAAGACAGTCCAAAGGTGTGCAGGTCAGGGGAATTGGCCATGCTAAATTGCCCCTTGGTGGAGTTATGGGGTTAGGGTGGGGGACGACAGGGTTGGGGATTGGGCCTCGATAAGATGCTCTTTTAGAGAGTCGGTGCAGACTTGATGGGCAGAATGGCCTCCTTCTGCACTGTAGGGATTCTATGATACTATTATCAATCCTTTTCTGAGGAATATCCATTCCATCAACCACTAGCACAGCCCCTCCCCCCCCCCCCCCCCTCCCCCCCCCCCCCCCACCCCACTTTTTGGAAAATTGTGGTCAGCATTATTCTTTCCCCAAGCTTGTCACAGGTTCTATAATATAAACCAACAAGCACCGGTGATTTGTCTGAATAAATTCATTAGTACTCTGAAATATAGCCTCTACTAATGCCAATTGAGTGCCCGCGCTACGCAAATCACATTCCACCTTGGTAAGCGTGTTATTCTTATCCGGTTACTAACCTTTTTCTTGAACTTTCATTCTTTTTCCTATTCCTTTCCTTTTTTTACAATGAACTTAATTGTATTGTGGTATTGCTACCCAAATATTCCCTAACTCATAGTTACATCCTTCTCCCATTTCATTACCTAAAGAGTTAGTTTGTGCTTTTGTACTCATCAGAGCAGCAACATATATTGATGGAGAAATCAGACCCAAATATACTGCAAAAAAACGTTTCCTCCCCACCCCCACCAATTTATTTCATTCTATAGTTCTCTACATAATGAAATAGTTCAGTCGTGATTGGTTCTTTAGCAGTCTTCTTTTATCAGGGATAATGCATGTGGTCTTAAATAACTTTCTTTGGCCTCTACTGATTTTGTTATCCATGTTGTGAAGCTTGCTGTTCTAATCTAGCTGGTACAGGGTGGCAGGTTTAAGGCAAGATCTCACACATACATTACAGCAGTGACTGCACCTTAAAAGCACTTCATTGGCTATAAAGTACATTGAAATATCATAAGGTCACAAAAGGGACCATTTAATGCACGTTTTTCTTCCTTTAACACTTAATTTTCAAATATATACCGGTTTCCTCATCAGTTAGGCCATACGCCTATTAGCCTATTATATTTTGAATAAGGGCAGCAGTTATGCATTTCTAATGAATCTTGGACTCAGCTTGTGAGCTATAAAAAGACACAAAAGCCCTCAGCGTCTAATTGAACGAAACAAACTGTGATTTTCATTGAGAGCAACATCAATTTTATCTCGTTTCCAGTGCTAAAAAGATGGTTACGAGGAAAGTTGTATGCATTACAGTTGTAGAGCGACAGTTGAATAGATAAAATGAAGACCTTGGCCGGAATTATCCGGCTGCTGGAATTCTCTTTCCGCTGGCAGCCGTGGGTTTCCCGGTGGCGTGGGGTAGCTTCAATGAGAAATCCCATTGACACGTGGCGGAAAGAGAGAATCCTGCCGCCAGCGAATGGCACACCACCGAGAAACACGCAGGCTGGGGAACCAGAGACTCCAGCCGCTTATATTGTTATTGCCCATTGTTTATTGGATAACCTACTTAACATTTGAAACTTGAATGAGGATCGGTGCGTTGAACCAGCACTCGCTAAAAACTAAAGAAAGATTGTGCAACAGTGGTAGAAGTATATTTTCAACAGATTAACAATAATGAACAGTCAAGGATTTGGTATCCATTTTCCTGAGAAAATAACCAAAGAGCTGAAAAACGAAGAGTAAAAAAAAAAGCCCCAAAACATTCAGGTTTGGTCAGCCTTTATCAGATCACATTTACTGAATCTTCATAGATTGACATGTGGCTCACAAAAATATAACAGGCTTTGGGCTGAATTCTCCGCCGTCGGGATTCTCCGTTTTGCTGGCAGCCCGGGTGTTTCCCGACGCCGTGGGGCTGCCCCACAATGGGGAACCCCATTGACCAGCTGGCGAAATGGAGAATCCCGACGGTGTGCTGAACCAGAAATCCGCCCTTTGAATTAGATCAAAAGGTATCTCAGCAAAGTTTCATTATTTCATCTATAAATTATGAAATTACTATCAAAAGATTTTAAAATCATTGTTCAGAATCCATGGTATTTTTGAAGCAGTAACTCAGAAAAACAGAACAAGTTTCACATTCAATGAACAGCATTTTGTAATAAATACAATTAATTTAATGAATGTTTGAGTGTATTATTTGTATTGTTGAAAAATTGCACTTTCAAAGGTATATTTTTGAATTAATCTAATATCAGATGAAAGGAAATAGATTGTAGTATCAATGTTCAGATTAGTACAAGTTTAATATTCAGATATTTATTTACAGTAATTTTGAACACTAATTTTTATATAATCATCTAATTATTACTACTTGAGATTACTCCTACTCCTAGTTCTTATGATCTTATGAAACGGTGGTTGAGGTAGAATATCAGACATGACTCGAGAGGCCGCATGGCCGACACTTGCTTCTATTTCTCATATTTTGAAAAGAAAATTGTGCAAGATTTTCTGATGAATACCAAACAAGAATTTAAAGTGGAAAATATAATTTTAGTTGGCAACATGGGGCCACCTGCTGCTCCAATATGATGGGCTGGATTCTCTGTTTCAGAGGCTAAGTGCTGGCTCGAACGGAAAATTCGTGGGAGGTTTACGACCAAAAAATTGGCACCGATTCTGGGACCGGTGAGGGGTAGCAGTCACGCCGGGTGAAATACCCGGCTCCCGCACTGTAAACAGTCAGAGAATGGCCAGGTCCTGGGCTGCAGATGCGCACAGCTGACGGTCGCGCCATACAAAAGAGCGCCACCGCCGGGTTCCCGACCGCTGAGACCACATGTGCTCCGTGCTGTCACGAACATGGCCCATAGGGGGGCAAAGCATCGTGGAATGGCCTGCCGCTTTTACACCAACGGCGTCGGAGTCGATTCTCAACCCAATTGCTGATTATGATAATCCAGCCAGGAGTATCTGAAAGTTCGGATGGAGATTGATATAATTTTTTTTTAGAATCTTTATTGTCTCAAGTAGGCTTACATTAACACTCCAATGAAATCGAGTTGCCACATTCCAGCGCTTTTCGGGTACACAGAGGGAGAATTCAGAATGCCAAATTACCTAATAGCATGTCTTTTCGGACTTGTGGGAGGAACGGGAGCACCGGAGGAAACCCACGTGCAGACTCCAGAGAGACAATGACACAAGCCGGGAATCGAACATGGGACCCTGGCGCTGTGAAGCGCGCTGAAACCACTGTGCTACCGTGCCGCTGGAGAATTAGAGACATCGGAGAATTAGAGAAACGGAGAATTAGAGAGTTAATATGACAACGGCCACAGGTGAGCAAAGAAATTTGGATCATTTGTGCTCCAATACAGCTCAAAAAGTGACACTGGTAAAGATCTGGTTGGAACCTGCTCAGGTACTGTTCCCTCAGTCCTTCAAATCAATTCTTCTTGTCATGAAACCAACACATGACCACTCAGTTCTTGTAAACTATCACTCTGCCATGTCCAACCTGTCTTTGATCTCCAAAATCCTTGAATCGTGCGGTCGTCCTGCAAATTGTGCCCACAATTCCCAGAAATCCCTGTTTGAATCCCTGCATTCAGATTCCCGATCCAGTACCAAAACAACTCTTATCAAAGTCACAAATAACCTATGTGACTGTAACCATGGTCAACTATGCCCCCTCGTCCTCCTCAAACTGCTGCAGCTTTTCATATGGTTGACCACACCATTTCTCAATGTTTCTCCACCTTCGTCCACTGGGTAGAACAGACCCTGTAAGATTTTAATTCTTGGCTATCTAGTCATAGCCAGAGATTCACATGGCCCCCATCAGGTTGAAGGCTGGAGTGCAACAATAACTCACCCTCAAAGGGACACCTGTGTGGCAGATATAATTTCATTCTGGAGCCATCCATTTTGTGGCCCAAAATGGAACTCTCAAAGAGGAAGAAAATAAATTAAATTGCTCTTGCCTTATATTCTGCGTTACCTGTACTACCTAAAATTTGGCATTACTGCAAAATTGTCCTTTTCCCACCACAACTACACGATTATGTTGAGAAAATGCTCTCTCCCTCATAAATGCCTTGATTCCAAAATACACATTCTGCCATGAATGTCCTTCCAATAAGTAATGTAGAAAAAAAGTACTAAATGCACCCACATATAATGCAGAATGAGCTTTATTTTATTCTAACAAAAATATATTTATACCTTTAATATCAATTGCTACAAGCTTGACTGTACTATGGATTGGATTATTTAAAGTTTCAAAATTCAATAAATATCTGGTCAGGAATAGAACTGAGATTTAAGGAGGTTTTATAATAATAATAATAATAGTAATATGAATGGAAATGATCAAAAACAAAACAATGGTTTCTGTACTGATGTGCCCGTCATCTGTAGAACTTGACCATTGGCCTTCTATATCCAAGTGGATTGGCATCACCTATCAATTTTGGTTCCACTTCAAAAAAAGTTGACTATTATTCCCAAAGATCTGTGGGCCACTTCCTTTACTCCTAATTGTAATTTCTTATTGGTTTATGTACTTGTCAGATGACCATTGATAATATCCTCCTGCAAAAGGGGGATGTGAGGAAAAACTTTTTTACCCAAAGGGTCGTGACGGTCTGGAGTGCACTACCTGAGAGGGTGGTAGAGGCAGGTTGCCTCACATTTAGAATTAGATTTATTTGTCATATGTACCGAGGTACAGTGAAAAGTATTGTTCTGCATACAGTCCAGGCAGATCGTTCCATACATGAAAACCATAGGACATAGGACTAATACAGAATATAAATACATTGACATAGACATCGGTTGAAGCATACGCAGTATAGCGAATATGCGTGGAAAGATCAGTTCATTCAATCAGAGTGTCATTCAGGAGTCTGGCCATCCTTTAAAAAGTACCTGGATGAGCACTTGGCATGCCATAACTTTCAAGGCTATGGACCAAGTGCTGGCAAATAGGATGAAGTAGGTAGGTCAGGAGCTTTTCAGTGCAGACTTAGTGGGCCTAAGGCTTCTTCTACACTGTATTTTCTGTGATACTGCTCAAAATGTTCAAATACACTATACTTCCTTTATAATTATATTTGTAACAGGCATCTGGATGCATTAGATTCCAAGGAAGAATCTGGTTTCCCTTAATGACAACCACTAAAAGCAGGATGAGATCACAAACCTATTTGGAAAGAAAACCATTATTCAACCACAACTGTAGTGAAGTCCATATATTATCATACTGGGGCCAATGTTTTGAAATCACATGCTCATAATTTCTCAATAAGCTCAGGGTTCCACTAAGAGTGCAATTGAATTAAAATGGTTCCACAGTGCCATTCTAAGGCCTTTATCCCCTGATTTTCTGGTGTATGGTTTCAAGGCAGCCTGCAGCTATCCAACTCTTCACTCAAGCACCTATTCATCACACACGATGCTGGAAAATAAATATTGACAGGGTATTCTACCATGGACAGTAACAGACTATTTAAATCCTGCCCTCATCCCACATGCACACATGGACACTATCCTGCAGAAATCAATGAATAAAAATCAGAGCCAGGAACTAATCCTCGTGTTCCTTGTTTTATAAGAAAAAAAAATCAAACTAGCATCCTTTAAAACCCCAAATTTTGCAACTTTTCACAGATTTTCCCTGAGCTTTGTAAAATAATGAGCACTATCCGCAACTATGAGTCATCCAATCTGCAGAGCAATTCTTCTTAAATTGTGCAATCCTGGTTGCATTGCTGCAGTCTCTCAAGGTTTTAGTACGAAATGGAACTGGCATTTCTAAACTCTCTTACTGTCTATGAGTGCAAAATTAATTAAGCAGAAGATTCATGGAGAGCATAGTTTCATAAAATAAATGATAAAATCCACAAATATTGTGCAGAAATGCAAAGAAAACCAAGTCCAGTTCTATAGTGATGGCACTGACAATGCAAAGCAGGTAATAATATTTAGGATACATCTAGTTTTAACAGCATTTCTCCATTATAATACTCTGATCTGCTGGGTATCAAAGTCAACCCTTTATTTTGGTTCCCTCGAGATCAAAATCATTGGCCCATTGCCATACATTATATTATCTTGGAAGCAATTATTCGGGTCCTGACTTGATAACTTAGTTTGAGATAAATATTTAACCACAAAATGCATGGAATGACACCCATATTCTAACAGCAAGGGACATAAGTTATCGTTTGAGCAACGTCATTATAATGGGCCTCATTAGCAATTTCATTAAAAGGACCCCATTACTAGAAATACATTTAATTTCTTACTGCCAATTTTAGAAAATTATTGCGATATGTTAACAGTTGATTTTCATTTTGTAAACTTGAAAAAGAGGCTTACCCAA
This sequence comes from Scyliorhinus canicula, assembly GCF_902713615.1. Taxonomy (NCBI): domain Eukaryota; kingdom Metazoa; phylum Chordata; class Chondrichthyes; order Carcharhiniformes; family Scyliorhinidae; genus Scyliorhinus; species Scyliorhinus canicula. The sequence goes on from NC_052153.1 coordinate 122,550,938, forward strand.
CTGAGAATGTGGTCAGGAGTCGAGAAGTAAATAAATGTTGAATTACATTGCTAATAATTTATATAAATCCTACCATTACAGGTGTGACTCCAGGCATCCTAACTTCAAGTTTAAAGTTCAGAGAATTTGGCGAAATGTCTGGATGCCTGTTTTTGGGACAATCGGAGGGCAATGCCCATGGGCTTTGTCGATATCTGGGGAAGAATAAAATCATTTAAAAAATATATAATTCCCTGTATTTCTGTAGAAAAACACTAATTTACGTGTAAAAGTCAAATGAACAGTTTCTAATTACAATGCACTTTCCCATCTGACACTAACTGTGAGCAATTTAGAACTTTAAGAATTATACGTGGTGCCATACTCACAAGACAATTTTGCACAGTAAATTTGCAAATAACTGTTGATCAGTTTACAATACAGAGTGCAATTTAATGCATTTATATTTGTGTTAAAAAGTGAGCTTGCGCACTAATCAATGACATTAAAAAGCAAAGATGATTCCAATTCATACCTACCTCTGTAAGAGAGACAGCGTGCTTTCATGGCACATACAGTTGTTCTGAAGGATTAGAAATACCAACAGCAATTTGTTAATGAAACCAGCCATGTCCACTCTCCTACTTATGTTCAGATCTTCGATAAAAAGCAGTGCAATCCTATCAGCTGTAAACCCAAAAATCCCTCAGCAGCATGAATTCAGAGCTGGGATATCAGCAGCACTGCAGACGTAGCATTTTTCTGTCAATCAATTGCAGAGGTGGCGCACTGTAAATTAGCCAGGCGCATGAAGCTCCTTGCTGTCTCTATTAGTGAACACTAAATTCTCAACCACTCTTCTCATTTAGACATCTCATTCAGAATCCAGTAACAAAATAAATCTTGAGCTTCCCCAGAGGTTCAGACCCCGGTTTAACATGCACTGCTTCAGACGATAATTCTGTTTCACAATTTACGATTGGCAGCACACAGGCCGGCTTCAGTCTTCATTCAGATGGAAACTGTTAAAAGAAAAACAGATAGCATATGACTAATACATTATGGCATTAAACCTCAGCAAATCCCTGCTGAGGCTCTTTATTATTTAATTTTCAAAAGCTACAGCTCAAATCTAGTGTTGCTTAACCTGAACTGATCTTTGGATTCTATTCTGACCGCTGTCATTTTGGGACAACATATTATTATCCCTTCCAAAGTACAGCCAATACAATGCCAAAAATATCAGCTAAGGATGCCGACAAAACAACACATTAATCTAAAAAGATAAACTTGCAAAGTAGAGTGTAATTTCTTGGTCAATCCCATACCAATTTGAGTTGGATTTTACTATAAACTTCAATGTTCCTTATTGACCGATGATGATCCTTGTTCAGTTTGTAGCCCTCCTGGAGTCTAATACTTACGGCATTCCAGTTACAGAATGAAAACAGATTTTATTTCCATTTTAGAAAACTTTCACTTGAACAAACAATCCCACTTAGTTTTCTCTCCTATAGTTATTTCATTGCAATTCCAAGTGATGCTACCAACTTATCAGATCAAAGCAAATTTATAAAAGAAAGAAGCTTAAAGCATTCTCTAAGCAGCACGACTTTAAAGGAATACATTCACTGCAGAGAAGCCATTACTTGAGATTTTCTGGCAATGGTTGGATAGTTAAGACTCAAGCTGGAGGCAATCCCAGTTAGCTGAACAACAGGCACTCGAGGTGAACCGTGCAGTCGACCTTGTCAAAGGCGAGAGAGAGATCAAGAGAGACAATGCGCCACAGTCACAATAAATTACATTTGTGACTTTGATTATGGCCTCTTGGTGCTGTGGCAGGGCAGAAACCTGACTGGACAGATTTTTAAAAAGGAGATGCAGGTAAAATAGATAAGAATTTTGTACATGACATTCAAAGCCTTTGGAAAAGAAAGAGAAATTGGAGTTGGAGTAGTAGTTTGAAAGTACAGAGTGGAAAAGGCAACTTTATTTTAGAAACGGTCACTTTGAAGGGGGAAGTGACAGTACCGAAGGAGGTTGAGCCATTTACAAAGTCAACTGGAATATGGACAAGAAAGAGGAGTTGGTAAATGAGGTCAAAGAAGCAGGATGTGAGTCTCATGGACAAGATTAACTTGGAGAAGGCATGGGGAAAACAGGAGTTAAATTAGAGGAAGTCACAAGGTCCATGGAGTTGGTGGAGTTGGGGGAGTAATGGTTTTTCTTGGTGCAGAAGGATAAGATAGGGAGCCTATGGAAGCAGCTGAATGCGTGGTCCAGTGGCAAAGAAATCATTATTTGATCTTTTGTTGAAGGTGAGGATAGAGGGGGCAGGGCAGAGGGCTTTAATGAAGAATGGAGAATAGAAACCGGGGGTTTCTTACAATAGAGAATAGAAACCGGGGGTTATTTTTGCTCCCCAAGGTGATTGAGGCTGGAGAGAGCACGGCCTCATGCTATATACAGTCAAGTCAGATCTAGTAATGGATTGCTAAACAAGTCAGGCTCCATTGGGCTTCAAGGAGTGATGCTGTGATCCGTTCCAGACAAACAACCAGGATGGGATAGTGTAAAAGCTTTGTCAGAGGCCATAACATCAAAGTGGAAGTGAGAGAGTGAGTGAGGAAATAGGCAAATGTAGAGGTATGCCTACTAGTGGAAGGCCAAAGCTAGGCAATTGGAAATTTAAAATCAAAGTTTTAAATCACTGCGAAAAAGTCCCCCCCCCCCCCCCCCAAAAGGACACACTCGGATGGGAGCAGCTGTGGGTGGTGAGGGATATAATGAAGTGGTCGGGACATCAATGGTCCTGTCAATAGGGTAGCACCAATTTCTCGAGAAGCTACGTAACAGTGGGTAACAAATTACTAGTGGATATTGACAGAGAGTGGGAATGACAGTTACTATGAAGGCGCACAGATTTTACGCCATGACATCTAACTGGACAAAATCAACTGGTTGAATAACAATAGCAACAGAACATGGAATATTGTGAATTTGCCGAAAGTCTATTAGGAATCAGATGACGTATCTTTTCACTAGGATTTTGGAATTTATTTTATAAACCCTAGAGTTTGAATATTTTTATTTAAACACCAAGAGTTCTAAAATAGAAAAAATTTACAATCCAAATTTACAATTACAGGGCCTCACGGTAGCATGGTGGTTAGCATCAATGCTTCACAGCTCCAGGGTCCCAGGTTCGATTCCCGGCTGGGTCACTGTCTGTGTGGAGTCTGCACGTCCTCCCTGTGTGTGCGTGGGTTTCCTCCGGGTGCTCCGGTTTCCTCCCACAGTCCAAAGATGTGCGGGTTAGGTGGATTGGCCATGCTAAATTTCCCGTAGTGTAAGGTTAATGGGGGGATTGTTGGGTTACGGGTTACGTGGGTTTAAGTAGGGTGATCATTGCTCGGCACAACATCGAGGGCCGAAGGGCCTGTTCTGTGCTGTACTGTTCTAAGTCTAAGTCATAGTTAATGGCCCAATGTCAATAGACACACAGAAACATATCCAAGCAGAAAAAAGGAAGTTATTCATGCACAAGGCATTATTAATACATGATGCACATGGAATGAGAGAACAAGGAAAATCTCAACAGTGGAACTCACAAGAAGTAGAAACTATTCATTTTAATGGGAGAATAACACAAATATGTCAAAGTGTTGAAGACATAGGATCCCATTTTAGAATGGAATCCAAAAACATCAGTTTATAGAGATTACTAACATAGAAACACAGCTTATGGTAAAATAAAACTTATGGAATTTCCACAAGGCATCTGGTCATGTAGAATGCAGTCCAGAATACTTAAGGAATTGAGAGATAAAAATAGATTAAGCCTTTCTGAAAAAGATATCCATAAACTTTGAGAAGCAACTTGAGGGTTGAAGAACAACAAATCTTGCCCCAAAAGGAGAAAGAAAAATTGAAATCATAGACGAATTAGCCTGTCAAACAATTTGAGAATATTAATAAGGATGCTGTAAGTCATTATTCATCTAGATTACAGGCATGCAGACAATTTGTAGCATGGATTTAGAAACAATACATCACGCCTAATTATGCTGTCGGAATTAATCAAGGTGGTACCTAAATTACTGAAAAAGACTACTTAGTGCATGTAGTTTACATGAATTCTAAGGTGATATTTGGTATATATGAGACTTTTAAAGAACAGGTTTATTATGAAACTAATGGTACGTTAGCTAGACCAAAAGCAGGTTGGCTGCAAAAGGTGCCATCAACAGAAAAAATCTATACAGGGGAACACAGGTTAGTCGAATTTGTTCTCAATCTCCTTCTGTTCACACATTTATAAATAGTTTGAAGGAAAGACGACTGACTCAACATGTCAAAGTTATTATATATTAACACATTATATGCTATACATATTTGTACACAACTATATACAAAACATAATATACATCAAATACTAATACATTATATTGAAAGTTAATTAAATTGGTCATGATTACTATTCTAACTGAATGACTAATATAAGGGACATGAAATGAATAGCAAGACGATTTTGAGAGGTAAATGCATAATCATGGGTTAAATTGATAACTGTTAGGATTAGGCTTGTGAAACCTGTTTTATGTATATTTACCAAGCAGGATATCACTGAGTTGTTCCAGCAGTATCAGAGCACAAAACGTCTGCAGGAAAAGACTTCAAAATAAGCAATATTTGAGAGAGATATTACCTAGTTGACAATAATGTTCTGCCCATGACAGAAAGGCAGAGGAAGCTAAAAGCACTGGACTGTTGAACGGTAGGGTGCGTGCCTATAACAACAATTTCTCAAATGTCACTTCTTAATATCAGGTATTCTTTGAACATCTGAGTTAGGATTTACCTCAACCAATCACATAACATCAGTTTTGCCAAAATGTCTGCACTTAAAACGTTATTTCACCTTTTCTCTCCAGTGGTGCTGCGTCATCTGATTAGTGTTTTCAACATTTTCTATTTTTATTACACAACAGGTTGCTCACCAATAGAAAATTCTGGAAATGCACATCAGGTCGGTATAATGTGAAACAATGGTATATCTTTCCCTTTAGATGCGATCTACTTGCTGCACACTTCCAGCACCTTTTGATTTCAGTTTTCCTGCACTTTCCCATTCCTTGTCTTTATTAAATATCACCCATTTTTTCACATGTAGAAATAAATACCTTGAACTTCAGATTAATTTTACAATCAGTTTTTTATATGTTGGATCTCAGCTAAAATTAATCATAGAATTTACAGTGCAGAAGGAGGCCATTCGGCCCATTGAGTCTGCACCGGCCCTTGGAAAGAGCACCCTACCCAAGGTCAACACCTCCACCCTATCCCAATAACCCAGTAACCCCACCCAACACTAAGGGCAATTTTGGACACTAAGGGCAATTTATCATGGCCAATCCACCTAACCTGCACATCTTTGGACTGTGGGAGGAAACCGGAGCACCCGGAGGAAACCACGCACACACGGGGAGGATGTGCAGACTCCACACAGACAGTGACACAAGCCGGAATCGAACCTGGGACCCTGGAGCTGTGAAGCCATTGTGCTATCCACAATGCTACCGTGCTGCCCTCATGAAGCATTCGTAAACACACAACTATATTTTCAGATGCATTATTACCTGACCAAAGAAAATTGGAAGAGTGGATATAAGATACCAGAGTTAAATGTATGGGTGGGTGTCAACTCAGATGGTTAGACAGCTGGTTCGTGATGCGGATCAACACCAACAACGCTCTTTCAATTTGATTACTGGCTGAGGTTATTCATGAAATCTTCTCAATTGCCTCTCGCCTGAGGTGTGGTGACCCTCAGGTTAAATCACCACCAGTCAGCTTTCTCTAAGGGGAGAGCAGGATACAGTCCTCGGGGACTATGGAGACTTTCACTTTCAATGCAGGAGGCACAGTGGCAAGATGGTTTGCACTGCTGCCTCACGCTCCAGGGACTTGGGTTCCATTCCAGCTTTGGATGACTGTGTGGAGTTTGCATGTGCTCGCAGTGTCTGTGCGGGTTTCCTACGGGTGCTCCAGTTTCCTCCCAGTCTAAAGATGTGCAGGTTAGATGGATTAGCCATGCAAAATTGCTTCTTAGTGTCCAGGAATGTGTAGGTTAGGTAGAGTTACAGGGATAGGGTGGGGGAGTGGGCCTAGGTAGAGTGGTCTTTTAGAGGGCTAGTGCAGAGTCAGTGGGGCGAATGGCCTCCTCAGAACATAAGAACTAGGAGCAGGAGTAGGCCATCTGGCCCCTCGAGCCTGCTCCCCCATTTAATGAGATCATGGCTGATCTTTTGTGGACTCAGCTCCAGTTTCCAGCCCGAACAGCATAACCCTTAATCCCTTTATTCTTCAAAGAACTATCTAACTTTACCTTCAAAACATTTAATGAAGGAGCCTCAACTGCTTCACTGGGCAAGGAATTCCATAGATTCACAACCCTTTGGGTAAAGAAGTTCCTACTAAACTCAGTCCTAAATCTACTTCCCCTTATTTTGAGGCTATGCCCCCTAGTTCTGCTTTCACACACCAGTGGAAATTCGAGAACCCTTCTATCCTCCCCTCATCTCAAACTTCACCTTTTCAAGCGTCAAATATTCCAGAAGGCCCCCCCCCCACCCCCCCACGCTGAGGCACAGGGCGGAGAAGCTGACCTCCACCCCCAACAGGACTCACCTTTGGCCAATCACTGAGGCGAAGGCTAAAACATCTGCCCCACACCCACCTGCAGCCTGAGCTGGTCCGACCCCCCAAAAATGGCTTTTAGGGGTCCTGGCTCCAAACTCACATGTACTACCCCCGAGATTACCTTAAAAACCTCCCTCCAATACACCTCCAGCTTTGGGCAGGACCAAAACATGTGACCATGGTTTAGAGCTCACATACGTCCTCCACCCTCTCACAGAGTCGGCTCACCATCATCCTCGTGAGGTGTGCCCTAGGTGAGGGGCTGGTTTAGCTGAGTGGGCTAGACAGCTGGTTTGTGATGCAGAACAAGGCCAGCAGCGCGGGTTCAATTCCTGTACCAGCTGAGAATTCTGAATTCTCCCTGTGTACAATCATAGCTGATGTTGGGCTTCAACTTCACCTTTCCTGCCCAATCTCCATGTCCCTTGATTCTCTGGCAAACTAAATCTGCCTATCCTAGTACACGGAAGCACAATACAAAAGCTTTTACAGTGCTACTGTTAATCCCCTTTTCCCAGAAACCAGGATGAGAAAAGAAAAAACATTATCCCTATAGTGTCACTTTTTTTGTTTACGCACTTGGAAAGGCTATGCAGAACATACCTCAGAAGAGAGGAAACCAAGTAAAAATATCTTCACGTATCACATTCAAACTCTGTACCCATGAGATCTTTTTGAGGATTTCATGCAATTCTGGATCTTGTATTTTAAAGGGCCTACAGCCAGCATTCACAAATTTTTGTAAATTTATTTCTGCCTTTATTGAACCTTTAGTGAATCTTACTTTATAGACATAGATTTAAACCTAGTTGATAGCTCTTTAATTAATTAATCAATAGCTGGGATCGTGCTGTGCTCAGTCTTCTGGTCCTATCCTCATCGGCTGGGACACCCCGGTACTGGGATCGTGCTGTGTTCAGGCTTGATGTTCCATTTGTTGTGTTACATTTCTTGCGTTATGGGGGTGACTGGCTTGTTAAGTGAGCTTTCTGTGGGAAAGGGTGAATAAGTAGTAGACTCGCCAAATTTAAGGGCATTTAAGTGGTCACTGGAATAGTGTAGGTCAGATAGGCTTCAGATGGTTTCATGGGTCGGCGCAACATTGAGGGCCGAAGGGCCCGTACTGCGCTGTAATGTTCTATGTTCTATGTAATCAGTTATTAACTGTTCATATTATTAAATGTTCTTGTGTTCCAAAACCTTCTTTTCCATGTTGGCGATTCACAGCTGGTTTTTGGTCAACATATTTTTTCCCCTTTTCAGGACAGATGAATAGATTAAAAGTTGCCTTTTATTTGTTGATGTTGTTTTTCATACTGCATTCAACAACCTTTCAATAACCAGTCAGTGCAAAATGGTCAACTATGGCGTGGACTCAGGTGTCAAGAGTTCGATTGATGGACATACAACCTGATTGATGGCAGATGGGAGATACCATCAAAAGATAGGCAAACAACTTGAATTTTGCAAAGTCTGCAAAGGCTTGCATTGCCTGTGGGGGGAATTGATAAGGACTTGTGTTTTTCCAGACTCATTATTTTGAGGAAGTCTGAATAATCCAGGCGTCTCGGTAGCACATGGGCGGCATGGTAGCACAGAGGTTAGCATAGTTGCTTCACAGCGCCAGGGTCCCAGGTTCGATTTCCGCTTGGGTCACGTCTGTGCGGAGTCTGCATGATCACCCTGTGCCTGAGTGGGCTTCCTTTGGATGCTCCAGTTTCCTCCCACAGGTCCCAAAAGACGTGCTATTAGGTGGACATTCTGAAATCTCCCTCCATGTACCCTAACAGGTGCCGGAATGTGGCGACTAGGGGCTTTTCATAACTTCATTGCAGTGTTAATATAAGCCTACTTGTGACAATAAAGATTATTATTATTATTATTGTTAAATGCTCGAAAAGCTGGAATGGAGCCAAAAAGTTAGCTTAAAAGGACATTGCTTCCAGGATTCGGGGTTGCAGCAGGAGTGGATTAATCAACCACTGAAGACCATAGAGAAAGGGTCATCAGAGTGACTGGCCGAAGGGTTTGCTAATGTATTTACCAAGAGGGTGTTTTACCAATTTACCATTTTCGTGGAACAGACAGAGTTGTAGTTTTCTATTTTGGGGAGCTGTCGAGGATTATCGTTTGTGCTTTGAAAGCGAATCTTTTCTTCTGATATATAAGGTGGTTTCTCCTTTAAATAAAATTAACTGTCTTTGTACTTTATTATATTGTCAATTACAAGTATTCTAATTGTAATTATCAGTATTCAATAAAATATTTTAACTCATTACTTGGCATTATCACTCATTCCTGTTCCATCCGGAACTCTGAGCCTTTCAAGCCCTTACAAAATTCACCAACAGAAATAGAAGAAACAGCTGACTTGAAGTCCCAGTTGGCAGGTCCATACTGATCCACAGCCCTGACTATGCTCACATACCAGCGCCTAACACCAACAGTAACATTAACCAAATCACAGTATATCCTTTCAAACTCAAGCCAAATTTACAGGAGGCTCCTCAAATTGTTAATTTAATATTAACTGTGTTTCATTGTAAGCAGGCAAATAACCGCATTTTACTGATTTACCCCAAAACAGAATAAATATAAACTGACAAATGTTGATTGTTAGGTTAGGAGGTGCTTGCTTGTAAACTGTAACTGTGCATCTAAACGCTTATAAAAATATGTAAAGACTGGTGATAGTTAGATTCTTCATCGACTGGACCATAAAATTATGAACTAAGAGAACTTGGTATTAACTCAAAACACTTTAATAATAATCTTTATTAGTGTCACAAGTAGGCTTACATTCACACTGCAATAAAGTTACTGTGAAAATCCCCCAGTCACCACACTCAGGCGCCTGTTCGGGTACACTGAGGGAGAGTTCAGAATGTCCAATTCACCTAACAAGCATGTCTTTGTGGGAGGAAACAGAAGCTCAGACTGCACCAAAGATCCTGGTGTAATATGTAATATGATATGCAACTCAGAAGCCAAGAATCTAAATGGGTCCAGGAGTAAAGGGATCTCGAAGTACAAATACACAATTTACAGTCAGCAGCGACATAGTAATTTAAAACTACAAACCAGGGACTAAAGTTTATTTCTAAAGGGGCAGAATTGTAAAGTACATGAGTTATGCTAAACTGGCCTTGAACCTTGATTAGACCATACTTGAAGCACTATGCACACTCCTAGTCACCATATTATAAAAAAAATGTAGAGCCACTGAGAAGGTGCAAAAAAGATTTAGAGATGATACTAGAACTTTGTGAAAGGATGAACAGGCTGTTTTCTCCTGAAAAACGAAAGCTCAGGGTAACCTAATATTATTAAAATTATGAAAGGTTTTGACATAGAAGAACACACAGGGGAGAATGTGTTTCTGCTTATAGGGACAACGCCCCATATTAGACATAACCAAAAAATCAAATTGGGAGTTTGCAGGGGTGGAGGAAGGGAAATGATGCATAGTGGTAATATCACTGTACTAGCAATCTAAAAGGTAATGTTCTTTCGCTGTCCCTGGAGTCGAAGATGGCTTGCTTCCACACTAAAGGGGAGTTTTCAGGTGAGGAGTCCAATGCATGACTCCAGTCTCTGTCACAGGTGGAATTTAATTTCAGTTAATAACTCTAGAATTGAAATGTAGTCCATTAATGGTCACTATGAAAACATCATCTATTGTTCTAAAAACCCACTCAGCAGCCAATTTGATTCAGTCCACATTATATCAAGAAATGGCTAACGACAATGGACACTGCCAAGGTTATGAGCCGTGACAACATTCTGGCAATAATACTGAAAACCTGGGCTCCATATCTAGCTAGGCAGTTAGCCAAGCTGTTCCAATACAGTTACAATACCCGCATTTACCCAGCAATGTGGAAAACTACCCGGATATGTACACCAACACAAAGAAAGATGGTTGTGGTTGTAGGTGGTCACTCATCTCAGTCTCAGGGTATCACTGCAGGAAGTCCTCTGGTTGGTATCCGAGGTCCTCGATCTGTGGCTGCTTCATCAATGGCCTTCCCTCCATCATAAAGATCAGAAGTGGGAAAATTTGCTGATGACTCCTCAGATACTGAAGCAGTTGTTGTCCATATGCAGTAAGACCTGGGCAATGTTTAGCCTTGGGCTGATAAGTGGAAAGCAACGTTCATTTCACACAAATGCTTGGCAATGAGCATCTCCAACAAGAGAGAATCTATTCATGTCCTTGACATTCAATGGCATTAGCAATGCCAAATTCTCCACTAATATCCTGGGGGAATTACTATTGACCAGAAACTGAACTGGAACAACCATATAAATATCGTGGCTACAAGATCACGTCACAGGCTGGAAATGCTGCTGAGAGCAACTCACCTCCTGACTCTCCACCATCTCCAGGGCACAAGTCAGGTCCCACTTGCCTGGTTATGTGCAGTTGCAACAACACTCAGGATGAATAACACCATCCAGGACCAAGCAACTCACTAGGTGGCACCCCAGCTTCCACCTTAAACACTCACTCCCTCCACCAACAAACAATGGTAGCAGCGTGTACCGTCTACAAGATGCAAAGCAGCAACTCATCAAGGCTTCTTCAGCAGCCCCTCCCAAATCAGTGACTTCAAAGGACAGTCACTGTCCTTGATTTACAATCATTCAAATTGATTGTAAAATATATTGTTGGCACATGCAAGCAGCTGTTAAAACAGAATCAACACATTAAAAATTGGTATATTTCATGCAAGAGATGTTCACCTGACATCAGTTCGTAAATTACATTGTTTTTATTTGTATTGGATTTGTTTTATTGTCACGTGTACAGTGAAAAGTAATGTACTGCGGACAGTCCAGACAGATCATTTCATACATGAAAAGAAAATACATAGGACATACACAAATATACAATGTAAATACATAGACACAGGCGAAGCATACGGAGTGCAATACAACTCAGTAGAGAAGATGTGTGAAGAGATCAGTTCAGTCCATAAGAGTCATTCAGTAGTCTGGTAAAAGCGGGGAAGAAGCTGTTTTTGAACCTGTTAGTGTGTGTTCTCAGACTTTTGTATCTCCTGCCCAATGGAAGAAGTTGGAAGAGCGAGTAACCTGGGTGGGAGGGGTCTTTGATTATGTAGCCTGCTTTCCCAAGGCAGAGGGAGGTGTAGACGTAGTCAACGGATGGGAGGAGGGTTTGCGTGATGGACTGGGCTGTGTTTATGACTCTCTGTAGTTTCTTCCGGTCTTGGACTGAGCAGTTGCCATACCAGACTGTGATGCAGCCAGATAGAATGCCTTCTATGGTGCATGTGTATGAGTCAATGTGAGCATGCCAAATTCCCTTAGTTTCCTGAGGAAACTAAATCTTTATACTACCTGTCACATAATAATTCAGGAAGACAGACTACTATTTAGATTTTAACCTCAACCGATCAAGAAGCAGGAAAGATCTTTAATAAGAGATTAAAATTCTCCCTCCAACTTGCTGCTGTAACATTAAGGGCAGGGATTCAAGCCTTGAGCAAGGCACCTACTTAAAGGAGGCGGGGGTCATTAAGATGTAAAAGTCATGTCCATCCAGACTCATTGGCACCATGATATAATAGAAACATTAAGCTGGGAGGAATCCAGCAGTGTCTGCTGCCCATCAGCTACAATATGCATGTGTTCACTGACCAGAAGAGACAAAGGCAAGCTTAAAAAATGCTCTTCTTTTGAACTTCTGGACCAGAGGAGCAGGCAAGTTCCTCAAGGAGTCTATGGGCCTACCCAGCCTGAGTCTCTCCCAGATTGCGAAGGAATCAATAAACCTGACAGGCTTCTATACCCTTGTCTGGGGCTGGTTTAGCTCACTCAAATAAATCGCTGGCTTTTAAAGCAGACCAAGCAGGCCAGCAGCACGGTTCGATTCCCGTACCAGCCTCCCCGGACAGGCGCCGGAATGTGGCGACTAGGGGCTTTTCACAGTAACTTCATTGAAGCCTACTCGTGACAATAAGCGATTTTCATTGTCTCTCCTGGTATGGCACCTGTTAAACCTTGGACTATGTGTTAGAAGTAACATTACTTAATCGGTCCCTGCTACTTTAGCAGTTTTCAATTTCCTGGTTTCAATTTCTCCTTTTCATCATGGATGCTGGATCCCTTCACAACTCCATCCTTAATCAGGATGGTTTGAGGACTCTCCGCTTCCACCTTGAAATGAGACCTAAAGCAACCCCCATCTACCACCACCTTCTTCTCATCTGGCTGAATTTGTAGTTCGATTGTACAATAGCTTCTTTAACTTGACTCACTTTCTTCGATAAAGAATGTTGCTATGGGAACACCTTTGGGTCCGATTCATGGCCGTTTTTTTTGTGGAACATTCTTTTTGCCAGTTCTACTCAGGTCTCCACCCTGACCTCTTCTGTTGGTGTATTGATGACGACATCCTGCTCTCACCCCAAACTGGGAAGTTTAATCAACTTTGTTTACAATTTCCACCCATAACACCTTCGCATGATCCATCTCCAACTCTTCCATTCCTTGAACTTGCTTTCTGAACTTCGATGAATAGGCTGTCAATCAATATCTATTAAAACTCCACCATGTTACACAGCTACTTCTTAATATTTTAATTAAAGTTTTTCACTGGGTCCCCCAATCCCCGTACGTTACATGTGACCAACCTGATCAGGAGTCTCTCACCCGCCCTCAACCCGGAGTCAGCCAGTTACACCATGAAAGATTATCCCACACCAAATACCTAGGCCCAAGGCCCACCCAAGATGGTTGCCCACTATCCAAAAGGTGAGACAAATAAAAAAAAATCCTAGTCACCAGAGAACTAATCCTCCTCCACCTCACCCCCCAACCACTCCCCTATCTTGCTCCCTTGATTTGTCCTCACCAAACCCAACCCCCACCAAACAAGCTAGGCTTATTGAACTATGTCGAAACAGGTCCAAAAGGCCGCAGCCCCTCCCCCACCACACTCCCATCTGCTAGCTAAAACCTTACCCCTAGCGAGCTAGCACCATCCAAGGTGTATATTAAGGAAAAAAGGAGAAAAGAAACTCCCTAGACCTTCCCCAATCCATACATAAAAACCAAAATCCAACACCACTGGCAATGCTCAAATTCTCAACAGGGACTATGTATTTCCATTACGATTGTCTTAACCACTACCCACTATCACATTGGCTCCCCATTCTCCCCCCGCACCCCTCATACAGCATGATGCAAACCACGAATAACAACAAATCTCTACAGTATACAAAACATCCCAAACAAACCTTCCCATCAACAACCATAAAAATGCCCAAGAATTCCTTTAACTTAGCCCAAGACCGTGTTCTTTAACAAAGGCCTCCTCCACCTCTGACATATCGAAATAGCGGCCTTTTGGCCCATAGTCTCACTGGGTACACCACCCAAAACCTCACTTCACTCCGGTATAACACTGCCTTTTAAATGCTGCCCGCTTCTTCGCCAGAAGTTCAGAACACAGAATTCATCTGAAGCTGAAACAAGGAAAGTTCTGCCCAATTGGAGCAATTTGTTTCTGTATGGCAGTCTTCAGAACAGATCCTGGTGTTGAAGCAGGTCTCTGAGAATAGCGCAGAGACAGTGTCACTATCTGTGTTATCCAGTTGGAATGAACAGAGATTAAATCAGGAAGGTAATGGGATCATGATTGGACAAGACCCATTGCTGCTGTTTCAGTGTTGCTAGATCCAGAGACGGCACATGGTCCCATATTTGTGAGAGATGCAATCAGAGTGCATGTCACTACGTGAGGCACGAGTTATTAAATGCACATTTTCACAATCTTAAATATTTGAGTTAATGTTCTAATTTCTCATTAAATAATTTCAAACATTAATATGAAAAAAACTAAACCTGCATAAACGACCACATGAATTACAATTGTAAGGGCAGCACGGTGGCGCAGTAGTTAGCATTGCTGCCTCTCAACGCCGAGGTCCCAGGTTCAATCCCGGCTCTTGGTCACTGGATTGGCCACGCTAAATTGTCCCTTAATTTTAAAAAAATAATTGGGTACTCTAAATTAAATAAATAAATAAAAATTAGAAAATATTTTAGAAAAACATATGTCTGCACAAAAATGAGTGTAATTGCTATTTATTGCATTTATGTGAAACCTGGGTCAGTTAACACATCGATCTACATCCGATGGTCAGATAAACATTTCCTGCGTTGTCATTATACAGCTGCTAGACCAATGTGGAGTATTTCCATTTGCCATCCATTTTATTCACCAGTACTCATTTTAAATAAGGGATTAACATTAATATGGTGATAACTGGGGCTGGTTTAGGACAGGGCTAAATTGCTGGCTTTGAAAGCAGACCAAGGCAGGCCAGCCTTGGTTCCATTCCAGCCGGAATGTGGCTACTAGGGGCTTTTCACAGTAACTTCATTTGAAGCCTACTTGTGACAAGAAGCGATTTTCATTTCATTCATATAAAAGAAACAAGATAGACAGGGTTATAAATTGTATTAAATAAAAGTGAAAGGCAAGTTCTAAATTGACTGGGTAATTCTCAATGTGTCTGATCATAATGCAATACTATTATCTATAACTAGGGCTCTGAGTAGTTTTGCATTTTGTAGATTTAGCAACCAGATTTAGTCAATCAACGATTGTACGAAGTAAAGAAAAGAAAGTTATTCTGGATCAAATCATGAAAAAATGGATAGGGACAGGAATGGGCCCATTGGCAAAATTCCTTACGGACAACCCGGAGCTGTGTGGGTCCTACAGGCCGATATCCCTGTTGAATGTGGACGCCAAACTGCTGGCCAAAATTTTGTCCTCCAGGATTGAGGATTGTGTTCCGGACGCTATTGCAGAGGACCAGACGGGGTTTAAGGGAAGGCAGTTGGTGGCCAATGTAAGAAGGTTGTTAAATGTGATCATGATGCCCCCAGAAGGTAGGGAGGTGGAGGTAGTGATCACAATGGATGCATAAAATGCTTTTGATCAGGTAGAACGGGATTATCTGTGGGAGGTACTGGGACGGTTTGGATTTGGGTGGAGCTTTATTGACTGGGTCAGGTTGCTGCATCAGGCTCCTGTGGCAAGTGTACGGACGAATAGGACAATATCGGACTATTTTAGACTGCACCGGGGGACTAGACAGGGATGCCCCCTCTCCCCACTGTTGTTCGTGCTGGCTGTAGAGCCGTTGGCAATTGCTCTGAGAGCCTCAAGGGGCTGCTCCGGCGGGGGGGGGGGGGGGGGGGGGGGGCGCACAGAGTCTCGCTCTATGCAGATGGCCTGCTTCTGTATGTAACAGATCCATCAGAGGGGATGGAAGAAATCATGAGGATTCTAGGGGAATTTGGCCGGTTTTCGGGGTATAAGCTAAATATGGGGAAAAGTGAGATGTTTGCGGTCCAGGCGAGCGGACAGGAGAGGCGATTGGGGGAGCTGCCGTTTAGATGAGTAAGGGGAAGCTTTAGGTACCTAGGCATTTAAGTGGCATGGGAATGGCTGATCAGCGAGGGGGGGTTGGGGGGGGCAATGAGCCCCCCAAACTAGGTTAATCACCTGGAATGTTCGAGGGTTAAATGGGCTGGTCAAGAGGGCACCTGTGTCCGTGCATCTTAGGGGACTGAAAGCGGACGTGGTAATGTTGCAGGAGAGGCACCTTCGAGTAACTGACCAGATTAGATTGAGGAAAGGCTGGGTCAGTTAGGTCTTTCACTCGGGACTGGATTCAAAGACTAGAGGGGCCGCGATTCTGATCAATAAGCGGGTGGTGTTTGAGGCAGGTAGAATAGTCTCGGATGTGGCAGGTTGGTACAGTAAGGTCAGTGGGAAACTGGAGGGGGTGCAGGTGGTATTAGCAAATGTGTATGCGCCAAATTGGGATGATGTGGAGTTTATAAAGAGGATACTGGGGAAGATACCGGACCTGGACTCGCAGAGGTTGGTCATGGGAGGGAACTTCAACACAGTTATTGACCCTGGCTTGGACCGGTCAAGCTCAAAAACAGGCAGGGTGCCAGTAATGGCAAAGGAACTAAAGGGTTCATGGAGCAGATGGGGGGGGTGGATCCATGGAGATTTGGGCAGCCGAGGGTGAAGGAGTTCTCCTTCTACTCACACGTGCATAAAGATTGATTTTTTTCATTTTGAACAGGGCTCTACTGACTGGGGTGGTGGACATGGGGTACTTGGTGATCACAATCTCAGACCATGCTCCGCACTGGGTTGATCCATCAGAGGGGATGGAAGAAATCATGAGGATTCTAGGGGAATTTGGCTGGTTTTCGGGGTATAAGCTAAATATGGGGAAAAGTGAGATGTTTGCCGTCCAGGCGAGCGGACAGGAGAGGCGATTGGGGGAGCTGCCGTTTAGATGAATAAGGGGAAGCTTTAGGTACCTAGGCATTCAAGTGGCACGGGAATGGGACCAGCTGCACAAATTAAATCGAGCCCGGCTAGTATGAAAAAATGAATGAAAATGAAAATCGCTTATTGTCACAAGTAGGCTTCAAATGAAGTTACTGCGAAAAGCCCCTAATCGCCACATTCCGGCGCCTGTTCGGGGAGGCTGGTAGTGGAATTGAACCGTGCTGCTGGCCTGCTTTAAAAGCCAGCGAGTTAGCCCAGTTTGCTAAACAAGCCCAATGAAGGACGATCTTCGGAGATGGGACGCGCTCCCATTGTCATTAGCCGGGAGGGTGCAGACGGTGAAGTTGACGGTCCGCCCGAGATTCCTGTTCGTGTTTCAATGTCTCCCCATCTTTATTCCCCGGTCCTTTTTTAAACCGGTCAACAAAGTGATCTCTGGCTTTGTTTGGGTGGGCAAGACCCCGCGGGTAAGGAAGGTAATGCTTGAGCGGAGTCAGGGAGAGGGTGGTAAATTTTAGTAACTATTACTGGGCGACGAATATAGGCATGATTAGGAAGTGGGTGGTGGGGGACGGGTCGGCATGGGAGTGTATGGAGCCGGTTTCATGCAAGGGCACCAGTTTGGGGGCGTTGGTAACTGCGCCTCTGCCATTCCCGCCGGCACAGTACTCCACCAGCCCCGTGGTGGTGGCAGCCCTGAGGGTCTGGGGGCAATGGAGGAGACATGTGGGAGCAGAGAGAGCATCGGTCTGGTCCCCAATCGGTTTGCCCCGGAAAAGTATTGATGGGGGGTTCCGGATATGGCGGAGAGCAGGGATTGAGAGCATGGGGGATATATTTATAGAGGGGAGCTTTCCGAGTATGAGGGCGCTGGAGGAGAAGTTTGGGTTGGCGAGGGGAAACAAATTCAGGTATCTGCAGGTGTGGGACTTCCTACGTAAGCAGGTGACAACCTTCCCACTCCTACCGCTAAGGGGGATTCAGGAGAGGGTAGTTTCCAGAGGGTGGGCAGGAGAAGGGAGCGTCTCGGACATTTAGAAGGAACTTATGGTGTCAGAGGAGACACAGACCTAGGAGCTGAAGTGCAAGTGGGAGGATGGTCTATGGGTGGACGCGTTGACTAGAGTCAAAGGGTCCGCAACATGTGCCAGGCTCAGCGTGATACAATTTAAGGTCGTTCACCGGGCTCATATGATAGTGGCCCAGAGGAGCAGATTCTTTGGGGTGGAAGACAGGTGTGCAAAATGTGCGGGAGGACCAGCAAACCATTTCCACATGATCTGGACATGTCCGAAGCTCAGGGGTTTGCAGATGTCATGTCCACGGTGTTAAAAACAAAGGTGGTGCTGAGTCCAGAGGTGGCGATTTTCGGGGTGTCAGAAGACATGGGAATCCAGGAGGAGAAAGAAGCAGACGTTCTGGCCTTTGCTTACCTGGTAGCCCAGAGACAGATACTATTAGCTTGGAGGGACTCAAAGCCCCCGAAGTCAGAGACCTGGCTGTCGGACATGGCTAGCTTTCTCTGTTTGGAGAAAATCAAGTTCGCCTTGAGAGGGTCACTGTTAGGGTGCACCCAGGAGGTGGCAACCATTCGTCGACTTCTTCGTGGAAAATTAATCGTCAGCAGAAGTGGGGGGGGGGGGGGGGGGGGGGGGGGGGGGGGTTAGTTTAACTTTGAGTAGGGGGTTAATAAAGGTTGGACCTGTAAGGTAGTGAGGCGGCTTTTGCACTATGTTTATAGTTTCATGTACATTTGCTTATTTTGTTGTTGTTATACCAAAAAATACCTCAGAATCAGTTCTGAACCAAGTTTACATCATCAGATTGCCTAACATTTTGCTTAAAGGTAATAAACTATCCTATCATTTCATTTACTGTTGTCCACCACTGCGTTTCTCCTTTAAAACTCTCCTCATACCAAGATTCTTTCAGTTTTGATTAACATCACCGTTACGTATTCCCAGAGATACACCTCCAGTGCATTTGACCCTTTGCTTCCCCATACAAATTCTACCCAAATCTCCATGATTGATATTTAAAGCACAACAATTTTGGAGTAGAAAGGATTTAATCTTACTAAAAGTTACAAGAGCGCAGAAAGGGTCAAATTAGGAGACCTGTAACCACCAGACAAAGCATCTCCACAATGCATACAAATTCAGAAAGCCTCGGAGACTTAAGAGGTTGTTTCCCCTGGCTGGGAAATCTAGAACATGAGGGAACAGCCTCAGGGTAAGGGGTTGATCATTTAGGACTGAGATGGTGAAATCTTTTCACTTATAAGATTATAAATCAGTGGAATTCTCTACCTCCAAGGATTTGAATGCTCCACCATTGAGCATAGTCAAAACTGAGATAGATCAGTGTGATGAATGAAGGATTTTAGATACATTGGATTTTCAACATTTGGTAATTTAAGAGTTAAAAGCTTGGGTTAGAATGTGTTTGACGGCAGAAGTCATGGATTTTAAAAGATTTAGTTTCGTAAGACCAGAAAGCTTTCAGGCGCCAGAGGTGAAATTGACCAGAGTAAATAGCCTGGGCTAATACACTGTTGTCTGATGAGAGGGGGGGGGGGGGGGGGGGGGGGGGGGGGGGAGAGTCCCTGGGGAGTTAATTTTTCAGCCTGGGGAGATAATGTAATTGCTGGGTGGAACTAAGGCATTCAGACATTTTACATTTTGGAGTTGAGTTTTGACCTGGCTATCTGTTGGACCACAAGTAAAGTATTTTGCTCTCATTGTAGGATAGTTACAAAAAAGATTACTAGTATTTGAAGCAGTGCATACTTGGCTGAGGACGAGGGGAAGCCAAAACAAACCAGCTGAAATAGCTTTTTGATGACATTGAGTCAGAGTCTGCAGGGCTTCTAACAGGAGTCAAGTTTGTTCTGGAAAGCAAGTATTAGTCTGGCCATTGGGATGTAGGGTGGATTGAGAGCTGCATGTTTTTTTTCTTGGTGTTTAACTCGGAATAGAGATAGTAAGTAAGGGTATTGTATTTCCTGTGTTGGGTAATATTGTTTAAGGGGTAACCAAGCTATTTTCAGGTGTGATATTAAAAGAGTTTAATATTATATTAATAATAAAGTTTTGTTTTAAAAATAGCAAATCCCTATTTATTTGTGTAATCTTGGAGCAAAGTATTCTTTCTGCACAGCTGTAAAAAATAAAATATTAGAGTTTTGGTCCTAATTCCTAGCCACTGTTCGGGGCTGGGTCTGCGATCATAATATACAGGGAATCAAGGGATATAAGGTTCAGGCAGGAAAGTCGAGTTAAGGCAGAAGGTCATTCATGTTTGTATTGAATTGGCTCAAGGAACTGTTCGGTCTATTCAAGTTCCTAATCTTTCTGTTATGTTCTCGCATTCAACCTCTGTTATTGCTAATCGCCATATCCAAGATTTGAAATGGGGCACTATCATTCTGCCCCAAATTTTCAGGATGGGACGAGGAGGTTTCAAGACTGTATCCTGCTTTTGACCTCTCTTTTTGGAATTATCCTGGGGATGCAACTATATTTCTTGGCCATAGTCAATTAATTTGTCAGCCCTCATTATGTTTCAAGAAATGTTCTTTTAAATTAAATTTCAGAGGGCTGCCAACATTCATGGAACTCTACCTAGACACAACCAATTACAAATGGAAAGGAGGGCAGGATAATGAGGGAAATAAATTGCATGTATTTTAGTTTTCAAGTGAATACACTATATTTTTCTTGTTCAATTATTCATGACTGCATGAAGTTATTTTCTCACTGTCTGAAACGTACGTTTGATTTGTTCCAATCAGTAGGTTTTAAAATAGCAAAAATTGGGCTTACTATCATCAAAGTCAACAGTTAACTTTGTATTTACCGAGTACAGGGTTTTCAAAATGTTGCTTGCAACCCAGGCGGATGTCAGGAGGGTTGCAGAGCGATCGGTCTCTGCATTCCCGTGGTAGTCCCCATTGTGGGAGAAGCGCCCAATGGCTGCAACTGGCACTGTTATTGAGAATGGTGACTGCTGCCGTCTTTTAAATGTGAGGGAAATGAGGCTATGTGCAGTCTTTCCGCCAGAAACGGCAGCAGTGAGGTCAGGCACCATGCACATACACTTAACATCATGGACCCTGTATGTTTGTGCTTTTTGACTTCTTCCATTTTCTAGCTGCTAGCAAGAGGACTGTGAAGATGAATTGTTTTGTTATAAGAAAGAAGGCCAGGACACAAATAGGCAGAATACCTAGTGGCCAGGATCACACATCTGAAACTCTGGAGAGAGCTTCCCAGGAGAATCCAGGGCAGGACAGAGCAGTGTACAGAGCTCCAAAGCCTCTGGTTAACAGCCGACAAAAAAGAAAATTAACTCAGGAAAAAGTTGTATGAAGATGACTTTTGAGGTATGGTTTTGTCAACTGTGCCATTGCAAATAAGGATGCAAAGCCCACCTGTGTTATATATGGCAAATGAGGAGAGGTATCAGATTTTGAAAGAGAAGTGGTGCGTGCAAAATTCTTTTTGATGTTGAGAACCCAGGGTCAGTTATTAATTTAAATTAAAAGACCAGACTGCTGTACCTGACCTGTGGCAGCACATTAAAAACACGCCAAAAGCCCACAGGACTGTCAGCAATATAGAGTAGCATCTCGCATGAGTAGCCAGTAAAACAAGCATTTTGTTGATATTGCCCTTCATGACAACCGACATGTGCGAGGTTGGAGTTTCCATCCTCACAAAGATGAAGATGGCACAAAGGAACTGGCTGAAGTCTGCTCCCCTTTCGCATTAAAGGTAAGCGAACATGGCATGTGTCTCAAAGTTCAGCCGGCATGGCTGGTAAAAGTGGATCCCAGGAAGAAAAGTTTGGAAAACACTAACTTGGTATCATATTCCATGTAACTATAATAATATTTGCCTCCTAAAATAATTCATGACAATGCTTGTAACATGCTCCAAGGAGGCAGGTGTGATCCGGGCAGTCCAGACATGGGTAAAAACAAATTGTGCAACGGAACACATCCTAGAAATATGTGGAAAAGCACAAAGGAAAAATAAATCACATGTTTAGGCCCTGGAATAATCATTTGTTTTATTCAATACAGTGTTACATTAAATCCTCTTACAAACAGAACACTCCCACTCCAACATCAGAATGAAAGGTTCATCTAATTTAAAGTGGCGTCACTGGCAATGAGTTACTGCACCACAGAACAATAATCCATAATTTATGTGCGAGTTCTCACAAGGCAAATTCAGAACATCATCATACCACAGAAGAATGCACACTTCCACAACAGAGCTGGGGAAAGGAAAATCAGATTCCTTAATTAGCAGTCAGCTCAAGAACAGCATTGGGAGCAAAGAGACAGGACTCTTGGTAGGGAAGTGAAAACAGTGGAAGAAATGCCACAATGAGCTACTGCTACATCGGTCACATTTACACAATGTAAATCATCTGCTTCATTATTTCAATGTAAAATTAATTTAAGCAAGCATCCTTCATTGAATATACATATTTGTATTGAGATGTTTCCAATACTAGCATTTATATATAACCTTGTTACATTGAGAAGTTTTCATACAATTAATTACACTTGTTATAATTATTGATGTTAAAAAGGTTTTGCTTCAGAAAAAATGTCATGTCAGATTATATTCTATGGACAAGGCAAGGCAAGAAAACCAACGAGATTGCTGTTTTTCAATTCCCTCAACTGAGTATTTATACAGATAAACGTTAAGAGAGTTCCTGTGCATAAAATCATCTGCTGTAGACTACGTAGTGCTTCAGAATTGTCACTTATCCATAGGAATTGGGATGTATGAGGCCACACAGGGAGTATTGTGTGAAGTTTTGGTGTCCTTGCCTGAGGAAGGATGTTCTTGCTATGGAGGGAGTGTAGCAAAGGTTTACAGGATAAGGGGTAAACCTTTTAGGACTGAGGTGAGGAAAAATTTGTTCACCCAGAGTGGTGAAACTGTGGAATTTGGTACCACAGAAAGTAGTTAAGGCCAAAAAGTTAAGTAATTTCAAGAAGGAATTAGACATAGCTCTTGGAGCTAAAGCAGGGGTGGGCAAACTACGGCCCGTGGGCCGCATGCGGCCCGACAAAGGTTTTTATGCGGCCCGCCAATGAGGTGCCCGGAATCATAACCGGCATTTTTGAAAAGCCGCCGGGGAAAAGCCGCTGAAGTAAATGCGCTTATTCAATAAGCGCATTTACTTCAGCGGCTTTTCCCCGGCGGCTTTTCAAAAATGCCGGTTATGATTCCGGGCACCTCATTGGCGGGCCGCATTAAAAAGCGCGTAGTGGGGTGGATGAGTGGGGCTGTCTCATTGGTCAGTTTAGTTGGGTGTGCGACCAATAGGAGTCCAGGTTACAAACAATAAGCCTTATTATAGTTTGTAACCTGGACTCCTATTGGTCGCACACCCAACTAAACCGACCAATAAGGCAGCCCCACTCATCCACCCCTCTACGCGCGTTTTTTATCGTTGACTCGGCTAGGCTGTGCTTCTGTCAGTGTTAAGGATCAGCACAAGCAACTTGACACCTGATTTCAACAAACTGGTAAATGACTGCAGTCAGATGCATCATTCTCATTGACATTGTTCTGTTACTTACTGAGTTACTTTGTTTTTCAAATAAATGTGCTTTTTTTTTCTTTAAGGACCTTTTATTTTGGCTATTTAAAGTATTAATTATTTTACTTAATATACTATGCGGCCCTTTAAAATTGTGAATTTCTGAATGTGGCCCTTGCACGGAAAAGTTTGCCCACCCCTGAGCTAAAGGGATCAAGAGATCTGGGGAGAAAGGCGGGATCAGGGTACTAAACATAAGAACATAAGAACTAGGAGCAGGAGTAGGCCATCTGGCCCCTCGAGCCTGCTCCGCCATTCAATTAGATCATGGCTGATCTTTTGTGGACTCAGCTCCACTTTCCGGCCCCGAACACCATAACCCTTAATCCCTTTATTCTTCAAAAAACTATCTATCTTTACCTTAAAAACATGTAATGAAGGAGCCTCAACTGCTTCACTGGGCAAGGAATTCCATAGATTCACAACCCTTTGGGTGAAGAAGTTCCTCCTAAACTCAGTCCTAAATCTACTTCCCCTTATTTTGAGGCTATGCCCCCTAGTTCTGCTGTCACCCGCCAGTGGAAACAACCTGCCCGCATCTATCCTATCTATTCCCTTCATAATTTTAAATGTTTCTATAAGATCCCCCCTCATCCTTCTAAATTCCAACGAGTACAGTCCCAGTCTACTCAACCTCTCCTCATAATCCAACCCCTTCAGCTCTGGGATTAACTTAGTGAATCTCCTCTGCACACCCTCCAGCGCCAGTACGTCCTTTCTCAAGTAAGGAGACCAAAACTGAACACAATACTCCAGGTGTGGCCGCACTAACACCTTATACAATTGCAACATAACCTCCCTAGTCTTAAACTCCATCCCTCTAGCAATGAAGGACAAAATTCCATTTGCCTTCTTAATCACCTGTTGCACTTGTAAACCAACCTTCTGTGACTCATGCACTAGCACACCCAAGTCTCTCTGAACAGCGGCATGCTTTAATATTTTATCGTTTAAATAATAATAATCCCGTTTGCTGTTATTCCTACCAAAATGGATAACCTCACATTTGTCAACATTGTATTCCATAATGAACTTGATGGTCAGCAATGATCATAATGAATGGCACAGCAGGCTTCAAGGGCCGAATGGCCTTCTCCTGCTTCTATTTCCTCTGTATGTTTCTATGTAAACCACAAGTTACAATAAGACCTCACTAAATCACCCTGCTTAATGTAGTTTCATTCTAATGTCGTTTAATCTTTAGGGACTGTTTTTCTGATTTGCATCATATTCATTTTTACCTTGTCTGGACTTTGGCCTCACCACCCCACACTGCACTCTAGGTCAGCTGCCACCGCGTTCAGGTGCCAGAGACTAAGGCTGCGGGGAGAGCGCAAGACCAGAGATTCGGGATCAGGATTAGATGGAAGGGAGGCTGAGCCAAGATAGTCGCCACCACTCCGGTGTCCTGGTGGCTCAGATCAGGGAGCTGCCAACTGCCGCTTGGCTGATGAACTATGGTCAATTCGTGGAGAGGGTACGGAGTGGGCAGCCCCAGTTCAATCTGCAGCCCAGGGCAGCAAAAAAGTTATCATAGATCATAGAATTTACACTGCAGAAGGAGGCCATTTGACGAATCGAGTCTGCACCGGCTCCTGGAAAGAGCACCCTACCCAAGGTTAACACCTCCACCCTATCCCCATAACCCAGTAACCCCACCCAATACTAAGGGCAATTTTGGACACTAAGGGCAATTTATCATGTCCAATCCACCTAACTTGCACATCTTTGGACTGTGGGAGGAAACCGGAGCACCCGGAGGAAACCCACGCAAACACAGGGAGGATGTGCTGACTCCGCACAGACAGCGACCCAAGCCGGAATCGAACCTGGGACCCTGGAGCTGTGAAGCGATTGTGCTATCCACAATGCTACCGTGCTGCCCTTTTAGGATGGCAGGAGTTACAAAGTCTTACCAACAGACCAACAATAAAAGCGGACGTACAACTTTTTTTTGTTGGTGGTAACTGAATCCAAACAAACTATATTGACAACGAAAGAGAAATGCTGGAAAATCTCAGCAGGTCTGGCAGCATCTGTAGGAAGAGAAAAGAGATAACGTTTCGAGTCCGATGACTCTTTGTCAAAGCTATATTGCCATGTTATTGATGAATATACCGCCAGTTTGACTAAGCTTCCAGAAAATACAGAACATGAAGCACGGAGAGTAACAACAAAAAAACATCATCCTCCAGTCTACAAATACTGCACAAACACAGCTTATTTATTAGTTTTGAAACAGAAAGGTTAGGAACAGCAACAAAGGCACAATTCAACAAATATAATTTGTAAATGACTTGTGTGTATAATTCAGTGTCTGACTTGCAATTACTTTTCAACACAGCTCGCATGCATTATTGTAATGTATTAGCTTGTACATGTTTGCTCATTAAATTTGTTTTTAAGCAGTGAGGTGTGGTATTCTGATGGTCTATGCTTCTTGTGAAGACATGCAAGGTCAAGTGGTGGCAGAGCAAAGTTCCAGCAGATAAAACAATTCATAGGTTCTCTGTTTATTATTTCCTCGTTAACGTATTTTCCAGATATTAAGGCTAGTTTAAATACTGCTAAGCCACAAGAAACTTAGCATTCATTCAGAGTAATCTAAAATAAAGAAGCTGAATATTTAAGATGGGGAGGAAAACAAAAAATGTAACGGTGCCTACATTTAAAATGTCTCATTAATCACAAAATTTTCAAAACGACAGTATTTGCTGCATCTCCAAATCTTTCTGCTTTAATTGATAACTTCAATTTACCACACAAGGACATTTTATCTACTTGTAGGCAAAGGAGACCATCAAATTTAGTCCGTTTTCATTTTACCATTTTCTTCACAAAAGGAGGAACTCTGAAAAGGTTTAAACCCAGGAACATGATTAGTTTTCGTACCAGTTCACCTCCCTTTTCTTGCATTTGTTGAGGAGCTGGGTTTCGTCACCAGCTCCTGACACACGGTTCTCATACAGCTGGCAAGAACCAAAAAGATTCACTTCAAGTGGTAATCAGGAAGACTGATTTAGTTTTAAATGTGCAAAATAGCAGCGCCAGCACGACTGACGGCATGGTTAAGTTCAGAGTTTTTTGTGTGCTTTTTACAGAACAAATACTGAGGAGGTCCATTAACATAGTGTATTCAAGGTGCAATGAAGAGTCCAGTCCATACTACAGACAAGTGCATTATGTTTATGGACCTCCTCAGTATTTGTTCTGTGATAAGCACACAAAAAAACTGAAATTTACTGTCTTCAGTCGTGCTGGCGCTGTTATTTTGCACATTGAAAAATAAATCAGTCTTCCTAATTGCCACTCATAGCAAATCTTTTAGGTTGTTGCCAGCTGCATGAGAACTGTGTATCAGGAGCTGGTGATGCTCAGCTCCTCAGCAAATGCAAGAGGGAACTGAACCTGACATGGAGCATTAGCCGCTGGAGACATATATTGGGAATTAGGAAACACATTAGCCATAATTCTCCATTAATTTTAATGGATGTACAAATTATGCAGGGAGGGCGCCCGAATTCCTAATGTACTCCTGATGGGTGATGCCACATCAAGAAATAAATTGTAAAATTATCCCTATATTTATAAATTAACCTGTAAAGTAGGTCAGCACAGTGGAGGGAGCTGATTGGTGAGTAGCTGGTGTATGTTATTTAATTCTTACATTTATTTCTTTATTTATTAGACGGTGACATAATTTGAGATTGCAGGGCATCTTATTACCATGGAATGTGCCTCCTTTTCCGTGTGGTAATTCCAGGATACCACTCATGTCTGGCACAACCTCATGTATGCAAGACTCGGTAGCTGAAGCAACTTAAGCTCTGGGTTTTAGAGTTTGACCAGCAGCTGAAGTTAGTGCTTTGTGGTCCGTCCACAAGACAGAGCTACATCAATAGCATTCTTCCAGAGGCATCACCATGCAACTTGTAAGATTATCAGGTTGCTGACAAGAACACAAATTGTTAAAATCTAACCCTTAGGTTTAGAGGCTGGTTTAGCTCACTGGGCTAAATCGCTGGCTTTTAAAGCAGGCCAGCAGCATGGTTCGATTCCCGTACCAGCCTCCCCGGACAGGCACCGGAATGTGGCGACTAGGGGCTTTTCACAGTAACTTCATTGACGCCTACTCGTGACAATAAAGCGATTTTCATTTTTTCATTTCATTTCACTCCACTTCACCGTTCTACAAAGAAGTATATCTGGTAAAGCGAGATGACTTAGAAGTAGGGCACAGTATAGAAAAGATGCCAAGGCAGACAGATTCTGAGAATTTGTAGCAAAATGGACAAAACCTTGAAGGCTGTCTGCAGAGAGCTGCTAGTCTCTCTACTCGACAACAAGTGAAAGCAATGAGACACAAAGAACATTACTTATGTAAATATGCAAGGGTAGCAACAGCCACATAAGCGACTCCTGGTTGGTCAAGGAAAGCGTCCTCATACATGGGCTGAAGATGATTGAGGTGAGGGAGGAGTTAATTAGATAACAGCCAGAATAAATGATGCCTTGGCAACAGAGAGAAAGATCATCCAGAGACAAGAAAACAAGACAAGGGACAAAGAGGAGAGGGAGAAGAGAGAGAGAGACAGGCCTGAAGACCAGAAAACTAAAGCTGTGAGAGAAACCATTTTGTGCACTTTGCCATCTAGATCTTGATATGGGAACATATTCCAATTAACGTGGAATATGAGTAAATTGCTGCCCTCCGGGTGCTCCTGTTTCCTCCCACAAAGACCTGAAAGACGTGCTTGTTAGATGAAATGGACATTCTAGTTCTAGTTTCTCCTACAAATGAAAACATCTTCTCCACGTTCACTCTATTTAGGCCTCTCGGTATTCTGTATGTTTCACTGAGATCCCCTCCTCATCCTTCGAAACTCCGTTGAGTACAGATCCAGAGTCCTCCACCGCTCCTCATATGAAAGTCCTTCATTCCTGGGATAATTCTGGTGATCCACCTCTGGTCCCTAGCACTTTCTTCCTGAGATACGGGCCCCAAAACTGGTCACAATATTCCAAATGGGGTCTGACCAGAGCCTTAAACAGCCTCAGAAGTACATCCCTGCTCTTGTATTCTAGCCCTCTCGACATGAATGCTAACATTGCATTCCTAACTGCCAACTGAACCTGCATGTTAACCTTAAGGATATGGAAGCAAAGAGAGAATGGATGACCAAAAAGGGGATCTATGCGTGGAAACAGAAGGTATGGTTGCATTACTATTGAATACACTGCATCTGCCTTTACCAAGATGGTTCCAAGATCATAGTGAAAGAGGAGATAGTTGAGATGATATGAAGTGAGCTAAAATTTGACAAAGTGGAGGTTATTAGAAAGGATGGCTCTACCTAATAGCTGATACATCTGCTGAACTGGATGGGATGCCAAAGATACGGAGGGAAGAAAGGGTACAAATTGCAGCGGCAGTGATCATAATCCTTTAATCCTCTTAGATGCAAGGGTGGCACCATGGAACTGGAGAAATGAAAGTGTTACACCCTTTTTCAAAAAACACAGCATCTACAGACTCGTCAGATTAACCTCAATGGTAAGAAAGCTTTTAAAGATGCTAATCCAGGACAATATTAACAGTTAATTGAACACGTGTGAGTAAATTCAGCACAGGTTTATGAAAGGCAAATCATGCTTAATGAGCTTGAGTGAGTTTTCGATGAGTAAAAGAGAGGTTTGAAGAAACTTACAAAATAAGCATGCAATTCTAAAGGGGGTCAAGAACAGACACACTTGGGGGTAAACAAACACAAATCATTAAAAATGGCAAGGGGGTGGAGAAAGCAGTTTAAAAGGCCTATGGGGTCCTGGGTTTTATAAACAGAGGCAGGGCCAATCAGAGGGAGGGCATTTGGCCTGGGCCTCAAGCTCAAAGGGGACCTCAAATTTCGACACTTGTTCATATTTTGGCATTTGATAAGTTTTGCAACTTGTTTTTATATACATTAGGAAAAGAAAGCACATTTTGCTGTTCCATATCGTTCATCAGGCAGTGTCGGAGAAGCCTATCCTACTGGCGCAGGAAGGAGGGTAGTCACGTGTATTCGTTAAGGCAGCAGAGCTAGGACATGGTCAAAGTTGTACTATTAGTTAGCAGTAACTCTTTATAATGGATAGGTTTACAACATAACATCTTAAGAATGAAAATACTCTTCTCTGGATTGCAAGTCAAAGGACTTGCTTCAAAAAAATACTCAAACTTGGACTCTCTGGGGTGTTTCCTAATATCACAATTGCATTGTGTAATTTTGTCAGTTTGCCTGCATCAATGGTTTCAGGTGAATGCATTTTCAATGTGTTGAAGCAGGTAAAAGACTATCACCTTCAATTATAGACAAGTGTTTGAATGGTCTCACCATGCTTAATATTAACTGTGACGCTGCATGAAAGACAGACTTTTCCTCAATAATTAGTGCACAGAAAATTGGTAGCATTTGTTAAAAAGCATTTTTGCGCTCAATTTTGTTTTCATGAGTATTCATTTCTTAAATTATGTCTTGGGACCTCAAAGCTAGAAATGGCCTGGACCTCTCTGTAGGCCTGAACAAAAGTTAGAGTACAGCAAATAGGTTATAACAAACCTTTATGAAACACTGGTTAAACTTCAAGTGGTGTCTCGTGTCCAATTATGAGCGCTACACTTTAGAAACCATGTGAAGGTTTTGAAATGGTGCAGAAAAGCTTCAAGAATAGTTCTATGAAACACATACACCTTACTGCATATGCAATGCAGCAATTCCTCAAGCTTACTTTGATAGCAATATCTACACCACACGGGTGGCAGTGGTTCAAGAAGGCAGCTCACCACCATCTTCTCCAGGCCAATTAGCGATGGCAATAAATGCTAGCTTAGCCAGCAATGCACAGCTCCCTTGAATGACCTTCACTGCCATGAAGGACAAAAGCAGAGTGACTTTGGCAACACCTTCAACTCCAAGTCTCTCTCACTATCCTGAGTTGGCATATACTGTCATTCCTTCATCGTGGTTGGGTGAAGATCTTGGAATTCCCTATCTAACCTCATCATTGGTGTCCCATTACAAGAAACATGGCAATTCAAAGAGAAAGCCAACCACTAACTATGCATGACAACTGGCGATAAACAGAAATTTGACTTTGTTCATATCATCCAGATCCTGGGAACAAATTTGTTTTTGACATTACAACACACCTACACTATTCAAGCCTGGCCAGGTGTTTTCTACAGACAACATTTCTGTGGCCTTAGCTACACAGAAATAACAGAGGCATGTGCTCCATGCTTTTTTCTTATCATCTGTCCATAATTATCCGAATGATCTTTCAACTCATTCCAAACTATATAATATTTGCAAACTTTCATTCATTCCACCTTTAGTCAGCAGCTTATATCCCCCTTGTTATAGGCTGAAGTGTTTGCACAAGATACTGGCTTTGAGATACTACAGAATTCTAAAGGTAATTTGATTTTCAGAAACCATAAGAATATTTCAGCACTGACTTATATCTATGCACACTTCAATATAAAAACTGAGAACCTTGACCATCATATCTCTCCTCCAAAATGAAATCTTCCTTATTATGCATTCAACGCATCAGAAGACTACTTCCCGCAGCAGAGAAACCTAGAGATCAATAGCAGATACTTTAAAGTGGTGCATTTCTGCCAATTCAAGTGTTCCAAATCAATAGAAATTGGAAATGTTAACCAAATATTTTCAATCCACATATTAATGTTTATACTGCAGGATATTACCAAAATTACTTAAAACCTATAGGTCATCATATCTTCAAGGAGTGAGAGAGCACTTGACTTCATAGTTACAGGGCGACATGGTGCACAGTGGTTAGCACTGATGGTTCACGGCGCTGTGGACCAGGGTTCGATCTCAGCCCCAGGTCACTGTTAACGTGGAGTTTGGACATTCTCCACATCTCTGCGTGGGTCTCACCCCCACACACAAATAGCAGATGGATTGGCCACACTAAATTGCCCCCTAGGGAAAAAAATGACTTTGCAGTTACATTTTGCCTCCAAGTCAGATGGCCCCAGCAAATGGTGACCAGAGTTCCGACTCTGATTTTTGTGTTGACATCCTATGGAATGCTTGTATCTGATGAGTATGATTGGTCAGCCCCTCATTGTATAGGTTGTGGGATCCCAGGAAATTCTCCTGTCACACAGATTATCCTATCGGCTGGTATAAAATGATTTTGGCTTTAGGAGCATTAATGCTGCAGACTTTATCCTATCGGCTGGTATAAAATGGTTTTGGCTTTAGGAGCATTAATGTTGCAGACTATCAGTCTTCAAATCCTTCCACTGCTTCATACTATTCTCCAAGAGAAGGTATGGAGGTAGAAAAAAACAAACCATTCCTTCAGATGACTAATGTACTTTTCCAACTGTCATTCTTTACGAGGTTGCACAAAAATCTAGGTGGAAGAACATTGGGCTGGTGTGATGTTTGGTGTTTAAAACTCATGTTTTGCAAAGATGAAGATAATGTCAGTACTTTAGAGGATGAGACTGGGGGATTAATAAGCAAGAAAATGGCAGACACTTCAAACAAATTTTATATCTCTCTTTAATATCTCCCGCAACCTAAAGGCCTTGTTGTGCTCTCGCTCAAGCGCAACGCAGCCATTAAATTCTATCCTTTATCTATTTCCGGTTTGAAGTATTGTAAGCTTCGACAGCTCATGGGTACCAACGTCCCCCTAGACCCTTTGTCCTCTTCATTTATTAGACTCCGTCCCTTGTTCAAATTTCAACCCTTGCTCTGTATGAACAATACCATCTGATTGTTTCCCTCTCTGAAACATCTATGCTTAGCAAAGGCTTCAGCTTCATCCCCTTATACTTCTACCTAAATAAATTGCGAGGTTGACATGGCACTAAGCTCTTCTTCTGTCGCTTTTGCACTCACTTCTTGTTATCTGACGTACCAACCTCTACCTAGCAGAGGCCGAAAGCTAAATATGACACTTTTTTCTATCTCCTCCTGGATAACAGCCCTACCCACCACATCAAACCATTGTTTCCTGGACTGACAATGACCTCATCTCTTCTGGAGATCTTCCTTCCACAGCTCCCAAACCCAAACAGCCTGCTTCTACTTCCTTCCCAAAATCCACAAATAGCCTTACCCTCGCAAACAGATCATTTCAGCCTGTTCCTGGGCTACTGAATTGATTTATTCCATTACTGACCATATTTTCTCCCCTTGGTCAGTGTCTTCCCACCTATAGCAGTGACTTTTCCAATGTTCTCCCTCAATTAACTGTTTCCAGATTCCTTTTCACTATCTACATCCAATGATTCTACACCTTTATCCCTCATCAGGATGGCTCGAGAGCTCCCCTTTTCTTCCTTGAATGGAAGCCCAACCAGCCTCATTCACTATCACCCATCCCTGCCTGAAGGTTCCCATGTTGTCTGACTTCTCCTTCAACTCAATTCTTCCAAATAAAATTTGCTCAATGGATACATGCATAAGTCCTAGCTATGCCTGCCTTTTTATGGGATATATGGAATGCTATTTGTACCAGTTCTACTCAAGCACTGTTCTCACATCCTTTTCAGATATACTGATGATTGTAATGGGGCCATTTCCTGCTCTCACGGTGAACTGAAAAACTTGTAACTTTGTTTACAATTTCCACCCTTTTCTCATTTTCAGTCGCTCTCCACCATTTTCATTAATTTCCTTGAGTTATCTGTCTCTATTTCTGGAATTAGGCTATCAAATAGTATCCACTAAAAGTCCACGAACGCCCACGGTTATTTTGGCGACATTTCTTCACACCCTGCTTCGTGAAAGGACTCTGTTTCACTCTTCCAGTTTCTCAGTCTCCATCGCATATGTTTGGACAATGCAACCATACCTATGAGCACTCCAATGTCTCTCATTTTCTTCAACCGTGGTTTCACTTGCACGGTGTTTGACATGGCCCTCAACCATGTCCGTTCTATTTCACATACCCTGCTTTCACTGCTTTTCCTCCCTCTCAGGACCACAAGAGGGTCCCCCTTTTCCTCACCAACAACCTTCAGCCTCCATATCAAACAATCATGCTCCACCATTTCCTCCAACTCAGCACACTGCCATCATGAAACACATCTTTCCCTCTCCCCCACTTCAAGCATTCTTAAGATATAGTGCGATCCATCACATCCCGGCTCATTTCTCAGTCATCCCCCAAATCCTATCCTTTTCTCAGAGCACCTCAGCATGCAAGCGCAGGAAATGCAACATCTGTCCTTTTATTTCATCATTCCCCAAGATTCCCTCCCAGTAAAGCAGCAATATACTCATACTTCTTTTAACTTAATCAACACTATTTGCTGCTCACAATGGGGTCTCCTATACATTAGGGATATTAAAAACAGGCTGATGTCATAGAATCTACAGTGCAGGAGGCCATTCAGCCCATCGAGTCTGCACCGGCCCTTGGAAAGAGCATCCCACTTAAGCCCACACCTCTAGCCTATGCCCGTAGCCCCATAACCCAGTGTCCCACCCAACGTTTTGGACACTAAGGGCAATTTAACATGGCCAATCCACCTAACCTGCACAACTGAGGGTTGTGGGAGGAAACTGGAGCACCCAGAGGAAACCTACATTGACATGGGGAAAACATGCAGATTCTGCACAGACAGTGACCCAAGCCAGGGATCGAACCTGGGACCCTGGAGCTGTGAAGCAACTGTGCTAACCACTGTGCAAACATGTTACCATGTACCGTGCTACATGTTTTGCAGAACACTTTCATTCAACTCACAAATGCGATCCAAAGCTTCCAGATGTCGGTAATTTTAACTCTCTACCTTGCTGCCACTAAAATTTGTCCATGGTATGCAAGCTCATGGAATAGCAGCGTATCATTGAATTAAGCAGTTTACAGCTCCCTGGAATCAACATGATGTTCAACAGTTTTAGATTATAACCTCTGCCCCAATTCTGTTTTGCTTATTTGCTTCCTGTTCGGTTTTCATTCCTTTTCTTTATTAACTCTTTTACTTTGTGTTCAAATGGCAGCCTTCTTGCCATTCACACATCCTCTGGACACATTTTTGATTTACTTGTTCCTTTGGCTTTGCACCATGAAATCTTTTGCAATGTAATCTCGCCTGGCCTCTACCCTACCACAGTCCTTCTCTTTTGTTCTTGTTTTTACTCTTCCCCTTTCACTTGCCCAAAACCTGTTACATTTCTAATTTTTCTAATTTCCAATGAAAGGTCACAGACCTGAAGCATCAACTTTTTTTCTCCCCATAGATGCAGCATACTAGTGGGCAGTACGGTAGCACATGGTTATCACAGTTGCTTCACAACGCCAGGGTCCCAGGTTCGATTCTCAGCTTGGGTCACTGTCTGTGCGGAGTCTGCACATTCTCCCCGTGTCTACGCGGATTTCCTCCAGGTGCTCCGGTTTCCTCCCACAGTCCAAAGATGTGCAGGTTAGATGGAATGGCCATGCTAAATTGCCCTTTGTGCCCAAAAAGGTTAGGTGGGGTTACTGGGTTACAGGGATAGGGTGGAGGTGTGGGGCTTAAGTGGGGCGCTCTTTCCAGGGGCCGGTGCAGACTCGTTGGGTCGAATGGCCTCCTCTGCGCTGTAAATTCTGTACTGTTGAACTATTGAATATTTCCAGCAGTTTCTATTTTTATTGATAAGGGAAGTCTTGCTACTATTGTACAGTGTTGATGAGACCACCTTGAGTACAGTATTCAGTCGCGGTCTCCATTCTTCATAATGAATGGACTTGCATTGGAGGAAGTTCAGAGAAGGCCAACTAGGTTGATTTCTGGGATAAAAAGGTTGTCTTTTGAGGATAGATTGAAAAGGTCAGACAGATGGTCTTTGGAATTTAAAAGAATTAGAGGTCATCAAGTGGGCTTGACAGGGTAGATGCTGAGAGGATGTTTCCTCTTGTGAAGAATCTGGAACTAAGGGGCAACATTTCAGAAAAGGGGGACACTCGCATAAGACAGAGATGCAGGAGAATTTCTTCTCTGAGGTTCATGAACTTTTGGAATTTTCTGGTCAAAGCTCTTAGTCATTAAATATATTTAAGATGGTGATAGATTCCTGAACTAAAGGAGAGTCCAGCATCATGGTTAACAGGCAGGAAATTGCAACTGATGCCAAGATCTGATCAGCCACAATCATGGTGAATGGAGACACAGGCACGAGGTCCAAATGCCTACTAATGCCCTCATCTATGTTCTTTAAGGTGGCATCAAACAGCATGAGCAAAAGTTTTCAAACCTGAAGGCCCAGTAGGCACTTCTGGAAGGAAAAGAAGATCACATCTGCATTTGGTTAGAAGGTATATGACAGTTCATTATTACACTCACTGCAATGAAGCCAATCAAAAGACAAATCCATGTAAATGAGTTATGTTCCTGTCAATGCCAGGTCTTTTGAAAGATGCTGTAATCACATTGCCCTCAGTTATAGACTGCCAACATATAACCTATCAAAATACAGAAGAATGGCTTTGCTAATTCTAAATTGTAAGGTACTATATGTCCAGCAGCACAAGAGAACAACCACCAACTCCTGAAATGCACTGCAAAGCCATATTGAACTGTGCCAGTAAGCAACTTTTATTAAAAAGGCACTGTAACTAAGCAACCATCGAGTTAC
The DNA here is from genome assembly GCF_902713615.1 of Scyliorhinus canicula. Lineage (NCBI taxonomy): Eukaryota > Metazoa > Chordata > Chondrichthyes > Carcharhiniformes > Scyliorhinidae > Scyliorhinus > Scyliorhinus canicula. The sequence goes on from NC_052153.1 coordinate 122,587,262, forward strand.
AAGTCTATTTAGAGATTTCAAATCACCATGAAGACTACAGGTGAAAGATTAGAAAAATAAAAAGATAGGGGAGTTGCTGGCGGGGAAATGGTGCAAAATATGAAGTATAACTGCCCTGGGCTCTGTTAAGTTAGGCAGCAGTGGAAACGTAACCAAACAGGAAAAATACAGACTGCAACTCTTCAGTAGCTGAATGTCATAAAGGTAGCATTGTGGATAGCACAATGGCTTCACAGCTCCAGGGTCCTAGGTTCAATTCTGGCTTGGGTCACTGCCTGTGCGGAGTCTGCACATCCTCCCCGTGTGTGCGTGGGTTTCCTCCGGGTGCTCCGGTTTCCTCCCACAGTCCAAAGATGTGCAGGTTCGGTGGATTGGCCATGTTAAATTGCCCTTAGTGTCCAAAATTGCCCTTAGTGTTGGGTGGGGTTACTGGGTTATTGGGATAGGGGGAGGTGTTGACCTTGGGTAGGGTGCTCTTTCCAAGAGCCGGTGCAGACTCGATGGGCCGAATGGCCTCCTTCTGCATAGTAAATTCTATGTGGCTCTATGTGAGCAATTATCAGCAGTAACATAGTCTATTCATCTGCGTCTAATATTTTTAAATTGTGAACATTACATAATATTAATATTTGGAAATATCTACAAAAAGACATCACGCAAGCAATTTATGTTTCTTAACAGCCTCAATTTAAAACTCAATAACTCAAAAAATAATTTGGCAACACGGTGGCACAGTGATTAATTAGTATTGCTGCCTCACAGTGCCAGGGACCTGGGTTTGATACCAGCCTTCAGTGACTGTGTGGACTTCGCACATTCTGCCAGTTTCTGCGTGGGTTTCCTCCAGGTGCTCCAGTTTCCTCCCACAGCCCAAAGATGTGTAGGTTAGGTGGATTGCCATGTTAAGACGTTCGGTTACGAGGTCAGGGCGGGGGGAGGGCCTTGGTAGAGTGCTCTTTTAGAGCTTCAGTACCGACTTGATGGACTGAATGGCCTCCTTCTGCACTGAAGGGATTCAATAAAATTGTGTGCAAGTGTTCACTGTTCCCTATTTTGCAGATTTTCTGCCACTAGTGGTTGCCGGTGTGCATCATGTTACTAGGTTGGAACTCAAGAAAAAATTGTTATTGCTGCAACTTCATTCAAAATTCTGACCAGTTGGTTTCGAGGAAATTTTGTGGATTCTGTGATCCTGAGGCTAAGTGTTGATGCCTTCGGAAACACCGTTGCGTTTCTCGACGGCGTCAACACGGCCTCAGGATCAGCAATTCTGGCCCCTACAGGGGGCCAGCACGGCACAGGAGCGGTTCACGCCGCTCCAACTGCTGATCCCAGCGTCAACTTGGCGTTGCGGGATCCGCGCATGCGCAATGGCACCGGCGCCAATGCACACATACACACTGGCTCCCTTCAACGTGCCGGCCCCGAAGCAACATGGCGCAGGGCTACAGGGGCCAGCTCGGACGATAGGAGGCCCCCAGCCAGAGAGGCCAGCCTGCCAATCGGTGGGCCCCGATCGCGGGCCAGGCCACATCGGACCCCCCCCCCCCAACCCCTCCACATCAAGTTCACACCGGCTGAGAGCAGGCAACCACGCTGGCGCCAATTCTCCGCTCTGCAGAGAATCCCGTGCCGGCGTCGGGGCGGTGTGGCACTATTCGCGCCGGTCGTGGGGATTCTTCAGCCCAGCCCCAGGCTGAGAGAATCCCGCCCCATGTTTCAAAAAACAAATATCTAGAGCACAGAATTGTTACTTGGATAACTTTCAACCTGAAGTAACTGAACTATAAAATATACATGCATTATGTAGAAGTTATTTATAAACAATTATGTTTTTCAGATTATGTTTTAGGATTATATTCTTTAAATTAAAATTAAATGGGTTGGGCAACATGTGCTCGAGTCTGCCTGACCTCAGGCCTGTGTGACGAGTTTGCTAAAGATTAAAGGAAGGGCCAGATTGTTTTACTGGGTAGGAATAAAGTATTTATACCAGGAGACAATGGCAGGAACATCTGTGATTACAGTGATTAGAATGCTGTTCTCCAAAGTCCTGGGAAGATGTTGAAGATATTAAGTTGTATGCGGTTATATTTTAAACGGTCCACTTCCAAGATAAAACAGAGTTGGGGTCTAAAGAATATTGTGTCAGCATTTCTTCCTGGATACAAGCCCTATGTGATTTCCTTTGAGAGGGTACAGGTTTCCCAGATATCCGTGAAAACTAACAGACAGGTTAGTCTATTAGGACCCGGGAAAGAGACGAGTAGTTGTACGTCAAATGTCTCAATCATTCACTGTGCGGAATGCAGGTGCTCAGATTGGAAAGACCAAATTTGTGAGGAGTTAAAATGAGGCTGGAAAATATGCTTAGTTTCCATTAGAGGACAGTAAGAAGTCTTACAACACTAGGTTAAAGTCCAACATGTTTGTTTCAAACACTAGCTTTCAAAGCACTGCTCCTTCCTCAGGTTGGAAGCACTGCTTCGAAAGCTAGTGTTTGAAACAAACATGTTGGACTTTAACCTGGTGTTGTAAGACTTCTTACTGTGCTCACCCCAGTCCAACGCCGGCATCTCCACTTCATTAGAGGAAGAATCTTTGGCAGAGTTGGGGGGTGGATCTCACAGTGAAAGACAGGTCTGAGCTTAAGTTACCAGTTGGGAAAGAAAGGGAAAGAAAAGGAAAGGAATGGAAGCAAAAACCGTGGGGGCTGAGCATCAGTCCAGGCTGGGTTCACTGGAAAATCAACTTACTCAAGGGTTAGTATAAAATAAAAACACAAATGTGAAAGGCATTTTTCGGATGTGTTAAAAGTAAAAGGGAAAAAGTTCTGTTGTGGTTCAAAGTATAAATTGCAAAAATACTGTTGTCAATAGTGTTTTTAGTTTTTTGCCACGATAATAGTCTTACAGTTTATCCTTCCAGCTATTAATTGCCCTTCGGGCATCATAATGAAGTGGGAGCTGTTGCAGCATTTTGAATCCACTGGCAGAAGTACATAGGGTTTTGTCAGAGTTTAAATAAACAAAATTTCACAATGATTTTTGCTGTATTTATTGAAAAGTTAAATTAGCTGCGTATATTGCTGAAGCATTCCTCAAAAGAGAGGACTTATGAGTGCCTTGCAACATTTAACAAAAATTAAATTAAAGCAGTGGCAGAGATGTTAGAAACAGATGTAAAATTAGGCATTACAAAATCAGAAATAGTTGAGGAAGTTGAACAAGGAGGAGGAAAAAGAGATCAAATTAGGTGGAGGGAGCATCGGTCTGGACCCTGATATGTAACAACCACAAGTTTGTCCCAAATAGGATGGATGGTGGGTTCCAGAGCTGGGAGAGGGCAGGCATCAGAAGGATAGGAGATCTGTTCATAGACGGAAGCTTTCCCAGTTTGAAGGCGCTAGAGGACAAATTTAATCAGCCGCCAGGAAACGCCTTTAAATATCTGCAAGTACGAGCCTTCCTGAAAAAACAGGTAGTGGCCTTTCCGACGCTGCCGCCACTGAGGATACAGGACAGGGTGGTCTCCGGCACCTGGGTGGGGAAGGGGAAGGTTTTGGATATCTACCAGGAACTACAGGAGGTGGAGGAAACTCCGGTGGAGGAGCTCAAGGGCAAGTAGGAGGAGGAGCTAGGTGATGGGTTAGAAGCGGGTCTGCGGGCAGAGGTCCTGGTCAGGGTTAATTCCTCCTCATCATGTTAGCTCAGGCTAACTCATTATAAGATGGTCCACCGGGCACACATGATGGCAGCGAGAATGAGCAAGTTTTTTGGGGTAGAAGATAGTCGTATGAGGTGCAAGGGCAGCCCTGCAAACCATGTCCACATGTTTTGGGCATGCCCAGAGCTTGGAGAGTTCTGGCAAGGGTTCGCGAGGGCAATGTCCAAGGTGCTTTACACACGGGTGGTGCCGAGTCCAGAGAAAGCGATCTTTGTAATGTCAGAAGACCTGGGAGTTCAGGGGGCGAAAGAGGCCCACACCTCGGCCTTTGCCTCCCTTGTTGCCCGGAGATGGACTCGAAGCCCCCGAGTGTAGAGACTTGGGTTCAGGACATGGCTGGGTTACTCAGCCTCGAGAAAATAAAGTTTGCCTTAAGAGGTCTACTAGGGTTCTCTCGGAGGTGGCAGCCGTTATTTTATTATTATTGTATATTCACCTTTTGAACTATGTTAATGTTCACTTTAGTTTGTTTTGTTATTATTGTTACTACTGTTTTAATATGAAAAATTCAGCAAAACCTTAATACAAATTCTTTCAAAAAAGAGGAGATAAAATTCGGGACTGGTTTAGCAAACTGGGCTAAATCGCTGGCTTTTAAAGCAGACCAAGGCAGGCCAGCAGCACGGTTCAATTCCTGTACCAGCCTCCCCGAACAGGCGCTGGAATGTGGCGACTAGTGGCTTTTCACAGTAACTTCATTGAAGCCTACTTGTGACAATAAGCGATTTTCATTTTTTTTTCATTTATAATTGAGTTGACTAGGAATCAGAGGGGAGGCAGTGGTGTAGTGGTACTGTCGCTGGACTAGTAGTCCAGAGGCCTCGAGACATTCTCTGGGGACCAGGGTTCGAACCAGGCACCATGGCTGATGGTGAAATTTGAATTCAATTTTTTTTTTAAAATGACCATGAAACGATTGTCATATAAACCAATCTGGTTCACTCATGTCCTTGAGGGAAGGAAATCTGTCGAGCTTACCCTGGTCTGGCCTACATGTGACGCCAGATCCACAGCAATGTGATTGATTCTTAAATGTCCTCAGGGATGGGAAATAACTGCTGGCCCAGCCAGCAATGCCCACATCCCATGGACGAAGTTTCAAAGAGTAAAAGAAAGGGAATCCTTGAATTGCAAAGAGAGGGAGAAGCCAGAAAAGTTGAACTGGACAGCGAAAGGTTCTGATTATGTGAACAGGGAGTAGCAGGCCGGATTGACAATGACCCAGATTTAACTCCTGGTTTTGATTTGGGAAGGAGTATTCGCCTAGTACCTAAACTCAGAGTGGAAGGAGTTGAAATATATTTGTCTATTTGAGAAAATTGATTCAAAGTTACAATGGAGAAGAGAAATTATATTACAAAGTGTTTTTTTTTCAGGAAAGCTTTGGAGATTCAACCCTTTCTGATGAAGTAGCGGCAGATTGAAAGTCAGGACTGCGGTTCTTAATGTACGAATTGGTCCAGAAGCTTATAAACAAAAACTTAGAATCTGAACAAGAGACAGAATTAGACTTGTATGGAGTTTACTTGACAAAAGAAATGGTGCTCGATCTATGATGAAAGGCCATGAGGCCACAGGAAGATGCTGAAGTCCCAAGAGAGATGTTGTGAATTAAAGAATTTTAAAAAGCCCTCAATGAATCAGGTCCCCTCGAGAAAACCGCAAGGGAAGTGGCTGACAACTAAGAATTATCACATAAACAGGCAGCACGGTAGCATTGTGGATAGCACAATTGCTTCACAGCTCCAGGGTCCCAGGTTCGATTCCGGCTTGGGTCACTGTCTGTGTGGAGTCTGCACATCCTCCCTGTGTGTGCGTGGGTTTCCTCCGAGTGCTCCGGTTTCCTCCCACAGTCCAAAGATGTGCAGGTTAGGTGGATTGGCCATGATAAATTGCCCTTAGTGTCCAAAATTGCCCTTCGTGTTGTGTGGGGTTACTGGGTTACGGGGATAGGGTGGAGGTGTTGACCTTGGGTAGGGTGCTCTTTCCAAGAGCCGGTGCAGACTCGATGGGCAGAATGGCCTCCTTCTGCACTGTAAATTCTATATAAACACATAGGTGACAGCAACCCTTACCATTAGAAGCCCACCCAGAAACTGGAGAGATAAGAGATGATGGTGAACAGAACACGATTACCCTGAGGGAATGGCAAAACGGAGAAGACAAGATGTTTCTCAGAAAAGTTAAAGAGATGACAGGGAAGAGAAGTATGATGTGAGGAGACCAAACTTACTATTGCCATAAAACGGCATGTGAAGGCAGACTGCTGAAAGGTGAAAGCTAAGTTTTTTGGGCATATCTAGCATTTCACCAGAAAATGCTGTACCAATGGGTGAAGCTAGTGACAAACCATGTGTGTAAGTCTGAACACATGAGATATGTAAGTTTTGTGTTTGAAGGCAAAGTAATTCTATTTTTGTCTGATAAATGGAACAAAAAAATAGCTATCCTTCAAGATGGAGGATCGGATCAAAGTTTGCTCACAAAATACATGAATTTTTCTCCAGGGAGTTCTCTAAACAAATGTCCACCGATACAGGGTATTAATGGAAATTGTTTACCTGTTCCATTTGTAGAATTAATTTCACCTTGCTTTCAATTTATTTGATATTATTTGAGTGATGCTGAAGTAGTCTATTAATTATGCTGGTTCATATTAGGGAATTAGGAGGGTGTATTCAAATTTTGGAGTTCAAAGGATGAAGACTTGTTCTTTTTGCAAAAAGACTTTAAAACCAGGAAATTGGCTAAAAATGGGGCAGTAGAATATTTTGATTGATAATCAAATTAGCCTTAACAAGATTCTTTTTTTAAAATTTAAATTTGGAGTACTCAATTCTTTTTTCTAATTAAGGGGCAATTTAGCGTGGCCTATCCACCTACCCGGCACATCTTTGGGTTGTGGAGGCGAGACCCACGCAGACACGGGGAGATTATGCAAACTCCACACGGACAGTGATCCAGAGCCGGGATTGAACCTGGGACCTCAGGGCCTTGAGGCAGCAATGCTTGTGTCGATGGAACAGGCTCCACTGGATGAGGTCAAGTGGGAGAGGGAGCTGGAGGTGTGCGCATGCAGGGGGGGGGGGGGGGGGGGGGGGGTTGTGGTTGTGAAGACACCACTGCAACACTGTGCTGCCCCCCCCCCCCCGTAACAAGATTTTTAAAGCATTGAAGAAAATTCAAAATCTTGCATTTATACTGGAGGAAGACCATTCAGATGTTCGATAAGCTAAGCCAATTTTTTTCAAATTTGGAAAGAAAAGGGAGCTCAAAAGATAAAATCTGAATAGGGTGATCTAAAGACTGTCAACACCCTGATGACAATGTAAGATTTGGCTTTAAAGAACCACTAAAGGAAAAAACTGAATCCAGAGGGTAAAATGCTTTACAACACAGATTTTTTTCTGGCTCGACAATTTACACCTGTTGGTATTCAAAAGACAGAGAAGCTATTAGGATCAGGCAATGGAGTTTTTGACAAGGTTAACCAAACCAGACCAAGGATACAATTGTCTATCCAAGGACATGGAAACTGTGAAATTTACTCAACAGGAGAAAGGGTATTTACAGCAATACAGAATGGAGGTGAAGCCATGAGCAGCAAAACAAATTAAATACTAGATTTAAACTGGTGAGTTTAATGGGCAATTAAAATGGGCAATTAATGTGCAAACAGAGCAAATTCATAAAATTCATGGGGGAATTGAGGGTGAGATGCTGTTAAATGAGTTGCTAATGGTGCAGCAGCATGAATCTCCTGCAACCTACGGCAATTCATGAGGCTTCTCTTCATAACCACAAGTTGCTGACCAGTTTGTAATAAGTAATAACAGGCATCATTCACATGTTATTAATGCAGCAAATTTTGGACCATCCTGTTTCTATCAACTCTGATCCCATTTTTTCATAATTTTAAGCAGCTCAATCAAATCATTTTGTAATCTTTGTGTCAATGAAAACAGCCCAAATATTTTTCTTCACATTTGTACTTCCCCATTCGAGGCACAATCCGTGTTAATCTGCACTCTATCCTCTCTTTCGTCCTTTTAAAATATTTATTTTTATTAAGAAACGTTTTTCCCAAAATAACACCATCACAACCATATTCACGCAACAATTACAATATTTCAACCCCCACAAAACCAAACTCAAAAAGAATGAAAAACAATCATCTAGATCCCACCCCACTTCCCCCCCAACATCTGCTGCTGACCAGATCCCTGATGTAGGAAGTGGGCGGCTGCCACCTCAGATAAAACCTCTGTCAACCCCCTCAAGATACGCTTAATTTTTTATAAACGCAAGACCTCCAAGAAGTCACTTAACCACACCGCAGCACTGGACGGGACCAAAGACTTCCATCCAAACACAATTTGCCTTTGGATTATTAGTGAGGTGAAGGCAAGGACATCCACCTTCACCCCCGTCTGCAGCTCCAGTAAATATGAAACCGCAAAGATAGCCACCAAACGTCAAGGTTCCAATTCAACACCAAGAATTCCTGACATGGTGCTGGAGAAGGAGACCCAAAAGCTCAAAACAAGACCAGAACGTGTGCGCATGATGCGGCAGACCCCTAGAACACCGCTCGCATCTATAATCTACTTCCGAGAAGAACCCACTCATCCTCGCTCTGGTCAGATGTGCTCTATGAACCACCTTAAACAGAATCAGGATGAGCCTATCACACGAGGAGGTGGAGTTGACTGTGTAGAGCCTCGCTCCACAACGGCCCTCCCCTCTCCACACCTCCAGCTCACTCTCCCACCGGTCCTCATCCAGTGGAACCTGTTCCATCGACACAAGCCAACTATAAATATCCAACATCTTCCCTTCCACTACTTCTACCACTGAAAGAGCCCTATCCATCAACGAGGATGCTAAGGGGAAGGAAGAAATTCCCATCTTCCAGCGAACTTCCTATCTATAAACAAATCCCCAAATCGCTCCAGTCCCTCCCCCCTCCATGTCCCAAATGAGGAGTTCAAGGCCGCCAGTAGAAAACAAAGACTTTTACAGATTGGGGCCAACAGCAACATAAAAAGCTGCCTAAACTCTCCATTTTCTCAAGGTAGCCACTGGCACTGGACTGGAAGTCCATTTTGCAGAGGAGAACAGAAAGGGAGCTGTAACCAAGGCTATCAAACTGGAACCTCTACAGGCACTCCATTCCATACGTCCACACACACACTCCATGGCACTGTATCACCCCTGCACCTTCTTAATATTTGCCATCCAGTAATAAAATAAGATTGGGCAAAGTCAGACCCCCTTACTGCCTATCCCTTTACAAATACATCCTGTGAATCCATGGGGTCTTTCCCATTAAAGATATAATTTTACCGACTTTCACAAAGAATGATCAGACAACAGAGGATTTGCGTGGCCAACTGAGAGGAGGCTGCTTGCCTTTGCACGATACCACAGCTGGATGCAGGGGGAAGAAGATCTCGAGTCAAAAACATCTCTCCTATTAGATTAAGGTACACAGATGAAAGACGTTGTTCAATTAAGTACTTTGAGAACACATCATTAGGGGACAGCTGGGACACCAGGGCGGGGATTCTCCGACCGCCCACCAGGTCGGAGAATCGTCGGGAGTCAGCCCCCACCGTCCTCCAAAGATTGCCCCGGCGTGAGTGGCACCGCCCGCCTCGGAGAATGGCGTGGACCGGCGCGACTCAATGGGCCCCGGGGCTCCACGAATTCTCAGGCCCGCGATGGGCCTACGTCTCCCCCGTCCGTTGCCAGTCCCGCCGGCATAAATTAGAGTAGGTCCCTTACCTGCGGGACCAGGCGGCGCGGGCGGGCTCCGGCGTTCTTGGGAGGGCGTGGGGGGATCTGGCTCAGGAGGTGCCCCCGCGGTGGCCTGGCCCGCGATCGGGGCCCACCGATCCGCGAGCGGGCCTGTGCCGTGGGGGCACTCTATCCTTCCGCACCGGAGGCTGTGGTCCTCCGCCATTCCTGGTGCGGAAGCAAATCCCTCTGCGCACGTGTGGGGATGATGCCAGCACACGCTGGTGCTCCTGCGCATGCGCCAACTCGCGCCGGCGGAGGCCCTTCAGCGCCAGTTGGCGTGGCGCCAAGCTCCTTTCCCGCTGGCCGGCAGGGCACAAACCACTCCATGGCGGGCCTAGTCCCGGAGGATTCCGCACCTTTGGGGCAGCCCGATGCCGGAGTGGTTCACGCCACTCCATCACGCCGGGACCCCTGCCCTGCCAGGTAGGGGTGAATCCCGTCCCAGGTGTGAGAGGAGATCTACGAAACTGAACAAATTCAATAAACAGAAAAGTTGTTTTGACTTCACCAACGAACCTAGAATTGATTAACATGGGTAGCAGAGAATGGTAGGTCAAAAGATGAAGATTGGAAACCAAGACTTATTTCCAGACAGAAGTTTGTATTTGGAGTTACTTTAGAGAAGGGTGGCTGAAACCAGGTACAAGGGGCGGGATTCTCCAATCCCACGGTAGAGTGTCCACGCCGTCGGCACCGCTCCAGTTGCAGATCCCGGCGCGAACTATGGCCGCGGGATCCACGCGTGCGCAGTTGTGCCGGCGCCAATAAGGACATGTGCAGTGCCGCCGGGGCCAACGCGCACATGCGCAGTGGTCTCCTTCAATCCGCCGGCTGCGACGCAACATGGCACAGGACTACAGGGGCCGGCGCGTAGGAAAGGAGGTTCCCAGCCACAGAGGCCGGCCCACCGTTCGGTGTGCCCCGATCGTGGGATAGGTCACATTGGAAGCCCCCCCCCAGGGTCGGAACCCCTCTCCTCCCCTAAAGGCCACCACCGGACCCTTACACGCCAATGTCCCACCAGCCCAGAGCAGGTTAGAACGGTGCCGGCGGGACTTGGCTCTTTTCTTACGGACGCTCGGCCCATCTGGGCCAGAGAATCGGTGGGCCGGCCGTGTAGAGCAGCCGCAACTGGTGCCGCGCCAACCACGCCGGCGGCAATGGCGCCGATTCTCCACACTGTGGAGAATCGCGTGCCGGCATTGGGGCAGCGTGGCCCATTCGCGGGGATTCTCCGGCCTGGCCTGGGAGAATTCCGCCCAAGGTATCAGGATATGATTTTCCCCCGTTGTTCCGAGAAGTGGAACCTTCTGACAAATGGAAAAATTAGGTGGATATGTGGACATGGGTTACATCGTTAATAAAGAAAAAACAAAGTATAGCTTTAGCACTTGCACTTTTCACAAGAAACAGGATCAGGTGCACTTCTACAAGAGGCCGGATCAGGTGCAAAGTATTTTGGGAACTAGAGGCTCATTAATTGGACACAGAGGAATCATAGAACTTAATGTGCAGAAGGAGGTCATTTGACCCATCGAGTCTGTACCGGCCCTTAGAAAGAGCACCCTACTCACGCCCACACACCTCCACCCTATCCCCGCAACCCAGTAACCCCACTTAACCTTTTTGGACACTAAGGGTAATTTAGCATGGAGAATCCACCTAACCCACACATCTTTGGACTGTGGGAGGAATCTGGAGAACCCGGAGGAAACCCACGTACACACGGTGAGAACGTGCAGATTCTACACAGACAGTGACCTAAGCCGGGAATCGAACCTGGGACCCTGGAGCTGTGAAGCAACTGTGCTAACCACTATGCTACCGTGCTGCAGGGTTACATAAATTATTAAAATTTGTAGGCAATATTTATAAGAATGAGCATCTGTTAAATGCATATGAGGCATGGTCAGGCTTTGATAAATTTAGAAGGGTGGTCACAGTTTTTACTTAGAAGAACATATCATGAAATTTAACAGGTTATATACAGGATTGGAAAAAACTCGCATTTGCAGATTCCTAATTTAGTGCTTGCTTTGAAATTGTTGTATTATGCTAAAGCAGGCTTGTCCAAACATGTGGGGCCACATTTCAATTTTTTTTCACTCGGACCTGATGAGCAAATTTTGGAAAGATAGGTTTTGGTGCAACGTAATACATGAAATTCAATAAAATGTTGAAATCTGAAGAAACAACTTACTGAACAAAAAGAAGCCACTTACAAATTAATTATTTAAAATAATAAATTGGTTGCTAGTGTAATTCTTAGCATACCATAATCATCAGGAGAGATTCTTACTATCTCTCCTGATGAGTTTCAAAACAAAAAGCTTTGACAGAACTTCTCCTTTTTCAGTAATACCCAAGTTGCTGGTCTGTAAAAATACTGCCTTCCAAGTGTCGTGATGTCAAAGGCATTATCTTAATTTTGTAGTGCTTTGATTATCAAGAAATAATCTATTCATGAGCTGTAAGTTCCATTGAGGCACTGATTGCAGTGATACGGCCAACCTACAAGCAGCAATGTACTGTAAAACATTCCATGATTTGTCAATGACTGAATCTGTTCAATTATTCCAATAACAGTTGTGTTTAGATTTAATGTAAGGCTATTGTACCAGAAGATTTACATCAGAAGTTTCCAAACTCATGTATGCATATTTGTCAGGCACAAATTTGTTAAAAGCAAGGCATGTTTGGTAAATTCACCAAGATTCATGTTGAGGCAGTAACTAACTGGATAAAGGAAAGCAGATGAAGACTGTACAGATTTTCAAAAGACGTTGAAGAAAATTACTTTTATACTGTATGCTTCTCTTTAACAAATGTACCAGCATTAATATAAATTCTTCTCTCACCAGCAGCTTAAAACAATAATGAAGGAAAGTTAAATACAAGTCAAATATGCAACCAATACTGTGTGGCCCAGTGAAATACATCATGTGGTTTATTTATCCACTAAAACAAATTAATATCTATGTCAGTATTTTGTACTTCCACTGGATTTTAACGTGCAAAACGATGCTTGTGCTCTGAATTCATTTAGTTTGCATTGTATAAAGAATATTGATAGCTATATAGATCACTTAAAATCACTAACAATATAGAAAGCAATAGCACACATCCGAATTACATCTTATAAACTAGTTTTTCCATTAGATTATTTCGGAAATTAATCCATGCCTGAGGTCATATCCCGTAACTTGCTTTGTTAATGTTAATTGACTTTTACTGTAACTAGCAGATGAAACTATACAAAATAAGTGCAGTCACATTACAAACACACTTGTGGACAATTCTGAAACAATATCCAAATAAGTGTAATTTCAGCAGATAAATGCAAGAATCAAAATATTCATTTTATCTATAATGTTAAAAATCTTCCATAAATCAAACGACATGCCCCATTGGAAATGTCACCAATGAAAACTTCAATGTTAAATACCCACACAAGTCGAGTAATACTCGAGTACTGCTGATAAATGGGAGACATTTTTTGTTGAAGCTTTTTGTCTTCCACTCATAAGGACATTCACGAGAATACAATGCAATGGAAATCAACTTATTTATACTGTATGAGAAGTGTGTGTTGCCTGGTAGAGGTGTTGTAATGGAGAATACACTAGTTTAAGATTACTGACAGTTAACTGCCGAACATTGTTTGAAATTTAAACCAGGCAGTTTGACTTTGATTGGTCATGGCATTGCTCTCGGGAATGAACCAGCAAATGGCTGTCATTTATTTTGTTCAGCTGAAATATGTACAACGTGTGCAAAGACCACCTCGTATTAATAAATGTATCTTCCAGTAAACACAGATGAGGCACACTGCTAGCCCAACTGACAATCTTAAATGGGTTGTCAGCATAATTCATAGCACACTGAGGATTATTTAGCCAATGTTGCTCAATCGCAGAAACACATCTAATATTGGCCACGGCGTTTTGAATTTTGCAAGGACAGGCTGGTTGGGTACGGTCTGTATCTTGCTCATTGTGAACAGTGGAAGGGACATGCTGTTTGATACAATCAGTAAATCTTTGGAACGTACGACCTACATACCTAGCATCACACTGCAACTGAAATACATATATCACATTACTCATTCATGTAATAGGCAGAACCTCTTCTTGGCTTGATGGCATCATCCACTAGAGTTGCTGCAGCATAGTAGCAGCATGAAACAACTAGCTTCATCTGTCTCTGAAATTTTTGAGATACCTTGCTATTCCAGGGTAATCAGGGGAGGACTGGGCAATTCTCAAGGCCTTCAGTCCATTCATGTGTTCGTGCGATGTACAAAGTAAAATTATCTGAATCAGGATAGCTATCCTATCAGGATCCCCTATTTTTGCATCAAGCTTGCATGGTGAAGAAATGGCTTAGGCCCTATTTACAGGGTTGCCAATAAGGCTAATATTATAGTGTATGGATCTGTAAGAATCAAATGCATATTTGACCAGTGAAAATCAGAATTAGGAGCAGTAGTAGGCAATTCAGCCCTTTGAGCCTGTTCCACCGTTCAATCAGATCATGGCTGATCTCAAATCCACCTTCGTACCTGTTCCCCATATCCCTTTAATCCATTTAAAAATTAAAAATATAGATATATTAGAAATATATCTCTCTTTCTTAAAACCATTTAATGACTCAGATTCCATCGTACTATGGGGCAGCGAGTTCCACTTCACCACTCTCCGCAAGAACTAGTTCCTCCTTATCTGTTTTAAATCTACCACCTCACAACCTATATCTGTGACCTCTCGTTCTAGACTTCCACACCTGGGGGGAAAATTTGGTCTACATTTACTTTATCAAGCCCTTTTAGTAATTTATATACCTCTATCAGATCCCATCTCATCCTTCTAAACTGTCCCTGCTTGCAGATCATTTATATAGATTGTAAACAGACTCCCGTCTACATAGATTGAAAACAGGTTGAAGTCCGAGAAAAGACCCCTCTAGCACCCTGCTAGTTACAGTTCGCCAGCCAGAGAAGGACCCATTTCTCCCAACCCTCTTCTTTTTGTCAGTCAGCCAATCCTCAATCTAATCTAGTATTTTACTCCCAACCCCCTGCAGTCGCACCTTCTGGATCAGTCTTTTATACAGCACCTTGTCAAACGCCTTCTGGAAGTCAAGGTATGCATCCACAGGTTTCCTGTTATCCACCTTGCTGGTTACATCTTCAAAGAACTCAAGCAAATTTGTCAAGCATGACTTACCCTTTATAAAACCATGCTGGCAATGGTAGGTTGAGCTTTGTCTTTCTAAATGTTCAGTCATCGCCTCCTTAATGATTGATTCCAGCAACTTCCCCACCACAGAGATAAAGCTAAACTGGTCTATAGTTTCCTACATTTTGCCCCTCTCCCTTTTTGAATAGGGGCGTCACATTAGCGTCTTTCCAATCCACTGGAACCTTTCCAGATATACGGTGTCGTTAAACCTAAACTCAACTGCGGAAGTTGTCGAGTTTATAAGTTTGATGAAAACTGATTCACGCAATGGTGGTGGGTCCACATTACCATGATACAGTGCTGCCGCACAAATATCTACTGCATCATTCAATGGAACGTTGGTGAATAGGCTAACAATGTCAAATGAGCACATGAAAACGCCATTGGTATGGATATGCAAGCCCTGTGTGGTCTTCGCAAACGTGAAGAAATCCTTCCTCGTGTATGTAGAAATCTTGCTCATGACTGGTTGCAACAATTCACCCAATTTTGTTGTGCAGTACCGCCGGTCATCGATAAAGTAGAGCGTAAAGGGACATCACTTGTGTGTGTATTGGGTAGACTATACATATGTGGGTGCAGCGAGCCATGACACACACAATTCTTATTCATCTAAACAAGTTTGTTCTGAGTTTATTTCCTAAAAGTACTTTGGTTAATGAATAACACTTTTCCACAATAACGGCATGCCTGATTCTCAATAAACTGATGTTGCATTGTTTAAGAAAGATTGCCTGTTCAACATTTTTTTTCCTTTGCATTGGTCAAACAGTGAAACATCCTGCATTTTAAAGTCGACTGCAGTATAACGGGGGAGATTCTCCGACCCCAGCGCCGGGCTGGAGAATCATCGCAACCACGCCACGATGTCCCAAAGCCGGCACGCAATTCTCCGAAGTGCGGAGAATCGGCGCCATTTACGTGGCATGTTTGACGCGGCGCCAGCTCCTGGAATCGGCGTGGATACAACAGAGTCCCGCTGGCGGCGTTCACCCCTGGTCGCTGCCGGTGGGAACTCTGCGCGAAGGGCCGGGGGGACGGGGCCTCCAATGGGGTCTGGCCCGCAATCAGGCCCACCGATCGGCGGGCCGGCCTCGCTCACTCCTCCCTCCCCCCCCCAAACCACGGGCCTACTTTGTTGCGCGGCCAGCCCCGGTATGCCATGTTGAGTCGGGGCCGGCACGCAGAAGAAGTCCCCCGCACATGCGCAGGTTGGCGCGTGAGGGAGGCTGGAGCGGCGTGAACCTCTCCAGTGCCGTGCTGGCTCCCTGTGGGGGACAGAATCGGTCATCCTCGTGACCGCTTTGCGCCGTCGTGTAACGCGACGGCGTTCACAACGGCGAGAAGACTTGGGCTCCATTTTGGAGAATCGTCGCCAACATCTCACTGCATAAAGAAAAAAGTGTCTTGTGAACTTTTTTAATGCAACATAGAATTCTGTAATCTCTATAATGCTGGAGGTGAAAAGTCATCGACTGCTTTCAAGGCACAAGTTTAAACATCTCACTTCACAAACTAATGAACAGGACAGAATCTACCTCACTAACTTCAGGAGTTTCCAGTTTTGACATCTTCATTTACACCCTTTGTAGCCACTGTTTTCAAGTGTTCCAGAGGAAAAAATAACTTCTGCATCAGACTCCGAATCCGCTTCTCTTCACCACCACTCACTGCCCGTCAGGCCTGCAGCAGAGCATACCCTCTCTATAGGATGATTGACAGTACCGCCATGCTGTTGCCTGCCTCATTATTGAGTGAGGCACTTTCTGTGCTGAGATGCTCTCCTCCTGGCTTAGGCCATATTGGAGGAGCTGGAAGCCCAGGGGAGGCAGACATCAGGAAAATAAATTAAAATAATCGAAGTCCCTTGTCCAAAAGGTACAAATTTCTCATCCCTGTCAAAACTCCCTTCGTCTCCTTCTTGTAATGGCATGCAGGCGTGTTATCACCCCAAATACCTTCAAACAAAAATTATTTTCTTTCTTCAGTAACTGAAATATTTAATTTACAGAATATGGGGTTTGAACAACATTTTAAAAATTCAAAAGATTACATTTCCCAATAATATTCTTCAAAAATTGAATTGTCTTGTGATTTTTAATTTCTTCATTAAAATCTTTTAAGGCCTCAGCAAAAATCCTGAGATCAGACTTGGTATTTTTTCCAGAGTTGTGACTCCCAGCTGAATATTTATCATAGTCTAAGTCAGATGTACAGTAGATTGTCTGAATATATTTGTTTAATAATAATAATCTTTATTGTCACAAGTAGGCTTACACTAACACTACAATGAAGTTACTGTGAAAATCCCCTAGTCACCACATTCCGGTGCCTGTTCGGGTACACGGAGGGAGTATTCAGAATGTCCAAATTACCTAACAGCACGTCTTCAGGACTTGTGGGAGGAAACCAGATCACCCGGAGGAAATCCATGCAGACACGGGGAGAACATGCAGACCCTGCACAGACAGAAACCCAAGCCAGGAATCGAGACCTGGGACCCTGGCGCAGTGAAGCTACAGGGCTAACCACTGTGCTACCGTGCTAACCACTGTGCGACCGTGACACTCCTAGCTTTAGCTTCTCGAAATTCTGGTTGCGTTATTTTTCAAAGTTGCATTCTCCACGTGCAATTTCAAAATATTATTCAGGTACAACTTCAGACAGCACTATTGTAAACTGGACAAATGGCTAATCTTTGTACGTGAGGCATGACAATGAATGCTGGAAACCCATTCACTCCATGGTGTACCCCACTGTCAGGTTTAATACTGCCCTCACCCAATATCTATTCATGCACTTCCCAGTTAAGTCAAGGACCAGTGATCAGGAGCAGGAACCATGGTTAATTTAGTTCCCTATTCCAGTGATGACTTTATGCGCTACTAATTTAGATGATTCAGAGGTTTGGGAGTAAACCTGAAACCTTGCTAATCAAATTGCTCATGATTGTGCTGGCAGTATGCACGTAATAATTGAGCCACCAGAGGTGCCTATGAAAAACTTTGATTTTAAGCAGTTTAAAGTTTTTATTTAATCTTTTCTTTTCTAATAATTCTTACCAAGAGCAATAACCCTCAATGCCATAAAACTGTCTTTAAATATTAAATGTCAGCATGATTCATTTTATCCAAATACCTTTTACAGAAAATAAGCTGTGTCAGATGGTACCTTATTGGTTCTACTGTATAAAGTCAGCCTTGAGATATGAAATGGAAAAGGACAATTGATTTGTGAAAAATGTGAGGAATTTAGATATAGTTCTGTCAATAATACGGGATGACGAATACTATTCATTGCCAAACATTTGCAGATAATTAATTCTATTTAGTTTTTCCTGGAGCCTTCAGTTGAGATTATGTAGAAAATGACACAAAACCATTGATTTCCTCCTCCACACCTGTTGAGAAAAATTGAAGGTGAGCTTTAATGGCTAGGCTTATAAATATTACAACTGAAATGCATGTTCATCATCTGCGGAATCCACTCAAAGGAATATTATTTTGCTACAAGAATGTAGAGAGATAAGCACAACTTTGCCCTTTAAATCATAACTCTCACTTGAACATAATGCACAAATAGTTTTCAGTGGCTCCATCATCTATTATATTAAATGTCTTGCATTTCCTATAAAGGTGCAAGCTTTCTAATAATAATAATCTTTATTAGTGTCACAAGTAGGCTTACATTAGCACTGCAATGAAGTTACTGTAAAAATCCGCACTCCGGCACCTGTTCGGATACACGGAGGGAGAATTTAGAATTCACCTAACAAGCACGTCTTTCTGGACTTGTGGAAAGAAGCCAGAGCAGCCAGAAGAAACCCACGCAGACACGGGGAGAATGTGCTCACATTTCCTAACTGAGAAACAGCAGGACAGACCTGCTGGTAATGAATGTTTCAAGATAAGATTAGAAATGATGAAATGAGATAGATAAGTTCTTAATTAATAAGAGGATCAACGGTTATGGGGAGAAGGCAGGAGATTAGGGATGAGAAACATATCAGCCATGATTGAATGGCGGAGCAGACTTGATGGGCCAAATGGCCTAATTCTGCTCCTATATCTTATGGTCTTAATTTGACATAAATTTTGCTTTTCTGCTAATTTAAGAGACAACAGCCAATTATTTAAAATTATTTAATATTTCTGCTGAGGTGGGAGAAATTCATTACAAATGTATTTACCATTCATATATCACCATCACCAACAGAATTTCTAAAACCGCAAGTCATTTCAAAGGATAATTTTTTTAAATCACAGCGTACAAGTCGACCTGTGAAGCTTCAAAAAAACTCTTCCAAAAACAGGGACCAACTTATGCACCGAATATAAAATCTGTCCAGCCAAGTAGCAGCAGCAAAGAATGCAAAGCTCTCCATGGGGAGGCGCTGGAATTATGTGTAACACTTGTGTGATAAAGCCAAAGTCTCCTCTTTTTGGGGAGGTGGAATATTTTCAATATTCCACCATATTTGATAAATCTAATTTGATGGCTTGGAATAAACACTGGTGCCAAAAGAAAATAAATCACTTTCCATCCATCTAACTGCACACAAAGGAAAGATATACTGAACATATATCAACTTCTCCTGTGAAAAATTACTCTCCTCCCTCTTTATTACAAACCACTGCAAGAAAAACATTGGGGACCGTTGATCTGTATTTGACAAATTGACACAATTGTAACTCCACAAAATCCATGCTCCTGCCTTCAAATCAAAATTGTGCATTGTCAAAATAAAAATTATTAATTCATTACCTCATTTCGTACATACACCAAAACCCAACTCCAATCACCTTGAACACGCTTTTACTGTTCATCGGTCCTCAAGTTTAATTAATGACAACATCCCGGAAAAACTATTGCAGGTTGCGTTAATCTTCACACCACATTTATAAAATTTACACAAGCCACTCATGAAATCCACTGGGTGATTTTAAAGTTCAGCTTGTGGCCTGATCAATATGCATGAAGACACCAGCAAGGCCAGATGGTTAAAAGCTCTAACTCTGTATCAGGCTAAGGACTGTGGGAGGTGGGAGCAGCAAGGCTGCAGTGAGGAATAGGCACAGGAATCAATTGGACAGTGGCTGTTGCTATGCCTTGAACAGACAGTGATTGAACACAGGCCCCTATGTCGTGCGCTTAAGAGAAATACGACCCCTGAGAGTCACGACTCCTTGGGCATTTGTGACAAAAAGACAGCGATTGATTAGAGATTGTCCTGTTAGGTACATGTCGGGAAGCATGATCAGTGGAAAGATCTGTACAAGGAGAGAGAAATGAACCTATGGAACGATAGCCTGCAGGAGTAACCTTCTTAAAAAACAGCACCCTGGTTCCAGGCTCAGAGGACAATGGATTCCAACAAGAGGGAAACTGATCAATTCACTTCTTAATAGGCAGTATTTAGGTCCAAGCTATGAGTTTTGATACCTTTTGGAGAACAGAGTTTTGATACGTAGTATCGAGTGGTAACCTGGTAAAGGAGGTTGTTGTACGATAATTTGTGAGTTTGAGTGTTTTGTCTGGAACGTTAGTTGACTCAAGTTTGAAGTGCAACAACATGCAGCAGTAAGAAAACTGTTAATAACCAGGGCAAAGAAATGAACATACATTTTATTTAAATTCTTAACATTGTTTCAATAAATAATTTATTTTGTAAACCATCGTTTTACAGCATTTTATTAAAATGATACTTTCCAACCTGTCATAATCTGGGTAGACTGACAAAATGTACTAGCAGAAAGGGGCATGAAGGTCAACTCATATGCTGAGTATAGGTCAAAACATACATTGTAACATCAAATACAATTGGGTCGTCTTCTCCACCACAAATTTTGCAATGGAGTATCCCGCATTTGGGGACGTCGCAGGTGTCAGCACACCCGAAGTGCAAGGGCTAGCCTCGACCTGAGAGAACTACCTTCTTGGTCATGGTTTCACCCCTGCCAGGTAAGTCTTATACACCACAATCTCGGGCAACCAATGGCATTTTTAAGTATTAAGCTTTTTTATTAAATCAACTAATGTTTCCAGAATTATGATCAACATCCTTGCATTTTAATTATTTATTTTGAATTTTGAGAAATTCCAGCTAAGGTCCCATGTTAGCATTGTCTGCAAAGCAAAACAACAACAACATTCCTGCTTAATTCGTTAGTTCTCAAAATAGTGTATTTTTTCATCTTCAATTCCTGTTCTCTCTATTCAGCAGTCATATATTTACATTGTTGTCTATTTCTTCCACATTTTCCCTCACCACCTGAAGAATCTGTCCAGGCAGCTCCTCTTTTTTGATTTCCAATTTGTACACAGATCACACCTAACCCTTTACAACTCAATTACATTACATACTGCACACTTTTAATAGGCAGGGCACAGAGCAAGATAAAACAAATATAGGTTTGGTTGGAGTTGGGGTCTTGTCCATGTGGAGAGAGTCTGTTCCGAAGATGCTAAAAGGAGAATGTGGATAAAATAAATTGGAGGAGGGAGCAGATGAAATGACTCAGGATCTGGATGTAGATACCCTTTTGTACCCCTGGTAGATGGCATTCCGATGATATTGTCTTGGACTAAGAGCCCCACCACTGATGTGTCTGATAATCACAATATATGTAGATGCGAGAGAAGCTTGCAGAAAGGTAGGGATGCTGTATGACAAAGTCAAAACTGGAGTGAGAGCGATGCAACAAGACTGGGAGAGAGCACGGCAATCTCAAGGATGGGAAAAGGAGGGACTATGATGAGGCTCTGGGTCAGAAGGCATTTAACAGAACTAGAAAGAGAACAGAACAAGGTTCAAGGGTCAAACGGTGGAGTGAAAAAGGCAAGGAATGTTGCTGGTGTTGGAGCAGAGTAGAGCTCGGTTTTGTTGTACAAGCATCAAAACCAGGATAAAGACAGAGTGCATAAAATGCCATGGTTAAACATTCATGTCGGAAGGATTGGGAACTAAAATTAGTTGACACCAACAGTCCAATCAGTAATATTAGGAGTTCGATACAACATCCTAATTGTAAGTTTATCAGTACCGACTAATCCTCTCATGGTACTTCTCGCAGACATATATTGAAAGCTCTTCTTCCTAGTGTTTCTGTGGTTCTTTCTTTTGTTTCCCTCTATCTTTCTTTGACATCTGCTCACACTCTATCACTAAGATCAGTATCTCTTTGAACTGGCTACTACAATCTGTCAGAAACAGACTGAACCATGGAACAAGTGAAGGAGAAAGTGATGGATTAGTCTTTGACAAGGGTGAGGCGGTGGGGGTTATATTTTATTCACTTACGGATGTGGCCGTCACTGGTTAGCCCAGCATTTATTGCCCATCCCTAGTTGCCCTTCAGAAGGTGGGTGGTGGTGAGTTGCCTTCTTTGAACTGCTGCAGTCCTCGAGGTGTAGGTACACCCACTGTGCTGTTCGGGAGGGAGTTCCAGGATGTTGCCCCAGCGACAGTGAAGAACGGCGATATATTTCCAAGTCAGGGTAGTGAGTGACTTGGAGGGGATCCTCCAGGTGGTGGTGTTCCCAGGTATCTGCTGCTCTTGTCCTTCTAGGTGGTAGTGGTCGTGAGTTTAGAAGGTGCTGAATAAGGAACTGTGGCGAGTTACTGCAGTGTATCTTGTAGATGGTACACAAGGATGTCACTGTTCGTCGGTGATGGAGGGTTTGAATGTTTGTGAAAGGGAAAGCAATCAAGGGGGCTGCTTTGTCCTGGATGGTTTCGAGCTTCTTCAGTCTTGTTGGAGCTGCACTCATCCAGGCAGGTGGAGAGTATTGCATTACACTCCTGACTTGTGCCTTGTAGATGGTGGACAGGCTTTAGGGGGAGGGGGGATCAGGAGGTGAGTTACTCGTTGTAGGATTCCTGTCTTTGATCAGACCTGGTAGCCACAGTATTAATATGGCTAATCCAATTCAGTTTCTGATCAATGGTAATCCTCAGGATGTTGATTGTGGGTGATTCAGAAATGGTAATGCCATTGAATGTCAAGGGCAAGGGTGAGATCCTCATTGCCTGGCACTTGTGTGGCGTGAATGTAACTTGCCACTTGTCAGCCCAAGCCTGGATCTTGTCCAGGTCTTGCTACATTTGGACATACACTGCTCCATTATCTGAGGATAATATAGTATAATGTACTATATTATGTATTAATATTGCATTTAGTATTTACAATTGTATATCATGTATTTCGTGTAAATATTGTACATATGTTTTACATCATATTAGACCATGTGTGCCTTCTTCAGTTTTCTTGCAGTTTTCTACAAGTCTCTTTCATTGTAAGAAAGCCATGGATAGCCACAAACATTCCCTCAAGGGTGCATTTGATGATGAAATCTCAAGTTTCACGTGTAATTATTCAGAATAGATGTGCATCAAAAAAATTTAAATAAACCTCTGCTAGGACAACAAATTGTCAAGTAATAAAATTAAATGTCATTGGATCTAATCCATTTTTTTTTGCCTAGCATGTGTCATGGTATTGACTTGTCTTTATCATAATTAATTGAGAAAAATATGCCCCATGTTATTTATTTATTTATAAATTTAGAATAGCCAATTTTTTTTTCCAATTAAGGGGCAATTTAACATGGCCAATCCACCTAACCTGCACATCTTTGGGTTGTGGGGGTGAAACCCACATAGACATCGGGAGAATGTGCAAACTCCACACGGACAATGACCCAGGGCGGGGATTCAAACCCAGGTCCTCAGTGCCGTAGTAGTCCCAGTGCTAACCACTGCGCCACAGGCCGCCTGCCCCATGTTATTTTGATACAAGTCATCTGATAATTATAATCCTGTAAATTAAACAAGCTCAAAATCACAGAACTGATGGCTATACCAGTTGCAAATATGGACAGGTCTCAGAGTTAAAATGTGAAGACTCGTCAAAAAAGGGTAAAAATGGCAGGAGATCCCAGACCCGTGTTATGCTCCTCGTGCGCAATGTGGGAGTTCAGGGACGCGGCCGATGCCCCTGACTTCTTCATGTGCAGGAAGTGTATCCAGCTGCAGCTCCTGTTAGACCGCATGACGGCTCTGGAGTTGCGGATGGACTCACTTTGGAGCATCCGCGATGCTGAGGAGATCGTGGATAGCACGTTCAGTGAGTTGGTCACACCGCAGATTAGGATTGGTGACGGAGACAGGGAATGGGTGACCAAAAGGCAGAGAAAAAGCAGGAACGCAGTGCAGGTGTCCCCTGCGGTCATCTCCCTCCAAAACAGGTATACCGTTTTGGATACTGTTGGGGGAGATGACTCACCAGGGGAAGGCAGTAGTAGCCAGGCTCATGGCACCGTGGCTAGCTCTGCTGCACAGAAGGGCGGGAAAAAGACTGGCAGGGCTATAGTCATAGGGGATTCAATTGTAAGGGGAGTAGACAGGCGTTTCTGTGGTCGAAAACGAGACTCCCGAATGGTATGTTGCCTACCGGGTGCTCGGGTCAGGGATGTCTCTGATCGGCTGCAGGACACACTGAAGGGGGAGGGTGAACAGCCAGTTGTCGTGGAGCATATACGCACCAACGATATAGGTAAAAAAAGGGATGAGGTCCTACAATCAGAATTTAGGGAGTTAGGAGATAAGTTAAAAAGTAGGACCTCAAAGGTAGTAATCTCAGGATTGCTACCAGTGCCACGGGACAGTCAGAATAGAAATTCAAGAATAGTCAGAATGAATACGTGGCTTGAGAGATGGTGCAGGAGGGAGGGGTTCAGATTTTTGGGACATTGGAACCGGTTCTGGGGGCGGTGGGACCATTACAAACCGGATGGTCTACACCTGGGCAGGACTGGAACCAATGTCCTAGGGGGTGCTTTTGCTAACACTGTTGGGGAGGTTTTAAACTAATGTGGCAGGGGGATGGGAACCAGATTAGGAAGTTAGAGGTCAGTAAAGAAGCAGCAACTAAAGCCACTAAGGTACGAGACAATAAACTCAATGTGACTAAGGGGAAGAGTAGACAGGGAAGAGATGATGAACGCAAAGGTGGTCTGAGGTGCATTTGTTTTAATGCGAGAAGTGTAGCAGGTAAGGCAGATGAATTTAGGGCTTGGATTTGTACCTGGGAATATGATGCTATTGGTATTACTGAGACTTGGTTGAGGGAAGGGCAGGACTGGCAACTAAATATCCCAGGGTATAGATGCTTCAGGAGGGATAGAAAGGGAGGTAAAAGGGGTGGAGGAGTTGCATTACTCGTCAGAGATTATATCACAGCTGTGATTAAGGAGGGCACGATGGAGGATTCGAGCACTGAGGCAATATGGGTGGAGCTGAGAAATAGGAAGGGTGCAGTAACATTGTTGGGACTTTACTACAGGCCTCCCAAAAGCGAGCATGAAGTAGAGGTACAAATATGCAGACAGATTATAGAAAAATGTAGGAGCAATAGGGTGGTTGTGATGGGAGATTTTAACTTCCCCAACATTGAATGGGATTCGTGTAGTGTTGGAGGCGTAGATGGAGCAGAGTTTGTAAGGAGCATCCAGGAGAGTTTTTTAGAGCAGTATGTAAATAGTCCAACTCTGGAAGGGGCCATACTGGACCTGGTATTGGGGAATGATCGCGGCCAGGTGGTTGATGTTTCAGTCGGTGATAACTTTGGGAATAGCGATCACAATTCCGTAAGTTTTAGAATACTCATGGACAAGGACAAGAGGGGTCCGAAAAGAAGAGTACTAAATTGGGGAAAGGCAGAGTATAACAAAATTCGGCAGGAGCTATGGAATGTGGATTGGGAGCAGCTGTTTAAGGGTAAATCCACATTTGAAATGTGGAAGTCTTTTAAGGAAAGGTTGATTAGAGTGCAGGACAGACATATTCCTGTGAAAATGAAAGACAGAAATGGCAAGATTAGGGAACCATGGATGACGGGTGAAATTGTGAGACTAGCTAAGATGAAAAAGGAAGCATACGTAGGATCGAGACAACTCAAAATTGATGAAGCTTTGAAGGAATATTGTGAAAGTAGGACGAATCTCAAACGCGCAATAAAGAGGGCTAAAAGGGTCATGAAATATCTTTGGCTAACAGGGTTAAGGAAAATCCCAAAGCATTTTATTCGTATGTAAGGAGCAAGAGGGTAACTAGAGAAAGGATTGGCCCACTTAAAGACAAAAGAGGGAATTTATGCGTCGACTCCGAGGAAATGGGTGAGATTCTTAATGAGTACTTTGCATCGGTATTCACAAAGGAGAGGGACAAAACAGATGTTGAGGCTAGGGATGGATGTTTAAATACTCTCGGTCAAGTTGTCATATGGAAGGGGGAAGTTTTGGGTATTCTAAAAGACATTAAGGTGGACAAGTCCCCAGGACCGGATGGGATCTATCCCAGGTTACTGAGGGAAGCGAGGGTCGAAATAGCTGGGGCCTTTGTAGCATCCTTGAGCACGGGTGAGGTCCCGGAGGACTGGAGAATTGCTAATGTTGTCCCTTTGTTTAAGAAGGGTAGCAGGGATAATCCATGGAATTATAGACCTGTGAGCTTGACGTCAGTGGTAGGCAATCTATTCACATCTGGAAGAAAATAGACTTATCAGTGATAGGCAGCATGGTTTTGTGCAGGGAAGGTCATGTCTTACAAACCTAATAGAATTCTTTGAGGAAGTGACAAAGTTAATTGATGAGGGATGGGCTGTAGATGTCATATACATGGACTTTAGTAAAGCGTTTGATAAGGTTTCCCATGGCAGGTTGATGGAAAAAGTGAAGTCGTATGGGGTTCAGGGTGTACTAGCTAGATGGATAAAGAACTGGCTGGGCAACAGGAGACAGAGAGTAGTGGTGGAAGGGAGTGTCTCAAAATGGAGAAGGGTGACTAGTGGTGTTCCACAGGGATCCGTGCTCGGACCACTGTTGTTTGTGATCTACATAAATGACCTGGAGGAAGGTATAGGTGGTCTGATTAGCAAGTTTGCAGATGATACTAAGATTGGTGGAGTTGCAGATAGCGAGGAGGATTGTCAGAGAATACAAGAAAATATAGGTAGATTGGAGAGTTGGGCAGAGAAATGGCAGATGGAGTTCAATCCAGGCAAATGCGAGGTGATGCATTTTGGAAGATCAAATTCAAGAGCGGACTATGTGGTCAATGGAAGGGTCTTGGGGAAAATTGATGTGCAGAGAGATCTGGGAGTTCAGGTCCACTGTACCCTGAAGGTGGCAACGCAGGTTGATAGAGTGGTCAAGAAGGCATACAGCATGCTTGCCTTCATCGGATGGGGTATTGAGTACAAGAGTTGGCAGGTCATGTTACAGTTGTATAGGACTTTGGTTCGGCCACATTTGGAATACTGCGTGCAGTTCTGGTCGCCACATTACCAGAAGGATGTGGATGCCTTGGAGAGGGTGCAGAGGAGGTTCACCAGGATGTTGCCTGGCATGGAGGGTGCTAGCTATGAAGAAAGGTTGAGTAAACTAGGATTGTTTTCGTTGGAAAGATGGAGGTTGAGGGGGGGGGGGACCTGATTGAGGTCTACAAAATTATGAGAGGTGTGGACAGGGTGGACAGCAACAAGCTTTTCCCAAGAGTGGGGGTGTCAGCTACAAGGGGTCACGATTTCAAGGTGAGAGGGGGAAAGTTTAAGGGAGATGTGTGTGGAAAGTTTTTTACGCAGAGGGTGGTGGGTGCCTGGAACGCTTTACCAGCGGAGGTGGTAGAGGCGGGCACGATAGCATCATTTAAGAAGCATCTAGACAGGTATATGAATGGGCGGTAACAGAGGGAAGTAGACCTTGGAAAATAGGGGACAGGTTTAGATAAAGGATCTGGATCGGCGCAGGCTGGGAGGGCCGAAGGGCCTGTTCCTGTGCTGTAATTTTCTTTGTTCTTTGAGTCTGGGAACAGTACAGTAGACCTTGATTCCTTCTAAATATTATAAATGGGGTATTAAAAGACACAGGATTGTCAAATCAGATTTTAAAATATAATGTTAGGTATTGTTGTTACATGCAAAATTATTTGATTTATTCACTTTCTTTTCACTTTTTAGTCCCATTTTTTTACTTTATTTTAATTAATTCATGGGATGCGACTGTCGCTCGTTAGACCAGCATTTATTGCACTTCACTAATTATCCTCGAGATTGAAATTGTTTCATTCTCTTTGTTTTCTTGCTTGGTGCCCATTGTCAGTCTCCAATTAATTCTATAAGTTGAGAATCTGGTCTCTATATCTATTTCTATATCTATATAGAAAATCTATTTCTATAGGTTGAGGGGATAGTTTAGCACAGGGCTAAATAGCTGGCTTTAAAAGCAGACCAAGGCAGGCCAGCAGCGCAGGTTCAATTCCCGTGACAGCCTCCCTGAACAGGCGCCGGAATGTGGTGACTCGGGGCTTTTCACAGTAACTTCATTTGAAGCCTACTTGTGACAATAAGTGATTTTCATTTCATTTCAATTTCAACTGTTTCAAATGAATGTAAACAGAGTTTTAAGATCAGTAAAAAGAACAAGTGCATTTTAGAATAGCTCGAGTCGTCAATTTGGACTCAAAACATTAACTGCTTCCCTCAGCTCCACAGAACCTCTCTCCACCTGTTGAGCTTTTCTAGCGATGTGTTTTTAAATTAGAATCACAGAAGTTGCTTTGTGTCTCCCTTAGTATAAAATGGAATACATCCTCTTCGTGATAGAAAACAGCACAGGAACAGGCCATTCAGTCCTCAAACCTGTGCCGATCATGTGTCCTATCTGGACCAAATGCATATATCCTTCTATACCCCGTCTGTTCATGTGTCTATTCAGATAAATCTTAAAGGTCGCTAATGTATCTGCCTCAACCACCTCACTTGGCAGTGCATTCCAGGCCACCACCACCCTCCATGTAAGAAACTCCCCCCACACATCTCCACTGAACCTATTCCTCCTCACCTTAAACTCGTGCCCCCTTGTAATTACCATTTCCACCCTGGGAAAAAGCCTCTAACTGTTCACCCTATCTATACCCCTATACCCCTCAATATTTATTTTTCAGGTCACCCCTCTCTAGGGAGAACAATCCCAGTTTATTCAATCTCTCCTCATAGTTAATACCCTCCATACCAGGCAACATCCTGGTAAACCTTTTCTGTACTCTCTCCAAAGCCTCCACGTCCTTCTGGAACTGTGGTGACCACATTGGATGCAGTATTCAAAATATGGCCTCACCAATGTTCTGTAAACTGTAACATAATTTGTGAGCATTTATAGTCGATACCCCGTCCGATGAGGACAGACATGGCATATGCCTTCTTTACCACCATCTCCACTTGTGCTACCACTTTTAAGGATCTGTGGACCTGCACGCCCAGATCTGTGTGTCTACGCTCCTGATGGATCTGCCATTTATTTTATAGCTCCCACCTGAATTGGATCTATCAAAATGCATCACCTCACATTTGTCCAGGTTAAATTCCATCTGCCATTTCTCTGCCCAATTTTGCAGCCTATTTATATCCTGTTGTATTCTCTGACAATCTTAATCACCATCCGCAACTTCTGCAATCTTTGTATCATCCGCAAACTTGCTAATCAGAAATAGCAAAGCACAGTTAGTATGGTCGCAAGATGCCACACTATGTAAGTGCATTGGACTACTTACAATGTTGATTATACTGTGTGAAGCTGAGTCTAATAACAAAGATATTAACAGAAGTCACACCGGAAATAATTATGTGAACCACAAAAATAACATTTCACGGGGAAGACTTCCATTGTTCATTGTTAATAGTAAACTTACAAATAATTTTTTTATCATTTATTTGATTTTACTCTAACTAGCAAACAGCAGAAACCGTAGGGTCTGAAGGGTCCCAGGTTCGATTCCCAGCTGGGTCACTGTCTGTGTGGAGTCTGCACGTCCTCCCCCTGTGTGCGTGGGTTTCCTCCGGGTTCTCCGGTTTCCTCCCACAGTCCAAAGATGTGCGGGTTAGGTGGATTGGCCATGCTAAATTGCCCGTAGTGTCCTAATAATAAAAGTAAGGTGAAGGGGGGGGGTTGTTGGGTTACGGGTATAGGGTGGATACGTAGGTTTGAGTAGGGTGATCATGGTTCGGCACAACATTGAGGGCCGAAGGGCCTGTTCTGTGCTGTACTGTTCTATGTTCTATGTATACGAAGAAAGCTTGAATATTTCAGGTACTAATGGGTTACCGCAATGCCTACATAAGTGTCACAGAGCACAGGGCTTATTGCGCATCACTTCTCATGTTGACGAATTTCTGACCTCACGTTTCTATGATAAATCAGTAAGCAAAGGCCAGGTATGTCAACACAAACGGAAAATCATCAGATGCGCCTTTGGCCCACTTTTATATAGAAAAGTTGACAGTCCTTAGAGCAAGCTGTCACTATTCTGATTTATTTTGCCGAGCATATATAATGGTATTGACTTGTCTTTGTCATAATTAAAAAGAGATCGAGAAAAACATGCCCCATTTTATTTTGATACAATAACAGTAATATTTAATCACCACTGAGCCAGTTATCTGAAGGACCAAGCCACTCAATTCAAGTGTTACGTTTGAGTTCATTTAGTTACTCCAATTGGCCTTTCAAAGCACATCTCCTCCTGTCAGAAGCAAATTAAAGCTCTGAGTGAAGATTTCAGAGGGAAACAGGCTAGACAATTTCCAAGCAGTATGACCCCGCAGAACATCGTTTCCTTTTAATTTAAATAAATGTCAATGATCATGATGGATTAGCTTTGATTTGTTTCATATGAATTTTCTCACCATAAATCACTTCCTCTACTCAAGCCAATAATATCCTGCGAGCTGCACTGGTGTCAGCCTCACCCTGCCTGTGATGAGGAGAATGGGGTATCAAACTTTAAGGGTCATAATCTCTGGATTACAGCCCGAGGCATGTGGGAATTAGCATACGGATGGGCAAATTAGAGAAGTAGACACGTGGCTAAAGGAGTGGCGTGGAAAGGGGGGGGTTTCATTTCATGGTGTACTAGCATTAGTATCGGAACAGGAGGGATTTTACCATTGGGACGGTCTCCACCTGAACCGATCTGGGACCAGTGTTCTCGCGAAAAGGATACAAATGGTAGTGTCAAGAGGTTTAAACTAACAAGTGGGGAAAAAGGGAAGGGGAAGACTGCTGGAAGTAAAATGGTTAATGTGTAGCAAAGCAGCAGGTTAGCACATGGGAAGGTGGGTTCAACTACATCGAAAGTTATGAAAAAGATAAAGAACTCAGGAGATGTCATCATTGGAGGTGTTAGGATTCAAAAAGAATGTATTAAAACTAGCATAAAGTCACTTTACCTCGCAGCATTTGAAACAAGATAAATGAGTTGAAGGCACAAATCATCACAAATGAGTATGATTTAGTGGCCATTACAGAGACATGGTTGCAGGATGGTCACGACTGGGAGTTAAATATCTAGGGGTATCAGACTATTTGGAAGGACAGGTAGGAAGGTAAGGGTGTAGCACTGATATTTAAGGGTGACATCAGGGCGGTAGTGAGCTGATATAGGTTCTAGAGAGAAAAAGGTTGAATCCATTTGGGTGGAAATTAGAAATACTAAGTAGAAAAGGTCACTGATAGGCATAGTCTACAGGCCACCAAATAATATCATGGTGGGGCGGGCACTGCCACCCAAGCATTGCCTTCTTACAGATCCTTCCATCAGGAAGAAGGTACAGAAGTCTGAAGACCCGCACACCCAGACGTAGGAACAGCTTCTTCCCCACAGCTACAAGACTCCTCAATAACTCTCCTTCGGACTGATCTGTTCCCTGTAAGAACACTATTCACAACACCCTCTGCTGCTCTTGCCCATGTATTTGCTTTGTTCCGCACTGTAACCCCTTGTTCCGCACTGTAACCAATCACTATTTGTTGATGTACCATTTGTCAATGTACTCCGTTGATTATTCTTTTGTCTACTATGTATGTACTGTGTACATTCCCTCGGCCGCAGAAAAATACTTTTCACTGTACTTCGGTACATGACAATAAATCAAATCAAAATAGAGGTCCTGCTTTATAAACTTCTACCTAACTCTCTAAATTCCCGTTGCAGGATCTCACTACTCTTTCTAGCTATGTCATTCGTGCCAATGTCGACAATGATCTCTATCTGATTTCCCTCAAGATTTAGGATGCTTTGTACCCGCTCAGAGACGCCCAGCACCCTGGCACCAGCGAGGCAAACTACCATCCTGGAGTCCTTTTCACGGCCACAGAAGCACGTATCTGACTATTGAATCCACTTCCACTATTGCTCTTCTACGCTTTGTACCCCCCTCTGTGCAGTAGGACTAGTCGTGGTGCCTTCACTTAGGCTACGGCTTACATACTAGATAAGGGTACAGCCATAGCAGACCCCGTGCACTGACTGCCTACTGTGCTAGTGATGCCACACCTTGGGTACTGTGTACAGTTTTGGGCTCCTTACTTGAGAAAATATATACTGGCACTGGAGAGTCTGCAGAGAAGATTCAATAGGTTGATTCCAGAGTTGAGGATTAGCTGATAAGGAGAAAATAAGTAGACTGGGGGCTGGATTCTCCGCAGCCCCACGTCATAATATCGTTTGGCGCGGGGACGGAGAATCCAATTTCATGCCAAAATTGGGCCAGGCATCAGTATTGCGATTCTTTGGGACCCAAAAATCAGCATGTTTGCACGGCTGGGGGCCCATTGCCGGAGGCCCGCCCAGTGATCCTCCGCTCCCGAGCGGCCGAGTTATCGACAGCATGGTTCTAACCACCTATTGTTGTTCGGGAAGCTCGCATGGAGTCTGTGGACTCAGTCCGCGGCCGCCCTGGTGGGGGGCGGGAGGATCGGACACTCGGGGACCTCAGAGGCAGCCGGGGGACAGTTCGGGGTGGTCGGAACTCCAGGCACGCGGCCGATCCAGGGGGGAAGGGGGGGGGGGGGGGGGGAGCACCTACATTTCTCATCTGCCTCCGCGGTCCGAGTCTGCCATGGCACTCACTGGAATTTGTAAGTATGATGAGGGATTTATTAAAACATATTAAATCATGAAGGGAATAGATAGGATAGATACAGGGAGGTTGTTCCCACTGATGGGTGAAACTAGAACTAGGGGGCATAGCCTCAAACGCTATGTAACGGAGTCGAGGAGGAACTTCTTTACCCAGAGGGTCGTGAATCTGCCCATTCGCTGAATTCGCTGCCCAGTGAAGCAGTTGAGGCTACCTCGTTGAATGTTTTTAAGGCAAAGATAGATTTTCGAACAGTAAAGGAATAAAGGGTTACAGTGAGTCCGCGGGTAAGTGAAGCTAAGTCCACAAAAAGATCAGCCATGATTTTATTGAATGGCGGAGCAGGTTCGAGGGGCCAGATGGTCTACTCCTGCTCCTAGTTCTTATGTTCTTAATTCAAAGGCAATGGGTTCATGAAATGGCTGGCATTGAGGTAGTGCCCATTGAGTATGCGGGAAGGCAGGGCATGCCAGCCTACCTGAGGAACCCGCTGAATTATGGTGCCCCTCGTGGCCCTGCCCCCCTGAAAGATCCTAATGACACCCTAGTCATGCTCGCCCTCTGGCTGCCCGGGATCCGCATCGGAGTCCTCATCAGTATCCATGTCTGAGGCAGATGCTGCAGCATCAGTGTCCTCCAGCTCCAGAAGCTCTACCCTACCTAAGCCCACAACTCCACACTGTCCCCGCAACCCCATCTAACCTTATCTGGGCACTAAAGGGCAATTTAGCATGGCCAATCCACCTAACCTGCACATCTTTGGACTGTGGGAGGAAATTGGAGCACCCGGAGTAAACCCACACAGACACAGGGAGTAAGTGGAAACTCCACACAGACAGTAACCCAAGCCACGAATCAAACCCGGCACCCTGGAGCAGTGAAGCAACTGTGCTAACCACTGTGCTATCATACACCCCTGATCGGTCGAGGCATCTAAACTTCATCTTCAGCAGCCCAATGGTTCTCCCTACCGCCGTCCTTGTAGACGCATGGCAGTGGTTCTGTCTCTCCTCAGTGTCTGTCCCCCGGTGCCTGACAGGCATCATAAGCTATCTTTTCAGCAGGATTGTCGCCAATCAATCACTCATCTACACAAGCTGAAGCAGCGAACAGTCTGGGTACCTGTGAATGACGAAGAATGTTTGCATTGTGCAAGCTACCCGAGTACCTTGTACACACCTAAAGAATCTGGATTTTGTGGTCTCGCACACACACACATAATCTGAACATTCATAAGAGTGAAACCCATTCCTGTTCATAAAGGTACACAACTGACCAGCTGGCTCCTTGATGGCCACTTGGGTGCAATTAATGACACCCTGGATAACCATAATCTTTACCGTCATAAGTAGGCTTACATTACCACTACAATGAAGTTACTGTGAAACGCCCCGAGTCGCCACACTCTGCCGCCTGTTCGGGTACACTGAGGGAGAATTCAGAATGTCCAAATTACCTAACAGCACGTCTTTCGGGACTTGAGGGGAAACCGGAGCACCCGGAGGAAGCCCACTCAGACACAGGGAAAACATGTAGACTCCGCACACACAGCGACCCAAGGTGGGAATTGAACCTGGGATCCTGGCGCTGTGAAGCAACAGTGCTAACTACTGTGCATGCAGCAGAACCCTGCAATGGTGGCAAAGTGTCATGCACGCTCAGTCTGACTGGCCTGGTCCAGTCTGTAATTTTTTCTTTCAAACTTTCCAAGGGGCAATTTAGCGTGGCCAATCCACCTAACCTGCACACCTTTTAGGTTGTGCGGGTGAGACCCACACAGACATGGGGAGAATGCATGAACTCCACACGGACAATGGCCCAGGGCTGGGATCGAACACGGGTCCTCAGCACTGTGAGGCAGCGGTGTTAACCACCTAGCCACCCTGGTGCATCCTGTAATGAATGAGTCTTCTCACACATCTGAACAGGGCGTCAGTGACCAGCCTGATGCAGTTGCGAGGAGCAGAATGAGAGACTCGCATAGATCACCCACAATGCCCTGGAATGACCCAGAGGTATCAACATTTAGTTGCACAGTGACCTTCTGAGCCATGGAGTTTGGGTGTCCACCCACACCACTGGAGGCTTCCTCCTGCCCAATCACCTGGCAGACAGTCATAATTACTTCCCTTGAAAGCCGGAGCCTCCTGCGGACATGAACCTCTGGCATGTCTGGCACATCACTGCCTGTACACCCTGGCAGCAGAGTAGTGCCATCATTTGTGAGGGTGCTGTCCTTGCCCTCTCTGCTGGCCCTGATCATCCTGTGCCTGCACCACTGCTTGAAGAGGCTACCTGCACTAGGCCTCCTCACTCTTTGTTCCCTCTCCTCCTCAGGAAGTGGCATTTCCTGCCAAGTAGACAATACCCAGCTGCAGGGTGGCACAGGAGTGACAGGACCCAAACCTCCAGTGCCAGAGGAAAGAAATGTTCTGTGAGCTCCACACTGTGATGAACCCAACAGAAAACATTATCAACACTCTAAAAGAGGGGTGGGCAAACTAAGGCCCGCGGGCCGCATGCGGCCCGCCAATGAGGTGCATTTACTTCAGCGGCTTTTCCCCGGCGGCTTTTCAAAAATGCTGGTTATGATTCCGGGCACCTCATTGGCGGGCCGCATAAAAACGCGCGTAGTGGGATGGATGAGTGGGGCTGTCTCATTGGTCGGTTTAGTTGGGCGTGCGACCAGTAGGAGTCCAGGTTACAAACAATAAGCCTTATTATTGTTTGTAACCTGGACTCCTATTGGTTGCACTCCAAACTAAACCGACCAATAAGGCAGCCCCACTCATCCACCCCACTACATGCGTTTTTATTGTTGACTCGGCTAGGCTGTGCTTCTGTCAGTGTTAAGGATCAGCACAAGCAACTTGACACCTGATTTCAACAAACTGGTAAATGACTGCAGTCAGATGCATCATTCTCATTGACATTGTTCTGTTACTTACTGAGTTACTTTGTTTTTCAAATAAATGTGCTTTTTTTTCTTTAAAGACCTTTTATTTTGGCTATTTAAAATATTAATTATTTTACTTAATATACTATGCGGCCCTTTAAAATTGTGAATTTCTGAATGTGGCCCTTGCACGGAAAAGTTTGCCCACCCCTGCTCTAAAATATCACCACACTTCTCGAAGCTTCTAACAGTCACTTAATATCTCCTTTTATGGCTTAGTGTTATGCTTTATAATGCTCATGTGCATTGCCTTGAGATATTCTATTATGTTAAAAGTGTTATCTAAATACAAGTAGTTGTTGTAAATATCAGTTCCACCCTGATAGTGCAAATAAAACTGGGGCCAATTTTCTTGTGAAATTGTAAAGAGGTTGTCAAGTCTCCGAGCCTTTCTTGCCTTTCTAAAACAAAACACTTTGGAATAAGTCATACAGCAGCATTCTTAATCCCTGTAACCAAGGTCCATTTAAAATAAATTCTCAGTTGGGGTTAATAACAGTGAAACTGCTGGTAACGTGCTAGTAATCCAGTAGCCTGGAATAATGCTCAGGAGGCAAATTCAAATCCCGCGATGGCAGCTGCAAGAATTTAAATTAAATTAACAAACCTGGAATTCTGGTCTTCTAAAGGACCATGAAATGACCGGAATGTCATAAAAGTCCATCTGGTTCATCAGTGTCCTTCAGGGGAGAAATGTGCTCCTTACCTGGCCGACCTACATAAGACTTTGAATTGATACCAGTGTGGTCCACTCTTAACTGCCCTCTGACCTAGTCTAGCAAGGTGCACACCACCATCTTCTGAAAGGCAATTAGGGACGGGCAACAAATGATGGCCTTGGAATGATACGCACATCCCAAGAACAAATGAAAAAAAGCAGTAACCAGTCAGCCATGCAAATGTTGCATATCTTGAGAAATAGGCTTTAATGTTTCAAGCACTTTAGAAATGTAGGAATCCCCAGACAGTGTGTTCCCAGGTTAATAGCTCTATGCCCTGAAAACCTTGGAGGAGAAGCACTCAAGTTTCACAGCTGAACATTATTCAGAAATTAAATAGTAGTATAACTTATCAAACAGACATACCGGAATAGTGTGATAATGGTTTTAAACTTTTTCATATAAATACTGTTCAGTCTACTACATCACTGCTGCTCAGAGAGATCAGCAAGTGTTTAATATGTAACTAGTTTCATTTGTTTGAAAATCAAGTTATTCCACGTTGTTGGAAACCAATTATAATAGGAACACGGAATGTGTTGAAATCAAGTTACAGTTTCCTCTGCTCATTACTTTCAATATGAAAATATCAAATGCCATTACTGTGAAAAATTACACTGAAATTTTAAACTCTTCAATCATTCACATTCACTAAACACAACAAACAAAAATATGGAGAAATACTTTTTAAATAATAATTTTTTTAAAAATACTTCTTAAATAATATTTTTTCCTTATTCTTATTAGCAGGGGAAAATTGAAATCATGAGTGAAGTATGGGAATGAATAGAAAAATAATAAGCAGAAGTGATAATCAACATGGGTTTAAGATGGCAAAATCATAGAATCCCTAGAGAGCAGAAGTCATGTGGCTCATCGTATCTGTACCGACCCTCCAAAGCAGCACGCTACCCAGGCCCACTCCCCGGCCTATCCCCAAAACCCCACCAAAAATGTTTTTGGACTCTAAGGGGCAATTTAGCATGGCCAATCCACCTAGCCTGCACATCTTTAGACTATGAGGAAATCAGAGCACCCGGAGGAAACCCATGCAGACACGGAGAGAACGTGCAAACTCCACAGAGGTAGCAAAGTTGGAATTGGCACCGTGAGGCAGCAGTGCTAACCGCATGCCACCATGCTGCCCAAATCATGTTTGACAAATTTATTAAGAACATCTTGAGGATGTAATTGGGAGGTAGATAAAGAGTATACCTAGATTTCTGAAAGGCTTTTGATAAGGTGCCATGCAAAGACACGGACTCATGTATTATTGGGTAATATATTTATCATGGAAAACAGATAGGAAGCAAAACATAAGCATAAATGGGGCATTGTCATGTTGGCAGGTTGTGACTAGTGAGTGCTGCATGGATCAGTGCTGCGGCCTCAGCTATTTCTAATCTATATTAATAACTTAGACAAAGAGATAAAGAGTAATCTAAGTTTTCTAACAATGCAAAGGAAGGTGAAAATACAGTTGGAAGGAGGTCACAGAGAGACTGCAAAGAAATATAAAGTTAAGTGAGTGGGCAACAAGATGGCAGATATGGCAGATGGAGTGCAATGAGAGAGACGAAGAGATATAAACACAGACAAACCACATGTTGGGTATATCTAGTGAGCAAGAGACTCACACAAGAGAGGTGATACAAAAAATGATTAATTTAAAAAAGGAGAGATAAAAAAGTGAAAGACTGGAAAAAAGCACTAAGATAAATGGAAGACAAAGAATGCACTTTTCTATTTTCCCTTGAGCAATACTACAGATAAACAGCCATATGCCTTCATAAAACATGCTGTGCATTCACACGTATAAGTAACTCTCACCTGCACTAAAAATTTGTCATAATTCAACACTATTTCCATTATAGTAGCCACTCTCCTTCCCTGTGGCTGCATGGTTTCAGGAATCCAGTCAACAATGAACGGGGGTGGGGAGCTCAGTCTTCTGTCCATTTCCAACCTATTGCATTATGAAGCTGCATTTTGACATACTCCCATAACAGGCTGACATTCAAGGAGAGGAGGCGAAGGCTGCAATTACATTAGAAACAAAGGACAGGAATATCAGGATTTATCCAATCAGAACAAAGTTGTGCTTTTTAAAGAACATTTTAGAAAAGAAATTGGTAAAAAGATACAATCTTGCATTTCTGTAGTGACCCTTCACAACTCGAGCATCTAAGAACGCTTTAAAGTTAAGAAGTCTGCTTGAAATATGGGCACTGTTACATATAGGAAACGTGGCAACTAATTTGTACAAAGCAAGGTCCCATAACAGCAATAAAATGCATAACCATGCATTTTAATAATTTTGGTTAGAGGATGAAATTGGCCAAGACACTAGAGAATTCTGCTCTTTCTCAATGTAATGCCATTGAGGGTCTTTTATACCCTCAGTTTGAAGTTTCATTCAGAAGATGCCGGCTGGATTTTCCGACAGTGGGAAGCTCTGCTTTGCCGGCAGCGCACTCACGCCCGCGGATTTCCCAACGGCGTGGGGGTGCCCACAATGGGAAACCCCCATTAGCCGGCTGCTGGGACGGAGATCCCACTGCCGGCGGGGACGCGCTGCACCAGACAACGGCTGCAGCGGGATAAGAGAATCCCGCCGAGCATCTCTGACACCGCAACACTGGTGCGACGACAATAATCTCTCCCTCAATGTCAACAAAACGAAGGAGATCATCATCGACTTCAGGAAGCTAAGTGGAGAACATGCCCCTGTCTACATCAATGGGAACGAAGTAGAAAGGGTCGAGAGCTTCAAGTTTTTAGGTGTAGAGATAATCAACAGCCTGTCCTGGTCCCCCCATGCCGATACTATAGTTAAGAAAGCCCACCAACGGCTACTTTCTCAGAAGACTGAGGAAATTTGGCATGTCAGCTATGACCCTCACCAACTTCCACAGATGCACCATAGAAAGCATTCTTTCTGGTTGTATCACAGCTTGGTATGGAGCCTGCTCTGCCCAAGACCGCAGGAAACTACAAAAGGTTGTGAATGTAGCCCAATCCACCACGCAAACTAGCCTCCCATCCATTGACTCTATAATTCCCGCTGCCTCAGAAGGGCAGCCAGCATTATTAAGGATCCCATGCACCCCGGACATACTCTCTTCCACCTTCTTCCGTCAAGAAAAAGATACCAAAGTTTGAGGTCACGTACCAACCGACTCAAGAACAGCTTCAGCGGCCGGCTGATTGCTTCAGTGAGAGAGCAGCTTCCCTCTCTGGATCAAAGTGAGCCGTCCGCTGAAATTGACACTGCCGGCTGCTCTCTCCCTCTAATCAGAAACATTAAAACTTAAAAGTTGGATTGGAGGGAGAGAGCAGCGGGCAGTGTCAATTTCAGCGGCCGGCTGATTGTTTCAGTGAGAGCAGCTTCCCTCTCCGGATCAAAGTGAGTCGGCCGCTGAAATTGACACTGTTTTAATTGGATCCACGATGGGGGTTTTAAATTTATTTAAAAATCTATGCTAGCGCTTCCCATTGTGAGTCTACGGGGGTCTGACCTCTCCCCCCGCCCCCCGTAGACTCACAATGGGAAGCGCTAGCATAGATTTTTAAATAAATTTAAAACCCCCATCATGGATATCCGCGGCTCGGATACAACGCGGGTGGCTGTCTTGGACCCCAACACCCGCGTTATAAAGGGGGACTACTGTATAACTGTAACATTACATTCTGCAGTCTCTCCTTCCTTCCCTATGCACGGTATGCATTGTTTGTACAGCATGCAAGAAACAAAACTTTTCACTGTATACTAATACATGTGACAATAATAAATCAAATCACTCCCTCAATATTGCACTGGAGTATCAGACTAGATTACGTGTTCAAGTCTCTGGAATGAAGTTTAAACCTAGAATCAAGACTTCTTCCACGGAGCCAATATTTGACACCACAGTCAAAAATACATACAATATATATATCTATATAATAATATTGGCGAATACACAGTATATTGCATTCTTAATTATTCAGAACATGATCATCTTTTGAAAATCCTCTCAAGAATAATCTGATTGGAAAAACCACCATCAGTTGAAAAGCTCATCAATAATTAAGGTGCACAGGTGAATATTTTTCCTTCAACAGTGCTGTACAATAAACAGATTTTTAGCATTACTTATAATTTGGTAAAAATAATTTAAGTATGGGTCATTTGTGTTTTTTCTTCCTTCCTTCATAATCATTCAGTGCACTCAGTTGAAATATAATTATCATTTGTCAAAGCCTCCACTGGAAGTTAATAGATTTTTAACTGAAAAATATAAAAGTAAAAATTACGGCAGATGATGTGACTGACACCCTAAGTGCTGTGGAATACTGTGCAGTACAAGAAAATTAGGCACACCAAATCTACCTATTCAGAAACCACCAGGAAACATGTAGTATCATCTAGTTTTCAATTGCACATAATATAAGAAAGCACATAAATTAATGCCTCGTAGAAAGAGCAGTACAATAAAGTAACCAATTATCAAAATCTCTGTAGAAGTATCGATGTATTGTGTACGATTTCAAACATTTAAGTATTCTAATTTTTTTTAAAAGTAGCACTTTTGACAAATTATATTATTTGATCATCAACTCATCTTGGCAAATATCAAATAACAAACAGCTTTCCCTTATATGCAGCCGTTAACAATATATCTCAATATGTACAAATAGAATTTGGCAAAAGTGCCACTTAAAAAATAACACATTAACAAGGGTGATGGTGCCAAGTTGGGGGGACAAATTTATAAGGAGGTTGGGAAAGATCACCAAAATCCTGCATTAACAAAAGGGAAGGGAAGTGTAGTAGAACACACTTTCTAATTTTACAGAACTATAACGGTGGAAGAGAATATAAATCCGGACTCCATACAAACTCCAGGAAAGTCCCTCTGTAAATACGCCAATAATTTCAAATTTAGGGACAAATACACAATTTGTTTTCAAAACTTGAAATGCTCTAAGCGAAAGTATAATCCAATACGTTAAATTCCGAAGTTGAGGTTGCCTTTATTTGCCAGTTTTGAGAACATAAATGAGAGTTTAAACATATCTGGCTCGTTGTGTAATGACCACAGGCATACTGCTCACTTACAGCTAATGTTAATTCAGGACTTTAGATTCCCCCAGTGAAACCGAACTTGAAAGATCATAACTGTGTTTTTTCAGAATCAGTGGTCAATTACTGAACACTGAAAAATGATTCAAACTCAATGTTCCTTTGATCCCAGCAATACCCCTGCAGACACCTACTGTACTACTATTTCATCAGTGGGTGATCTGGCCGTGGTCGAAACTCCATTTTATATCCCCAACAACCGCCCCCCCCATAACCCTCGACTACCATGTCTATCAAAAAGCTATCTTACTTAGCCTCAAATAAATTCAATAGCCCAGCCTCCAACACAATTGTTTCTGCCTCTCTTCAGTTCCGAAGAGTCACATCGGACTTGAAATATTCACTGTTTCTCGCTCCACAGATTCTGCCAGGCCTACTGAGTTTTCCAGCACTTTGTTTTTGTTCTTATTCATCCATTTTTCAACATGAAGTATAGAAATGTGGGCCATAAATATGTTGTAACCAATATTTCATATAATCTTAGCATAAACTTCTCTGCTTTTAAATTCTATTCCTCTAGAAATAAACTCCAGTGCTATTTTACACTTTTTATAACATTTTTAACCAGCTTTGCTACCTTTATTGATTTGGAAGTTGTTACGATGTCCACAGAGGCTGGTAACCAGCGTGTGCAAATTTATTTTAAAAAGTTAATAGCCTAAAGAATGACACGTTTTAAGACTTTTACCGCAACAAAGATTAAAAGCGCTATTGACTAAACATCATCTTTGAAGTCAAATTATACTTCTAACCCACAGAACATTCCCCTTTTTCTATTAGCCCAACTGAAAACATACTTCACAGGTATACTTCACACTGTCCTTTAAGTAGACATTCAATTCTCCCAGAACTAGTCCAAGGTGATTCTTAGCTACCGAGGATATGCTTCTGTTCTTTTCCTTTCTCAGCCTGGTAACCTTTAATCTCAGAAATGTCTTTCAGTGAGGTTTATTTCTCCCAAGCGATTATTCCTCTCATCGTGCAAGCTAGGCAAATCTTCCAACCTCATTTTAAATCCTCATGAATTTTGTCTTTTCAATCCAGAACCCAGGCTTTCACCCACATTCCCGCATGTAAAACACGTCTTGCTGATTCAACTGATCTCCCTCTCCTCGATCTTGGGAGGCCAACCAACCTGTCTATGATATTCCATAATGTTTCAGGTAAGCATGTAACTTGATATCACAATGGCTTCCTCCGCACCCAGTGAAGGAATCCTGCTATACCGAGTTTGGAGATTTTTTAAAAAAGTGATTTTCCTATGAAATAGGAATTAGAAAATTAGGTTGCTCTGCTTGAAAAAATAAAAGTAGTTCATAGATATACCTGGGCAAAATTGTGTGGTCAAGAGCACCAACATCCTATAATGTTTTGTTTCATCCTGTGGCATTTTGTTCTTATTGCCTGACACAAGTCACTTTCTGAAAAAACAGAACTGGCTCCTGAAAATCATGGATATTGCACCTCAGTAAGGCATTAAAATCTGTAAGTTGTCACAATCTAACAATTCTTGTTTTCTATGGACACCCCAAAATCCCCAGTCAACTGAATCTAGCAAAGTGAATTTTAATCTTAAGACACAACTGTTCAGCTAGAAAGTTACCCCCATTTTCAACGCACAGAATCCTGTTGGCTCCAAGCATGTTGAGCAAAACAGTGCTTACAGCTTCCTACTGGGTTATCCTTTCCTTATAAATCAAATAGAAATAGAATAGAATAGATTAGAAATAAATAGAATAGAAATTTCTTGCATTTGAAATGCAATTAAGTTGTTGGAAAATCGAGGCAAATTATAAGAAATTAGTGCAGTTGCAGGGAAGGCTTTAAGGAGCAACTTAAAAAGAGAGAAATGCAGAGAAGCTTTGGAACATGATGTTGAAGCACATAGCCGAGACAAGTGAATGCACAGCCATCCGTGGTGGAGCAATTAAAATTAGGGACTCCCCAAAGACATCTGCAGGACACAATTAAGGAGTGTAATGGAATTCACTCAATTTACCTGGATAATTCTGACTCCAATAACACTCAAGAAGCTTGACACCAATCAGGACAAAGTAGTCCGCTTGATAGGTACCCCATCCACCACCTTAAACATTCTCTCCTTCCAACCCCGGTGCACATTGGTAGCAGTGTGTACCATTCACAAGATGCTCTGCAGCAGCTTGCCAAACCTCCTCCAACAGCACCTTCCAGTTCCGTGACCCCAACACCCAAAGGACAAGGGCAACAGATACACGACAGCATCACGACCTGCAATATTCTCTCCAAACCACACCAGCTGGATTCGTTCCCAGTCATTGATCAAAATCCTGAAATTCACTTTATGATGGTGTTGGGTGTGTACCTCCATCAGATTGACTGCAGCAGTTCAAGAAGGTGGCTCACCACCACCCTCTCAAGGACAATGAAGGCTGAGCAACAAATGCTGGCCTTGCCAGCGATGCCCACAATGAAAAATAAGGAGTGTAATGACTGTGATGGATTTGTGGGACACAAGGTTGCAGAGGGAGGGTGGCACAAAGCAATATGAAAACAAGCTGAATACTTTTTAAGTGGAGATGGTGCCAGGCCAGGAGCCAATGTAATCAGGTGAACAGGACAAGGATACAGACAACAGGGATTTGAATGAGTTCAAGTTAATAGAGGGTGGGGGTTGGGAGGCTGGCCAGCAGAAATAGTTCAGTATATAGGGAACGAAAGCACGGTTAAGGGTTTTAGCAAAAGGCAGGCAAGCAGAGGCAGAGTCCTGTAATGTTACAGAGGTGGAAGCAGACAGCCTTGGTGACGAGCGAATGTGAACAGATGTTCACATCAGCGTCAAATATGACACCAGGGTTGCGAATGGCCTAGTTTAGCCTCAGATAGCTGCCAAGCAAAGGAATGGATACCTCAATCAAAGCCATCCAATGGGAATTTCAGGATGCGAGAGCAAAGATAATTGTGTCAGTGACAGACAAAGTTTTTGTTTGGTGCCATTTAAGCATTGAGCGAAGAGTTCCCGAGGCCGTGACATAATCGTCTTAAAAATCAACAACCACCCCGGCGGGTAGGGAGGTGGAGGTAGTGGTGGCG
Organism: Scyliorhinus canicula; assembly: GCF_902713615.1. Taxonomy (NCBI): domain Eukaryota; kingdom Metazoa; phylum Chordata; class Chondrichthyes; order Carcharhiniformes; family Scyliorhinidae; genus Scyliorhinus; species Scyliorhinus canicula. The sequence continues at coordinate 122,631,877 of NC_052153.1, forward strand.
ATGGACGCCGAGAAGGCCTTTGACCGGGTGGAGTGGGACTATCTATGGGAGGTGCTCGGACGGTTTGGGTTCGGGGAGGGATTGGATCAAATTATTATATCAGGCCCGAGGGCCAGCGTCAGGACTAACAGAGAAGTGTTGGAGTACTTTAGGTTGTACCGAGGGACCAGACAGGGCTGCCCGCTCTCCCCGCTGCTGTTTGCGCTGGCCATAGAGCCGCTGGCGATTGCGCTGAGAGCCGCAGATGGATGGAAGGGGATGTTGAGGGGCGGGGTAGAACATAGGGTCTCTCTTTACGCAAACGACCTGCTCCTGTACGTGTCGGACCCAGTGGCAGGGATGGGAAGAATACTGGGAACGTTGAGGAAGTTCGGCCAGTTTTCAGGTTACAAATTAAATACGGCCAAGAGTGAAATGTTTGTGGTACAGGCAAGGGGCCAGGAGAACAGATTGAGAGGGCTACCGTTTAGGCTGGTTGAGGAAAATATCCGGTATTTGGGAATCCAGGTGGCACGAGACTGGGGCAGGCTGCACAAGTTAAATTTGGCCAGGGTGGTGGAGCAAATGAAGGGAGAGTTTCGGAGATGGGATGCACTCCCGCTGTCGCTGGCAGGGAGGGTGCAGACTGTAAAGATGACAATCCTCCCTATTTTCTGTTTGTTTTTCAATGCATCCCGACCTTTGTTCCACAGTCCTTCTTCAAAAGAGTTAACAGGATGATCATGAGCTTTGTCTGGGCGGGAAAATCCCCGTGGGTGAAGAAGGCAATGTTGGAGAGGAACCGCAGCGAGGGAGGGCTGGCTTTGCCGAGTCTGATTAATTATTACTGGGCGGCCAACATGATAAGGAAGTGGATGGTGGGTACGGGATCTATCTGGGAGCGGGTGGAGGCGGCTTCGTGCAGGGGCTCCAGCTTGGCAGCCCGGTAGTGGTGGCGACCCTGCGGATATGGGGCCAGTGGAGGAGGCATGTAGGGGAGACGGGGGCGTCGGTTTGGGCGCCAATCTGCGACAACCATCGGTTTGCCCCGGGAGTATGGATGGGGGGTTTCGAGTATGGCGGCGGGCGGGGGTGGGAAGGGTGGGCGATATGTTCCTGGAAGGGAGCTTTGCGAGTTTGAGGAGCTTGGAGGAGAAATTTGGGCTGGTATGGGGAAATGATTTTAGGTACCTACAGTTGCAGGACTTTGTGCGTAGACAGGTCCCATCTTTCCCACGCCTCCCGCCAATGGGGATCCTAGACAGAATAGTCTCTAGGGGGAAGAAGGGGAGGGTAGAGTCTCGGGTATTTATAAGGTGCTCATGAGGGAGGAAAGGTCCCAGACAGAGGAACTGAAACTTAAATGGGAGGAGGAGCTAGGCGGGGAAATGGAAGACGGGCTGTGGGCAGAGGCCCTGAGTAGGGTAAATTCGACCGCGACATGTGCTAGGCTCGGGCTGATTCAATTTAAGGTCGTTCACCGGGCCCATATGACGGTGGCTCGGATGAGCAAATTCTTTGGGATAGAGGACAAATGCGCTAGGTGCACGGGAGGACCAGCGAACCACGTTCACATGTTTTGGGCATGCCCTAAGCTGAGGGGGTACTGGGAGGGATTAGCGGACATCATGTCCCGGGTGCTAAAAACAAGGGTGGCGATGGGTCCAGGGGTGGCAATTTTTGGGGTTTCGGAAGACCCGGGAGTTCAGGGGGAGAAAGAGGCCGATGTTTTGGCCTTTGCTTCCCTGATAGCCCGGCGACGAATACTATTGGCGTGGAGGGACTCAAAGCCCCCGAAGACTGAGTTGTGGCTTGCGGACATGTCGAGTTTCCTGGGTATGGAAAAAATTAAGTTCGCCTTGAGGGGATCTGTACAGGGGTGCGCCCGGAGGTGGCAACCATTTATTGACTTGTTTGCGGGAGAGTGAGCGTCAGCAGGGGGTGGGGGGGGGGGGGGGGGGGGGGGGGTGGAGTAGAGTAGAGTAGGAGGGAAAAAATGGCGGGTAGTACCAGTGGGGGAGGAGCGGGCTTGTGCAGTATGTTACGATTGAAGTATTGAAAGTACATGGATGTTTGCACATTTTTGCCTTTTTTGCTTTCTTTCTGTTGATGTCTGTAACTGTTTACAAAGCCAAAAACTACCTCAATAAAAATGTTTATTAAAAATCAACAACCATTTGATATTAAAAACATAACACATAAAAGGTTAAAATGCTTGGCAATTAGTTTGAGATAACTACGAATCTTGCATGTACATAAGCTAAAATCAGCAATCGAAAGTGTAAATAACTTGCTCCCCATCAGCAAATGTAAGTATTTTATTTACATTTTTGATCCAATACACTTATCGACCTATCTCTATCGGACTTATTTGTATCTATTGCTAATAGAATTCATAGAATTTACAGTGCAGGAGGCCATTCGGCCCATCGAGTCTGCACCGGCTCTTGGAAAGAGCACCCTACCCACGGTTAACACCTCCACCCTATCCCCATAACCCAGTAACCCCACCCAACACTAAGGGACATTAAGGGTAATTTATCGTGGCCAATCCACCTAACCTGCACATCTTTGGACTGTGGGAGGAAACCGGAGCACCCGGAGGAAACCCACGCACACACGGGGAGGATGTGCAGACTCCGCACAGACAGTGACCCAAGCCGGAATCGGACCTGGGACCCTGGAGCTGTGAAGCGATTGTGCTATCCACAATGCTACCGTGCTGCCCCAAATGGTGTCTGATCCATTTTTTTTCCATCAAAACTTTGTTCAAGGCTTTTTTTGTTAAGCACTTCAGTCATCAGAAATCTGCTTCCTTTCAAAATTGGATACCTTTAGATATAATTCAAAAATTCTAAACTGATGATTTTCCTGAGCTCACAATAGCTTCGAAGCCAGGCTGCGCATCAAATTACCTGCACGACCATCTACCAATAAATACTACTTTTCATTCAAAATCGGTTGTGTTATAATAACATTTAAATTGCCAGAAGCAGCACTACAATTTTCTTGTGACTGCAATAACCTTAGTAACTGTTCAGATTATAATCAAATTTTACACATGAATTATCTCTTTTTATTGTTTATTAGGTCATATAAAAAGGTGGATGTCCTACAAAATAGCTTCATTTCAAGAACATTTAGGTTTTAGCTGTACAATTAAGTATAAATTTTGCCAAAAAAAGCAATAGGTATAAATAATTCTAGTCTGTAGAAAACATTAATCTTCACAAAAAATACAAAAAGTACAGACCAAGAATGACAGTGATTAGCCAGTTGCTTCACAGCGCCAGGGTCCTAGGTTTGATTCAGGCTGGTACGGGAATCAAACCGTGCTGCTGGCCTGCTTGGTCTGCTTTAAAAGCCAGCGATTTAGCCTGGTGAGCTAAACCAGCCCCTGATAATAAAGATTATACTCAAACAATTTGAAATGAAGATGACATAAAACTATTGCTCGACCCTGTCGCAGGTGTGCTGCTTATCTGGAACCTGTGGGACATGATTTAATGGCCACGTTACAACTTAAGAAAGAGTGCAACAAGGCCGTTAAATCACGGGTAGGGACAAAAAGAGAACTGCACCGGGTGCCTATCTGTGTGCTATCTAACCGGCCCATTCCCGTTAACGAAGTCAGGAAGCTGCCTTCGGGTGACGAGAAGCCAACAATCACCACTGAAGCCAATCTCCACACAATTAGCAGGAGCATTTCCTTATCTAACCGCATCCCCAGCAAGTGGTCACGGGGGCACCTTTTTAAAAACATGTAGCTGCAGAGAGTTGCTGCGGAGAGCCGAGGTGGTGAGTAGCCCTCAGCTTCACTCACAGGCAAAGAGCCCACGGGCATGTGGTTGCTGCCCGTAACCCCTGTGGCCGGGAAGGCCTCTGGCCACGAGGCTGAAGGCTATAGCGACTTGGGAATTGGCAATCGTAGTTAAATGGGCACTTTACACATCCCGCGTGTAAAATTATTGCCCAGCATCCCAATCAGACCATGATACCTGGACATTGTGCCTGAACACTGCAGGTGGCAACACCGAGGATGTAGCAGCCAACATCTGAACACCCAGGGACTGGATCCCAACACCGGGAACATTTCCATGACCAGAGGGTGGACATGTGCATTGGGATTGGAATAAGCGCCCAATCCAGATTCATATCTGGTTTAGCACACTGGTCTAAATCACTGCCTTTTAAAGCAGACCAAGGCTGGCCAGCAGCACGGTTCAATTCCCGTAGCAGCCTCCCCGAACAGGCGCCGGAATGTGGCGACTAGGGGCTTTTCACATTAACTTAATTGAAGCCTACTCGTGACAATAAGCGATTTTCATTTTCCTTTTTCATATGTGTGGGTGTCTGGGGTCTAGTGATCAGGGCCTCCGCTATGGCCAAGAATGCATGGGCAGGGCCTGTTAGATGGGACGGGGTTAGTGATGCGAGTCATGGAAGGACCCGGGGTGAAGGCACTGCTGGTTGTCAGGCTCACAAGCTCATTAATCCCTTGCAGATATTGCAAGAGATGGGTGATATATTGACGCTGAATAACTTGCCCTAGGGTGTTACTGACAGGCCTGACAACCAGACACCGGAGGAGGCAGTGGTGACAACGACAACAGAGGATCGAGGCGGCGACCCATGTGCAGGGCCCGCCCCACACCCTGAGGATCCAGCCGCCCATCAGGCCAGGGAGGTAGCCAGAGGGGAATGCCCACGACAGCGCAAGGCATACAGGCATCACTGGTCTTTAGAAGTGATGACGGACAACACGTGCCGCAGGAGGCTCTGCCTCAACAAGGAGCCGGTGCAGCACCTGTGTCATGTCCTCGCATACTTGGCACCATGTGGAGCAGGAGGAGAATACCCGCTCCCGGTGGCCATCAAGGTCAACGCAGCCCTGAATCTCTACGCCTCAGGATCATTCCAGGGCTCGAGCGGGGGCTTGTGTGGCATCTCAAGGGAAGCTACAGATGCCCTCTTTGCCCGGACTGGGAACTATATAAGCTTTAACGTGGATCAGGCCCAACAAGATGACAAGGCAGCAGTATTCTCTGCCATTGCTGGATATCCCAGGCCCAGGGGGTTATAGCTGGCTTGCATTCACCAAGCAGTCTGGGAGTGCCCTACATCGTCAGGAAGGGATTCCACTCCCTGAACATCCACCTCTTGTGCAACCACCACCTGAAGATCATGCACGTGTCTGCACACTTCCCGGGGAGTATGTGCAACAGCTACATCCTGAGAGAGTCAAACATTCCTGGCCTCTCGAGGACAACCCAAGGATGGCCGGTTGGCTCTTGGTGGATAAGGATACCTGCTGAGGACCTGGCTATGGACGCCAGTACAGAGGCCGGTGACCGGTGCGGAAACCCAATACAACGAGGCCTATGTGCCCATCCAGGCTGTCATTGAGCGGTGTATTGATCTCGCCGGAGAGTCGCCCGCTTTCTGGTGGTCTGCTGTGTCCTCCGCAATGTGATACCGCAATGGACGAAGTGCAGGAGGTATATATAGCCACCTCCAAGGAGGAGGATAAGGAGGCGCTGGATCAGGAGGGTCTGGAGGACGGGTCCGGGGAGGACCTGCGAGACCAGCCGGGGATGGGGGACAGGCGGCAATGGCGAGGGTCCGGAGAGTCAGGGAGGCCCTCATCCTTGCCGATTTCATATAGGACGTGGACTTGTCCATCATTCCCTCCCTCCCTCCTCCCCCCCTCCAACTCTCATGCTCTGCAAACCATTGGGGGGGGGGGGGGGGGGGGGGGGATGCAGGACCTCCATCTCTGGGGATTGGTGATCAGCCGCATTGCTGTAGAAGAAAGTGCCAAGGGAGTCATATTGGCCACGGTCAACAGATTTAAATGGTTGACATAAGTGTCGCCAACAGCCCCAATCTCCCAATGGTGCCAACCCTCTCACCCCACCCCTCACAGATCCTCCCCACATCCTTTGCCCACACCCCCCTTAACCCCAGACTCCAGGTACCCTCTGTGATCCACAACATGCTTAGCCTACCGCTGCATCTAGGTGTGTCCCCAGGATGCACATGCCGTGGTCTACAATTGTGTTGACAGGTGTGCTCTGGGTGTTTTCTGGTGCTCTGGACCAGAGGCCACGGGACTAGGCATTGCCGGCGCCATCGCCTGAGCCCATGCCCTCTGGGATTCCTCCAATTGGCAATGAACATGCTGGAGTGTCACATGGGTGGGGATGATAGCTGTGTCGCGACTATTTTGGTGGCATCCTTAGAGCTCTCCCTCTCTTTGGGGGGGGGGGGGGGGGGCACCCCGGATGGGCATGTGATCAGTGGGAGGGATTGGTCAGTCTATATGGCATTAACAGGTCACCCAGGTGGGGACCAGTGGATTCTCACCTCTGCGCCATGAGCCGACCTCCACAGTGATCACTGCTGTGTCCTCGGCCACACCCGCGACCTCAAGGGCCCATTCCTCATAGGGATTGAGGACTCTTATGTCCGGCACCCCATCGCCTACCTAGGCCCTCTCCTATCGGTGTGGGCTAACTTCTCCTGCAGGGGCACAGAAGGGGCATTGTTATCCACACACATAGTTACTCACGAGGTGGGGGGGCATGGGGAGTATGGGATGGAAAGGTGCGTGCGTGTGTGTGGGGGTGGGGGGGGGCGGGTTTGGCAAGTTGGGCCGTACGAGAGTCTAATATTTGCAATTCTCCAGTTGCATAAATATTTTATCCTGTGAAGAATATGACGACACCGCCACAACTTTGGCGAGCATTAAAATCCTATTGGACCAACACTGCCTTAGTAAACCAAACATTATTTTAATGCTTGTAATATCCGATTTTACAACAACCAATAAAAATAGTTCACTCCATGCCAAAGAAAATTAGCCGAAATCAGTGCAACATGATCACTTGTACACTATTTCAATGAAATGCATTCAACAAGCCAAACTTAACAGAGAGGGAGAGAGCTGTTCTAATTTTTAAAAAGCGCTTTCTGCAGATTCATGCAACAAGCTAACCAATGTCCACATCAGAACCACAACTTATATCTATTGCACTAAAGTAAATACCTATTTGGATTTAGAAGAAACTGGATATTTTCTGCTCGTCATGAATTCTCAATCATTGGATGAGCTCTTTGTGGAAGATTCAAAGCTGTAATGTTGCAAATGTTTAAAAAGATTATTTTTAACAACAGGGACTGATCATTGAAGGATTCAGCCCATGATTGATATCAAGTGGTGCTTGCTGGAAAGTACTTATGTGCAGACATTTTTTCAAGATGGGGCTGAATTTAGCTGTAACATCTTTCATTGCTGGATCATCTACCAACACCCACACATGAAAATGACCATTTGTGCACAGTGCCATAAGGCTGCAGGTGCAACTATGGCAACCACATCATGAACTATAAAACTGAACACTATACCCGAGCTTGACTCATTAGTTCCAAGGAAACTGGAGAAAAAATTAGAAAGGATACGCCATTTACCAGAAAGATGAGATCTGTTTAAAATTGAGGGAGATTTCTACTGTCCTGATTTTCACGAGATTCAGAAATTCTCAAAATAAATCAGTTTCAAAAACCTTTTTTGCGGCTTCCACTTAAAAAAAAAATCATTTTCTGATGTACAAACAGGAAATACGTAAAGAAGCATTTCTGAAAGTGATAATTAATCTTCTTTCCCGTCACACTAAGCATACACTGAAAACATCCAATTTCTGAAATGCCTTCATATGTCTTATTTTACACGATGTTGCTGACAACCTGAAAGCAATATATTCAGAACTCAGTTTCCTCCAAGGACCAGTAGCTGGCATGCTACTGATTTCAATGTATAATATATGTAATAAATAAAAACATATCACTGTGCAGAGTAAACACGGCAGTATTTGGATTGCGAAATGGGCAATGTACAGACCGTACCCAACCAGCCTGTACTTGCAAAACTCAGGACACAGTGTCCAACATTGGATGTGATTCTGCGATTAGACAACAATTGCTAAATAGCCTACAGCATGCTAAGAATTATGTTGACAACCAATTTAAGATTGTCAGTCGGGCTCGCAGTGTGGTGCATTTGCGTACACTGGAAGCTATAAAGGTCCTGTTCTTTGCAGATAGAAAGAACTTGGACACGCATTGTGTCTGTTTCAACTAAACAAAATAAGTGAGTCATTCACTGGTTCATTCAACACAAGCAATTCCTTGCCAGAGTCAAGCTACCTGTTTAAATTTCAAACATGCTTGGCAGTTAACTGTCAGTCACCATGAACTAGTACATTCACATGGCGACACCTCTACCAATCAAAGTCCATTTGCCAACCAGTCAGCATTTCCATCTCATACAGTACAAAGTGTTGTCTCCTCCTACTGGTATTCTTGTGAAGTGTCCTGACGAGTGCAAGCTTTGACATGTCTCTTTTTTCAGTAATACTCGAGTTCTTTCAATTAAATGATGAGTTTAATTTGCACAAAGCAGCACCATATAAAGGTTTTAATTTTATGACAATATAGCAGGCATAAATTTGTATTCAAATTCAATAGCAGAACATTTAAAAACTTAATATAGGTCCACAATTAAATTTAAAATAATTTCTAATGGGGTTAAGCGTTTAATAAATGCAATGCAAGCTATTTAAGGATACTGTACTGATAAACCCTTTTATATGACAGTGGATAAAAATCTGAATATTAAATATAGCATACACCACAATGCTGTTTTAAAAAAACAATCAGATTATCTCCATCAACCCAGTATTCTATTTAATAAATATCAATCAATATTTGTAGGTCGGCACTAATTTTTATTGATTTGTTGTTCCATTTTAATCTTTTCTATACTATGACACTAACATTCATCATCGAAAATCCTACAGATGGAGAAAACGCGACTTTACCGAATCTTCAATTGCTTTGCTTTATGAAAGCCCAAATTCAGCAGACATTCACCAGTCTATTTTAAAACTCAACAGGAGCCTCCAGATATCCCTGCAGCCATGGAACATAGCACAGAAACCTCAATCACTAAATTTGCACGAGACGAAACAGATTAGCCTCATAACGTGGCTGCTGCTCAAACAAAAGAAAAATATCCATGTCCCAAATAAAAACACCTTTGTCTTTTTCACCAGTACAAGACATCTAAATTATAACGCCCACGGTAGACAAAACTCAATTTACTTTAGTGCTTTCTTATGTCCACCTCCAAATTAAATGGTGGATTATATGTATAAAAACACAAAAATAAATGACAGATCTAGCATAAAGCACTTACTCTGTGAAAAGACTGCATTCTCTTCAAAGACAAACATTCCAAGTGTGATAGAGAGATAGCTGTGGGACTGTCAGCTCCTTTGAAACGAGTGACTCATCTGTAGTGTGGACGCTGTGCATCAGACCTACATTCTCATTGACATCATCACCACCGACTTTGCTGCAGGAGCAGCTATGGCAACCACATCTTGCGCTGAGACAGAAGCCTTTAATTGCTTCAGCAACTTCCTAGAGCTTCAGCCATTAAACTTCACGTTGTTGAACAGACAATAAAACTCAGTCTCAATATTATAGTCAGAGTGGAAAGACAGTATGTCGCTGGGAAAGGTCTGCTTCTTTAATTATAGAGCAGGATGCCTAATAAGAATCAGAAATTAATTCTTCTGAATGTCTATACTTTGCAACGGACTAGAAAATACCAAAGGATAAAATAACACCTGAATGCTCATCAACCTTGCATTGTATGAATCTATGTTTCAACTGATAACAACTGTAATTTTCTTACCTTTTTCTCCTGAATGTTAAACATTGCCCAGGCTCGACTTCCAGAATCCCTCTTTTCTACCATGAGAGTAAATATATCCAATTTTTTTTGGAAATTTTTTCCAATTAAGGGGCAATTTACCTTGGCCAATCCACCTACACTGTAAACACGGGGAGAATGTGCAAACTCCACACAGTGACCCAGAGCCTGGATCGAACCTGGGACCTCGGTGCCATGAGTAAATATATCAATGCTGGGTAAAACAACTCAGCATCTAGAAAAAGGGTAGCTTATCTTTGGGAGGGGAAGCCACTTTGTGAAGCAGGACTTACCCTTGAATATGTATCGGAAAAGTAAGTTAAGCTTTATCCAATAATATTCATTGAAATAGTTAAGATTAGCTAAAGCTATAGACACGTTTAATATGAACATAATCTGTCTAAACAGTCCAAATTAATTTTGAGATTGTAAACATCAATGGTAATTTTCGATGAATCAATTATAGGCTAACATCTGCATCTTAAAGACCAAAATAACAAGTGCCAGAATAAAGTGTTGTGCAGATATCTATATACACATAAGCAAACTAGACATAAATAATGAGGCTCCTTCTGTCCACAGTGTCATGGTATGCAGACATGCAGCTAATGAACACAGAGAACAGGACATAACCAATCAGCAGGCAGAACACTTGGGGGTGGTTTCCCACTATAAAAGGCACGAGGCACTCGCATTCCGCCTCTTTCCACTGGTGACATCTACAGTGAGAGTCAGGGTGTACATATCATATAACCCCTACAGCACGTGGCTAACAGCTAGTCTGGTTCAGTCAGACAGAGTAATCACACTAGGTTAGCAGAGTCAAATTCACATAGAATTGTGCTAACTGTGTGACAGGTTCAATAAATCAAATTGAACTAACTTCAAGGTCTGGAGTATCTTTGAGGTAAAGCTGCATCCAGTTACAGCCCGTGTTATCTCAGTGTGCTTAACGCGACACACAAAAATCTTCAGTACAAAAGCTGCTTGGCCAGTGCCTATGCTGATGCTACCTCCATGCCAGAGATAACCACCCTAACACATTCCCTACTCTTTCCTCATACCCGTTAATATTTTCTCTGTATTCAAGGAGCATTTTGCTAAACGCATAAAATTACTGATTTCATTTGGGAGTATTGCATTTATTGATTTGACTCATTAGCTTAAAGAAAAATCGAACCTTTTTTATGCACTAGGAACTAATCTTGTGTTTATGCCTCTTTGTTACCAAGTCACCAGCCAGCAGAAATAATCTTGCACCGTTAAACCACTTAATTTTATTTTTCAAATACATATTTTAAGTAATTAGTGTGTTCTGGCAGTATTTACAATGGTACATATAGATCCCTAAAAATGAGAAACCTTGGTGCTTAAAAATAGATTGAACATTGAGAATATTAACATTCACACTAATTCGGACAGTTTAAGGAGAATCAGGAGATTTAGAGGTGTACATGAATCTTGTTGCATTTATGCATGGTGTTTTGCAAAGCAACGTGAAGCAATTAGTGGATTGTAGCTTCACTCTGACATTCTTGTTGGTGGTCTAGGTCCGTGTGCTGCATCCCGTAGTCATGTGGGCTTAAAAAAAATTGGATTGCAGACTACTCAACTTGTTCATGCATATCCTTCAGCATCTTTCCATTGACTGCAAGATTATTTCTGTGAGTTGGTGACTTGGTAGCAAGAAGGTATACACGCAAGGATTAGTTCCTAAATGTATAGAGGCTAGAGGCTGGATTCTCCCAAAATGGGACAATGTCCCCACGCCGGCATAAAAACGCTCGCATTCCACTCCCAAGTTTCCTATAAAAAAGATCAGTCGATTCACTCACCCCAGGGGGCTAGCAGGGACCCAGAGTGATTCACGCAGTTTTAGCTGCGGATACGGGCCCTCGCACTTCTGGTCTGGAGTCCTCGCACGGCGGCGGCCTCCGGCGGCTGCACCGAGCACCATGGCGAACCCGGACTGTGGAGGCAGCTTCAAAAGTAGGCCCCCCCCCGCAATCGGCTACACGCCCGAAGATCCGACCGCCCCGATCTGGCCCCCAATGCCTAACCTGCACATATTTGGACACTAAGGGCAATTGAGCATTGCCAATCTACCTAACCTGCACATCTTTGGGCTGAGGGGGGAAACTGGAATACTTGGAGAAAACCCACGCAGAGAATGTGCACACTTCCCAAGGCCAAAATTGAATCCAGGTCCCTAGCGCTGTGAGGCAGCAGTGCTATCCACTGTGTCACCCCTGAGAAAATGTTGCTCCAGACTCCTTTGAGTGCTGACTGCTGGTGGTTTAACCTGAGGGTCAGCACACCTCAGGCAACGAACAAGTTTGAGATGGCAGGAACTTTATGAATTACCTCAGCAGGGATGGAAACTGAACCCATGCCTTTGGTGTTTCTCTGCATCATGATGCAGCTAACCCACTCTGTCACTACTACAAGTGAAATCAATAATGGTATGTAAGAAGCGTTGTGATAAACATAGGAAAAGGAAAAATATGAAGAGGTTTGGGGAATGATTAAGTTAGGGTCATAATCTGTCGCATTGAGGTAGCACAGCACTGGCACCAACCCAATGGCTGCCTTGTGAGAGCCAGATGACTCAGGAGCAGCCTGGGCTCAGTCCAGCTGCCCCTCCATACGGAGGTGAACCCGAGGGCCCAATGGGCACTGATCAGGAGGGGGCACTGTGTGCCAACCTGGATCTGTCCTATGGAGTGGCGACAGTGACCACCAGCTCCACCGAGTTCCACCATGTTGACGACGCCGCATCTCGCAGGCAGCACCCCCGGGACAGAGTGGCACGGTGGTGCATGTGCCATCAAGTGTGCCGGGGCCCTGCGGCCCCCCGAGCGCCCAGAGGACACCCGTGGCATCGTCAGCCACGTGACGTGGTAAGCAGCAGGCTGCCTCCACCTCAGAAATGCACCCTGGGGAAACACCAAGACACAGAAGTAGAACAAGGAATGCTAAGTACGTTAAGGATCACTGAGAGGTCACTGATGAAGGGTGGGGGAGAAGGGAGTAGGTAGAGGGTAAAGGGGGGGTAAAAAGAGGAGTGGGGTGGTGGGGATAGTGGCGGCACCACCGTGATGGGGCTGTTTAGCACACAGCTAAATCGCTGGCTTTGAAAGCAGGCCAAGGCAGGCCAGCAGCACGGTTCAATTCCCGTACCAGCCTCCCCGAACAGGCACCGGAATGTGGCGACTAGGGGTTTTTCACGGTAACTTCATTTGAAGCCTACTTGTGACAATAAGTGATATTCATTTTCATTCAAATCAGTGAACATTTGTGTGATACATTAAAAAACCTTCACCACAATCAGTATGATGCCTCTGTCAGTTTCTTCCGCAATGCAGGCTGACCTCCAAACCCTTGACCCATCTCCCCAGCCATGGCTGACAAAGGAGGTCAGGAAATGTATCAAAGAAAAAGAGAGATCCTATAAAATGGCCAAAAGCACTGGGAAATCAGAAGATTGGGAAGGCTACAAAAACAAACAGAGGTTAACAAAGAGACAAATAAGGAAGGAGAGGATCAAATATGAAGGCAGGCTAGCCAGTAATATAAGAAATGATAGTAAAAGTTTCTTTCAATACATAAGAAACAAACGACAGGCCAAAGTAGACATTGGGCCAATTCAAACTGATTCTGGAAGGCTAGTGATGGGAGACGAGGAAATGGCTGGAGAACTTAATAAGTACTTTGCGTCTGTCTTCACGGTAGCACGGTAGCATTGTGGATAGCACAATCGCTTCACAGCGCCAGGGCCCAGGTTCGATTCCGGCTTGGGTCACTGTCTGTGCGGAGTCTGCACATCCTCCCCGTGTGTGCGTGGGTTTCCTCCGGGTGCTCCGGTTTCCTCCCACAGTCCAAAGATGTGCAGGTTAGGTGGATTGGCTATGATAAATTGCCCTTAGTGTCCAAAATTGCCCTTAGTGTTGGGTGGGGTTACTGGGTTATGGGGATAGGGTGGAGGTGTTGACCTTGGGTAGGGGGTAGGGTGCTCTTTCCAAGAGCCGGTGCAGACTCGATGGGCCGAATGGCCTCCTTCTGCACTGTAAATTCTATGTAAAAGACATGAGTAATAGCCCAAAAATTATAAAGGGTCAGGGGGCTGAGTTGAGTATGGTTGCCATTACAAAAGAGATGGTGCTAAAAAAGCTAAAAGGTCTTAAAATTGACAAATCTCCTGGCCCCGATGGGCTACATCCTAGAGTTCTGAGGGAGGTGGCTGAAGAAATAGCGGAAGCGTTGGTTGAGATCTTTCAAAAATCACTGGAGTCAGGGAAAGTCCCGGACTATTGGAAGATCGCTGTTGTAACCCCCTTGTTCAAGAAAGGATCAAGACAAAAGATGGAAAATTATAGGCCAATTAGCCTAACCTCGGTTGTTGGTAAAATTCTAGAATCGATCGTTAAGGATGAGATTTCTAAATTCTTGGAAGAGCAGGGTCGGATTAGAACAAGTCAACATGGATTTAGTAAGGGGAGGTCGTGCCTGACGAACCTGTTAGAATTCTTTGAGGAGGTGACAAGTAGGTTAGACCAGGGAAACCCAGTGGATGTGGTCTATCTGGATTTCCAAAAGGCCTTTGATAAGGTGCCACACAGGAGGCTGCTGAGTAAGGTGAGGGCCCATGGTGTTCGAGGTGAGCTACTGGCATGGGTTGAGGATTGGCTGTCTGACAGAAGCCAGAGAGTTGGGATAAAAGGTTCTTTTTCGGAATGGCAGCCGGTGACCAGCGGTGTCCCACAGGGTTCAGTGTTGGGGCCGCAGCTGTTCACCATATATATTAATGATCTGGATGAAGGGACTGGGGGCATTCTAGCGAAGTTTGCCGATGATACGAAGTTAGGTGGTCAGGCAGGTAGTGCTGAGGAAGTGGGGAGGCTGCAGAAGGATCTAGACAGTTTGAGAGAGTGGCGCAGGAAATGGCTGATGCAATTCAACGTGAGAAAATGTGAGGTCTTGCACTTTGGAAAAAAGAATCCAAGCATAGACTACTTTCTAAACGGTGAGAAAATTCATAATGCCAAAGTACAAAGGGATCTGGGAGTGCTAGTCGAGGATTCCCTAAAGGTAAACATGCAGGTTGAATCCGTGATTAAGAAAGCGAATGCAATGTTGTCATTTATCTCAAGAGGGTTGGAATATAAAAGCAGCGATGTGCTACTGAGCCTTTATAAGGCTCTGGTTAGGCCCCATTTGGAGTACTGCGTCCAGTTTTGGGCCCCACATGTCAGGAAGGACATACTGGCACTGGAGCGTGTCCAGCGGAGATTCACACGGATGATCCCTGGAATGGCGGGTCTAACATATGAGGAACGGCTGAGGATCCTGGGATTGTATTCATTGGAGTTTAGAAGGTTAAGGGGAGATCTAATAGAAACTTACAAGATAATACATGGCTTAGAAAGGGTGGACGCAAAGAAACTGTTTCCGTTAGGCGAGGAGACGAGGACCCGTGGGCACAGCCTTAGAATTAGAGGGGGTAAATTCAGAACAGAAATGCGGAGACATTTCTTCAGCCAGAGAGTGGTGGGCCTGTGGAATTCATTGCCGCAGAGTGCAGTGGAGGCCGGGACGCTAAATGGCTTCATGGCAGAGATAGATAAATTCTTGATGTCGCGAGGAATTAAGGGCTACGGGGAGAATGCTGGTAGGTGGAGTTGAAATGCCCATCAGCCATGATTGAATGGCGGAGAGGACTCGATGGGCCGAATGGCCTTACTTCCACTCCTATGTCTTATGGTCTTATATGGCCCCACCATTCAGTATCAGTAAGGAATAGGGAGAGGGTGTTAGGCTGAAAAACAGTGATGTCTTCCCCCCCAGGAAACCACTTGGGATGTGTGTGGTGCTCACTTATCCACGATTGCCAATTCCCTATTAGCAATAGCCTTCAGCCACATGGCCAGGGGCCTTCATAATCAATGGGAGATATGGGTTGTTGGTGGGCCAGACAGGCAGGGGCTAGTGTTGCACCGGAACAGGTACACACAGTCCAGGGGTTGGCATGGCGGACCCGCGTGCGGGTGCGCCCCATCCCAACCAAGGCTGCAAGTCCAAGTACAAGGACAAGTCCAGTGCCCCCAGACTCTTTGCCTATGAGTGAAGATGGCACTCACCTCCTTGGGTCCCCACGGCAGATCTTTTGCCAGGTTCACATTTCAAAAGGGGTACTAATTGGCAACAGTATGACCACTTGCTGGAGAGGCCGCTGGATCACGTTAATTGTGCGCAAATAGGGCTTAAGTAGTGATTATTGGTTTCTCGCCAGACCACGGCAGGATCCAAATTTCACCTACGGAGCGTGCCGGTTGCATCCAAATGGTTTGGCACCCAGTGCGGTTCTCGTTGTTGGCCCCTCCTGCTATTTACCGGCCTTGTCACACTCGCTCGAGCACGAGGCCATTGAATCATGCTCATGGAGTTTTACAGCACAGAAAGAGGTCCTTCAGCCCATCGATTAGCCCATCAAGCACCTATCTATTCTAATCCCATTGTTCAGCACTTGGTCCGTATCTTGTAAAGTACCATGGGACATTTTATTACATTAAGG
This sequence comes from Scyliorhinus canicula, assembly GCF_902713615.1. Lineage (NCBI taxonomy): Eukaryota > Metazoa > Chordata > Chondrichthyes > Carcharhiniformes > Scyliorhinidae > Scyliorhinus > Scyliorhinus canicula. Next base: position 122,648,205 of record NC_052153.1, read on the forward strand.
TATCATAAATATGAATTGTTGCATCCACTAATCCAGAGTTTTTCAAAGCGTGGGTCGCGACTTATGGGTGGGTCACGTGCAGGTGTCAGAAGGGTCGTGGAGCCCTTGGCTGGTAACAATTCTGTATTCCATTGGGAGCAGCCGCTCCACTGTAAGAACAACAATTTAACAAGCCATTAACTCAATACGAAGCTCAGAGGTAATGTGTTGCGGCCGCTAGCACTCCCACGCACGTGTGCTTGCATCAAGCGATCCAAGAAGCTCCAAAGGTTTCTCTCTGCGACCGACCAGCTCCAGCTGTAGCTGCCAAATGAATGCTGCATTCAAAGTCTGTTTGCTTGTCAACATCACACCCCCCCCCCCCCCCCTCCCCCTGCCCCCCACACCACCTCCTCGTTAGAATAGCAACAATCCCCAGGGGATGGCGGAAACTCTGCACAAGTCCCCCGCGTATTGATGAAAATGATGCAGCTGATGGTTTGTATTGGTCAGAATATTTTCTACAAGGAGTGTGGAGCTGATATTGAGCTGCTTTGTGAAAATTGGGACATTGCAAAACGTATACTGGTCTGGGAAAAGGAATAACGGTGTAGCTCGTTGGTGACCTGGTTTTGATTTTGATAAAGTAAATGTTCTCATGCTCCAGTTTGAGACCATGGGAGGGGTGGGGGTTGCAGTAACGGGGTCCTGACGGGTTTTGGGGTTGATGAGACCGGGCGAGGTTGTTGCCGCGGAGTCGGAGCCGTAGGACAAGGCGGCCAAATCCTCAAGAAGTGCAGCTGCTCCTCTGCTTCGTGGGGAATCGTTCCTTGTTACTTCTGTTCCTGGATTTTACAAGAGACGATGCAAGTAATAATCTTTATTAGTGTCACAAGTCAGCTTACATTCGTGAAAAGTTTTTGGTACCCAAGAAAGAGAGCACCCAGTGAAAATAGGCCATTCACTGATCATTTGCAAATGTCCTTTCACCAAGGATTAATGATTCATTAAGGTGGAATCGCTCCTACATCTCTCATGTGTGGCCCTGGACAAGAATATTCATAGATAGGAGGACATCAATCACAGCTGTGCATGCCTCATCCCGTCCTCACTCAATCCTGGCATAAATTCAATGCACCAGGAGTTACTGCAGCGTGGTTACGAACAGGAAAACTAGACTAATTTCCTTCCCTCCCTTGCCTAGGGGAAGGAAGCGCAAGTGTCCTAAACATTGCCTTGACTCAGGATAGACTGGGAAAAATAATGCGGTGTGTGTCGCAAAGGTTGTCCATCGTGGGTCCTGAAGATCGGCCAATTGGCAAATGTGGGTGTCGGGAAAAAAAGTTTGAAAAACCCGTTAATCTGTTCGTGCAGACTGAAGACATTCCTCTGTTCTGTTTGCGAACACTTTAACCCTGTCCTCATAAATTTCAAGATCCTGTTCACTGTGCCCAAGCCCAAATCATAGAATTCATGGACTCATAGAATTAAGAGTGCAGAAGGAGGCCATTCGGCCCATCAAGTCTGCACTGGCCCTTGTAAAGAGCGCCCTATCCCGTAACCCAGTAACCCCATCTAACATTTCTGGGCATGAAGGGCAATTTAGCGTGGTCAATCCACCTAGCCCGCACATCTTTGGACTGTGGGGGGAAACCGGAGCACCCGGAGGAAACCCGCGCACACACGGGGAGAACGCGCAGACTCCGCACAGACAGTGACCCAAGCCAGGAATCGAACCTGGGACCCTGGAGCTGTGAAGCAACTGTGATAACGTGCCGCCAGGAAATAATAGTAGTACTGTCGATCCTTGGTCTGCATTACTTTCAACCATTCTCTTGTACTATTTGCTGAATTTTTCTAATCAACACCATATCAGATACCTCATTATTCAAATGCTGAAAATTCATAGTGTCAAACCTGCATTAATGGACACACCCAAAAAAAATATGCACCTGCAAAAAAATGGGCATTACTGAGAGTCAAACAACTTACAAGATAAAATATACAAGTGGCACTATGAGGACTCAAATTCCGAACAATGATCAACCTTCAATACAACCATGACACATGTCATATCTGCAGTGTCTGGAACTTTCACTGCTGCTTGCATGCACCTTCCTTGATCTTGGGGATAGGTAAATAGGTTTGAACGCTCTGGTTGGAGGTGCTCCTGCAGGTTTGACCACGTGATACAAGACCGAATTACCTCAATCCCAGTCACGGGCTCTCTCGAGCCCAATTCCTCAGATTCCATCTTGCCCCAAACTCTAATTCTCAGACACTTTTACCTTTTCCTCTCCAGCCCTAATTCTCCAGTGTCCATCTCTTGCATCATGTTATCATTTATGCTTCTCTTTCCATCCTTCCCCCAAATTTCCTGGGGTCTGTCACTTTGTGAGATACATGGACAGCAGTAAATTGAAGGGGTGTAGGTTAGGTTGTTCTTAGATTAGGATAAATGGTCAGCACAACATTGAGGGCTGAAGGACCTGTACTGTGCTGTACTGTTCTATGTTGCATGTTCCATCAGTGTATGCAGGTCAGCAATGGGTTGCAAGGAGGAAATGGCTTTTTGGGAAAACGGGAGCTCTTTTACCGAACATACATAGTGGCAGAGAAACGATGCCATGTCTGAGATTTAATTGCTCCACTGTTGAATGCTTGTGCCCAGCTGATGTGGGAACATTCAAGGGCACAGCGGAGCAGAGCGGTCACCGGTCAGGGCACGGCGGGGCGGTCAGCGGCCAGGGCACGGCCGGGCGGTCAGCGGCCAGGGCACGGCCGGGCGGTCAGCGGCCAGGGCACGGGCGGTCAGCGGCCAGGGCACGGCCGGTCAGCGGCCAGGGCAGCGTCAGCGGCCAGGGCACGGCCGGTCAGCGGCCAGGGCAACGGCCGGTCAGCGGCCAGGGCACGGCCGGTCAGCGGCCAGGGCACGGCCGGTCAGCGGCCAGGGCACGGCCGGCGGTCAGCGGCCAGGGCACGGCCGGGCGGTCAGCGGCCAGGGCACGGCCGGGCGGTCAGCGGCCAGGGCACGGCCGGGCGGTCAGCGGCCAGGGCACGGCCGGGCGGTCAGCGGCCAGGGCACGGCCGGGCGGTCAGCGGCCAGGGCACGGCCGGGCGGTCAGCGGCCAGGGCACGGCCGGGCGGTCAGCGGCCAGGGCACGGCCGGGCGGTCAGCGGCCAGGGCACGGCCGGGCGGTCAGCGGCCAGGGCACGGCCGGGCGGTCAGCGGCCAGGGCACGGCCGGGCGGTCAGCGGCCAGGGCACGGCCGGGCGGTCAGCGGCCAGGGCACGGCCGGGCGGTCAGCGGCCAGGGCACGGCCGGGCGGTCAGCGGCCAGGGCACGGCCGGGCGGTCAGCGGCCAGGGCACGGCCGGGCGGTCAGCGGCCAGGGCACGGCCGGGCGGTCAGCGGCCAGGGCACGGCCGGGCGGTCAGCGGCCAGGGCACGGCCGGGCGGTCAGCGGCCAGGGCACGGCCGGGCGGTCAGCGGCCAGGGCACGGCCGAGCGGTCAGCGGCCAGGGCACGGCCGAGCGGTCAGCGGCCAGGGCACGGCCGAGCGGTCAGCGGCCAGGGCACGGCCGAGCGGTCAGCGGCCAGGGCACGGCCGAGCGGTCAGCGGCCAGGGCACGGCCGAGCGGGTCAGCGGCCAGGGCACGGCCGAGCGGTCAGCGGCCAGGGCACGGCCGAGCGGTCAGCGGCCAGGGCACGGCCGAGCGGTCAGCGGCCAGGGCACGGCCGAGCGGTCAGCGGCCAGGGCACGGCCGAGCGGTCAGCGGCCAGGGCACGGCCCGAGCGGTCAGCGGCCAGGGCACGGACCGAGCGGTCAGCGGCCCAGGGCACGGCCGAGCGGGTCAGCGGCCAGGGCACGGCCGAGCGGTCAGCGGCCAGGGCACGGCCGAGCGGTCAGCGGCCAGGGCACGGCCGAGCGGTCAGCGGCCAGGGCACGGCCGAGCGGTCAGCGGCCAGGGCACGGCCGAGCGGTCAGCGGCCAGGGCACGGCCGAGCGGTCAGCGGCCAGGGCACGGCCGAGCGGTCAGCGGCCAGGGCACGGCGAGCGGTCAGCGGCCAGGGGACGGCCGAGCGGTCAGCGGCCAGGGCACGGCCGAGCGGTCAGCGGCCAGGCCGAGCGGTCAGCGGCCAGGGCACGGCCGGGCGGTCAGCGGCCAGGGCACGGCCGAGCGGTCAGCGGCCAGGGCACGGCCGAGCGGTCAGCGGTCAGGGCACGGCCGAGCGGTCAGGGCACGGCCGCGCGGTCAGCGGTCAGGGCACGGCCGAGCGGTCAGCGGTCAGGGCACGGCCGAGCGGTCAGCGGTCAGGGCACGGCCGAGCGGTCAGCGGTCAGGGCACGGCCGAGCGGTCAGGGCACGGCCGAGCGGTCAGGGCACGGCCGAGCGGTCAGGGCACGGCCGAGCGGTCAGCGGTCAGGGCACGGCCGAGCGGTCAGGGCACGGCCGAGCGGTCAGCGGTCAGGGCACGGCCGAGCGGTCAGGGCACGGCCGAGCGGTCAGCGGTCAGGGCACGGCCGAGCGGTCAGGGCACGGCCGAGCGGTCAGCGGTCAGGGCACGGCCGAGCGGTCAGCGGTCAGGGCACGGCCGAGCGGTCAGCGGTCAGGGCACGGCCGAGCGGTCAGGGCACGGCCGAGCGGTCAGCGGTCAGGGCACGGCCGAGCGGTCAGGGCACGGCCGAGCGGTCAGCGGTCAGGGCACGGCCGAGCGGGTCAGCGGTCAGGGCACGGCCGAGCGGTCAGCGGTCAGGGCACGGCCGAGCGGTCAGCGCACGGCCGAGCGGTCAGCGGTCAGGGCACGGCCGATGCGGTCAGCGGTCAGGCACGGCCGAGCGGTCAGGGCACGGCCGAGCGCGGTCAGCGGTCAGGGCACGGCCGAGCGGTCAGCGGTCAGGGCACGGCCGAGCGGTTCAGCGGTTCAGGGCACGGCCGAGCGGTCAGCGGTCAGGGCACGGCCGAGGTCAGCGCACGGCCGAGCGGTCAGGGCACGGCCGAGCGGTCAGGGCACGGCCGAGCGGTCAGGGCACGGCCGAGCGGTCAGGGCACGGCCGAGCGGTCAGGGCACGGCCGAGCGGTCAGGGCACGGAGCGGTCAGGGCACGGCCGAGCGGTCAGGGCACGGCCGAGCGGGTCAGGGCACGGCCGAGCGGTCAGGGCACGGCCCGAGCGGTCAGGGCACGGCCGAGCGGTCAGGCACGGCGAGCGGTCAGGGCACGGCCGAGCGGTCAGGGCACGGCCGAGCGGTCAGGGCACGGCCGAGCGGTCAGGGCACGGCCGAGCGGTCAGGGCACGGCCGAGCGGTCAGGGCACGGCCGAGCGGTCAGGGCACGGCCGAGCGGTCAGGGCACGGCCGAGCGGGTCAGGGCACGGCCGAGCGGTCAGGGCAGGACGGCCGAGCGGTCAGCGGTCAGGGCACGGCCGAGCGGTCAGCGGTCAGGGCACGGCCGAGCGGTCAGCGGTCAGGGCACGGCCGAGCGGTCAGCGGTCAGGGCACGGCCGAGCGGTCAGCGGTCAGGGCACGGCCGAGCGGTCAGCGGTCAGGGCACGGCTGAGGCCGCACTCGTGTACGGAACTTGGCTGTACGTTTCTGCTCGCCGATTCTGAAGGCCGCCTGGGAGAACGTTTACCCAGAGATGAGAGGCTGAATGCCCTTGACTGCTGAAGTGTTCCCAGACTGGAATGGAACATTCCTGCCTGGTGATTGTCGCGCGATGTCCGTTTATTCATTGTCGCAGCGTCTGCATGGTCTCGCTTATGTACCACGCTTCGGGACATTCTTTCCTGTAGCGTATGAGGTGGACAACGTTGGCCGAGTCGCACGAGTATGTACCACGTACCTGGTGGGTGGTGTTCTCACGCGTAATGGTGGTATCCATGTTGATGATCTGGCACGTCTTGCAGAGATTGCCATGGCAGATTTGTGGTGTCGTGGTCACTGTTCTGAAGGCTGGGTAGTTTGCTGCAAACAATGGTTTGTTTGAGCTTGCGCAGTTGTTTGAAGGCAAATGGTGGGGGTGTGGGGATGACCTTGGCAAGATGTTCATCTTCATCGATGACATGTTGAAGGCTGCAAAGACGATGTCGTAATTTCTCCGCTCCGGGAAAGTACTGGACGACGAAGGGTACATTGTCCTGTGTTTGTCCTCTGAGGAGGTCGGTGCGGTTTTTTGCTGTGGCGCGTTGGAACTGTTGATCGATGAGTCGAGCACCCCTCCCGCGATGACCAACTGCTCAAACATGGCCACAAACATCCCCCACCTTGTCTCAAAGTCCTCCGCTGAACCCCTCAATTCGTATTTAATCTTTGCCAGACGGAGAAAGTCGTATAAGTCTCCCAGCCAAGCCGCCACCCCCAGTGCATTGCCGACCGCCATTCCAATAAGATCCAATAAGGCCTTCCTCCCCTCCATCAGCTCTGGCTGCTCCGATATCCCGAATATCACCACCAAAGGGTTCAGCCCAAACTCCTCCCCCACAATCCTCGTTAGTGCCAGTAACACCCCGTCCAGTAGCCCTCTAGCTTCCCGCAGTCCCAAAACATGTGTGCGTGTGCATTGCTGGTCTCCACCCACACTTCTCGCACTCGTCTACCACTCCATGGAAGGACCCACTCATTCTTTGCAGAATCAAATGTGCCCTATGTATCACCTTGTATTGTATCAGGCTCATCCTTGCGCATGTATGTCGCGCGTTTATCCTTGGTGGCGCCATGCTCTGCACTCCCCAATTTATCACCCCTCCTAATTCCCCCTCCCACTTCTCCTTAATCTGCACCACCTGCTCGCCTCCCTCCTCTCCCAGCCACCCATATATGTCATCCGATCGTGCCCTACCCCCTCCACATCAGAAGCAGTTGTCGCTCCAGCAGAGCATACTTCAGTTCTTGGGGAACTCTTTCCAAACCTTCCATACAAAGTCCCTTACCTGCAAGTATCTAAACATACTTCCTCTCAGGAGCTCTACCCTCTCCTTCAGTTCCTCTATACTAGCAAACCTCTCTTCCAGGTATAAATCCCTCACCCTAACCAGCCCCACCTCATATATATCACCTGTCCCACTCACCCCCCGCCCCCAACACCACCCTCCAACTCCCCCGGGCTTGAATCCATGGTTTTCGCACAACATCGTTAACACCGACATCCCCTCTATCCTAAAGTGCCTCCTCAACTGGTTCCAGACCTTCACTGCGGATTCCACCACTGGGCTCTCCACGTATTTCCCTTCTTCATTCTAACCCATTCTTCTCCCTCTCCGTCCCACCACCGCCCCACCTTCTCCACATTCAACACCCAATAATAATGCAGCAGGTTTGGTAATGGCAACCCCCTTTTGCGTCTGTAACAGGGTCCTCTTTACCCTTGATACCTTCCCTGCCCACACAAACTCTGAAATAATCGTATCCAGCTTCCGGAAAAGGCCTTTGGTACAAAAATCTGATGCGTCTGGAACATAAATAGGAACCTTGGCAGGGTGCTCATCTTCACCATTGGACCCTCCCTGCCAGAGTCAGATGCAGCATGTCCCACCTCCTCCACCAGCTTTGTTAAGTTCCATTTATGCAATGTCACCCACTCTCCCGTTACCGGAATCCGCAAGTATCTGAACCTACCTCTGGCTACTTTTAATGGTAGGCCCCAAGGTTGGTTGCCCCAACACTTCACTTTTCCCTACGTTCAACTCATTACCCGAAAACGCCAAAAACTTCCCTAATTCCCAGATTCGATTCCCGGCTTGGGTCACTGTCCTTCTCGTGTCTGCGTGGGTTTCCTCCGGGTTCTCCGGTTTCCTCCCACAAGTCCCGAAAGATGTGCTGTTAGGTAATTTGGACATTCTGAATTCTCCCTCTGTGTACCCGAACAGGTGCTGAAATGTGACGACTAGGTATTTATACTAACTTCATTGCAGTGTTAATGTGTGCCTACTTGTGACAATAGAGATTATGTGAGGAAACCCATGCAGACACGGGGAGAACATGCAGACTCCACACAGACAGTGACCCAAGCTGGGAATCGAACATGGGACCCTGGAGCTGTGAAGCGACAGTGCTACCCACTGTGCTACCCTGCTGCCCGACGAGACAAGTCTAGTCAATCTCTCCTCATAAGACAATCCTGCCATCCCAGTAATTAGTCTGACAAGCCTCCGTTGTACTCCCGCAATACAAATCCACTCTGCAGACTCACCCAGGCTCTATACAATTGTCGCAACAACCTTTACTCTTATACTCAACTCCTCTTGCAATAAAGGCTTACATACCATTTTTCTGGACCTGCATGTTAACTTTCAGTGACTCATGAACAAGGGCACCTTTTGACATCAACACTTCCCAATCCCTCACACTTCTGTTTTTAACTTTAAAAGTCAGGATCCCAATTCACATTAATTTGAATCTCATTATCAGACCCTTATGCCAGAATGTCCCCTCACCTTAAATTGGCCATTAAAGTCAGCATGAGAGCATGCTGACATAAATGACAACTTGTCCCCCATGAGCAGCACCTGATGAACAGAATTCGCCAGAGACGCGCAGGTGAGTACAGCCCCCACCCCCACCCCCCGGACTCAAAGGAACGGATATTAGTTCTAAACCATGTATTAATTCTTTAAATGTTAGCCATTGTCCGTCTATCATATATTTTAATGTGCTTTCACAATGTACCGCAGCCAACTTTCCCCTTTCATAGTTTCCTTTATTCAGAATTAAGACTCCAGTTTTGAAAATTCTATCATATTATGGACACTCTTCCCTAAAGGCTCTTTACAACAAGAAATACTAGGTTAAATAGCCTGTTTCCAATTAGTCCCTCAACAAACTGTTCTCGAAAACCATCTTGTGTACATTTCAGGAAGTTGTCCTCCAGTGCATTAATGCTCATAAGGTTTACTCAGTCTATATTATCATAGAAGTTACAATGCAGAAGGAGGCCATTTGGCCCATCGAGTCTGCACCAGCTCTTGGAAAGAGCACCCTACCCAAGATCAACACATCCACCCTATCCCCATAACCCAGTAACCCCACCCAACACTAAGGGCAATTTTGGACACTAAGGGCAATTTATCATGGCCAATCTACCTAACCTGCACATCTTTGGACTGAGGGAGGAAACCGGAGCACCCGGAGGAAACCCACACACACATAGGGAGGATGTGCAGACTCCGCACAGAAAGTGACCCAAGCCGGAATCGAACCTGGGACCCTGGAGCTATGAAGCAATTGTGCTACCACAATGCTACCGTGCTAGAAGACCACCATGGTCACTGTATTATCCTTGCTACATGCAACTCTAATTTCTTGGTTCATACTGAGCCCTACATTAACACTACTGTTTGGTGCCTTTAAATTAGTTCCACTAATGTTTGCTGCCCCTTGCTATTTCTTAATTCTAGCCAAACTGATTCTACACTGTGATCTTCTGATCCAAGATCCTCTCTCACTAACGCATTCTCCTCACCTCAACGGTACTACCCCATTCTTCTTTTCCTATTTGCCGATTCTTCCTAAATGTTGAACATTCAGTTACCAGCTTTGGAGACCCTAGAGCTATGTCTCCATCCTGGCAATTAGATCATACCAGTTCTTGCTATCTACTTTGTTGCGAATGCTGCATGTATTCAGATATAAAGTATCTTTAATTTTACCGTGTAAGTTGTCCATTCTTTGACCCTACCTGACCCTTTGCTCGCTCTATCTTCCACTTTTGTTCATGACTTTTCTTCCAACCCTCATCAGCTTTGCTTCTCTCCTATCTGAATCCTATCAGGTTCCCATTGCCCTGACAAGCTACTTTAAACCCTCCATAGCAGCACTAGCAAAGTTCCCAGCAAAGATATTGTTCCACTCCTAAGGTGTAACTCAGCCTCCTTATACAGATCCCACCTGCCCCAGAACCAGTCCCAAAGCCTCAGAAATATAAACCCCTTCCTTCTGCACCAACTCTTCAGCCACACATTCATTGTTCTAACTTCCTACATTTGTAATCACTAACACTTGGCACTGAGAATAATCCTGAAATTAGTTCCTTTGAAGTCCTGCTTTTTTAAAATCTATTTCCTAGCACTCTCAAACCTGCATTCAGGAGCTCGTCTCTCTTTCCACCCCATGTTATAGGGCAGCACGGTGGCATTGTGGATAGCACAATTGCTTCACAGCTCTAGGGTCCCAGGTTCGATTCCGGCTTGGGTCACTGTCTGTGCGGAGTCTGCACACCCTCCCCGTGTGTGCGTGGGTTTCCTCCGGGTGCTCAGGTTTCCTTCCACAGTCCAAAGATGTACAGGTTAGGTAGATTGGCCATGATAAATTGCCCTGAGTGTCCAAAATTGCCCTTAGTGTTGGGTGGGGTTACTGGGTTATGGGGATAGGGTGGAGGTGTTGACCTTGGGTCGAGTGCTCTTTCCAAGAGCCGGTGCAGACTCGATGGGCTGAATGGCCTCCTTCTGCACTGTAAATTCTATGACCTATGAAGTTATTGGTACCAATGTGGACCATGATTTCTGGTACCTCACCTTCCCCAGGAGAATACCCTGCAGCCACTCAGTAACACCTTTGACCCTGACTTGGAGGTAGCATACCATCCTGAAGCCACATCTATAGCCACAGAAACATCTATTTGCCTAACTACTGACCACTATTGCTGAGAGGTGGCTTAGCTCAGTTGGCTGGACAGCTGGTTTGTGATGCAGAGCGAGGCCAGCAACGTGGGTTCAATTCCCACAAAGGCTGAGGTTATTCTTGAAGGCCCCACCTTCTCAACCTTGCTCCTCACCTGAGGTGCAGTGATCCTCAGGTTAAATCAAAGGGGAAAAACAGCCTATGGTCAACTGGAACTATGGCAACTTTACTTACCACTACGGCCATTCCATTTTTCTTCCTCTCCTCCTTCACAGCCGAGTCATCCATGGTGCCATTGCCTACACTGGCTACACACCTGAGGAACCATTGCCCTCACCAATATCCAAACAAAAAATTGGTCAGTGAGTGAGGTGGACTGAGGGGATTCCAGCACTTCCTGCTCGAGTCTCCTAGATGGTCACGCATTCGCTCTCTGCCTGTATTCTCTTCACCTGCAATAAGACCAGCTCCCTGCCATGCAATCCACATAATTCTCAACCTCGCAGATGCACCACAGTGATTCTAGCTATCGCTAGTTCCAAAACCTGGAGCTGATATTTCTGCAGCTGGTGATACTTCCCCCACGTGATCATTTAGGCCAAGGAAGCGGCTGCAATTTCCCACGTCGCACTATGGCATGCCATGCGGCTGAGCTGCCCTACCACAAATTTAACTTACAGATTGTTTACTATAAATTGGAGACTAGAAAATAGAATTTTCACAAGCTACTCACCAATCAACTCCTACTTCTGAGCTAACATCGCTTTTTTTCCTGACATCACGATTCAAACTCTGTCTGTGCTCCACTCCCACCAGTCCCATGTCCTGCTCAGCCCTGGCTCCTTCCCGCCACTCTCCCAAGTTAAATAGGAATTACTCACCAGCCAATCACTTACTTGCTTCTCTATGATGTCTCACCTTGATTTTTCTTTTAGAAGGCGGGTTCTGAATGGCTCCTGCTTACAGCAAAGCCACTGCTCGCCAAGTGCGAGCCTCACTCTCTCTACCTTTTTTCAAGCCTTTTGCTGTTTGCTGAAGTGTCGAGTTAAGAGTCATTTGTATTTAAAATCAAGATTAAGGGATAACATTTAACTACACTAGGTTGGAACCTGCTAATGAATTTGAGCACATTTCTTATTCCTTCAGGGGATGCGGGCTTCACTGGCAAGGCCAGCATTGATTGCCCATCCAAAACTGTCCTTGAACTGTGTGGTTTGTAGACCATTTCAGAGGCCAGTTAAGAGTCAAAAAAATTGGCGTGGGTCTGGAGTCACGTAGGCCAGACTATTTAAGAATGACAGATTTCCTTCCCTGCAGAACATTAGTGATCAAGATTTGTTTTTAAAAAATGATCAATGATAAGTTTCATGGTCATCATTCGAGACTCGCTTTCAATTAGATTTATTATTTTTAAAAATAAATTTAGAGTGCCCAATTCATTTTTCCAATTAAGGGCCAATTTAGTGTGGCCAATCCACCCAGACCCAGAGCCGGGATCAAACCTGGGTCCTCGGCGCCATGAGACAGCAGTGCTAACTGCTACGGGCCAGGGCTTAGAAAACCCCAAAGTATACTATGGAGTTTACCCGACTCACAACTGTTTGTTGAATTTGGCTGGGATGAGCACAAGAGCCTGCCCTTCAGGTGTTATTCAATGGACTTCATAGGCGCTTTTAATCAAAAAAACAAGCTTCCTTATAAGAATCCAGCCAATATTTGTGTAAACACACACAGCAAGAATTTGTCTCAACTACAAACACAAAGACCCCACACAGCTGCAGCAATCCACATACAACCCTCAATGAATTCCGCCTTAACCGCTCCAATTCAACAACAAAATCCAAGTTAAACCAGAAAAATCTTTTCAAATGCGTGGCCCAGCACACGGCACTCCCACCGGCATAAGACTTGTCATTAATACTCTGTTCCCCTTTTCAAACAGCAGATTTGAATTCCTTCCAAAAAGCAACTATCTTTGCCAAGTTACCAAGCAGTCTGGAAACAGTTTTTAAAACAAAGCTGGAGAAAAACACTTCAGCTCAGTGGGCTAGACAGCTGGTTTGTGATGCAGAACAAGGCCAGCAGCACGGGTTCAATTCCAGTACCAGCTGAGAATTCTGAATTCTCCCTCTGTGGACCCGAAAATGCGCCGGAATGTGGCGACTCGGGGCGTTTCACAGTAATTTCATTGCAGTGTTAATGTCAACATATTTGTGACAATAAAAAGATTATTATTCTTTCAACTTGTGCAGTTCAAACCAGTCCAAAACTCAAAGCGAAAGTAAACACTCAGAGCCATAGCTAGGCTCCACCCACACAATGACATCACTGAAGGCATGTGATAAGACAAAAACGTCTCTTAAAGGGACACTCCCATGACATAACCGCTGCGCCACCGTGGCGCCCTAGCCGATTGCAAATTTATTGGCTCAATTTAAATTCCACCAGCTGTCATGATGGGATTTGAATCAGTTTCCTCAGGACAATAGCCTGGGCCTATGGATTAGTCATCCAGTGATGACACCACTACACCATTACCATCCCCAAGTTTCGTCCTTGGGAAGGATTGAAGTACCAATGTTTTGCTTAATATTTGAAAAGCGGGACTTCCGGTTGCGGCTATGACCAGCTAAGTCGCACGTTTGGCTGCTCCTGCGAGGAAGGTGTTTTCGGGACGATTGGAGGGCCCCTAACGGCGCTGGAACGACGATTCCCGGTGGGGGAAGGTCCCCAGAGGAGAACCCTGCGAAATTTATGGTCATCACCCGAAGTGGGGCAGGAAAAAAAGCGGCAGCAGCGCCCCGAAAAAAGCGGGGGAAGAAATCCAAAATGGCGGCCGGCGGCGCACCCGAGGACTGGAGGAAATGGGCGGAGGAGCAGCAGGCCGTTCTCCTGCGCTTCTTCACGGAGCTGAAAGTGGAGCTGCTGGAGTCGATGAACGCGACGACCACCAGGCTGATGGGAGCCCAGGCGACCCAAGAGGCGTCAATTCGGGAGCTGCAGCAGGAGATGGCTGTGAGGGAGGAGGAGGCCACGGTCCTCGTGGGAAAGGTGGAGGTGCACGAGGCACTCCACCTGAAATGGCGAAACCAACTGGAGGAGATGGATACCCGCATGAGGCGGAAAAACCTGAGGATCCTGGGCCTGGCAGAAGGGCTGGAGGGGTCGGACCTCCCGAGGTATGTGGCAGAAATGCTGGGCTCACTGATGGGGGCAGGGGCCGTCCCTTCGCCCCTGGAACTGGAGGAGGCCTACAGAGTAATGGCCAGGAAGCCAAGAGCAAACGAACCCCCGAGGGCGGTGCTGGTTCGGTTCCAGCGATTCAGTGACCGAGAGAGGGTGCTGAGGTGGGCCAAGAGAGAGAGGAGCAGCAAATGGGAGAACTCGACGGTGAGGATCTACCAGGACTGGAGTGCGGAGGTGGCAAAGCGGCGGGCCCGGTTGAACCGGACGAAGGCGGTGCTGCATGCCAAGAGAATTAGATTCGGGATGCTGCAGCCAGCGCGCTTGTGGGTGACCTATAAGGACCAGCACCACTATTTCGAGTCCCCGGAGGAGGCGTGGGCCTTTGTCCAGGAAGAAAAGCTGGACTCGAACTAGAACCAGGGGATACTTGGCGGTCGTTGCCGCTCTGGTACTTTAAGCTGGACACGTGGCTTTCTTTTGGTTGGATTTTCACTTGACTGTATTTTTGGACCCTTTTTATTTCTCTCTACCAGGTTTTTTTTTTTTCTTCTTTTTTTCTGTTATTTATAATGTTATGTTGGGGGGGGCGGGGTGGGGGGGGGGGAGTGCCGGGGGTATGTGTTTCTTGTGGGGTTTTTCTTTGTATCGGGGTGGGATCGGGGACGGGGGTGGAACTGAAGATGGAGGGGTGGGGAGTGGCAGGGCGAAAGCGCGGGCTTTCCTCTGGTTTCCCGCGCGCGGGGCAGAGGAGGGAGGAGGGTGGGAGGAAGGGGCGGGGTCAGCAATGGCTCCCTTTCCCGCGCTGGAGCGGAGTCGAGGAGGGGTGGTAAGGGGGGGGATGTCCCCCATGCCGGGAGGAGTCGGATTGTGGCAGGGGCAGCCGGGTCAGCGTAAACCAGCTGACTTACGGAAGTACTATGAAGGGTGCATCGCGGCTAGGAAGGGTCCTAGCCTGGGGGGGGAGGGGGGTGGGGGGGGCTACCGGGTTGCTGCTGAAAAGGCCAGGGAGGAGAGGTTGAGGACCGGAGGGGTGGGGGGAGGGCGCCATCGCCATGGGGAGCGGGTCAGAAGGGGAGGGCTGACTCGGGGCGAGCAGGTGACAGGATATGGCTAGTCGGCAGGGGAGAGGGGCGGGCTGCCCTTCGACCCGGCTGGTCACTTGGAATGTGAGGGGGCTGAATGGGCCGGTCAAGAGAACGAGAGTAATTTCGCATTTGAAGGGACTGAAGGCGGATGTAGCAATGCTACAGGAGACCCATTTGAAGGTGGCGGACCAGGTCCGCCTGAGGAGGGGGTGGGTGGGACAGGTGTTCCACTCAGGACTGGACGCAAAGAACCGGGGGGTGGCGATCAAGAGGGTGTCGTTCGTGGTGGCGGAGGTGGTGGCGGATAAAGAGGGTAGATATGTCATGGTGAAGGGTAGGCTACAGGGGGAGAAAGTGGTGATGGTTAATGTGTATGCCCCGAATTGGGACGACGCTGGCTTCATGAGGCGCCTACTGGGCCTCATTCCGGACCTGGAGGCAGGGGGCCTGATCATGGGGGGGACTTCAACACAGTGCTGGACCCCGTGCTGGACAGATCGAGTTCAAGGACGAGTAGGAGGCCGGCAGCGGCAGAAGTGTTAAAGGGGTTTATGGAGCAGATGGGAGGGGTAGATCCCTGGAGGTTTGGGAGGCCGAGGGCGAGGGAGTATTCCTTTTTCTCCCATGTTCACAGAGTCTATTCTAGAATTGACTTTTTTGTATTGAGCAGGGGACTGATCCCGAAAGTACGGGAAGTGGAGTACTCGGCCATAGCGGTCTCAGACCATGCGCCACACTGGGTAGATTTGGAAATGGGGGAGGCGCGAGACCAGCGTCCGCTGTGGCGCCTGGATGTGGGGTTGCTGGCGGATGAGGAGGTGTGTAAGAGGGTCCGGAAGAGCATTGAAAGATATCTGGCCACTAATGACACGGGGGAGGTGCAGGTGGGGATGGTCTGGGAGGCCCTGAAGGCGGTGATCCGGGGGGAGCTGATCTCCATACGGGCACATAGGGAAAGGAGGGAGAGACAGGAGAGGGAGAGGCTGGTGGGGGAGCTTTTGGACGTGGATAGGAGATATGCTGAGGCACCAGAGGAGGGGCTGTTGGGGGAACGGCGCAGTTTGCAGGCTAAGTTCGACCTGTTGACCACCAGAAAGGCAGAGACACAGTGGAGAAGGGCGCAGGGCGCGATTTATGAGTATGGGGAGAAGGCGAGTAGGATGTTGGCGCATCAGCTCCGCAAGCGGGATGCGGCTAGGGAAATTGGGGGAGTGAGGGAGAGGGGTGGGAACGTAGTGCAGAAGGGGCCAGAAGTAAATGGGGTCTTCAGAGACTTCTACAAGGAGCTGTATCGGTCAGAGCCGCCGACAAGGGGAGGGGGGATGGAGGGCTTCTTGAACAAATTGAGGTTCCCCAAGGTCCAAGAGGAGCTGGTAGAGGGGCTGGGGACGCCGATAGGGTTAGAGGAGCTAGTCAAGGGGATTGGACATATGCAGACGGGGAAGGCGCCGGGGCCAGACGGGTTCCCGGTGGAATTTTACAAAAAATATGCGGATTTGGTGGGCCCTGTGCTGGTACGAGCCTTCAACGAGGCATGGGAGGGGGGGCTCTGCCCCCGACAATGTCGCAGGCACTGATCTCTCTAATCTTGAAGCGGGACAAGGACCCCGTGCAGTGTGGGTCATATAGGCCTATCTCGCTCCTGAATGTGGACGCCAAGTTGCTGGCAAAGATCCTGGCTACCAGGATAGAGGATTGTGTGCCAGGGGTGATACACGAGGACCAGACGGGTTTTGTGAAAGGGCGGCAGCTTAATACGAACGTGCGGAGACTGCTAAACGTCATCATGATGCCGGCAGTGGAGGGTGAGGCGGAGATAGTGGTGGCATTGGACGCGGAGAAAGCATTTGATAGGGTGGAGTGGAAGTACCTGTGGGAGACGCTGGCACGGTTTGGATTTGGGGAGGGGTTTATTAAATGGGTGAAGCTGCTCTATTCGGCCCCGATGGCAAGTGTAGTGACGAATGGTAGGAGGTCGGAATATTTTGGGCTCCACCGGGGGACCAGACAGGGGTGCCCCTTGTCCCCCCTGCTCTTCGCACTGGCAATTGAACCGTTGGCGATGGCACTGAGGGGCTCAGGGGGGTGGAGAGGGCTGACAAGGGGCGGGGAGGAGCACCGGGTATCGTTATACGCGGGCGACCTGCTGCTGTACGTGGCAGACCCAGAAGGGGGAATGCCGGAGGTGATGGAACTGCTAGCAGTATTTGGGGACTTTTCGGGGTACAAGCTAAACTTGGGCAAGAGTGAGGTATTTGTGATACACCCAGGGGACCAGGAAGAGGGAATCGGGAGAGTCCCGTTTAAGAGAGCAGGAAAGAGTTTTAGATATTTAGGGGTGCAGGTGGCAAGGAACTGGGGGACTCTCCACAAGCTGAACTTCTCCAGGCTGGTGGAACAGATGGAGGAGGAATTTAAAAGGTGGGACATGGTGCCGCTGTCGCTGGCGGGCAGAGTGCAGTCCGTTAAAATGACGGTCCTCCCGAGGTTTTTGTTTTTATTTCAGTGCTTGCCCATTTTCCTCCCTAGGGCCTTCTTCAAAAAGGTGACGAGTAGCATCATGAGCTACGTGTGGGCGCACGGCACCCCAAGGGTGAGGAGGGTCTTCTTGGAGCGGAGTAGGGATAGTGGAGGGCTGGCATTACCCAATCTTTCGGGGTATTACTGGGCGGCAAATGTATCGATGGTGCGCAAGTGGATGATGGAAGGGGAGGGGGCAGCTTGGAAACGAATGGAGAGGGCGTCCTGTGGCAACATAAGCCTGGGGGCCTTAGTAACGGCGCCATGGCCGCTCCCTCCCACGAGGTACACCACGAGCCCGGTGGTGGCGGCCACCCTCAAGATCTGGGGGCAGTGGAGGCGACACAGGGGGGGAAGTGGGAGGTCTGATGGAGGCACCGTTAAGAGGGAACCATAGATTCATCCCGGGGAACATGGACGGGGGATTTCAGAGCTGGCACAGGGTGGGCATCAGGCAGCTGAAGGATCTGTTTGTAGATGGGAGGTTTGCGAGCCTGAGAGAGCTGGAGGAGAAATTCGGGCTCCCCCCGGGAAACATGTTTAGACATTTGCAGGTGAAGACATTTGCTAGACGCCAGGTGGAAGGGTTTCCCTTGCTCCCCAGTAGGGGGGCGAGTGATAGGGTGCTCTCGGGGGTCTGGGTCGGAGGGGGGAGGATATCGGACATCTACAAAGTAATGCAGGAGGCGGAGGTGGCATCAGTAGGGGAGCTGAAAGCCAAGTGGGAGGGGGAGCTGGGAGAACAGATAGAGGATGGGACATGGGCTGATGCCCTGGAGAGGGTTAATTCTTCCTCCTCGTGTGCGAGGCTTAGCCTCATTCAATTTAAGGTGCTACATAGAGCCCATATGACGGGGACAAGGATGAGTCGGTTCTTTGGGGGTGAGGACAGATGTGTCAGGTGTTCGGGAAGTCCAGCGAACCATGTCCATATGTTTTGGGCATGTCCGGCACTGGAGGAGTTCTGGAAGGGGGTGGCAAGGACGGTGTCGAGGGTGGTGGGATCCAGGGTCAAACCAGGATGGGGGCTCGCGATCTTTGGGGTGGGGGTGGAGCCGGGGGTACAGGAGGCGAGAGAGGCCGGAGTACTGGCCTTTGCGTCCCTAGTTGCTCGAAGGAGGATACTAATACAGTGGAAGGACGCGAGGCCTCCAAGCGTGGAAACTTGGATTAATGACATGGCAAGCTTTATTCAGTTGGAAAGGGTCAAATTCGCCCTGAGAGGGTCGGTACAAGGGTTCTTCAGGCGGTGGCAGCCGTTCCTCGACTTTTTGGCTCAGAGATAGGGTACAGAGGTCGTAGCAGCAGCAACCCGGGGGGGGGGGGGGGGGGGGGGTGGTGGCAACAACGGTTGCGGTGGGTTATTTACGGTTGAAACGCGGGCAAATTTGCTCGCAGCTCATGTCTGATGTTGATTGTTGCTCTGTTTGTTTTTGGGGGAGGGGGGAGGGGGGGGGAGGGACAACACGCGCGAGTTCGGGCGGGGGGGGATATTTGTTAAGAGGGAATATTTTGTAATATTTTATAGTTAGTTGGGGTAAATATTTTCATGTAAAAAATTCTTTCAATAAAAATTATTTTAAAAAAAAAATATTTGAAAAGCGCTAACCCATTAAGCCACAGAAACTCCCATTACTGGTTCTTTTACAAATTGAGAGAGCTGATAAGGCCTCAGTTTAACATATCATTCAAAAAGTGGCACCTCATGAAGTACTCTTTCAGCACTACACTAATATCAACCTCAGGTTTCTGGAGTGGGGTTAAACCCACAACCTTCTGACTCAGAAGTGAAAAAGTTAGTGAATCAAGGCGAACATTTAATATCTTCATGAATAAATGGTACCTTTCTCAACATGTTTGATTTTCTTTGTGATATGTTTGTCATGTGTTAGGGTGCATTTATTGCCACATCATTGCCCCAGGTGGTGTTGGGCCTCTCCTTGAACCTCTCCAGTCATTGCCGTGACAGAGTTCCCACAAAGACACGAGTAACAATACACAAACATTTCCATTATCAAAGCAGGAAAACACTCTCCATGGGGTGTGGTTTTAACAAGAATAAACTAAACCAGATAGAGGGCGCTTTCTATACCTCAGAATAATTTACAATTGCATATGATTTACTTTTCTGCATCAAATTATCTTATTCTGAAGTCATTTACAAAAACATCAAAAGGTTTGAATATCTTAATCATGACCACTACTATCTGGCCACTTTCCAATTATTAGGGTGTTCAATTACCCGATCTAGACAGCTTGAGCACAATCAGTGATCAATAATGTGTTATGGATCAAGCCAATTAATTAAAGTTTTAATATACAGAAAGAAAACATCTGTCCATAGACTTGACTAAACAGGAATTTGAGTATTCTCAACATTTAGAAACACAGTGCATTATAAAAAAAACAGAGCATAAGGATGTATTTGTTTGGCATTGTGGCTGAACAATAGGGTGTACATTGGGCTGCATACATTGTTAAAGCTTTAAAACATTGAAGAGAGCAAAATATTGTTTAGCGATATTTAATATGTAATCTTTAACTCAGAAAATCTCCATATTAAATGCTGTGGTTTATTTTCAACAATAGAACACTTAGGTCATCAGGGCTTAATTAAGCCTGCAAATACTGCAGAATTAAATTTAGCCATGTTCTGAGTTATTTCAAAGCTTCCAAGAAGCAGAAGATTGAGAGATTGGCAATATGTTAACATATATATATCACCCATTTTGGCCATGCACAATGGCATATTGCAAGATAGTTTAAAATCAAGTCACATTTCCTTCAGCTCCTCTACACTCTGAAAAACTCTAATTTAGAATAATACGGCCAGAGTGTGGGTCACAATCCGCAGGTGGGTTGTGGGCAAGTGTAAGAAGGGCAGTGGTGTTTGTGTGTACCATGTCTCCATGCCGGATTTACAGGTCCTCCTTGTTTCCTGTCATAGGATCATGCTGTTCTCCTGCTCAGGCCTCAAGAGAAATTGAGTAAAGTTTGAGTTGAAACAATTTACAAAACAACTTATAAAGGATTTGGGGTTTGAATCCAGTGACACAAGTCCACCTTCTCATTCTGTCATTAGTGATTCCATAGTGCTGTGCTGATGACACAGGAGCTGTGGGGTTATCACCCCGAGCACTGGCTGATATTTATCAGGGCTTGGATAGGATATTTTAATTATTCTCAGCATTTACTGGGAGTCGAGATGTGTGTGGACTTCTGGTTCAGGGCCAGAGATTGTCATTAGTGAGAGAATAATGGACTCAACAAGGATGGCATCTCATTTCCATTCCCTCCAGGTTTCATTTTTATTTCTAAAGAGGAGGTGGAGAATTAATTTTAAAAGGCAACATGTACATTCCAAAACCTGTTCAGTCCAAAATTAGGAAGACTAGAATGTAGGAATGTAGGTAGGAACACAGGGCCACGGTGCAAAGAAAAGTGAGGATGATTAAAAATGGCAAAAAGGCAGTCCTATTGGGTGCAGTATCTTTTTTTTTTAAATAAATATTTTTATTCTCCTCCTTTTTCACATTTTCATCCAAATTTACACCCACCAACAATCGCGGTAACAAATACAATGTCAATCCCCTGGCCAACAATTCCTCCTTCCCACCAACCCTCAAGCAATCTTCAACATTTTAAATACAAAGATCAAAGAAAAGGTTTCAGGAATCCACCATCCACCCAATGTAGTCACCAATAACATACACAGTCCAACCGCTCCCCCCCCCAACCAACCCATCACCATCCCAACCACCCCCCCTAATGTCCGATGTCATCCATTTCTTGAAAGTGCATCATAAACAAAGCCCATGAATTGTAGAACCCTTTCATCCTTCCCCTCAACTCAAACTTCACCTTCGCGAGTGTTAAAAACTCCAACAGATCCCCCCATCACACCAGGGCACAGGGTGGAGAAACTGACCTCCACCTCAACAGGATCCGCCTTCAGTCGATCAGTGAGGCGAAATTTGAAACATCTGCTTCTGCACCCACTTCCAACGCAGGCCAAGCCGATACCCCAAATATGGCCTCCAAGAGGACCCGGCTCAAGCCTCACATGTGCCAGCTTCGAAATTACCCTGTACATGTCCCTCTAATACCCCTCCAGCTTTGGACAGGACCAAAACATACGAACATGGTTTGCAGGGGCACCCCTCGCAACGTTCACAAACATCCTCTACCCCCTCAGAGTCGGCTCATCCTCACCTTTGTGAGCTGCGCGCTATACACCACCTTCAGCTGTATCAGCCCCAACCTTGTGCACGAAGTTGAGGGATTCACCCTCCGGAGCACCTCATACCACAACCTCTCCTCCATGCTCTCTCCGAGCTCTTGCTCCCACTTTGCCTTAATCCCCTCCAGCGGTGCCTTCTCTTCTGCCAGAATCACCCCATTAATTGCCGACACTACCCCCTTCTCCATTCCCAGTCGTCAGCACCTCCTCCAACTGTGTGGAGGCCGGCGCCACCGGAAAGCTCTGTATCTCCTTCTTAGCGTAATCTCAGACCTGCATATACCTAAACATTTCTCCTTGTCCAAACCTATATTTTGCCCCCAGCTCCTTCAATCCCGCAAACCGGACCCCTAGAAAAAAATCTTTTAATGCCCTGACACCCTTCTCTTCCCACCTCCGAAAACTCCCATCACGCTTAGCTGGATCAAATCTGCGATTCCCCCGAATTGGCATTTCCCTTGACCCCGCCCCCAGCCTAAAGTGCAGACGCAACTGTCTCCAGATTTTCAACGTCACTACTACTACCGGAGACCGAGTATTTCCCCGGGGACGTTGGGAGTGGCATTGTTGCCAAAGCCCTCAGCCCCGACCCCCTACACAGACTCGCCTCCCTTCCAATCCACTAGGAGTACCCCCCCCCCAACCCAGCTCCTTACCTTCTCCACGTGCGCCGCCCAGTAATAATATAGTAAATTTGGAAGACCTAACTCCCCTGACTGCCGTCCTCACTGCAACGGCATCTTCCTAATCCGAGCCATCTCCCCCACCATCCCCATATAAACGAGGTAATCATCTTTTCAAATTCTTTGAAAATGTCTTTGGCGGGAAGATTGGCAGTCACTGAAAAATAAACAAGAATCGCGGGAACACTTTCACTTTAATTGCCTGTACTCGACCTGCCAGCGACAGGAGACCATCCCACCTTGCCAGATCCGCTTTCACCCTCCCCGCCAGTTAGTAATGTTATACCGACGGAGCCCCCCCAATCCCATGCCACCTGCACCCCCAGACATCTAAAGTAAGTTCCCGCCCTACGGAATGGTAGACCCCACCCCACCCCTGCCCGAGACACCACAAAATATTCATTTTTGTCTAAATTTAGTCTATCCCCCGAAAAAGACCCAAACACTCAATGCAGCTCCAATATGCTCCCCTATCGACACACTCGGTTCTGATATATACAAGTCGTCCGCATACAAGGATACCCTGTGCTCTACCCCCCCCCCCCCCCCCCCACACTATCCCTTTCCACACCTCCGCAGTTTTCAATGCGATGACCAACTGCTCAATCACAAGCGCGAACAGGGGGGACATAGGATATCCTGGTCCCACGGTGCAGAGCAAAGTAACCCATGTTATTTGTGTGGAGACTCGCCCTCAGCTCCCTGTACAGCAGCTTTACCCAATCTACAAATCGTGGCCCAATCTCAAACCGCTCCAGAACTGCCATAAATACCCCCACTCTCTTCGGTCAAACGCCTTCCAATGCCACAACCACCTATGTCTCCCTCCCCTCTGCCGGCGCCATAACCACGTTAAATACCCTCTAATGTTCGAAGAGCGCTGCCTCCCCTTCACAAACCCAATCTGATCTTCCCCTATCACCTTCTGGAGGCACTCCTACAACCTACCTGCCAATACCTTCGCCAACACCTTTGTGCCCACATTCAAAAGTGATATGGGCTGACACGACCCACATTCTGTCGGATCCTTATCCTTCTTGAGCAACAGGGAGATTGATGCCTGCCACAAGGTTTGTGGCAACACCTCCTTCCCTATCGCCTCCTCAAACATCCCCACTATCAGCGGTGCCAATTTATCTTTAAATTTCTTGTAATACTCCACCGGAAACCCATCTGGCCCTGCTACCTTTCCCAACTGCATCCTCCCAATCGCATCTTTTATCTCCTGCTCCGCTATCATCCCCTCCAATGTGGCGGGATTTTGTATCTTAATGCACAAAGTATTTGGAATAAGAGGAGTCCCGTAGGTCGGCCGGACTGGGCCCCGAAGGTCCGCCAGTTGGAAAAGGTGGGTCGCCGGAAACAAAGTTTGAAAACATTGTTGTAAATGGCAGGTTATTCAAAATTTGAATTTGCATGGTGTCTTTGATTTAACAAACTGTCCCAAGAATTTTCACAGGAGAATTACAAAGCAACCTTTAACACAAACTACAGTGGCTTTAGGGTAGACGGTCAAACATTTGGTCAAATAAACAGGCTTTAAGAAGCTACCTAAAGGAGGAAATAGAGGAAAGAGTTTTAGGGAAGGAATTAGCTGAGGTACATCTCCACCACTGACAGTGTAATTAAAATTGGGGATGCCACGATTAGATGAGTGCAAAACAGGGAGAGACAAAGGCTTGGAGGGATTTGAAATCAAGGATGAGAATTTTAGAATTGAAGCACTGATGAGCAAGAGGCAATGAAATGAAATGAAAATGAAAATTGCTTATTGTCACGAGTAGGTTTCAAATGAAGTTACTGTGAAAAGCCCCTAGTCAGCACAATCCGGCGCCTGTTTGGGGAGGCTGTTACGGGAATCGAACCGTGCTGCTGGCCTGCTTTCAAAGCCAGCGATTTAGCCCAGTGCTAAACAGCCCCTTAATGTAGCTCAGTAAGCACAGTGGTTGTCATAATATCCACTCATGTATATCATGAGATGCAGACAGGCAGTGATTGACACACAGGATAACCAACGAACACACAGAACAACCAATCACCAGACAGGACACTACCACTATAAAGCCCACAGTGCATTAAGGCTCTCTCCCTCTCTCACAGGACACGGCTAGGGAGATGGTCACAGTGAACAGGCCAGTGAACATCATCACCATGTGGTAGAGAGCTAGTCTGGTCAAGCCAGTAGGAGGTTATCAGTTAGGTTAATAGAGTGTCAACCCACAGCAGATTATGTACAGCAATCAACAGGTTCAATAAAACAGTGTTGGACCATCTCCTGTGTCGGTAGCCTGTTTCTCGTTTTATTGCATCCAGTTGCAGTCGATGTCAGACCAACACAGATAACACATCAGTGGTGACAGGTGAACTGAACTTGGTGCAAGTTAGGGCATGAGTGGCAGAGTTTTAGATGAGCTTAAATTTCCAGAGGATAGAAGGTGAAACACCAAACATAAACACTTTAGAATAGTTTAAAGTTAACAAGGGCATGGATGAGAGTTTTAACAACAGATGAACTGAAACAGGGCAGAGCTCAGCAACGTTCAAGTTGGAAATAGGCGGTGTTAATAATGCTGCTGATATGGATTGGATTGGATTTGTTTATCGTCACGTGTACTGAGGTACAGTGAAAAGTATTTTTATGCGACCAGCTCAACAGATCATTAAGTACATGGGAAGAAAAGGGTATAAAAGAAAATACATAATAGGGCAACACAAGATATACAATATAACTACATAAGTACTGGCATCGGATGAAGCATACAGGGTGTAGTGTTAATGAGGTCAGTCCATAAGAGGGTCATTTAGGAGTCTGGTGACAGTGGGGACGAAGCTGTTTTTGAGTCTGTTCGTGCGTGTTCTCAAACTTCTGTATCTCCTGCCCAATGGAAGAAGTTGGAAGAATGAGTAAGCCGGGTGGGAGGGATCTTTGATTATGCTGCCTGCTTTCCCCAGGCAGCGGGAGGTGTAGATGGAGTCAATGGATGGGAGGCAGGTTTGTGTGATGGACTGGGCTGTGTTCACGACTCTCTGAAGTTTCTTGCGGTCCTGGGCCGAGCAGTTGCCATACCAGGCTGTGATGCAGCCCGATTGGATGCTTTCTATGGTGCATCTGTAAAAGTTGGTAAGGGTTAATGTGGACATGCCGAATTTCCTTCGTTTCCGGAGGAAGTATAGGCACTGTTGTGCTTTCTTGGTGGGAGCATCGACGTGGGTGGACCAGGACAGATTTTTGGAGACGTGCACCCCTAGGAATGTGAAACTGCTAACCATCTCCACCTCGGCCCCGTTGATGCTGACAGGGGTGTGTATAGTACTTTGCTTCCTGAAGTCAATGACCAGCTCTTTAGTTTTGCTGGCATTGAGGGAGAGATTGTTGTCCCTACACCACTCCACTAGGTTCTCTATCTCCCTCCTATATTCTGACTCGTGGTTATTAGAGATCCGGCCCACTATGGTCATATCGTCAGCAAACCTGAAGATGGAGTTGGAACCAAGTTTTGCCACGCAGTCGTGTGTGTACAGGGAGTAGAGTAGGGGCCTAAGTATGCAGCCTGGCGGGGCCCCGGTATTGAGGACTATTGTGGAGGAGGTGTTGATATTCATTCTTACTGATTGTGGTCTGTTGGTCAGAAAATCGAGGATCCAGTTGCAGAGTGCAGAGCCAAGTCCTAGGTTTTGGAGCTTTGATATGAGCTTGGCTGGGATTATGGTGTTGAAGGCAGAGCTGTAGTCAATAAATAGGAGTTTGATGTAGGAGTCCTTGTTTTTGAGATGCTCTAGGGATGAGTGTAGGGCCAGGGAAATGGCGTCTGATGTGGACCGGTTGCAACGGTATGCGAATTGCAGTGGATCAAGGCGTTCTGGGAATATGGAGGTGATGCGCTTCATGATCAACCTCTCGAAGCACTTCATTACGACTGAAGCCAGGGCCACCGGACGGAAGTCATTGAGGCACGTTGCCTGGTTCTTCTTTGGTACCGGTATGATGGTGGTCTTCTTGAAGCAAGTGGGGACCTCGAGGCGGAGTAGGGACAGGTTAAAGATGTCTGTGAATACCTCTGCCAGCTGGTCCGCGCAGGCTCTAAGTGCACGACTAGGGTTCCCGTCCAGGCCCGTCGCCTTCCGAGGTTTCACTTTCAGGAAGGCCGATCTGACTTCGGAAGCTGTGATGGTGGGTATGGGTGAATTATGGGCTGCTGGGGCACTCGACAGTGGATTGTTGGTTACCTGCTCGAACTGAGCATAGAATACATTGAGTTTATTGGGGAGGGGTGAGCTGCTGCCAGAGATACTGCTCGGCTTTGCTTTGTAGCCTGCTATGTTGTTTAATCCTTGCCACAACTGCCGAGACTCAGTCTGTGACTCTAGCTTGGTTTGATATTCTCTCTTGGCATCTCGGATGGCTTTGCGGAGGTCGTACCTGGATTTCTTGTACAGGTCAGGGTCGTCTGCTTTGAAAGCCTCAGATCTGTCCTTCAGTAGGGAGTCAATCTCGCGATTGAGTCATGGTTTCCAGTTGGGGAACATACGTACAGCTTTCTTTGGCACGCAGTCGTCCACACATTTGCTGATGAAGTCTGTGACGGTGGTGGCATACTCATTTAAGTTGGTCGATGAGTTCTGAAATATGGACCAGTCCACTGTCTCTAAGCAGTCACGTAAGAGCTCTTCTGTCTCCTCGGACCAGCACTGCACAACCTTCTTAGCTGGATTCTCCCGCTCGAGTTTCTGCTTGTATGATGGTTAGAAAATCATGTTGAGGTCAGATACCCGACAATTGCTAAAAAGAGGATTAGAGTAAAGAACTGGGAACATAGCTCGCTGAAAGGGCCAAATTTATATGGGAGGAAATTTCTGCTCATCCAATCGTGAATGTTGGACAATAGTCTGATAATTCAGCAACAAACACATACCATCACAAACCAATAAAAAAAATCATAGCAATCATTCCAAAATAAAGAAAGCTCCTTGTGGCTATGTCAATTCATCAGGGGAGGTTCAACGCTGTAGTGGAAAAATTACCTGGAACACGGAGTTAAAATTGATTTTTAATGGGAAGAAGCTTTGCGCAAGTCGAGAAGACACAGCCGGAGTGAGGCAAATCCAGAGTGGGAAGTTGGAACTTAGTAATTTGGTGCAGTGAGGTAAACAGGAAAGGGAGAGAACCAGGGAGCATCTGAGACCCTGGGTGAGTTCTCCCAGTGAGCCAGAGAAGACACAGCCAGAGTGAGGCACAACCAAGAGTGAGTTTAGGAATTCAAAGCTGGGTGGGGAGGAGGTGCTTTTAACCCTGGTAAGTGACTGGTAAGTAGTTTTTCTTTTTTCATTTTCAGTGTCTAATTTATTTATTTTTCTTTTGTTTTTTGAAATTGTAGTGTCGTGGTGCAAATAGGCACCAACGATATAGGTAAAAAAACGGGATGAGGTCCTACAAGCATAATTCAGGGAGTTAGGAGTTAAACTAAAAAGTAGGATCTCAAAGATAGTAATCTCAGGATTGCTACCAGTGCCACGAGCTAGTCAGAGTACGAATGTCAGGATAGATGGGATGAATGCGTGGCTCGAGAGATGGTGCAAGAGGGAGGGATTCAAATTCCTGGGGCATTGGGACCTGTTCTGGGGGAGGTGGGACCAGTACAAACTGGACGGTCTGCACCAGAGCAGGATTGGAACCGATGTCCTAGGGTGGGTGTTTGCTAGAGCTGTTGGGGAGGGTTTAAACTAATGTGGCAGGGGGATGGGAACCGATGCAGGAAGTTGGAAGGTAGTAAAACACGGACAGAAGCAAAAGGAAGTAAGGGGGAAAGTGTAAGGCAGAGAAGCCATAGTCAAAAATCAAAAAGGGCGACAGTACAAGGTACAGTGACTGAGGGGAGCTCAGTGAATAGGCCCAGTAATACAAAAAGGAATAAAACTGGAGATGTTAAGATTCAAAACAGAGGTAAAAAAACCAACATAAGTGTACTTTACCTGAATGCTCACAGTATTCGGAATAAAGTAAATGAGTTGATGGTGCAAATCATCGTGAATGACTATGATTTAGTGGCCATTACTGAAACATGGTTAAAGGATGGTCACGACTGGGAGTTAAATATCCGAGGGTATCAAACCTCGGAAGGACAGAGTGGATGGTAAGGGAGGGGGTGTAGCTCTTGTGTAGCCCTTTATTTAAGGATGACATCCGGGCAATAGCAAGGGATGACATCGGTGCTATGGAGGATACGTTTGAATCCAGTTGGGTGGAAATCAGGAATAGTAAGGCGAAAAAGTCACTGATAGGTATAGTCTATAGGCCACCAAATAGTAACATTATGGTGGGCAGGCAATAAACAAAGAAATAACTGATGCATGTAGAAATGGTACAGCAGTTATCATGGGGGATTTTAATCTACATGTCGATTGGTTTAACCAGGTCGGTCAACGCAACCTTGAGGCGGAGTTTATAGAATGTATCTGCGATAGTTTCCTAGAACAGTATGTAATCGAACCTATGAGGGAACAAGCCTAGATCTGGTCCTGTGTAATGAGACAGGATTGATTCATGATCTCATAGTTAGGGATCCTCTCGGAAGGTGCGATCACAATATGGTGGAATTTAAAATACAGATCGAGGGTGAGAAAGTAAAATCAAATACTAGTGTTTTGTGCTTAAACAAAGGAGATTACAATGGGATGAGAGAAGAACTAGCTAAGGTAGACTGGGAGCAAAGACTTTACGGTGGAACAGTTGAGGAACAGTGGAGACCTTTCCGAGCGATTTTTCACAGTGCTCAGCAAAGGTTTATACCAACAAAAAGGAAGGACGGTAGAAAGAGGGAAAATCGACCATGGATATCTAAGGAAATAAGGGAGAGTATCAAATTGAAGGAAAAAGTATACAAAGTGGCAAAGATTGGTGGGAGATGAGAGGACTGGGAAATATTTAGGGGGCAACAGAAAGCTACTAAAAAAGCTAGAAAGAAGAGTAAGGTAGATTATGAGAGTAAACTTGCTCAGAATATAAAAACAGACAGTAAAAGTTTCTACAAATATATAAAACAAAAAAGAGTGGCTCAAGTAAATACTGGTCCTTTAGAGGATGAGAAGGGAGTTTTAATAATGGGAGATGAGGAAATGGCTGAGGAACTGAACAGGTTTTTTGGGTCGGTCTACACAGTGGAAGACACAAATAACATGCCAGTGACTTATAGAAATGAGGCTATGACAGGTGAGGACCTTGAGAGGATTGTTATCACTAAGGAGGTAGTGATGGGCAAGCTAATGGGGCTAAAGGTAGACAAGTCTCCTGGCCCTGATGGAATGCATCCCAGAGTGCTGAAAGAGATGGCTAGGGAAATTGCAAATTCACTAGTGATAATTTACCAAAATTCACTAGACTCTGGGGTGGTCCCGGTGGATTGGAAATTAGCAAACGTGACACCACTGTTTAAAAAACGAAGGTAGGCAGAGAGCGGGTAATTATAGGCCAGTGAGCTTAACTTCAGTAGTAGGGAAGATGCTGGTATCTATCAACAAGGAAGAAATAGCGAGGCATCTGGATAGAAATTGTCCCATTGGGCAGACGCAGCATGGGTTCATAAAGGGCAAGTCGTGCCTAACTAATTTAGTGGAATTTTTTGAGGACATTACCCGTGCAGTAGATAACGGGAAGCCAATGGATGTGGTATAACCCGGATTTCCAGAAAGCCTTTGACAAGGTGCCACACAAAAAGTTGCTGCATAAGATAAAGATGCATGGCATTAAGGGTAAAGTCGTAGCATGGATAGAGGATTGGTTAATTAATAGAAAGCAAAGAGTGGGGATTAATGAGTGTTTCGCTGGTTGGCAATCAGTAGCTTGTGGTGTCCCTCAGGGATCCGTGTTGGGCCCACAATTATTCACAATTTACATAGATGATTAGGAGTTGGGGACCAAGGGCAATGTGGCTGGTTTAGCTCACTGAGCTAAATCGCTGGCTTTTAAAGCAGACCAAGCAGGCCAGCAGCACGGTTCGATTCCCGTACCAGCCTCCCCGGACAGGCGCTGGAATGTGGCGACTAGGGGATTTTCACAGTAACTTCATTTGAAGCCTACTTGTGACAATAAGCGATTTTCATTTCATTTCATTTTCATGTGTCCAAGTTTGCAGACGACACGAAGATGAGCGGTAAAGCAAAAAGTGCAGAGGATACTGGAAGTCTGCAGAGGGATTTGGATAGGTTAAGTGAATGGGCTAGGGTCTGGCAGATGGAATACAATGTTGACAAATGTGAGGTTATCCATTTTGGTAGGAATAACAGCAAACGGGATTATTATTTAAATGATAAAATATTAAAGCATGCTGCTGTGCAGAGAGACCTGGGTGTGCTCGTGCATGAGTCGCAAAAAGTTAGTTTACAGGTGCAACAGGTGATTAAGAAGGCAAATGGAATTTTGTCCTTCATTGCTAGAGGGATGGAGTTTAAGACTAGGGAGGTTATGCTGCAATTGTATACGGTGTTAGTGTGGCCACACCTGGAGTATTGTGTTCAGTTTTGGTCTCCTTACTTGAGAAAGGACATACTGACACTGGAGGGTGTGCAGAGGAGATTCACTAGGTTAATCCCAGAGCTGAAGGGGTTGGATTACGAGGAGAGGTTGAGTAGACTGGGACTGTACTCGTTGGAATTTTGAAGGATGAGGGGGGATCTTATAGAAACATATAAAATTATGAAGGCAATAGATAGGATAGATGCGGACAGGTTGTTTCCACTGGCAGGTGAAAGCAGAACTAGGGGGCAAAGCCTCAAAATAAGGGGATGTAGATTTAGGACTGAGTTTAGGAGGAACTTCTTCATCCAAAGGGTTGTGAATCTGTGGAATTCCTTGCTCAGTGAAGCAATTGAGGCTCCTTCATTAAATGTTTTTAAGGTAAAGATAGATAGTTTTTTGAAGAATAAAGGGATTAAGGATTATGGTGTTCGGGCTGGAAAGTGGAGCTGAGTCCACAAAAGATCAGCCATGATCTCATTGAATGGCGGAGCAGGCTCGAGGGGCCAGATGGCCTACTCCTGCTCCTAGTTCTTATGTTTCATTCCTGCATATATTAAGTTGTAAAATGGAACAACACTCCTTAATGCAAAAAACACTCAGCCAGTCAAAATCAGATCTGATGAAAGGTCATCTGTTAATCCATCACAGATGCTGCCTGCCCTGCTGTCCATTTCCAGCAGTTTCTGTGTTGCATTCAGATTTCAAGCACCCGCACTATTTTGCTTAACATAGCTTAAGTGTAGTCATTTTTATAATATAGGCAAAGTACTCATTTGAACGCAGCAAGGTCCTGCAAACAGCAATGAAACATCAGACTAGATGATCTGTTGTCTGCTGGTTGAAGAGTACATTTTGACCAGGGCATGTTATGCAAATTAGGGAATGGAGTTGAAAAATCATGGGGATTTTGAATATCCTGATATTAATTTGACAGAAACGGTATGTAATGGGGTGAGGAAACTGGAGTTCCTACAATGCGAACGGAACTCTTTTCCAATATGTATGTGTAAAATGTACGGAAGATATTTATAAAATGTGAAACATGTAAAAAGCCCAATAGAATATTCGCTACTGGATCCAGTATGGGAAACGGACTAGAACAAACAAGTAAAAGTAGGGGAAATCTACGCAATTAATGACTCCAATATAATGATAGAGAGCAGCACAATAAGAAAACCAGGTTAATAATTCGGTGAAAAGCTGAATGTGAGAGGCGGAAAACAGAATTTGGTAAAATGTAATGCACAAATGATATCGAACAATAATGTCAAATCATTGTCAAATGGGAAACATTTAAAATGGCATTAATATTGCAGGAAAAATAATGTATATATAGGAAAGAACAAACAGAACTTTTGAAGCTCCATGGCTGAATAAAAGCATAAAAGAACAATGCATATATCTTTCCTAAACCCAATTTAAGGCTGGGATTTTCCAGCCCCGCTATTGATGGGCATCGCCATGGGCAGGATGGGAAAATTTGGCAACAGCCATAAAGTCAAATGAATTTTGCCAATTTTCCCATCCCACCTGCAACGATGCCTGCCTCTAAAGGGGCCGAAAAATCCCATTCTCAGTATAGAGATAGATGAGTCAATAAGAGAATATTAAGAGGTTTAGAGAAAAATCTTATTTTCAAATGAAGGCAAAGAGAAGCTGCAAAATTAAATCAAGGAACATAAAAAATATAGTAAAATATTTTTCTGGTATATAAAGAAAGAGGAAAGCTATGGCGGAAGTAACACTACTCGGGTATAGACAGAATGGGGCGATTTTGCACCAGTATTCACGTGAGTGTAAACGGCAACATGGGAGCAAAATCTCACAAGAATTTGACAATGAGATCTCGCTGATGAAATCTCGCTTTCAGGTTTTCCATCTTCCTAACTGATGATGTAATGAGGTTCCCATCCTTTTCAGTATATTGTAATCTATTTAAATATAATTGAAGGATTCCCCCATCATATGTTCACTTACTGAATATTCATATCTTGCCAATTAAAAACACAACATTCTGGACAATCTCAGCAGGTCTGACAGCATCTGTGGAGAGAGAAGGCAGCTAACGTCTGGATGACTCTCTCCTTCACCCCATTTTTATTTCTATCAATTTATTTTTATTTTCATTTCCTCGATTGATCTGTTTTTCCCTCACTATTGTTTCCCTCTACCCTGCACCCCCTCCCTCCCCCCATTCCACTTGGGCCAACTGTTCCTAGTTGCCCTTTTACACACTGCTCAACTTTGTTCTGCCATTCACACATTCTAATCTCTTTATGTGCCACTATCAGCACCCTTCTTATCCTTAATCATGCTCATTTATATTCCTTTTGTCTTCTGTCCTCGACATCTCTGTCTATCGCCACCTATCGCTGGACCCCTAATCCAGCCTCACTGCTCCACAAAGTCATCCAGACTCGAAACGTTAGCTCCCTTCTCTCTCCACAGAGGCTGTCAGATCTGCTGAGATTGTCCAGTATTTTCTGTTTTTGTTTCAATTTCCAGCATCAGCAGCAATTTGCTTTCATTTTCATATCTTACCAATGTGACATCACATTGCCGAGGTTTGCAACAGGTATTTTAAAAACATGAAGCAGTTGAGGGGAGCCCGCCAGGGGTGCAAAGGTATGTATAGCCACTGGTGGGACATACCCCAACCCTAGGTAGGCCCTCCAGGAATCTCCAATAGTTTGTGTGTGTGTGTGTGTGCGTGTGTGTGTGTGTGGAGGGAGGGTGGGGCAGTGTGAGAGAATTCCATTTATTTGCGGCGCCATTAGAGTCAATTTCAGAAGATTCCACCCAGTAACTGCTCAGGAAACAACGAGATGGCAGAAACAAGAATTATTTTACTTTGCTTTTTACCAGTGAGGTAGAACAGGTAGACATGGTATTTAACAATAAGAAATAGGTGCATTTAAAATTAAAATGTGCACAGAATAAACTAAATGAAACCGCTGATCTCGATGAATTGCATCCACATAATTTAAAAATATCAAGGCAACAGATAGCCCCCAAAAAAGGACATATCTATCAACCCGTTAAAAATTGATGTAGTGCCAGAGGACTGGCAGATAGCTCATGTAATTCCTATATTTGGGGGAGAGAGGATACATCCAGGAAATTAAAGACCAGTCAGCTAAATATCACTGACAGAAAAAAAATTGAATCCTATTAATGTAGAGAACAGAAGAACATAGAGTCAGAGTACAGAAGAGATTCTTCAGGTATGCACCAACAAATTTATACTAAATCTACACTAATCCCACTTCCCAGCACTTGTTTTTTAGCACACAGCTAAATCGCTGGCTTTGAAAACAGACCAAGCAAGCCAGCAGCACGGTTCGATTCCCGTAACAGCCTCCCTGAATAGGGGCCGGAATGTGGCGACTAGGGGCTTTTCACAGTAACTTCATTTGAAGCCTACTCGTGATAATAAGCGATTTTCATTTCATTTCATCCACGTACTTTTTAAAGGTTGTGAGGTTTCCCGCCTCGACTTCTCTCCCAGGCAGTGCACTGCAGACTCCCACCACTCTCTGGGTGAAAATATTTCCTCAAATCCTCCTGCCCCTCACTTTAAAATGAAGTCCCCTTGTAATTGACCCTTCAACGAAAGGGAACAGCAGCTTCCTATCCACCCTATTAATACGCCTTATAATCTTATACACCTCAGAAGGTCCCCCCTCAGCATTCCCTGTTCTCCCAGAGCCTATCTATCTCTTCATAGCTCAACGCTTCATCCCAGGCAACATCCTGGTGAATCTCCTCTGCACCATCTAAAAAGAAAAAGCATAATTTTAAGAAATATTTCTATTACATTTTTAAAATTTTTATACATAAACAGTAAACCAATAAAACAGTAACAAAGCCCCCCTCCCTCCCCTTGTGCAAAATGACCCCCAACAGAATACCCCCTAATTCCCCCTGAACAAGTAACAGTGACCAGCTCTTTAAAGTACAAAATAAATGGCTGCCATCTCCAGTAGAACCCAATTGCTCCGCTCATGGAGAAGCTGACCTCCACCCCAGGCACACCCACCTTCGAGCAACTGGGTGGAGAAGCTGACCTCCACCCAGCAGCACCCACCTTCAAGCAGTGAGGCTAAGGCCAGGACATCAGCCCCACCCTTCTGCAGTGCCAGCATGTCCAACACCCCAAACATGGCACCAAGGGACAGGGCTTCAGCACAATTTGTAAAATCACCGACATGGTGCTGAGGGAGACCCAGAACCCCACAAGCTTAGGACATGACCAGAGTATGTGCAGATGATTAGCCAGGTCCCTCCCATACCGCTCACACTTATCTTCCACTCCCGCAAACAGCCTCCTCACTCTGAATTTGGTCAAATGGGGCCTATGCACTATCTTCAACTGTATCAACCCTAACCTCCCACATTGAAATGTTGCATTCACCCTGTGCAGAGCCTTGAACCACACCCCGTCCTCCAGCTCCAACCCCAACTTCCTTCCACTTAAGCTTTCACTTTTCGAGACTGATAACTTTTAGAAGTAAATTTGAACTTCCAGTTAATTCAAAGGATAACACAACAGGACCTCACGGTTTTAAGACTTTTACTGTAATGGACTTAAAGCACTATTGACAAAACTTAATTTAAACCACAGAACAGAATACCTTCCTTTTTATTTTAACAAACAAAAAATACACTTCAAATATGTACATTGCACTGTCATTTGAGACATTTGATTCTCCCAAAATCAGTCCAAGTGATTCTTTGCTCAAGAGCGTTTACTTCTGTTCTTTTCTCTCAGCCTGGAACTGTAACCCCAAAATTGTCCTTCACAGGAGATCTTCCCGCTTGCACATGCGATGCAAATCTTCCAACCCTGTTTTAATTTCTAACAAATTTAATCTTTTCAATCAGAGTGCAATCTCCCACCCACATTCTGCCACAATAAATCAGAGATTTCCAGATTCTAACTGCTTTCTCTCTCGCTCTCCCGTACCCTGGCAGACTAACCCATCTGATATTTAGGGATATCTTAGAAACCATGTCTGTCTCAAACCTATTTCCATGCAACATGAATTACATGGTCTTGTATCCAGGTGGAACTGCTGAACAGCTATCCTTGAGGGCCTAAATCTTTTACCATGGAATTAATTGGACAGTTTAAAGCACAATTGGTCGCAACATTTTTATGGGACTTGGGAGACTCACGGTCTACCCACCGTTAGCACATAGGCTGCTTTCATTGCATCTAAGTACAAACATCGGTCATCTTCTTCCCAGTAAATAAAATCTGGGTCCTTTCATCCGTAACAATGAAACCACGCAAACATCAGATCACATGACCCCTTTATTTCATCTTAAATTAAAGTTGCAGTCCCAAAAACAATATTGAAAACCCATCATTGTAACATTGTGTTGGATTCATAAAATGGTAACATCACTGAATGTCAAGGGGAGTGACTGAACTCTTTTTTTGGAGATGATCATTGTCCAACACTTATTTTGTGCCAATGTTACAAGTCATTAATTAACAGAAAAAAAGAGTTGGGATAAGAGAGGCAGTTTCAGGATGGCAACCTATAACTAATGGAGCGTCATCGGAATCAGTGCTGGGGCCACAATTATTTACAATATATAATAACGACATGGAAGAGGGAAGTGAATGTGCTATTGGCAAGCTTGCAGATGACACAAAAATAGGTAGGAATGCAAGCGGTGAGGATGACAAAGTATACAGAGAAAATAGATAGGTTGAGATGGAATATAATGCAAGAAAATGTGACGTTATGCACTTTGGTAGGAAGAATAAAGAAGCTGAATATTATTTAATTGGAGAAAGACTACTGAAAGCTGCAGCACATAAGAGATTTTGGGGTACTTGGGCATAAATCACAAAACATTAACATGCAAGTTCAGCAAGCAATAGGGAAGACAAATGGAATGTTGGTCTTTATTGCTAAGGGAATGGAGCATAAAAATAGGTAAGTTCTGCTACAACTATACAAGGCACTAGTTAGACCATACCTGGAACATTGAACAGTTTTGGACCCTTTATCGAAGGAAAGATATACTGGCATTGGAGGTAGCCCAGATAAGGTTCACTACATTGATCCCAGGTACAGAAGGATGTTCTTATGAGGAGAGGCCAAGTAGGTTGGGTCTATACTCATGAGAGGTTAGAAAAATGAGTTTAGACCTTATTAAATCCCGAAAGACGTGCTTGTTAGGTGAATAGGACATTCAGAATTCTCCCTGTGTACCCAAACAGGGGCTCGAGTGCGGCAACTAGGGGATTTTCACAGTAACTTCATTGCAGTGTTACTGTGTTACTACTAAAGATTATTATGAAACAAAAAGGATTCTCAGGAGGCTTAACAGGCTAGATGGATAGGTTATTTCCCCTTGTGGTAGGGTCTCAGACCTGAAGGCATAATCTCAGAGAAGGGGTCACCCATTTAAGACCGAGATGAGGAGGAATTTCTTCTCTCAGAGGGTAGTGAATCTGTGGAATTCTTTACCAGAGAGGGTTGTAGAGGGATGCGTTGTTCAAGACTGAGATAAACAGACTTTCGTGGTGGCCATGGAGTGGTCGCACATTTGGCAGCTCGTGCTCGACGCTGCCTTCCTGCTCCTTTTCCCCGGTTGCCCGGCAGATGTTTGGAGGAAAAAGGTGTAGAGCTGGTGGAGGAAAGTTATACTCCACTGGTGGGTTTGGTAAATGGATCCGTGGACCAGATGTGGGTCTAGAAGGAA
Source organism: Scyliorhinus canicula (assembly GCF_902713615.1). NCBI lineage: Eukaryota > Metazoa > Chordata > Chondrichthyes > Carcharhiniformes > Scyliorhinidae > Scyliorhinus > Scyliorhinus canicula. Next base: position 122,685,749 of record NC_052153.1, read on the forward strand.
TGACTGCAAGAGCAAGAAACTCTTCGTGCGACACAGGGGAAGATGCGGGTAGTAAGGTGTTGGCACTACCAGCCCAATGGAGCAGTTGATAGACTTTCTGAACGAGAAGTTCAGCCAGCAGAGGAGGGAGGCTCCAGAGGACCTGGTGAAGGTGGTAGACCCACTGAAAGTGGAGATCGACCGCGTGGGGCTGAGGTTGGAGACCCAGAGCAAGGCGATCCAGAATGTGGAGGCGTAGGTGCAGGACCACGAGGAGCAGCTTATCTCGTTGGCGGCTGAACTTGGGATGTTGAGGGAGACACAGAAGTGGTTCAAGGCGAAAGTCGAAAATCTGGAGAATCGTTCCCAGAGACAAAATTTGGGAGTTGTAAGGATGCCAGAGGACATAGAGGGTGCGGACACAGGCTCATATGTGGCCAAAATGCTGGAGCAGCTAATGTGGGAGGGGGCCTTCAACAGGCACCTGGAGGTCTTTCGGGCGCATAGAATGCAGATGAATGAGCCACCAAGGGTGATGGTGGCAAGGCTCGAGCGGTTCCTGGATAAAGAGAAGATCTTGCTGGGGGCCAGGCAGACGAGGAGATGTACCTGGGAGGGTACATCTGGGCGGGGAACTGGCAAAGAGAGCTGGATTCAACAAGTCATGGCTGCCCTCTTTAAGGGGGTGAAGTTCGGGATGCTGTACCTGGCCGCCTCTGGATGACCCACAATGGCCATGAGCACTATTTCGGGACACCAGAGGAGGCAGTGGATCTTTTGAGAGACAATGAACTGGCAGGAGAGGACATGGAACTTTAGTGGAAGCGTGAGGAGATGTTGGTTCTCCCTCCTTTTTTGCTTTGTTTCTCATTAGGTGATGGTCAGGGGAAAATGTCTCTTCTGAGGGATTTTTTTTTTTTTTTTTTTTTGCAGGTGAACAGGAGGTACTCGGAGGCCCCGGAGGCAGGGTTGTTCAAGGAGTGGCAGACGCTTCAGATGGAGTTAGGGCTGGTGTCTACAGGAAATGATGTGGAGCAGTTACGAAGGGCCCGGGGGGGGCAATGTATGAATATGGGAGGTGAGCAGGATGCTAGCTCATCAACTTGAGGAGGAGGCAGTGAGGGAGATCGGAAAGGTGAAGGATGGGAGGGGTACAGTGGTTTTGGATCCGGTGGGGTGAATGGGGCTTGTGAGGAATTTGGTGGCCAAAATGAGTAGGTTTGTTGATGGGGTGGAGGACAGGTGTGGGTGGTGCACAGAGAGGCCTCCAAACCATGTTCACTTGTTTTGGGCATGCCCGAAGCTGAAGAGGTTTTGGCAGGGATTCACAGATGTAATGAAAAAATTGAAATTGAAAATCGCTTATTGTCACAAGTAGGCTTCAAATGAAGTTACTGTGAAAAGCCCCTAGTCACGACATTCCGGCGCCTGTTCAGGGAGGCTGGTCCAGGAATCGAACTGTGCTGCTGGCCTGCTTTGGTCTGCTTTCAAAGCCAGTGATTTAGCCCTGTGCTAAACAGCCCCTAGTAATGTCCGAGGTGTTGAGGGTCTTGCGTCCAGATGTGGCGATATTCGGAGTGTCGGAAGACCCGGAAGGGGGCAAGAGAGGCAGATGTTTTGGCCTTTGCCTCATTTTGTTGGAATGGAGGGACTCAAGGTCGCCGAAGCCAGGGGCATGGGTGAGCGACCTGGCAGAATTCCTCAGGCTGGAAAAATCAAGTTCACCTCAAGGGGGTCAAGACTGACTTAGACATTTTTAATCAGTAAGGGAATCAAGGGTTGTGGAGATAAGGCGGGAAAGTGAAGTTGAGGATTATCAATTTAGTCATGATCTCACTGAATGACAGGACAGACACGATGGGCCAAATGACCTCCTTCTCTCCTACATCTTAGGCCATTTATCAGCTCATGCCCAAATGCTGTCCTGGTCTTGCTGCATACTTCATTATCTCAGGAGCCCCCAACAGCAACAGTTAGAAAAGCTTACTAGTCTTATGTTCACATCAGGACTTATTCTATGAAAGAGGAAAGCCACCAATAATACCTCCACCACCCCCCACCCCTCACCCTCCAGATACAATTCATATGCATCTTATTCCTTATCCAGCTTAACTGAGTATTTATGACAATACCCATGCCCTTGCTATAATGCTGAGAATATGCATCTTAAATAGACAATGTACATGGCTGAATAGGAAAATTTCTAAATCTATATATGCCCAATCTACATCGACCAAAGCAAACACAAGTTGCACTAAAGTATACAAGTCATGGCTTGCCAAATATGCAACTGTGGTGAATGTAATTTAGTAATTCACACTGTATTTACCAATACCATTGTAAGCGCCGTAGCGTTATCCGACCACTAGGGGGAGTAGCTCTGGGAATGCTCAGGTGTTTGTACAGGGCTCCACCCTTGGCTTCGCCCACGACTCCTCCCCCTGGACTACTGTAAATATACCCTTGTCCAGAGCCAGCCTGCAGTTCATCGAGAGTTCAACGGGTAACAGGCTGGCTCTGTAGTAAGTAGATTAAAACCACTGTTCATATCTTAAAGCACGTGTCTAGAGAATTGATGGTTCCATCAGCAACCTACCAGTTTCCATGCAGCAATGTCAGAACATTAACTGTGTCGCTAACATCATAATTTTGTGGATAGGCTGGATGGATCAATGGTCCATCATTGTTCGTATAAGCAGCAACATGGCAGCCCACCACAACTTTTTAATAAAGGCTTTCTTCAAGCATTCAAAAGAGAACTTAATACGTTTTTGAGTGGGGTACAGGAGAAATGCATCTCCTAGTCACTGTCATCTCCTGGAACTTGACTGATTGCACTCAGGAATCAGTGAGGAAAGTTTTCGAGAGTTTCTTTTCAAAGAACAAAGAAAAGTAGAGCACAGAAACAGGCCCTTCGGCCCTCCAAGCCCGTGCCGACGATGCTGCCCGTCTAAACTAAAATCTTCTACACTTCCAGGGTCCGTATCCCTCTATTCCCGTCCTATTCATGTATTTGTCAAGATGCCCCTTAAATGTCACTATCATCCCTGCTTCCACGACCTCCTCCGGCAGCAAGTTCCAGGCACCCGCATTTTCCTAAATTGGCATACGGGTTTATGGACCCTTTTTCCTCCCCCAACAGATTGTATGATATGCTGTTGAGGAAAAGTGTGCATAAAGTGTAATATGGCAAGCTTGGCAGTCCAGCTTGTTTCCTCGTCCTTCATTCACATGATACTATTTGTACATCACAAACTTCTGGTGTTCGATCAATGCCAGAGAGGATATTTCATTGATGCCAAGATTATAGAATAAAAGGAACACTGTACCAAAAAAAATTTGCTTTTAATGCCCCTTTTTTAAAAAAGGTACAACTTGCAGCTAACTTTAGATCATTTCTAATTTTTAAAAAATATTTGTTTGAATTAAATATGTTTATGTCAATGTGGCTTGAGAAAAGGTATTGAATTGACAAAGCTGGAGCACAGAATGAAAAAATTTATTAGTGATTGCGGACCCAGCTGCTTTCCCATTAGGTTGGCTGGCCACATTTCTATGGAAAGTTAAAACTGTCTGTAGTAGGTGAGCAAAGAATACAGAAACTATGTTCACAACATATCCCAATATTTGGATACAACATACAGTAATCACCAAAGGATTACTTCTCTTCAATTAAGAGAAGAGTTGAACCAGCTCATTTTGTTTTACTAAACAACAGCCTGCTGTATCTATACATGTTCAATAAACATACATATTCCACTTATATCCAAGTTTATTTTCATTTTAAAAAGCAAAACCACTGCAATCTTACATAAAAACACAATTTAAGGTGCTAATTTCAGTAATAAAGAATGGCAGATATAGCCAATTTCAGTTTTTAAAAAAAAAGGCAAAATATGGATTGCTATAAACAACTGACTGATATGTTACTATGTTACATCAAAAATTACTCGTTTAGGAGTGAGTGATGTCACAAGCAGCTATACACAGATAAGCATTAATCTTACACAATTCCTTAAGCGCTAGTATGCCTTGTTGCCAGGCAACAAACACTAGAAAGAATCTACAGGCGGCATATCATTCAAATGCTGTAAACATGGACACTGTACAGCACATAAAAGATATGCTGATGCACACATACCCTTAGAGCCTATAACCACATATGACACAAAAAAAGACTCAGTCGAATGAGAAATAGCATCCAAAATTGAGGAATTTCATAAACTCACAATTAATCAGAACTATCTGAGGCTTTGATGCAGGACTGACACTATCGCAAAGTCTTCACATCATGTAGATAGGTTCATGAAATAGTACTTTACCTTTAAAGAGCAGCCATTCTAGAAATAAATATTTTTTAACGCTTTGCAAAATGAAAATAAAGCTAATATTTCCATGAAATTTAAAGCAGTTGCTGTTTTGTCAAATATATGCTTGCCTTCGTCCACAATTCAAACACTATGATGCTGGCATGCTCAACAGTTTTCTGTGCCCATGTCATTTCTTATCCTCTTGATGCAAAGCCTTAAAAGTCCATGTTAGAATGTTATATGCAATTCAAATGTGCTACAATATATTGAACCCATCCTGTTCCGAGAATAGTAGACTTGAGGAACAGGTTTCCGTTTCAAGAGCTGAATGTTAATTTGCTGTAATTCTATCAAATAAAGGGTGGACCTGTTTTTACCTGGGACAGAGATCACCTTGTACAAGAGGTAGGTACGAAGAGTCAATGTGATTTCCTGGATATGTTATGATCTTGTAAAGGGTGAGAGAGGAATTTTCCAGATGTTTTCTCCCTATTAGTTAACCTTTTTTAAATATGGTTTCTCAATTCCCCTGCGAGATTATTAAATTGAATCTAGGTATCAATGTCGTGAAGTAATGGCAAAGATATATGGGGCAGGCTAGATGGACTTATTGTTCTTTCCCTGTCCTGTCCATCATTTTCTTTTTACCCATTCATGGGATGAGGAGATTACTGGTAAGGCTGGCATACATTGCCTATCCCTAATTTCTGTCGATAGGTGGTAGTGAGCCACCTTTTTGAATACAACTGATTGAAATGGGGTAGTTCAACCACACTGTTGTAGGTCTGGGCTATAGATTAAGAAGCCAATCCAATAGTTTTAAAGGACACCAGTACTGATGCTATTCTTTTTACTCCAGATTCTATTTAAATACTTGAATTAAAATTCCTAAGCTGGAACGGTGGAATTTGAATTTGCCTTTGCGTCCAGGTTACCATTCAAATAACATAACCATGATGCTAGTTGTACCTGCCATTTTGCACGTAAAACTATTCAAAAATGTCAATTTCTTTTCCATGGCTTACGTCAGGTTTCAAAAAGGTGAAATTGCTAGTTTGAAGTTCTTAAAACTATAAAGAATTAGTTTTTATTTGATGACCATAATTCTCATTTTGTATTCTGCTTTGCAGCAGCACAAGTACAAATTAAACACTACAGCACTGAAGTATCTACATATCACAATAAACCTACCTTTTTAAAGACACAGATGACTAACTAACATAATTATATAAATTTGTCGGATTTAAAACTCATCAAAAGAAACATGCAAACATTTGCATAGAAATTTGGATGAAAGGAGATTCCGCAATAATTGCCTTTTCTAAACAAGACTGTTGTGACATTTCCACTGCCCCAGACTGAACAAGATACATTACACATCATGGCTGAGGATATCCAAAGAAAATAAAAGGCAAAGCCTCAACCACTGTATTAGCAAATTCCATAATAAATAACCCTCAAGTGTATTTCCTTGATCAATGTTATTTACTCAAAAATGCCAAATAAACAAATTTAAACTCCACATATTTAATAAATAAAATTAAAATCAAACAGTGAAACAGACCTGAAAACTTATGTATTGAGATTAAGTATACTCTTATGGTTTCACAATCCTCTGGCTTCTCGAACCTTGAGGCAACCAGCACCATTCTCTTTTTCCCCCTCATCTTTCTTCTCATTTTTCTTTCCCTCTCTTCCATATGTCTAGTTCCCTCGATCTCTAGCCTCTTCAATCCTGTTTCTCCCATCCACATCAATTCCTCGCCTACCCTGATCACCTCCCTCTCTCTCCCTCCACCATTTATGAAAAAAATGAAAATCGCTTATTGTCACAAGTAAGCTTCAAATGGAGTTACTGTGAAAAGCCCCTAGGCGCCACATTCCAGCGCCTGTTCGGGGAGGCTGATACGGGACCTCACCTCCTTCCTTCCCTTCCCTCAGCTCCTGCCTCCTGACTTCAATTTGCTTCCCAATCCTCTTGTTCAAACCATTATCTCCTTTCAAATCCTTCCCCCCACCCTTCACCTTCCATCATTCTTCTCCCCTCAACAATCTCCAGTCACCACATCCACCTTCCCTCCTTTCTGCTTCCAACTCCAATCCCTCTACCTCCTCACTCCATCCACCTCCCCCAGCTAACTTTCCAACCCTTCATCATGTCTCAATCTCCCCCCTCATACCTGCTTATTTCTGCCCATCCCTCCTACCCAAACACTGCTTTCTCCCATCACGCCCTCCATCTCTTTCTCGGCCCTCTCCTCTTTCCATCCACACCATATCCTTCAATCGACTCCACCCTCTTGATGTCCTCTTCATCCCCCACAATGTCCCGTGTCGACATCCTCGTCACCAGCCCTCCCAACCCTTCTTTCATCCTTCGCCATTTCGCTCCTCCTTTCCTTCTCCACATCCCCTCAATACTCTTTCTCCCCCTCCAACTCTTCCATCTTTCAACTCCTTCCCCCTGTCGCCCCTTCCACTGCCCACCTCCTGTCTTCACTCCCTGCCCTGCCCTGCCCCTTCCACCAGTCCTCAGCCACTCCGACTGGTCTCATCACCATCTTGTCCCACATCCACCATCAGTCCTCCTAGAACATCCTCCCACCATGTCCTCCATCCTCATCCTTCCCCTTCTTTGTAAGGGGAATAGACAGGCATTTCTGTGGCTGCAAACGAGACTCCAGGATGGTATGATATCTCGGAGTGGGTACAGGACATTCTGGAGGGGGAGGATTAACAGCCAGTGGTCGAGGTACACATCGGTACAAACGACATAGGTAAAAAAAGGGATGAGATCCTAAAAGCAGAATACAGGGAGCTAGGAAGGAAGTTAAGAAATCGGACCTCGAAGGTAGTGATCTCAGGATTACAACCGGTGCCACGTGCTAGTCAGAGTAGAAATGACGGGATATATAGGATGAATACGTGGCTGAAGGGATGGCGTCAGGGGGAGGGTTTCAGATTCCTGGGGCATTGGGACCGGTTCTGGGGGAGGTGGGACCTGTACAAACTGTGCGGGTTACACCTGGGCAGGACTGGCACTGATGTTCTCGGGGGGCTAGTTGCTAGATAGGTTGGGAAGGGTTTACACTAATGTGGCAGGGGGATGGGAACTGATGCAGGAAGTCGGAATGTAGTAAAACAGGGACAGAAACAAAAGGCAATAAGGGGGAAAGTGTAAGGCAGAGAAGCCATCGTCAAAAATCAAAAAGGGCGACAGTACAAGGTACAGTGACTGAGGGGAGCTCAGTGAATAGGCCCAGTAATACCAAAAGGAATAAAACGGGAAGTAAAAACATAAATGGAAAGCGACACAGCAGGTTGTTACATGAAGATATATGTTCAACGACAAGGAAAATTAGGAGAAAAGTTAAGAGGAAAAATAACTTAGGAGAGGTTACTGGTCAAGGTGTTACGATTCAAAACAGAGGTATAAAAGCCAACAGAAGTGTACTTTACCTAAATGCCCGTAGTATTCGGAATAAGGCAAATGAGTTGATGCCGCAAATCATCGTGAATGAATATGATTTAGTGGCCATTACTGAAACATGGTTAAAGGATGGTTATGACTGGGAGTTAAAAAGCCAAGAGTACCAAACTATATGGAAGGACAAAGTGGATGGTAAGGGAGGTGGTGTAGCTCTGTTATTTAAGGATGACATCCGGGCAATAGTAAGGGATGACATTGGTGCTATGGAGGATAAGGTTGAATCCAGTTGGGTGGAAATCAGGAATAGTAAGGTGAAAAAGTCACTGATAGGAGTAGTCTATAGGCCACCAAATAGTAACATTATGGTGGGGCAAGCAATAAACAAAGAAATAACCGATGCATGGAGAAATGGTACAGCAGTTATCATGGGGGATTTTAATCTACATGTCGATTGGTTTAACCAGGTCGGTCAACGCAACCTTGAGTCGGAGTTTATAGAATGTATCTGCGATAGTTTCCTAGAACAGTATGTAATCGAACCTACGAGGGAACAAGCAGTCATAGATCTTGTCCTGTGTAATGAGACAGGATTGATTCATGATCTCATAGTTAGGGATCCTCTCGGAAGGAGCGATCACAATATAGTGGAATTTAAAATACAGATGGAGGATGAGAAGGATAAAGTCAAACACTAGTGTTTTGTGCTTAAACAATGGGATGAGAGAGAGCTATCTAAGGTAGACTGGGAGCAAAGGCTTTATGGTGAAACAGTTGAGGAACAGTGGAGTACCTTCCAAGTGATTTTCACAGTGCTCTGCATAAGATAAAGATGCATGGCATTAAGGGTAAAGTAGTAGCATGGATAGAGGATTGGTTAATTAATAGAAAGCAAAGAGTTGGGATTAATGGGTGTTTCTCTGGTTGGCAATCAGTAGTTAGTGGTGTCCCTCAGGGATCAGTGTTGGGCCCCACAGTTGTTCACAATTTACATAGATGATATGGAGTTGGGGACCAAGGGCAATGTGTCCAAGTTTGCAGACGACACGAAGATGAGTGGTAAAGCAAAAAGTGCAGAGGATACTGGAAATCTGCAGAGGGATTTGGATAGGTTAAGTGCATGGGCTAGGGTCTGGCAGATGGAATACAATGTTGACAAATGTGAGGTTATCCATTTTGGTAGGAATAGCAGCAAAAGGGATTATTATTTAAATGATAAAATATTAAAACATGCTGCTGCGCAGAGAGACCTGGGTGTGTGAGTGCAATAGTCACAAAAAGTTGGTTTACAGGTGCAACAGGTGATTAAGGCGGCAAATGGAATTTTATCCTTCATTGCTAGAGGGATGGAGTTTAAGACTAGGGAGGTTATGCTGCAATTGTATAAGATGTTAGTGAGGCCATATCTGGAGTATTGTTTTCAGTTTTGGTCTCCTTACCTGAGAAAGGACGTACTGGCGCTGAAGGGTGTGCAGAGGAGATTCACTAGGTTAATCCCAGAGTTGAAGAGGTTGGATTATGAGGACAGGTTGAGTAGTCTGGGACTGTACTCGTTGGAATTTAGAAGGGTAGGGGGGGGATCTTATAGAAACATATGAAATTATGAAGCGAATAGGTAGGATAGATGCGGGCAGGTTGTTTCCACTGGCGAGTGAAAGCAGAACTAGGGGGCATAGCCTCAAAATAAGGCGAAGTACATTTAGGACTGAGTTTAGTAGGAACTTCTTCACCCAAAAGGGTTGCGAATCTATGGAATTCCCTGCCAAGTGAAGCACGAGACTCCTTCATTAAATGTTTTTAAGATAAAGATAGGTAGTTTATTTGAAGAATAAAGGGATCAATGGTTCTGATGTTCAGGCCGGCAAGTGGATCTGAGTACACAAAAGATCAGCCATGATCTCATTGAATGGCGGAGCAGGCTCGAGGGGCGAGAAGGCCTATTCCTGCTCCTAGTTTTTAGGTTCCCCAGCTCTCTCACGTTCTTCTGTCCTTTAGCGAATCCCCCTTCTCCATTCCTGCCGACACCCCCTCACCGCCTTTCTCTTCCAGCTCCACCCCCATGTCCCCCTTCGCTCCTCGTCAACCCCTTTTCTCTTCCAGCTCCACCTTCTACACAAGCTCCTCCCAACACACACCCCACCTCTCGCTCTTCCCAGCTCCTGCAAGACCCCCTACTGCTCCAGACGCACCCCAACTCCCCTCTGCTCCAGCTCCTCCGACACACCCCGCACGGTGCCACAATAGTTAGCACTGCTGCTTCACAGCACCAGGAACCTGGGTTCAATTCCTGCTCTGGGTGACTGTCTGTGTGGAGTCTGCACTTTCTCGTGTCGGTGTGGGTTTCTTCCGGATGCGCCGGTTTCCACCCACAGTCCAAAGATGTGCAAGTTAGGTGCATTAGCCATGATCAATTTCCCCTTAGTGCCCAAAGATCCCCCTCCCGTTGCCCCCCCATCTCTCCAGCACCCCATCTCTCCCACCAACCCTCCCCTGTTGCCCTTCTCTCCCCACCCCTCCCCCTTTTTTCTCCCCCACCCCCCTCATCCCCCCCTCTCACACTCCGCATCCCCCTTGTCCCCCTTACTGTCCCTCTCGTCACTCTCCCATTCCCCCATCACTGTCCCCCACTCACTGTCCTCTTCCCCCCCTCCAGTCCCACATTTCCCCCCGTCCTCTCCACTACCCCCCTCCGTCTCCCCACTTCACATACCCACCTGTTGCCCCCCTCTCCCCTCCCCTCCCCTCCCCACCCCTTTCCTCAATCTTCACCTCCACATCTCAGCCTTTCCCCTTCCCCGGTCCACACTCTCCCCTGTCCTCCCTCCCGTGTCCACTCTCCTCGCCCCCATCCCCTGTCCACTCTCCTCCCCCCCCATCCCCTGTCCACTCTCCTCCCCCCCATCCCGTCCACTCTCCTCCCCCCCTCCCCTCTCCACTCTCCTCCCGCCCCTCCCCTGTCCACTCTCCTCCCCCCCCCCTTCCCTGTCCACTCTCCTTCCCCCCATCCCCTGCCCACTCTCCTCCCCCCCTCCCCTGTCCACTCTCCTCCCCCCTCCCCTGGCCACTCTCCCCCCCCCCCCCTGTCCAATCTCCTCCCCCCTCCCTGGCCACTCTCCCCCCCTCCCCTGTCCAATCTCCTCCCCCCCTCCCCTGTCCCATCTCCTCCCCCCCCCTCCCCTGTCCAATCTCCTCCCCCCCCCTCCCCTGTCCAATCTCCTCCCCCCCCCTCCCCTGTCCACTCTCCTCCCCCCTCTTCCCGTCCACTCTCCTCCCCCCCCTCCCGTCCACTCTCCCTCCCCCCCCTCCCCTGTCCACTCTCCTCCCCCCCACTTCCACCTGCCTCCCCCCTCCCCCCCTCCCCTGTCCACTCTCCCCCCCTCCCCTGTCCACTCTCCTCCCCCCCTCCCCTGTCCACTCTCCTCCCCCCCTCCCCTGTCCACTCTCCTCCCCCCTCCCCTGTCCCTCTCCCCCCCCTCCCCTGTCCACTCTCCTCCCCCCTCCCCTGTCCACTCTCCTCCCCCCCCCTCCCCTGTCTACTCCTCCCCTCCCCCCTGTCCACTCTCCTCCGCCCCCTCCCCTGTCCACTTCCTCCTCCCCCCCCCCCTGTCCACTCTCTCCCCCCCCCCTGTCCACTTCTCCCCCCCCCGTCCACTCTCTCCTCCCCCCCGTCCACTCTCTCTCCCCCCCCGCACTCTCTCCCCCCCCCGTCCACTCCCTCCCCCCCCGTCCACTCCATCTCCTCCCCCCCCCCGTCCTCTCTCCCCCCCCCCCTTCCACTCTCTCCCCCCCCCCCCCCCGTCCACTCTCCTCCCCCCCCGTCCACTCTCTCCCTCCCCCCCCCCCTGTCCACTCTCTCTCCCCCCCCTGTCCACTCTCTCCTCCCCCCCCTGTCCCCTCCGCCCCCCCCCTTTCCCTCTCCCCTCCCCCCCCCCTGTCCACACTCCCCCCCCCCCCGTCCACCTCCTCCCCCCCCTGTCCACTCTCTCCTCCCCCCCCCTTCTGTCCACTCTCTCCTCCCCCCCCCTTCTGTCCACTCTCTCCTCCCCCCCCCTTCTGTCCACTCTCTCCCGTCCCCCCCCCCCCCTTCTGTCCACTCTCTCCTCCCCCCCCCCGTCCACTCTCTCCTCCCCCCCCCCCCCCTTCTGTCCACTCTCTCCTCCCCCCCCCCCCTTCTGTCCACTCTCTCTCCCCCCCCTTCTGTCCACTCTCTCCTCCCCCCCCCCCTTCTGTCCACTCTCTCCTCCCCCCCCCTTCTGTCCACTCTCTCCCTCCCGGCCCCCTCCCGTCCTCAAGTTGTTTGAAGTTTTAGGTTTCATTCTGCCTGCGTTTTTCTGCTGGGAAGTTGAAATGTACAAAGTAAATAAAGGCGGAGTGGCCGAGCCATCTCTCCCCGGTCTCTCACTCAGTGAGCGCCCCCCGCCCCCGCCCCCGCCGCCCCCCGGGTCCGGTCACCAGCCGGCTGGCACCCGCTCTGAGTACCCGCGGCAGTTTGCTGGCAGATTGTTCTCACCCTCGTTCGCGCCGCCACCTCCGCTTCTCGTGTCGCCGAGCTGCCCAACCGGTCGGGGCTGGGCGGGTGGGGGCGGGACTGGGCTGGAAGGGGAGGGTGACGTAGGAGTAGGCGGTCTTTCCAAACGTCATTGGGTTCCCTGCATGTGAGGAAGAAAGAAAGTTGATCAATTCATTGTATTGGCTTTCCTGCCACAGCTGAATCGAAAACATGGCACAAGTGGGTCGGAATCAAGGGCTCTGCTGCAAGATGTAGATATTACAATAAATCTACCCTTTACCATCTTTGCTATAAGGAGAACAAAGTTAGCTTCTAGCTATCAACATCCTAACTGTTATCATTGACCAGCAACTGAACCGGCAACTCACCTCATGACCCCCAAAAGCCTCTCCACAAGGCATAAGTCAGGAGGGAAATGGAATACTCTCCATTTGCCTGGATGAGTACAGCCTCTACGACACTTAAGAAATTCAACACCATCCAGGACAAAGCAGCCCACTTGATTGCTCCCCCTTCCACAAACATTCAATCCCTCCGCCACCGATGAACAGTGGCAGCCGTGTGTACCATGTACATGATGCACTGCAGGAAATTACCAAGGTTCATTAGGCAGCACATTCCAATCCCACAACCACTGTCATCTAGAAGACAAGAGCAGTTGATACCTTGAAACACCACTACCTGGAGGTTCCATCCAAGCCACATACCATTCGGACTTGGAAATATATCACCATTCATTCACTGTTGCTGGATCAAAATTTAGAAATTTTCTCTATAACAGCAATGCTGGTATGCTACATCTCAGGGACTACACTGGTTCAAGAAGGCAGCTCACCACCACCTTCTCAAGGACAACTAGGGATGAGCAATAAATGCTGGCCCAGATAGCAAGGCCCTGTAAATACATTTTAAAAAAACCTCTCCTGTGATGACTTAGACCAGGTCTTTGAGATTGGCCAATTAGAATACGAGTTCCCTGATTAGTGGCCCAATCAGGGAAGCCCTTTCTCTGCATATAACAGGGAGTGTCAGATCCTCTGCTTTCTGAATGCAGATAGCAGATGAAATGTACCTGGTTGTTTGGTGGGTTTGCAAATAAAAGGAATTCTGGTGAAGAAACTTCTGCCTCTGAACTTATTACACTCCACCAAACAGAAGTAACACATCCCCTAGGTGCAATTCCTTCTGCACGCCCTCAGACGCCATGACATCTTTTTTAAAATATGGGCTAGGATTCTCTGACCCCGGCCGGGTCAGAGAATCCCCGGGGGAGGCATGAATCCTGCCCCGCTGCCCTGACGCCGGCTGCCCTATTCTCTGGTGCTGTTTTTTGGGTGGCGGTGGGATTCCCGCCACGCCGGTTGGGGGCTGTTGACACCCCCCCCCCCCCCCCCCACCCCCGGCGATTCTCTGGACTCTGATGGGCTGAGTGACTGTCCAGTTTTGTAGCCCACTGGTGTGACTTACTCACCTCACGCATGGTGGGACCTGGCAGGTAAGTGTGCAGGGGCGGTCCTCGGAGGGACGTGGGGGGACCAGAGCCTCGGGAGGGCCCCCACAGTGGCCTGGCTCACGATCGGGTCCTACCGATCTGCGTGCGAGATTGATCCTGGGGGGGGGGGGGGGGGGGGACATCATTCCTTCAGGCCGGGCCCCTGCTGGGCTCCGCCATATTGCCTGTGGGCTGGCGTGGAGAAGAGAACCCCCCCGTGCAGCGTGACAATAGGCCAGCTGGTCTGCACATGTGTGGAAATATGCCGGCTATTCTGCACATGTGTGAGATCACACTGACCGTTCTGCGCATGTGTGAACTCGTGCCGGCCCTTTGGCATCAGCTGGAATGGTGCCAACCCCTCCACTGTCCACCCAGCCCCCGAAAGTTTAGAGAATGCCTCACTTTTGGGGGCTGTTGACACCGGAGTGGTTGGTGCCGGTTTTCCCACTGGCATGGGGACCTAGTCCCCAGAAGGGAGAATCCCGCTCATGGTGTCCAGAATTGGATGCAACATCCCTTCTGCTACTAAGAAAATCTGCAATCCTCACCGGCTCTGGCCTACATGTGATTCCAGATACGCAGCAATGTGGTTGACGGTGAAATAGCCTAGAGACCCACTTAGTTGTATCAAACCACTACAAAGTCAAAAGGGTAAAACCGGACCGACCACCCAGCATCACCCAGGCACTGGAAACGACAATGGCAAACCCAGCCCTGTCGATCCTGCAAATTCTTCCTCCGCAACATCTGGGGGCTTGTGTCAATATTGGGAGAGCTGTCCAGCAGCCTAGTCAAGCAACAGCCTGATAGTCATACTGACAGAATCATACATTACAGATTTTGGGCGGGATACTCCGCTCCCGCGCCGTACCGGAGAATCGCCAGGGGGCAGCGTGAATCCCGCCGCCGATTCTCCGGTCCGAATTCTCCTGCGCTGGGGTTTTGGCGGGGGCGGGAATTGTGCCTCGCCGGCCGCTGGCAACGCCCCTCCGGCGATTCTCCGGCCTGCGATGGGCCAAGCAGCCGCCCATTTTAGGCTGGTCCCGCTGGCATAAATTAGACCTGGTACTTGCCGGTGGGACCTGGCTCTTCCTGTGGCCTCCAGGTTCCTCGGAGGGGGGGGGGGGGGGGGGGGGACGCGGGGGGATCTGGGGTGGGGGCACTCTTTCCTTTTGCGCTGGTTGGCGCAACGTCAAGCTCCTTCCGCACCGGTTGGTGCTGCGCCAACCTCCCCGGCGCCGGCCTAGCCCCTTCTTCACCTTCTGGGCGGCCTGATGCCGGAGTGGTTCATGCCACCCCTCAGCGCCATGTCTGCCCGCCCGGGAGGGGAGAATCCCACCTAATGTTCCAGACACCACTATCACCATCTCTGGGTGTGTCCTGTTCTACCGGCAGGACTGACCCAGCAGAGGTAGTGGCACATTGGTATACAGTCAGGGGGGAGTTGACCTGAGTGTCCTCAACATTGACTCTGCACCCCATGAAGTCTCATGGCTTCAGGTCAAATATGGGCAACGGAATCTCCTGCTGATTACCACATACCATCCGCCCTCAGGTGATGAATCAGCATTCCTCCATGTTGAACACCACTTGGAGGAGGCACTGAGGGTGGCATGGGCATAGAATGTACTCTGGGTAGGGGACTTCAACGTCCAGCACCAAGAGTGGCTCAGAAGCACCACTACTGATTGAGCTGGCAAGGTGCTAAAGGACATAACTACTGGACTGGGTCTGTGGCAGGTGGTGAGAACTAACAATTGGGAAAAGCATACTAGCGCTCATCCTCACCAGCCTGCCTGCCGCAGATGCATCTGTCCATGAAAGTATCGGTAGGAGTGACCAACGCACAGTCCTTGGGGAGACAAAGTCCACTGTGTTGTACAATACTACCATCATGCTAAATTGGATAGATTCAGAACATGATCGAGCACCTCAAGATGGGCATTCATGAGGAGCTGTGGCCCATTAGCAGCAGCACAATTGTCCTCAACTACAAGCTGTAACCCATTGGCCTGGCATATTCCCCCACTCGACCACAACCACTAAATCAGGGAATCAACCCTGATTCAAAAGAGTGCCGGAGAGCATGCCAGCACAGCACCAGGCATAGCTAAAAATGAGCTAGCAACCTGGTGAAGCTACAACACAAGACTATTAGCATGCCAAACAACATAAGCAGCAAGTGAGAGACAGAACGAAGCATCCCACAACCAACAAATCAGATCTAAGATCTTATCGTTCTGCCACATCCAGATGAGAGTGGTGGTGGGCAATTAAACAACTCATTGAGGAAGGAGGCTCCACAAATATACCCATCGTCAATGATGGAGGAACCCAGCACACCTGTGCAAAAGACAAGGCTGAAAAATTCGCAATAATCTTCAACCACATTGGCAACATGGTGGCACAGTGGTTAGCACTGCTGCCTCATAGCACCTCGGACTCGGGTTTGATCCCAGCCCTGGGCCACTGTCCATGTGGAGTTTGCACATTCTCCCCGTATCTGCTCGGGTCTTACCCCCATAACCCTAATCCCTAAAAGATGTGCAGGGTAGGGGGATTGGCCAAGCTAAATTGCTCCTTAATTAGAAAAAAAGTAATTGAGCTTTCTAAACAAATAATCTTCAGATGGAAGTGCAGCGTTAATGATCCATCCCCCTCTCCTCGAGGTCCCTAGCATATCAAATGCCATTCTTCAGCCTGTGGCTACCTAAAATGGTATCCAGCATGGGATGCTGGGAAAATTGGTCAGGTTTTATGGACAAGCTGGCTACAGACAGATCAAACAAAGTTGCAACCCAGGCTTTACAAACTTCAAAAGATTTTGCAGGTTGATGCAAACAACATAGGTAAAAGGCCATCCTAGGAACAATAGAACTATCCTATCAATCACACTTGTTTACCAGACACTGCGGCACCTAAATTCCTTATTTGGAAGGGCCTACGTGCCCCCAACAGTTGCAGGCATGGCCACTGAGTGCCCACCTCAAAATTGATGTGGCGGCCCCTGATTGGACTTGATCGATCAGGGCGATTGAGCCCTGATCAATTGATTGACAAATGACCCAGAGACCGCCCACCAAAGAGCACAAAATCCAAGCAGGTTTAGAAAGTGCTGCACCACCTTTGAATCGGATGGTGACCATTCACCGGCCAAAGTAAAAGACCATCACCCGACCAACTGACGAACACCAGAGCCAGGAACAGACCAAGCCAAGGACTGAACATTGAGGACTATAAGATTTGGGATATAGATAAAGGCTAATATCTGTCTGGTACTTGCTAGTTAAGTCTGCTCTTATGGGTACTTGCTTTACAGTTTGACTTAAGTGTGTGTGTGATTGATTTAATGGTAACAATTGTGTGTTAGTGAATAAATATTAAATCATTGTATGAAACAGACTTGTAGTCATTTGTCCACCTTATACGGGTTAAGACATACTGTGACAACAAGTCAATTTGATTTGCCTCGCATGATGAAGGCACTGGATACTGCAAAGGCTATGGGCCCTGACAATATTCCGGCAATAGTACTGAAGACTTGTGTTCCAGAATTTGCCAAGCCAAGCTGTTCCAATACAGCTACAACACTAGTATCTACCTAGCAATGTGGAAAATTGCCCAGGTATATCCAGTACACAAGAAACAAGACAAATCTAACCTGGCCAATTACCGCCTTATTAGTCTACTCTCAATCACCACTAAATGGACAGAAGGGGTCATCAACAGTGCTATCAAGCAGCACTTACTCAGCAATAACCTTCTCACTAACACTCAGTTTGGGTTCCGCCAAGGTCACTCAGCAACTGACCTCATTACAGCCTTAGTTCAAACATGGACAAAAGAGCTGAACTCCAGTGGGGAGGTGATAGTGATACCCTTGACATCAAGGATTGAGCATGGCATCAAGGAGCCCTAGAAAAACTGGAGTCTAGGGAACCAGGTGGAAAACTCATTGCGTTTTCTCAGACTTTTCTGTCTTCTGCCTGATGGAAGAGGTGAGAAAAGAGAATACCCCGGATGGGAGGGGTCTGTGATTATGCTGCCCGCTTTCCTGAAGCAGCGGGAGATATGGACAGAATCAATGGATGGGAGGTGGGTTCGTGTGATGGACTGGGCTGTGTTCACGACTGTGTTCCTATGATGTCAGGTCGAGGAGTTGTCATACCAGGCTGTGATGCAGCCAGATCGGATGCTTTCTATGGTGCATCTGTAAAAATTGGTAAGAGTCAATGTGGACATGCTGAATTTTCTTAGTTTCCACAAGGAATAAAAGCATTGTTGTGCTTTCTTGGTCATAGCATCAATGAGAGTGGACCAGGACAGATTGTTGGTAATGTATACACCTAGGAATTTGAAGCTGTTAACCATCTCCACCTCGGCACATTGATGCAGACAGGGATGTGTACGATACTTTTCTTCCTGAAGTTAATGACTAGCTCCTTAGTTTTGCTGCTGTTCAGGGAGATTGTTGTCGTTGCACCATGCCACTAGGTTCTCTATATCCCTCCTGTACTCTGACTCATCGTTGTCTGAGATCCCCGATCCATTACAGTCCTGTCAACAGCTAACTTGTAGATGGAGTTGGAGCCGGATTTTGCCACACAGTGGTGTGTGTATAGGGAGTTCAGTAGGGGGCTAAGTAAGCAGCCTTGCAGGGCCCCGGTATTGAGGACTATCATGGAGCAGGTATTGTTGTTTATTCTTGCTGATTTTGGTCTATGGGTCAGGAAGTCGAGGATCCAGTTGCAGAGGGAGGAGCCAAGTCCTAGATTTTGGAGTTTGGATGTGAGCTGTAACCGATGAATGTAGAGTCATTTTTGTCAAGATGCTCCAGGGATGAGTTTAAGGCCAGGGAAATAGCGCCTGCTGTGGACCGGTTGCGGCAATATGTGAATTGCAGTGGATCAAGGCATTCTGGGATATGGAGTTGATGTGTCTCATGATCAACCTCTCAAAGCACTTCATAATGATTGATCTCAACGTCACCGGTTGATAGTCGTTGAGGCACGTTGCCTGGTTCTTTGGCACCGGTATGATCTTCTTGAAGCAGGTGGAAACCTCGGAACGGAGTAGGGAGAAGTTGAAGATGTCCGCGAACACAACAGCCATTTGGTCCGTGTAGGATCTGAGTGCATGACCAGGGCCTCCGTCAGGACCCATTGCTTTCTATGGGTTCACTTTCAAGAAAGCCGATCTGACGTCTGGTGCTGTAACAGTAGGTATGGGTGTGTCTGAGGTTGTTGGGGCAGTTAACAATGGTTCGTTAGTTTCCTGCTTGAAGCAAGCATAAAATGTATTGAGTTCATTGGGGAGGGGTGCTCTGTTGCCTGAAATTCCACTCTGCTTTGTCTTGTAGCCCGTTATATTGTTTAAGCCCTGCCACAATCGACGTGAGTCCGTATCGCTAGTCTAGTATTATCTCTTGACGTCCGCGATGGCTTTGCAGAGTCATACCTAGCACAAAAAAAGATGGCTGTGGTGGTCGGTGGTCAGTCAGCTCAGTCCCGGGGCATCACTGCAGGAGTTCCTTCGGCTAGTGTCCTAGGCCCAACCATCTTCAGCTGCTTCATCAATGACCTTCCTTCCAACATAAGGTCAGAAATGGGGATGTTCTGACCAGCACAATTCATGACTCCTCAGACACAGATGCAGTCCACGTACACATGCAGAAAAACTTAGACAATATCCAGGTTGGGCTGACAAGTGGCAAATAATAATCCTGGTGGCCGTCAAGGTCACTACAGCCCTGAACGTTTATGCCTTGGGATCCTCCAGTCTCGAGCGGGGATCTGTGTGGCATCTCACAGGCGACAGCCCACAGGTGCATCCGACAGTTCCTGTTTGTCCGGGGGGGGGGGGGGGGGGGGGGGGGGGGGACTACAACTTTGACATGGACTAAACCCAGCAGGATGCCCGGGCAGCAGGATTCTGCGCCATTGCCGGAATGCCCCAAGCCCAGGAGCTGATAAACTGCGCACATGTCACCCTGCGCTCACTAGGCCATCTGGGAGTGCCCTACATTAACAGGAAATGGTTCCACTCCCTCTGAACATTCAGCTTGTGTGTGACCACCACATGAAGATCATGCCTGTGTGTGCATGCTTCCCACGGAGTGTGCACGACAGCTACATCCTGGGGCAGTCAGACATCACTGGCCTCTTCGAGGACCACCCCAGAATGGGAGGATGGCTCTTGGGGTATAACGGATACCCACTGAGGACCTGGCTAATGATACCAGTACACAGGCCAGAGACTGAAGTGGAGACCCAATATAATGTGGCCACCTGGGCTGTGATTGAGTGGTGCATCAGTCTGCTCAAAGTGCGTTTCCGATGCCTCGAAAGCTCCAGTGGTGTCCTGCAGTGCAGGGTCGTCCATATCTGCTGTGTCCTCCACTACCTGGTACATCGGGGTGACATGCTGGAGGTTGGGGATGAGGAGCATTTTATTTTTAAATTTAGAGTACCCAATTTTTCCAATTAAGGGGCAATTTAGCGTGGCCAATCCACCTATCCTGCACATGTTTTTGGGTTTTGGGTGCGAAACCCATGCAGACACGGGGAGAAAGTGCAAACTCCACACAGGGGGGATGAGGAAGGTGTGAACACTGAGGAAGAGGAGGGCGACAAAGTTGATGAGGAGGCGCTGGACCATCAGGGGCTGGAGGACGAGCCAGTGGACGAACCGAAGGACCAGCCAGGGACTGCAGGACAGGCAGCAGCGTCAAGGCTCCGGCAAGCCTGGAGGTCCAGGGAGGCCCTCATTCCCGCCTGCTTCAATAAGACGTAGCCTGGTCTGTCATCGCTACCTTACCCACCCCCTCTTCCCCCCCATTTCCCACCCTCCCAAGGAATGTGTAACACACTCCAGCGTGCTGGGGCTGTGTCAGCACCATTAGCGGGTCACTGTCAAGGGCAGTGGGGTGATGACAATCCACAAAGAGTTGAGTGAGTGCCTGAGATACCCTCAATTACAACACAGGAGAGAAGATCGGTAATTCAAAGGCTTTAATCATCAGAGAACTGAACAGCTGCCGAGAAGTGTGCTCACCACATGCTGCCGAGTGAGCCTCAGCTTATATACCGTTTCCTGGGGGCGGAGCCAGAGGCGGAGTCCCCCAGGGTTCCAAGCCCGGTCTTAAAGGCCCAATGTATTAAAGGCAAGGTACAGCTACAGCAGTTACTAATACCATTCATCACAGTGCCAAGGCTCTTCAACCTATGCAATAGTTTGATCCCTGCCTGTCTGCTGGGTGCTCACTTACACCCATCACCTGCACGCGGTGTGCTCGGCGAGGGAAGGAGGGGGAGATGCCTGGAGAGATGGGCCAAGACTTCGGAGGTCTGTCCGCATTGTGGAAGAAAGTGACAGGCGTCATACTGGTTGTGGTGAAGGATTTTTATTATGTCCAACAATGCCCCACTCTACTAATGGTGTGGCCCCACTCTCCGCTCCATCCCCTCACCCTCTACCTACTCCCTCTCCCCTTCCTCCCTCTCCCGGTTCCTCAGTGATCCTCAACGTGCTTAGACTTCCTAGCTCTATCATTACGTGTAGGTGTGACCCCAGGAACACATCGGAGGTGGAGTTAGCCAGCTGCTTACCTCGTCCCATGGCCTTTGATGCCCTTTACGGGTTTCCTCTCCGGCCCTGGGGCCGGAGTGCCCCAGCGCACTTGTCAGTGGCACATGCACAGCCGTGACACCCTGTTCCGTGTGCTGACTTTGAGATGCAGCCTCATCAGAGGGGTAGAACTCGGGGGAGCGGGTGGCCACCATCCCCACTCTATAGGATTGGACCTGTTTGGCACCCAACACCCCCTCCTCCTGCTCAGTGCCCATAGGGTCCTGAGGTTCACCTTGGGACGTTGAAGCAGCAGGTTCGAGCCCCGGTTGTCCCTGCATCATCTGGCTCTGTCAGCCCTGGTGGCTTCCCGATGTCTGCACCATGGTGTCAACTCCCTCGGCGATGCTCCTCAGCAATTGGGACATGCTTTGCAGCACCTCGGCAATGCGCACCAGCGACTGGGACAAGCTCCGCAGCACCTCGATCATTCCCATCTGAGAGTGGGACATGTCCCGCAGCACCTCATCAAGCTCAGCCTGGTACTGGGTCACATTCCCCCAGTGAATCCCTTAGCTATAGCTGTGACCGGCGGCACCATACCTTGGACACCTTCACTATGCTGCTGACGTCATGCATTAGGCTCTCCACTGCAGTGGAGATTTCTGACTGCTGTCTCGTCTATGCATTTACTTCCTCCACTTAATGTACATCAGCAACTGTGTGGTGCTCATCAGATTGTGCACAGAAGTCTGACCTACTAACAGTCCCCACTGAGTGCCTGTATCTGGCCTGGTGGATGGTGGGGATGATAGCTGTGACGTGCCGATGGTGGCATCCTCGGAGCTCTCCTCTGAGCTGGTCTCATGGGAGGTCTCTGAACCCATTACATAACAGACAGCACATCAGACGTGGAGGTGGCCTGTTGAATTTTTCACCCTCCGAGCTGAGATGCCTTTGGTGGCCTTCGTCTGGAGGGCCTGGACCTGGTTTGGTTATGGGCCTCCTTGTCATAGGGGACACATACAGGACCTGGTGAGATACATGGAGGCGAGTTCTGCGGCGGTTTGTAGTTGATGACATGTGTGTGCAAGGCACTGGCCAAAGAGAACAGTAGAGGTGTTGGGATTTGGTGGAGGGGCGGCACAGTGGCACAGTAGTTAGCATTGCTGCCTCACCGTGCCAGGGCCCCAAGGTCAATCCTGCCATTGAATGACAGTGTGGAGTTAGCACTTTCTCCCCATGTCTGCATGTGTTACCTCCGGGTCGTCCGATTTCCTCCCAGTCAAAAGATGCACAGGTTAGATGAATTGGCCATGCTTAATTTCCCCTTAGTGTCCAAATAGTGGTCAGATAAGGTTAAGGGTTTACGAGGATAGGGGAGTGGGCCTAGTTAGGGTGCTCTTTCAGAGGGTGGGTGCAGACTCTAAGGGCTGAATGGCCTCCTTTTGCACCATAGGAATTCCATGGGATGTAAGGGTTAGGGTACGGGCAGGCACATGGGTTTTGATAGGCCTCTAGAGAGTGGCTGGCGGTGGGGGCGAGGTGATGCCAGGGGCACAGAGGTGGTGACTCATCTGAGCTGCCGTAAGGAGATCATTCATCTTCTTCCTGCACTGGGTCCCAGTATTCTGGGTGAAGCTGGCAGCACTGACCACCTCTGCCACTTCCCCCCAAGCCCTGTTTAGGATGAAGGATTTGAGTCTTCTGCCAACCTTGGGGAAGAGGGTGTCCTGCCTCTCGTCCACAGTGTCCAGCATTCTGTCCACCTCGGTCTCAGAGAACCTCAGGACAGGTCTCCTTTGCGCCATCTTCTTGGCTGGAATGAAAGTGTGTGGGGAGAAGAAGCTTATACACAGCTCCAGCTTGTCAGGCCCTCCAGTGCCAATTCCCACCCCAGCAAATCAGATGCCAGTGGGAAAGGGAATTGCTCTCGATTCACATGGGCAGAGGTCTGGCCCATTTGCATATTCTTAATCATTCCCCAAATAGCGCCTCCAACGGGAACACGAACCGCATGCAAAACAGTCCTCAAATACAGTTTCTCAAATGGAGAATCCTGCCCTGTATGTTTTCAAGAAGGAGTTAGATATAGTCTTGAGGCAAAAGGGATTGAAAGATATGGGGGAAGGCAAGAACAGCCTATTGAGTTGGACGATCAGCCACGATCATAATGAATGGCAAAGCAGATTCCAAGGGGTGAATACCTAGATGCTAGCTACTGTGCCACAAGTACAGCTTTCCAAAAAGACACTCCACTGCAATACAAGCACATGAAAATGAAATGAAATGAAAAACGCTTATTGTCACAAACGGTTTCTATTAACAAGCAGTTTTACGCCGTAATGAGGGTGTTGGTTGCAGAATCTTTCAACTGTGCTGTATTGGAAAGTGGCTGCACATCTACTGTGTGTGGGATTGACTGGTTAAAATGTTACCTGGACTCCCTGAAGTTTCAGGTTTGGGGATGATAATACTCTGAAGTCGCTGAAAAGAGTGATGATCCCTTGCAATATTGCCGGAGTGAATCATTTCATCAGCACGGATTTTGTATCAAGTGAGATACCTTTCCTTCTGAGCAGACCGTTGATGAAGAAAGCATCCATGAAACTGGATATGGAACAGGACACGGCAACAGTTTTTGGAAAGACGGTAACTTACAACTTACACAGTCAGGACACTATTGTATTCCATTACTGACAAATAATATTTCAAGTAGAGTTGTTAAGGATGTGTAATGGTAGTTGAAAATGGGACTTTAGTTGATAAAAATCTTATTGTATTAAAACTGCATAGGCAATTTGCGAATCCGTCTCCTCGGAGGCTGAAAAATGTATTAAAGGATGCAGGGGTAAAGGATGAAGACTATACTAAACTGACCGAATGGGTTAGTGATCGCTGTGAAGTTTGTAGGAAGTACAGAAGGACACCAGGGGGACTTCCAGTGGCGTGGGCACTGGATCCAACCACCCTCGACACCGTCCCCGCCACCCCCTTCCAGAATTCTTCCAGTGCTGGGCATGCCCAGAACATATGGGCATGGTTCGCTGGACTCCCCAAACACCTGGTGCACCTGTCCTCACCCCCAAAGAACCTGCTCATCCTAGTCCCGGACATGTGGGCCCGGTGCAGCACCTTAAATTGGATGAGGCTAAGCCTCGCACATGAAGAGGAAGAGTTGACTCTCTCCAAGGCATCCCCCCAAGTCCCTTCCTCTATCTGCTCCCCAAGTTCCCCCTCCAATTTAGCCTTCAGCTCCTCCACTGATGACTCCTCCACCTCCTGCATTACCTTATAGATGTCAGACACCTTCCCCTCTCCGACCCACACCCCCGAAAGCACTCTGTCCATCGTCCCCCGCGAGGGCAGCAAAGGGAATCCCTCTACCTGTCGCCTAGCAAACGCCTTTACCTGCAAGTATCTGAACATGTTCCCTTGGGGAAGCCAAAATTTATCTTCCAGTTCCCCCAGGCCCGCAAACCGCCCGCCAATAAACAGGTCTCTCAATTTACTGATTCCCACCCTTTGCCACCCCCTAAATCCCCCATCCTTGTTCCCTGGGATGAACCGATGGTTGCCACCCAGTGGAGCCTCCATCGAGCCCTCTGTTACCCCCCTATAACGTCTCCACTGTCCCCAGATTCTTAGGGTCGCCGCCACCACCGGGCTCGTGGTAAACCTCTTAGGGGAGAGCAGCAGCAGCGCCGTTACCATGGCACCCAGGCTCATACCTCTACATGACGCCATCTCCATTCTTTTCCACGCCGCCCCTCCCCCCTCCATCACCCATTTACGCACCATTGACACATTGGCCGCCCAATAGTACCCCAAAAGGTTGGGCAGCGCCAGCCCGCCTCTATCCCCCGCTCGCTTCAGGAAAACCCTCTTCACTCTCGGTGTCCCATGTGCCCACACAAAGCTCAAGATACTGCTAGCCACTCTCCTAAAGAAGGCCCTGGGGATAAAGATGGGCAGGCACTGAAAGAGGAACAAGAACCTCGGAATCACCATCATTTTGACGGACTGCACCCTCCCCGCCAACGACAATGGCAACATGTCCCACCTCTTGAACTCCTCCTCCATTTGATCTACAAGTCTGGTGAAGTTATGCTTGTGAAGAGTCCCCCAGTACCTGGCCACCTGCACCCCCAGGTACCTAAAACTCTCCCCTGCCCGCCTAAGCGAGAGCCTACCAATTCCTTCCTCCTGGTCTCCAGAGTGCATCACAAACACCTCACTCTTGCCTAAATTTAGTTTATAACCTGAAAAGGTCCCAAACTCAGCTAGCAGCTCCATCACACCCGGCATCCCTCCCACCGGGTCCGCCACATACAGTAACAGGTCATCGGCATACAACGACACCCTATGTTCCTCCCCACCTCGCACTAAACCTCTCCACCTCTCTGAATCCCTCAACGCCATCGCCAGCGGCTCGATTGCCAATGCAAACACCAAGGGGGACAGGGGGCAACCCTGCCTGGTCCCTCGGTAAAGCTGGAAGTACTCCGACCTCCTCCCATTCGTGGCCACGCACGCCATCGGGGCCTCATATAGCAGCCTCACCCATCTAATAAACCCTTCACCAAATCCAAACCTCCCCAACACCTCCCATAGGTACCCCCACTCCACTCTATCGAAGGCCTTCTCCGCATCCAGCGCCACCACTATCTCTGCCTCCCCTTCAATCGCCGGCATCATGATGACATTCAACAATCTCCGCACATTAGTGTTGTAGCCACCTAAGATGGACACTGGGCTACAAAATGGAGAACTGCTAAGGCTGCAGGGAGAAAACAGTCTTAGCAAGGACAAGCAGTTTGCAGAAGGATAATTAGCATTCTGCATGTACAGAAACCAGTTTGTGGCCAGGTGCAGAATCTCAGCTAAAGGTGTAAATGGCAACAACGATTTACATAGTAATGAGGTGATCCAGATCCAGGCCCACAGAATAGAAACATTTAGGTATGAATGGATACTTTTGAGTAGACGCCCAGACGAAACTGCACCATAGTATCCATCACAAAGAACCATAGAGACCGCCCCACCCATCGAGAAGCGACCCTCAGATTGGGGGGTTTGGAAAATATCGATTGGGAGAAGGCCCAATCGATACACGGCAGGTAGAGAACCGCCCCGAAGAGGCACGGACTTTGGGGGACCTATAAAAGTAGACCCCGCACATGGTTCGGTCTGTTTGGCTCCGGCTCGCTGTTGTTTTTGGCTCTGGCTCTCTGCTGTTTTCATCGCTTTGCTGATACATCGCATCCTGACTTCAGTTCCATCATCAGCCATTGAGCCACCAGCCATCGAACTGTAAGTGTCACCACAACGATCGCTACGTGATCCAGACTTTGCTAGACCCTGACGATTTTAAGACCCTGAGAGTTGCAGACCAAGAACGGGACGAAGGCCTCGCTCCCTGACCTTGCCTGTTCCTGTCTAGATAAGTATTTTAGTCGTTTAGTTTAGAAGTAACTTAGTCTCTTTAGCGTATGCATGTGTATTTATTATATTTGTTATAATAAATATCAATCGTTTGAACTTACTAATCGGTGTACAGATTTATTACTTTGAACCTGACCTTGATGTACTTGTGAGGTGTCTAAATACGGCACCTGGCGACTCCTGAGCAGAATTACATACACAGAGCCGTAGTAGTGTTAAGCACACGGCCTTTAAACGGAGGCGTGTTAATACACTCCAATAAAACGCGTAACACTCAAGTAAAACGCGCAACAGTGTTCAGCTGCCTTCCCTTCACAAAACCTGTCTGGTCCTCGTGTACAACCCCTGGCACACAGTCCTCTATCCTGGTGGCCAGCATTTTTTCCAGCACCTTGTCCTCTACGTTGAGGAGAGATATGGGCCTGTATGAACCACACTTCTGGGGGTCCTTGTCCCTTTTTAAGATTAACGAGATCAGCGCCCACGACATCGTCGGGGGCAAAGTCCTCCCTTCCCACACTTCATTAAGTGTCTGCACCAGTAAGGGGCCCACTAGGTCCACAAACCTTTTATAAAATTCCACCGGGAACCCATCCGGCACCAGTGCCTTCCCTGTCTGCATCTGCCCGATCCCCTTAACTAGCTCCTCCAGCTCAATCGGCGCACCCAATCCCTCCACCTGCTCCTCCTGCACCTTCGGGAAAGAAAGCCCGTCGAGGAACCTCTTCATTCCCCTCCTCTCCCCCATTGGCTCCGACCGGTACAGTTCCCCGTAAAAGTCCTTGAAGACCTCATTCACCTCTACCCCCTTCCGCACCACATTCCCACTCTTGTCTCTCCCTCCAGCAGTTTCCTTTGCCGCATCCCGCTTGCGGAGTTGATGAGCCAGCATCCTACTCGCCTTTTCACCATGTTCGTACACTGCCCCTTGTGCCTTCCTCCACTGTGCCTTCGCCTTTCTAGTGGTCAGCAAATCAAATTTAACCTGCAGGCTGCCCCTCTCCCCCAACAGTCTCTCCTCTGGTGCCTCTGTGTACCTCCTGTCTACCTCCAGCATCCTTCCCACCAGTCTA
Organism: Scyliorhinus canicula; assembly: GCF_902713615.1. Taxonomy (NCBI): domain Eukaryota; kingdom Metazoa; phylum Chordata; class Chondrichthyes; order Carcharhiniformes; family Scyliorhinidae; genus Scyliorhinus; species Scyliorhinus canicula. Next base: position 122,713,554 of record NC_052153.1, read on the forward strand.
TCCCTCTCACTCCTCTCGCTCCTCTCCCTGTTTGCCCGGATGGATATCAGCTCCCCATGAATCACTGCTTTCAGGGCTTCCCAGACCACCCCCACCTGAACCTTCCCCGTATCATTCACCTCGAGGTACCCCTCAATACTTGCCCGGACCCTCCTACACACCTCCTCCTCCGCCAACAACCCACATCCAACCGCCACGACGGGCGCTGGTCCTGCACCTCCCCCATCTCCAACTCTATCCAATGCGGAGCGTGGTCGGAGATTGCAATGGCCGAATACTTGGCCTCCTCCACTCTCGGAATCAGTCCCCTACTCACCACGAAGCAGTCTATCTGAGAGTAGACCCTATGTACGTGGGAGAAGAAAGAGTACTCCAGTGCCCTCGGCCTCACAAACCTCCATGGATTCACCCCACCCATCTGGTCCACAAATCCTCTCAGTACCTTGGCCGCCGCCGGCCTCCTACCCGTCCTAGAGCTGGACCGATCCAGTGAAGGATCCAACACCATATTGAAGTCCCCCGCCGTGATCAGACCTCCCGCCTCCAGATCCGGGACCCGTCCCAACATACGCCTCATAAAGCCCGCGTCTTCCCAATTTGGGGCATACACACTAGCAAGTACCACCTTCTCTCCTTGTAGCCTGCCCCTAACCATAACATACCTACCCCCCTTATCCGCCACCAGCTCCGATGCCTCAAACGACACATTTTTCCCACCAGAATCGCCACTCCCCGGTTCTTCACATCCAACCCAGAGTGGAAAACCTGCCCCACCCATCCCTTCCTCAGACGGACCTGGTCCGCCACCTTCAGGTGGGTCTCCTGAAGCATTGCCACATCTGCCTTTAGTCCCCTCAGATGAGAAAGTACCCTCGACTGCTTCACCGGCCCATTCAATCCTCTCGCATTCCAGGTGACCAACCGGATCGGAGGGCGTCCCGCCCCCGTCGACTCGCCATAGCCCGTCGACTGCCCGCCCCAGGCCAGCAACCCCTGCCCGACCCAGTCCCCACAGCGACAACACCTCACCTCTGTCCCCCCGGCCCCCACCAGCTCCTTCCTGACCCTGCCAGCAGCAACCCGGTATTCCCCTTTCCCCCCCTCCCTCCCCCCCCAGGCTAGGAACCCTCCTAGCCGTGAACCATCCTCCATTGTACTTCCGTGGGTCAGCTAACTTCTGCTGACCCTGGAAACTCCCGCCAATAACCCGACCCCTCCCAAAGTGGGATCATCCCCCATCCTATCCCTCCTCCAGGCACCGCTCTATTGCGGGGAAGAACCAGTTAAGGCCCCGCCTCCCCCCGTCATCGTCTTCACCCCCCAGCCCCGCAGCTTTCGCACTGCCCCACCACACCCTTCTGACGCAGCGCCCAAATACCAGCCCCACTCCATACCCCCAACCCGATATAGAATACAACAAACCCCCCCAACCCTCCCCGCAAGATACAGAACTCAAACAATGCCCGACAGCAAAAAACATAACAGAGCAACACCCCCATAAATAACTATATCAAAATTGTAAAAGTACAGAAAAAGAGAACACAGCAACAGCAGAATCCAGCAATAAAGTATTACAACCGACCCCGCAACCCCCAACCCCTAGTTCAAGTCCAGTTTCTCCGTCCGCACGAAGGCCCACGCCTCCTCCGGGGAATCAAAATAATAATGCCGGTCCGAATAAGTTACCCACAGGCGCGCAGGCTGCAACATTCCAAACTTAATCTTCTTGTAAAGCACCTTTTTCGTCCGATTAAATCCGGACCGCCGCTTAGCCACCTCCGCACTCCAATCCTGGTAGATCCGTACTACCCCTTTCTCCCATTTGCTGTTCTTCACCCTCTTGGCCCAGCGCAGCACACACTCCCGATCGCTGAACCGGTGGAACCTCACCAGCATCGCACGCGGGGGTTCATTCTCCTTAGGCCTCCTGGCCAGTACTCTGTGTGCTCCCTCCAGCACCAAGGGCAGATGGAAAGACACGGCCCCCACTAGCGAATTCAACATCGCAGCCACGTAGATTGTCAGGTCCGACCCCTCAAGCCCCTCCGCAAGGCCCAAGATCCGCAGATTTTTCCGCCTCATGCGGTGATCAAGCTCCTCGAAGCGGTCCTGCCACTTCTTGTGGAGTGCCTCGTGTCCCTCCACCTTACTCACAAGGATCCCGGCCTCTTCCTCTCGTTCAGTGGCCTGCGTCTGCAACTCCTTGATGGCAGCACCCTGGGTCGTCTGAATCTCCGATAGCCTTTTGTTCATTTCCTGCAGAGAGCTCAGTACCTCAGCCTTGAAGTCTGCAAACAGCACAGGAGAGCAGCTTGTTGCTCCAGGGCCCACTGCTTCCACTCCTCTGGAGCTCCGCCAGCCACCATCTTGGATTCCTTCCCCCGTTTATTCTGGGGAGCTGCTGCCGTTTTTTCCCCCCTTTCCATTCAGAGTTCGAGTCATGAACTGAGGGGAAAGTCGATCAGCACACCTTCTCCCACCGGGAGACGTCGAAAAATTTCCGTTTTGGGCTCTAAAAAGAGCCGAAAAGTCCGTTTGAAACGGGAGCTCCCAAATGTGCGGCTTCCTACGTCATCGCCGCCACCGGATGTTTCGGTGCTTGCGCATCTTAAAAGTCTGAAAACCGATGTGGTAATGCTGCAGGAGACTCACTTGAGGGTGAAGGACAAGGTGAGACTTAGAAAGGGTTGTGTTAGCCAAGTGTTTCACTTTGGATTTGATGGAAGGGCTTGAGGGGTAGCAGTGTTGGTCAGCAAAAGGGTACACTTCCAGATGGAGGAGGTAGTGGCAGATCAGGGGGGTAGATATGTGATTGTGGCCGGGGCGCCTGACGGGAGATTAGTGGCGCTGGTAAGCGTATACGGTTCCAACTGGGATGATGCGGGATTTGCGAGGAAGGTGTTTGTTCCTGATTTGGACACACAAGAGCTGATTGTGGGGGGTGGGGACTGGAACCTGGTGCAGGGGCCAAGGTTGGACAGATCATGGCCGCGCTCGCTGGTCCCATCAGGGGGGGGCAAAGGCGCTAGCTGGGCTAATGGTGGAAATGGGAGGGGTGGACACTTGGAGGTTCCTACACCCAGGGGAACGGGAGTACTCGTTTTTCTCAGCAGTCCATAGGGTATACTCGCGGATCGACTTTTTTGTGGTGGGAAAGGCTTTGCTGGCTGGAGTCAAGGGGTCGGAATACTCTGCAATTGCTGTGTCAGATCACGCGCCACATTGGGTGGATATGGTGCTGGGGAAGTGGGTAGTGCAGAGGCCGGGATGGAAACTGGATGTGGGGCTTTTGGGTAGCCAAGTATTCTATGAAAAAATTGAAAAGGTAATTAAGGAATATGTAAGATTCAACTGTACGGGTGAGGTGTCAATGGCAGACGTCTGGGAGGCTCTGAAGGCGGTAGTGAGGGGTGAGTTAATTTTGTTTAAGGCCAGGGTGGACAAAGAGGAGAGGTTGGAGCTGCAGAGGCTAATAGATGAGATGTTGGAGGCAGATAGGAGTTATGCGGAGGATGGGGACCCAGCGATGCTGGGAAAGAGGAAGGAACTACAGGTGAAGTTCGACCGACTATCCACCAGGAAGGCGGTGTGCCAACTGAGGCGAGCGAGGGGTGCAGTTTATGAACATGGAGACAAGGCGGGGCGTATGTTAGCAGGTCAGCTCCGGAGGGAGGCAGTGGCAACGGAAATTCTTCGGGTAAGGGATAGGGCCGGGAAGTTGGTGGTGGCTCCGGAACTGATTAGAAGGTTTTTGAGGAATTCTACGAGAGGTTGTACAGGTCAGAGCCACCCGGGGGAGACCGTGAGATGCTGGAATTTCTGGATGGGTTGGAGTACCCGAGGCTAGGGGAGGGAGACAAGGCTCATTAGAAGGAGCAATACTGGAGCAGGAGATAAAAGACGCGATTGGGAGGATGCAGTCAGGGAAGGTGCCAGGGCTGGATGGGTTTCCGGTGGAATAATATAAAAAATTTAAGGAGAAGTTGGCACCCCTGATGGTAGGGATGTTTGAAGAGGCGATAGGGAAGGGAGTGCTGCCGCAAACCTTGGGGCAGGCATCAATTTCACTGTTGCTTAAAAAGGATAAGGATCCGACGGAGTGTGGGTCGTATAGGCCCATTTCACTTCTTAATGTGGACGCAAAGGTATTGGCAAAGGTACTGGCGGGTAGGCTGGAGGGGTGTCCCCCGAAGATGACAGGTGAGGATCAGACAGGGTTCGTGAAAGGGAGGTAGCTGTTTTCGAATATTAGGAGGGTCTTGAACGTCGTTATGGCACCGGCAGATGTGAAGGAAACAGAGGTGGTGGTGGCACTGGACGCCGAGAAGGCGTTTGATCGGGTGGAATGGGGGTACCTGATGGCAGTGCTGGAACGGTTTTGGATTGGACCAAGATTTGTGAACTGGGTAAAGTTATTATATAAGGAGCTGAAGGCGAGTGTCCGCACGAACAATATCAGTTCGAGATACTTCTCTCTCCACCGTGGGACAAGGCAGGGATGTCCTATATCCCCCCTGCTGTTTGCGCTTGCGTTTGAGCCATTGGCCATCGCATTAAGAAGTTCGGGAGCATGGAAAGGAATAGTGAGGGGGGGATAGAGCATAGGGTGTCCTTGTATGCCGATGACTTGCTGTGCTGTATGTGTCGGAGCCGAGTGCGTCGATAGGAGGAATATTGGAGTTGCTGCAAGTATTTGGGTCTTTCTCTGGGTACAAGCTGAACTTGGACAACAGTGAGTATTTTGTGGTGTCTCAACTGGGGGTGGGGGCAGGGGTGGTGGGGCTGCCATTCCGTAGGGCAGGGACTCACTTTAGGTATTTGGGGGTGCAGGTTGCCCGGGAGTGGGGAAGACTTCGCAGATACAACATCACTAGTTTGGTGGGGAGAGTGAAAGCTGACCTGGTGAGGTGGGATGGTCTCCCTCTGTCACTGGCGGGTCGGGTGCAGGCGGTTAAAATGAAAGTGTTGCGTCGATTGCTGTTTATTTTTCAATGCCTACCGATTTTCCTGCCAAAGTCTTTTTTCAGGGAGATTGAGGGGAGGATTACCTCGTTTATATGGGGAGGGAAGGTGGCCAGAGTGAGGAAGGTGCTGCTACAGAGGGGAAGGCAGTCAGGGGGTTTGGGTCTCCCGAACCTGATGTACTACTACTGGGCGGCGAATGTGGAGAAGGTGCGGAGCTGGGTCAGAGGGGTTGATTCCCAGTGGGTCAGATTGGAGGCGAGTTCGTGCAGGGGGTCGGGGCTGAAGGCACTAGCAACGGCCCCGCTCCCGATAGCTCTGGGGAAATACTCGGAGTCCGGTAATAATAGCTTCATTGAAAATCTGGAGGCAGTTTCGCCAACACTTCAGGTTGGGGGCAGGGTCGAGGAAAATGCCGATCCGGGAGAACCACAGATTTGAGCCAGGGAGGTGGGACGGAAGCTTTCGGAAATGGGAAGAGAAGGGGATTAAGACTCTAAAAGATTTGTTTCCTCGGCGTCGATTTGCAGGATTGAGGGAGCTGGAAGCGAAGTATGGGCTGGAGCAGGGAGAAGTGTTTAGGTATATGCAGGTTCGGGACTTTGCCAGGAAGGAGATACAGAGCTTCCCGGAGGAACCGGCCTCCACGTTGTTGGAGGAGGTGCTGGCGGCAAGTGGACTGGAGAAGGGGACAGTGTCAGCGGTATACGGAGCTATGTTGGAAAAGGATAAGGCACCACTGGAGGGGATCAAAGCGAAGTGGGAGGAAGAATTGGGAGAGGTTATAGATGAGCGGGTCTTGTGTGAGGTGCTCCGGAGAGTGAACGCCTCCACCTCGTGTGCGAGGTTGGGGCTGATACAGCAGAAGGTGGTGTACAGAGCACACCTCACGAGGGCAAGGATGAGCCGATTCTTTGAAGGGGTAGAAGATGTGTGTGAACGTTGCGGGGGGGGGGGGGCTAATCACATTCATGTGTTTTGGTCCTGTCCAGAGCTTGGGGAGTACTGGAAGGAGGTGTTTAGGGTAATTTCCAAGGTGGTGAACGTGAAGCTGGACCCAGGTCCCCGGGAGGCCATATTCAGCGTGTCGGATCAGACAGGGTTGGAAATGTGTTCGGAGGCAGATATCTTAGCCTTCGCCTCGTTGATCGCCCGAAGGCGGATCCTGCTGGGATGGAGAGCGGCCTCTCCACCCTGTGCCCTGGCGTGGCGAGGGGACCTGTTGGAATACTTGACCCTTGAGAAGGTTAAGTTCGAACTGAAGGGAAGCTCGGAGGGGTTCTACAAGTTATGGGCATTATTTATTATGCACTTTCAAGAACTGGATAACATCGAACATTAGTTGGGGGGGGGAAGGGTGGGTGGGGTGCGGGGGGAGGGGGGCTGTGTATGTTGAAGATGGCTATGGGTAATCCCTGATTCCTTTTTTTTTCTTTGTCATTTGTTTATGTTAACATACAGGCTGATGTGTGGGCATGGTGGCAGGATGGGATCGTTGTTACTGTTATGGGGTTTGAGATATTTGTTGTTGGTTATTGATTGTTGTTGGGTGTAAATTCGGGAGAAAAATTGTGAAAAAGGAGAATAAAAATATTTTTTAAAAAGGACACCAGCACGACCGATAGTAACCCTTCCTTTGGCCAGGGATTTTAACAGCATTGTGGCCATGGACCTTAAGTTCTGGGATAAAGCCAATAATATATTTATTTTGCATTTTGTAGATTTAGCAACCAGATTTAGTCAATCAACGATTGTACGAAGTAAAGAAAAGAAAGTAATTCTGGATCAAATCATGGAAAAATGGATAGGGACAGGAATGGGCCCATTGGCAAAATTCCTTACGGACAACCCGAAGCTGTGTGGGTCCTACAGGCTGATATCCCTGTTGAATGTGGACACCAAACTGCTGGCCAAAATTTTGTCCTCCAGAATTGAGGATTGTGTTCCGAACATTATTGGGGAGGATCAGACGTGGTTTGTTAAGGGTAGACAGTTGGTGGCCAATGTAAGAAGACTGTTAAATGTGATCATGGTGCCCCCGGAAGGTAGGGAGGTGGAGGTAGTGATCACAATGGATGCAGAAAAGGCTTTTGATCGGGTAGAATTGGATTATTTGTGGGAGGTATTGGGACGGTTCGGATTTGGGTGGGGCTTTATTGACTGGGTCGGGTTGCTGTATCAGGCTCCTGTGGCAAGCGTACGGATGAATAAGACAACATTGGACTATTTTAGACTGCACCGGGCGATGAGACAGGGATGCCCCTTCTCCCCACAGTTATTTGTGCTAGCTGTAGAGCCATTTGCAATTGCTCTGAGAGCCTCAAGGGGCTGGAAGGGGCTGGTCTGTGAGGGGGGGGGGGGGGGGGGGGGGGGGGGCGTGGAGCACAGAGTCTCGCTCTATGCAGACAACCTGCTTCTGTATGTAACGGACCCATTAGAGGGAATGGAAGAAATTATGAGGATTCTAGGGGAATTTGGCTGGTTTTCGGGGTATAAGCTAAATATGGGGAAAAGTGAGAAGTTTGCGATCCAGGCGAGGGGACAGGAGAGGCAATTGGGGAGCTGCCGTTTAGATTAGTAGGGGGAAGCTTTAGGAACCTAGGCATTCAAGTGGTGCGGGAATGGGACCAGCTGCATAAATTAAATCTGGCCCGGCTTGTAGACACAATGAAGGACGATTTTCGGAGATGGGACACGCTCCCGTTGTCATTAGCTGGGAGGGTGCAGACGGTGAAGATGACGGTCCTCCAGAGATTCCTGTTCATGTTTCAATGTCTCCCCATCTTTATTCTGCGGTCCTTTTCTAAACGGGTCAACAAAGTGATCTCTGACTTTGTTTGAGCGGGCAAGACCCCGTGGGTAAGGATGGTAATACTTGAGCGGAGTTGGGGAGAGGGCGGGCTGGCGCGGCCAAATTTTAGTAACTACTACTGGGCAGCGAATATAGCCATGATTAGGAAGTGGGTGGTGGGGGACGGGTCGGCATGGGAGCATATGGAGGCGGCTTCATGCAAGAGCACCAGTTTGGGGGCATTGGTAACTGCGCCCCTGCCTTTCCCGCCGGCACGGTACTCCACTAGCCCCGTGGTGATGGCGGCCCTGAAAGTCTGGGGGCAATGGAGGAGACATGTCGGAGCAGAGGCAGAATCGGTCTGGTCCCCAATCTGTAATAACCAAGAGTTTGCCCAGGAAGTGTGGATGGGGGGTTCCGGATATGGCGGAGAGCAGGGATTGAGAGCATGGGGGATATGTTTATAGAGGGGAGCTTTCCGAGTATGAGGGCGCTAGACGGGGAAGTTTGGGTTGGCTAGGGGAAACAAATTCAGGTATCTGCAGGTGCGGGACTTCCTATGTAAATAGGTGTCAACCTTCCCACTCCTACCGCTAAGGAGGATTCAGGACAGAGTAGTTTCCAGAGGGTGGGTAGGAGAAGGGAGCATCTCAGACATTTAGAAGGAACTTATGGGGTCAGAGGAGGCGCAGACCGAGGAGCTGAAGCGCAAGTGGGAGGAGGAGCTGGGAGGAGAGATAGAGGATGGTCTATGGGTGGATGCATTGAGTAGAGTCAACGGGTCTGCAACATGTGCCAGGCTCAGCCTGATACAATTTAAGGTCGTTCACTGGGCTCACATGACAGTGGCCCAGATGAGCAGATTCTTTGGGGTAGAAGACAGGTGTGTAAAATGTGCGGGAGGCCCAGCAAACCATGTCCACATGTTATGGGCATGTCTGAAGCTCAGGGTTTGCAGATGGCAGGTCCACGGTGTTAAAAACAAGGGTGGCGCTGAGTCCAGAGGTGGCGATTTTCGGAAGACCCGGAATCCAGGAGAAAGAGGCAAACGTTCTGGTCTTTGCTTCCCTGGTAGCGCTGAGACAGTACTATTAGCTTGGAGGGACACAAAGCCCCCAAAGTCGGAGACCTGGCTATCGGACATGGCTAGCTTTCTTTGGAGAAAATCATGTTCGCCTTGAGTGGGTCACTGTTAGGGTTCGCCCGGAGGTGGCAACCGTTCATCGACTTCTTCGCGGAACATTAATCATCAGCAGAAGGCGGGGGGGGGGGGTTAGTTTAGCTTAGAGTAGGGGGTTAATAAAGGTGGGACCTGTAAGGGAGGGAGATGGCTTTTGAACTGTGTTTATAGTTTCATGTACATTGTTTATTGTGTTGTTGTTATAATACCAAACAATACCTCAATAAAATGTTTATTTTAAAAAATCCTTACGGACAATGGGGGAGAATTTGCTAATGATTAGTTTAGAGATATGTGTGAAAACGTGAATATCACAGTTATGAATACGACTGCAGAAAGCCCATTTAGTAATGGCGTGCGTGAAAGAAACTATGCTGTAATCAATGACATGCTCCGGAAAATTTTGGCAGATAGACTGAATTGCAAGCTAAATTCAGCTTTAGCATGGGCGGTACATGCTAAGAAGTCATTGCAGATGGTTGGGGGCTATAGTCCCTATCAATTAATGTTTGGTAGAAATCCTAAAATTCCATCTATTTTGGATGACCAGCCTCCAGCTTGGGAAGGGACTACAATTAGCTCTGCCTTTGCTGAGCATTTAAATGCATTACACAGCAGTAAAAAAGCTTTTTTGGAAGCAGAAGTCTCTGAAAGAATTCGCAGAGCTTTAAGGCATAATATATGGCCATCAAATACCGTTTTTCAGCAAGGAGATATGGTATACTCTAAGAGAGAGAATTTTAATGAATGGAAAGGCCCAGCAAAGATCATAGGCATAGATGGCAAAACAATTTTTTGCAACATGCCAATCAAACTGTTAGGGTACATTCATCAAGGATAATGGGTACTGACTACAAATTTTCAAATTTAGACAGAGCAGACAGACATGACAAGGAGCCAGGGTCATCTGGTACATATGTATTACAGAACTATGAAGACCAGTTAACTGATATAGACAGGGTTTCTGTAGAGAAACACAACACCTCTGATGATTTAGAACAGGTAACTTTTTCGAATGGACAACTGCTAAACGTTGGTACAAAAGTGACATACTTGCCTGAAGGGTCCAGTCAATGGAAGGATACAACTGTTATTAGTAGAGCAGGGATGGTCACTGGAAAGTATAAACATTGGTTGAATGTACAGCATTCAGGGGAGGGAGTCAAGAAAATGGATTGGGAACATGAAGTTCAAAAATGGAGGGCACAGAAATGCAGTGCCAGTTCAGATAGTACATAGGATAGTTAACAGGTCCGCAGGAAAAGGTCGAGAACTTTTGAAAGGACATCCCACAGCAGAAGTGAAAGATCAAGCAATAGCAGTACAGAACGAGATACTAGGCTGGAGAGGGGACGTAGTTTACCAAGGTCTCGGAACATGAGTAAGACTACGAATACTAATAGGAGTAGAAGCCCACATGCACGTGAGATTTTGGTGGCTTCCAATATGTTAGATGGAAAAGTAATCAAAGAAGCCATACAGCAAGAACTGCATAGTTGGAGTGAATTTGGGGTATACACGGAAGTACCGGATAGGGGACAAAGAACTCTATCCCACAGATGGATTTGCACGGAAAAGGTTCTTCCGGATGGAACTTATAAGGAACTTATAAAGCAATGGCCAGGTTGTGGCAAAGGGATTTGAAGAAAACTTAGAAGATCAGGATTTAAGGGTAGATTCATTTACGGCAGGAAAGGTTATTTAAAAAATCTTCTTGGCTCTATTAGCCACAAAGGAATGGGAATGCAAATCTATAGATATAAAATCTGGCTTCTTGCAGGGACATCAGCTCCAGAGAGACATTTTTCTCCGTCCTCCTAAAGAGGCAGCTAACACAGAAAGGGTACTCTGGAAGTTGAACAAATGTGTATATGGATTAAATGATGAGTTGAGAGTCTGGTATTTTTCGGTAAGGTCAGTTTTGTTAAAGTTAGGCTGTTGCCAGTTGAAAGCAGATCCGGCACTGTTTTACTGGCACTGTGAAGGAAATCTTTCTGGCATCTTTATAATGCATGTCGATGATTTTTTGTGGGGTGGGGCTAGTGATTTTGAAGCTATTGTAACCTCTGGTTTGAGGAAAGAATTCAGGGTTGAACGTCAGGCTTCTGGTGTATTTAAATATATTGGACTGGAAATCGGACAGACTAAGTTAGGGGCAACTTTATGTCGGCAATCTTATTTGGAAAGCATCAGTCCAATAGCAATTAGTCGTGGCCGGGTTTCACAAAAAGACGCAATGGTTTCAAAGATGGAAAAAGAGCAACTGCAAAGTTTAATTGGGCAACTGAATTGGTGAGGTAGACAGATTAGACCGGACGTGGGTTTTGATGCCTTAGAGTTGAGTACAAAAATGAATGATCACAAAGTGGACGACATAAGGGCAAATAAAGTGTTGGTCAAACTAAAAATGCAGGAGTATGCTTTGAGGTTCCCGGTTTCAGGTGACCTTTGGCACTTGACCTCCGATACAAATTTATATGATGGGGTTTCAAGCACAGGAAGTTTTATAATTTTCCTTTTGGGTAACAATGGTAAATGTTGCCCTCTTGTGTGGGAAACAAAGAAAATAAGGAGAGTGGTCAAAAGCACTTTAGCTGCTGAGACGTTTAGCCTTGTAGAGGCGGTGGATATGGCCTTTTATAAATCTCAGATATTGACAGAAATTTTGGGACATGGGGATTTGGGTAATATACCTATTGAATGTCACATTGACAATAAATCCCTGTGGGAAAATGTGCACTCTACAAAAGGTGTCAATGTAAAAAAGTTTATGGACAGACATCACAAGTTTGAAGCAGATGTTCAACAGAGGGGAAATAGGAAAAATTACATGGGCCGACAGCATCTATCAATTGTCAGACTGTCTTTTAAAAAGAGGGGCTAGTTCACAGAAACTTTTGGATATTGTTAATGAAAAAAATGGGGAAAAAATGTGTTTATTTTGTTTCTTGTAATTTTGGTTTCACCTAATTATTTTTTTTCTCCAAGGAAGGGGAGTTAAGAGACATGGGTTAAGAGACATTCCAATTAGTTGTCTCATTTATTTTAAGTATCTAATAATTGACACTGACATGTAAAAGGGCTTCAGGTGGCCTTTGTGTCAGGTGATGTGATGATAGAGTTTTATGCAGAGTTTGTTAAAGTGAAATAAAGATGTTTGAGAAAAGGAACAGTACCTTTGACTCTTTATACAACAGCAGCTAAACGTCTAAAATGGTCTGGGGTAACACCTAGAAGGAGTTGCTGTCTGGGGTAACACCTAGAAGGAGTGGTGGCCATGTAAGATTAGGAAGTTAGACACCACTTAACTTGGAATGGGTGCAGAACACAGGTGACAGTTAGGGCTCAAGGCACAACAATGTATATAGTCACCAGTAAGCTCTTTTTCACCAACATTCCGACCTGTCTCAGTCCTCTGTCTGAAGAGTGTTTGTAATGAGTGTGGCGGGTGTGCCGGGTTTGTGGGGTGGGGGGGCTGAGAGGGTGGGGGAGATGGATTTTAGAGGGGGGGTTAGTGTTGGAGGGCGGGAAGGGGCAGGACACTTGAACGTCCCCTCAGAAAGGGGGGCAGGGAACTGACCTGAAGTATGAAGCCACTTTGTATGACAGCTTACCCAGTGAGTGACCCGTCACCACTCACCACCTCCATAACCACTCCCCACCGCGCCAAAGGATATGTGGGCCTGTGAGATGGGTTGGCTAGCACACATGCAGGGATTACCTGGGCAGATAATGGAATGTGATCTTAAAGGCAGGAGCCAGACTTTGTCAAGCGATGAGGAGTACCACAGCTCATTTCACAACACGTTATCATCTCCAGCCTGTGGTCAAGACCCAGACCCACTGATATTGCCAACCCAGGGTCAGTATCCTGTGGTGATGCTGGTAGGACCGTCGGAGGGAGGTCGTGGGATGAAGTGAGGGCAGTGGGGCAGGGAATGTGCAGTGAAGGGAGGAGGGAGAGGGAAGGTGCAGTGAAGGGCAAAAGCAAATTACTGCAGATGCTGCCATCTGAAACCAAAAATAAAATGCTGGAAAATCTCAGCAGGTCTGGCAGCATCTGTAGGGAGAGAAAATAGCTAACGTTTTGAGTCCAGTTGACCCTTTGTCAAAGCCTGAAGGAAGCTTTGACAAAGGGTCATCTACATTCAAACGTTAGCTCTTTTCTCTCCCTACGGATGCTGCCAGACCTGCTGAGATTTTCCAGCATTTTCTTTTTGGTTGCAGTGAAGGGCGGTCAGATGGGGAAGGTGCAGCGATGGGGGGAGGGATAAGGAAGCTGCAGTGAATAGATTTGGGGCAAGGATGATGCAAGGTGCAGAGAAATGAGGAGGGACAGGGAAGTTTTGAACAGCTATGGGCAAGGGGGCACCACTTGGAGGTGGGGAGGTAGAGGATGAGAGGTGGGACAGGGTGGCGGAGCTGCTAGTGCCCAGATCTCTTAGTTTGTAAATTGGGAGGTGATGAGGTTCTCCAGTGTGCAACAGCTCTGGAGCATACATTGGGCAGCCTTCTTTGCCAGCCCAGGTTCCATGCCCGGTTCTTCCTGGACATCCTCTTCATCCTTTTCGTCAGATGAGGACTGGCATTCTTCGTCCACCAGCATGTCCCTCCTCTGATAGATAGAGATAGAGAAATACAGCACAGAACAGGCCCTTCGGCCCACGATGTTGTGCCGAACTTTTGTCCTAGGTTAATCATAGAATTTTGGACATTAAGGGCAATTTATCATGACCAATCCACCCAACCTGCACATCTTTGGACTGTGGGAGGAAACCGGAGTACCCGGAGGAAACCCACGCACACACGGGGAGGATGTGCAGACTCCACACAGACAGTGACCCAAGTCGAAATCGAACTTGGGACCCTGGAGCTGTGAAGCAATTGTGCTATCCACAATGTTACCGTGCTGCCCTTAAGAAGAAATTAATCTACACTCCATTATTCTACCCTAATCCATGTACCTATCCAATAGCCGCTTGAAGGTCCCTAACATTTCCGACTCAACTACTTCCACAGGCAGTGCATTCCATGCCCCCACTACTCTCTGGGTAAAGAACCTACCTCTGACATCCCCCTATATCTTCCACCATTTACCTTAAATTTATGTCCCCTTGTAATGGTTTGTTCCACCCGGGGAAAAAGTCTCTGACTGTCTACTCTATCTATTCCCCTGATCATCTTATAAACCTCTATCAAGTCGCCTCTCATCCTTCTCCGTTCTAATGAGAAAAGGCCTAGCACCCTCAACCTTTCCTCGTAAGACCTACTCTCCATTCCAGGCAACATCCTGGTAAATTTCCTTTGCACCTTTTCCAAAGCTTCCACATCCTTCCTAAAATGAAGTGACCAGAACTGCACATAGTACTCCAAATGTGGCCTGACCAAGGTTTTGTACAGCTGCATCATCACCTCACGGCAATTAAATTCAATCCCTCTGTTAATGAATGCTAGCACACCATAGACCTTCTTCACAGCTCTATCCACTTGAGTGGCAACTTTCAAAGATCTATGAACATAGACCCCAAGATCTCTCTGCCCCTCTACATTACCAAGAACCCTACCGTTAACCCTGTATTCCTCATTCATATTTGTCCTTCCAAAATGGACAACCTCACACTTGTCAGGGTTAAACGCCATCTGCCACTTCTCAGCCCACATCTGCATCCTATCTATGTCTCTTTGAAGCCGACAACAGCCCTCCTCACTATCCACAACTCCATCAATCTTTGTATCAGCTACAAATTTACTGACCCACCCTTTAACTCCCTCATCCAAGTCGTTAATGAAAATCACAAATAGCAGAGGACCCAGAACTGATCCTTGCGGTACACCACTGGTTACTGGGCTCAAGGCTGAATATTTACCATCCACCACCACTCTCTGTCTTCTATCGGTTAGCCAATTCGTTATCCAACTGGCCAAATTTGCCATTATCCCATGCCTCCTTACTTTCTGCATAAGCCTACCATGGGGAATCTTATCAAATGCCATACTAAAATCCATGTACACTACATCCACTGCTTTATCTTCATCCACATGCTTGGTCACCTCCTCAAAGAAGTCAATAAGACTTGTAAGGCAAGACATATCCCTCACAAATCCGTGCTGACTATCCCTAATCACGCAGTGTCTTTCCAGATGCTCAGAAATCCTATCCCTCAGTACCCTTTCCATTACTTTGCCTACCACCGAAGTAAGACTAACTGGCCTGTAGTTCCCCGGGTTATCCCTATTCCGTTTTTTGAACAGGGGCACGACATTCGCCACTCTCCAATCCTCTAGTACCACCCCTGTTGACAGCGAGGACGAAAAGATAATTGCCAAAGGCTCTGCAATTTCATTTCTTGCTTCCCATAGAATCCTTGGATATATCCCGTCAGGCCCGGGGGAGTTGTCTATCCTCAAGTTTTTCAAAATGCCCAACACATCTTCCTTCCTAACAAGTATCTCCTCGAGCTTACCAGTCTGTTTCACACTGTCCTCTCCAACAATATGGCCCCTCTCGTTTGTAAATACTGAAGAAAAATATTTGTTCAAGACTTCTCCTATCTCTTCAGACTCAATACACAATCTCCCGCTACTGTCCTTGATCGAACCTACCCTCGCTCGAGTCATTCTCATATTTCTCACATATGTGTAAAAGGCTTTGGGGTTTTCCTTGATCCAACCCGCCAAAGATTTTTCATGCCCTCTCTTAGTTCTCCTAATCCCTTTCTTCAGTTCCCTCCTGACTATCTTGTATCCCTCCAGCGCCCTGTCTGAACCTTGTTTCCTCAGCCTTACATAAGTCTCCTTCTTCCTCTTAATAAGACATTCAACCTCTCTTGTCAACCATGGTTCCCTCACTCGACCATCTCTTCCCTGCCTGACAGGGACATACATATCAAAAACACGCAGTACCTGTTCCTTGAACAAGTTCCATATTTCACTTATGTCCTTCCCTGACAGCCTATGTTCCCACCTTATGCACTTCAATTCTTGTCTAACAGCATTGTATTTACCCTTCCAACAATTGTAAACCTTACCCTGTTGCACGCACCTATCCCTCTCCATTACTAAAGTGAAAGTCACAGAAATGTGGTCACTATCTCCAAAATGCTCCACCACTAACAAATCTATCACCTGCCCTGGTTCATTACCAAGTACCAAATCCAATATGGCCTCCCCTCTGGTCGGACAATCTGCATACTGTGTTAGAAAAGCTTCCTGGACACACTGCACAAACACTACCCCATCCAAACTATTTGATCTAAAGAGTTTCCACTCAATGTTTGGGAAGTTGAAGTCACCCATGACTACTACCCTGTGACTTCTGCACCTTTCCAAAATCTGTTTCCCAATCTGTTCCTCCACATCTCTGCTGCTATTGGGGGCCCTATAGAAAACTCCAAACAAGGTGACTCCTCCTTTCCTATTTCTGACTTCAACCCATATTACCTCAGTAGGCAGATCCCCCTCGAACTGCCTTTCTGCAGCTGTTATACTATCTCTAATTAACAATGCCACCCCCCCCCCCCCCCACCTCTTTTACCATCCTCCCTAATCTTGTTGAAACATTTATATCCAGGGACCTCCAACAACCATTTCTGCCCCTCTTCTATCCAAGTTTCCGTGATGGCCACCACATCGTAGTCCCAAGTACCGATACATGCCTTAGGTTCACCCACTTTATTCCTGATGCTTCTTGCATTGAAGTGTATACACTTCAACCCATCTCCTTGCCTGCAAGTACTCTCCTTTGTCAGTGTTACCTTCCCCACTGCGTCACTACACGCTTTGGCATCCTGAATATTGGCTTCCTTAGTTGCTGGACTACAAATCCGGTTCCCATTCCCCTGCCAAATTAGTTTAAACCCTCCCGAAGACTACTAGAAAACCTCCCCCCCAGGATATTGGTGCCCCTCTGGTTCAGATGCAACCCGTCCTGCTTGTACAGGTCCCACCTTCCCCAGAATGCGCTCCAATTATCCAAATACCTGAAGCCCTCCCTCGTACACCATTCCTGCAGCCATGTGTTCAACTGCACTCTCTCCCTATTCCTAGTCTCGCTATCACGTGGCACCGGCAACAAAACAGAGATGACAACTCTGTCTGTCCTGGCCTTTAACTTCCAGCCTAACTCCCTAAACTTGTTTATTACCTCCACACCCCTTGTCCTACCTACGTCGTTGGTACCAATGTGTACCACGACTTCTGGCTGCTCACCCTCCCTCTTCAGGATCCTGAAGACACGATCCGAGACATCCCTGGCCCTGGCATCCGGTAGGCAATATACGTTCCGGGAGTCTCGCTCGCGACCACAGAATCTCCTATATATTCCCCTAACCATTGAATCTCCTATTACTATTGCTTTTCCACGTTCCTCCCCTTCCCTTCTGAGCCCCAGAGCCAGACTCAGTGCCAGAGACCTGGCTGCTAGGGCCTTCCCCCGGTAGGTCATCCCTCCCAACAGCATCCAAAACGGTATACTTATTTTGAAGGGGAACGGCCACGTTAGTTTTCTTTTCCCTGACTTTAACCCAGCTACTCTTGACCAGTACCTTGGGTGTGGCTACCTCCCTGTAACTCTTCTCGATAACCCCCTCTGCCTCCCGGATGATCCAAAGTTCATCCAGCTCCAGCTCCAGTTCCCTAACACGGTCTCTGAGGAGCTGGAGTTGGGTGCACTTCCCGCAGGTATAGTCAGCGGGGACATCAGTGGTATCCCTCACCACCCACATCCTACAGGAGGAGCATGCAACTGCCCGAGCCTCCATCCTCTCTTACTTTACAGAATTAGCTGCCCCATAGACCAACTGGACCTCTGCCTTCTGACTCTGCTTCCAGTCAGCTGTACTCTAAACTCCTGGCTCCCTTCACGCTCTTTGATAAATATAGGAAATGAAATGTAAGGAGCACCTTACTCCCTCCTCACCTAACTCCGTCAGTCACCAAACTCTCACTGTAGCACTCAAATGCAACCAGTTCAGCACTCCAGTGCAAACAAAGTCTACACTGTAACTAGCTCAGATTTATACTGTGACTCTAGCCTCTGAAAAATGGCCTAATCCAATTAACTAATTAACAAGCTCCAGCTGCAAGTACCTACAAGTAGAACCTTGTTTAAAGCTGATTCAAAATTCACCTTCTTTTTGACCAAACAGCAACTTTTAAGTTAATTAACTAAATAAAAGAAATACTAGACTTTAAATAAAAATGAACCCTTATACTCCCTCATTCACCAAACTCTCACTGTAGCACTCAAATGCAACAAGTTCAGCACTCCAGTGCAAACCTGATGTGCAATGTTGTGCAGGGCGCAGAAGGCCTGCATGATATTAGAGACCCTCCAGGGGCTATCTTGGAGGGCCCCACCAGAGTGGTCCAAGCATCAGGGTACACATCTTCAGGATGTGGATGCACCTCTCAAGGGCGCTCCTGGTTGCTGCATGGGTGTTGTTATAACGGGTCTCTGCATCTAGGGCCCCCAGACAGGTGTCATTAGCCAAGTAACCCTTGTTGCCTAATAGCCAACCCCTCACCCGAGGGAACACCTTGAAGGTGCTGGGAACCTCAGAATGCACCAGCATGTATGCATTGTGCATGCTGCCTGGGTATCCAGCGCAGATATGCATGATGTGCAGCTGGTAGTCACACAGCAACTGCACATTCAGGCAATAAAAGCCTTTCCTATTGATGAAGGGCACTCCCTGATGAGCTGGTGTTTGTAGGGAGACATGCTTGCCATTGATCACCCCCTGGACCTGGGGTTTGCCTGCTGCCTAGGCACCCTGATGTGCCTGGTCCAGACTGAAGTTTATATAGTCCTCTCCACAGGCACATTGGGAATCCATCACTGCGTGGATGCACCTGTGTGCGGATGTCTGCGAGATCCCAGACGGGTCCCCGTCTTGGCTCTTAGAAAGTCCCAAAGGCATTCATGTTCAAGGTGACCGTAACATTGACTGCCACTGGGAGCGGGTATCCTCCAAAACCCCGTGGTGCTCGATGCATTACCATCTGGCACAGGTGGCACAAGGTCTCGCTGGTAGCTGAAGTCTTTGGTGGCACACACAGTCCGGCGCTCGTCAAAGGACAGGCGGTATATGGCTTGATAGGGAAGTTCTGCTACAGTTATACAAGGCACTAATTAGACCAAACCGGGAACACTGAACAGTTTTGGTCCCTTTATCTAAGGAAAGATATACTGGCATTTGAGGAAGTCCAGAGAAGGTTCACTAGGTTGATCCCGGGTATAGAAGGAGTTTCTTATGAGGAGAGGTTAGAAGAATGAGTTTAGGCCTTATTAAATCCTGAAAGACATGCAGTTAGGTAATTTGGACATTCTGAATTCTCCCTGTGCACCCGAACAGGAGCCGGAATGTGGCGACTAGGGGATTTTCACAGTATCTTCATTGCAGTGTTAATGTAAGCCTATTTGTGACAATAATAAAGATTATGAAGATTATTATTGTGATAACCTGTCCAGGGGCAGGATGGATGGGAGCAGGACCGCAGTGGGCAGGCAGCGCTTGTAGACAACTGGTGGTCCTGAGGGATGGGCTAATTATAACTGAGGGCCTCGACTACATGTCCCAGTCACTGGGGGGGCGTGTCCCAGATATAGGTGGACATTGCCGACGCATTCCAGAGCATGTCACAGTCACTGAGGAGCATCGTTAAGGGCGTTAGCACCATGGTTTTTAAACCCTAAACCAGACAATGGGGAGACACCAGGACTGTCAGGGCCAGATGATGCAGGCGACTCTGGAGCTCAATTCAGCTGCTACTCCATCCCACAGAGTCTCTCAGGGCCCCACGGCACGTAGAGCCGCCCACCAGGGAGACGACAACAGTCTCCAGCTCTCCTGAGTCCCCCATCGTTACCCCGATGCGCCTCAAGAATATTGGGCAGAACAGGGTGGCACGGCGATGCCAGTATCACAGATAGTGTAGTCGGGACCCTTCGGCCCCAGGCTCCCCAGAGGGAGCCCACCAGGGGCATCAAGGGCCATAGGGCAGGCTGTCTTCACCTCCGATGCGCATCCTGTGGGTACGCTTAGATGTATCTGCAGAGCACGGAAGTTTAAGAAGATTGAGAATCACTGAATGGTAGAGTTGGGGGGCACCTTCTGCAGTTAGGGACAATGAAGGTTTTGAATGTTCACAACTAAAACGTGCTAGACCTGTTACATGTGAAGCCTCTGTCACGTTATTCCGCATAGCGGGTCAGGCTGCAACCCTGTTGACACCACCCCCCCCCTCTCAGCAGGTACTCATTACTCACCAAGAGCCAACCCATCATCCCAGGATGGTTCTCGAAGAATCTCCGACTGTCCCAGGATATAGCTGTTGTGCATACTCCTTGGGGAAGAGTGCACGCACGTGCATGATCCAGAGGTGGTGGTCGCTCACGAGTTAAACATTCAGTGAGTGGAACAAAAACAGAAAATACTGGACAATCTCAGCAGGTCTGGCAGCATCTGCCATCGCTGGTGTCCCCCTCTGGGTCCCTCTCCAGCCTGATGGGTTGCTGGGTCTACAGGGTATGCAGCAGCGCCCTGCACATGGGTTCCGCTGCCGCCTTCTCCGGAGTCTGGCCATCTGGCTGCCACTAGAACCGCGAGGTCTGCCGCTGGGGGGTCCACAACACTATCCATCTTGTTATATCTCTGGGGAATTGGAGAAGGTGAGAGACCAATAATCAGTTATGGCTTCCAACCTGGAACCGGCAAAGCCCCCAAGCCTCCCCACACCGATGTGCCCTTCCACTCTCATAGTACCATCGAACACACCAATTGTGCTGTGAACCCCGCACTGCACACTCACCCCCAGCCACATCAGGAGCCCCTAGAACCCAGACTACTGTCGGGAACATTCAGGGGACCAAGCACAGGTATCCTCCCCTGGTCCATGCACTCACCCTCTGGTCGCAGGGATATCCCCACTGCTGAAGCCCCGCTCTGGAGTGTTTGATTGTTGGATGCTGCCAGTGTGGTGCTGACGTCTCCAGGGTGAGGCAGAAAGTCGAGGCCTCACAGTTTGATTAGATTGCAAGGCAATATTACTCTTCTGAGACATGGACCGTCTACCCACAGGAATGAACTTGAGAATATTTTGTTTATTATACAGTAAACAGTGCCTAGATACAAAGAGATGAAAACCAATTACTTAGCAGTCCATATAATCACACCAACCATTAATCAACCAGGAAAAGGCACTGTGCCATACACCCACAAATACCTTTTTGCTACAGAATATCGGTACAAACACAAAACTACAACAGTTCATCTGTACAAAGAACACAAAACACACTGTATCACCCCTCACAGGTCCTCAACAAAATAGAGGATTCTTGTCATTTGGTCACTTTATCTATCAGTCTCTGCCCATGAGCCTCCGTTGAACGTGCCTTCTTATACGGCCTAATTTCGTCGGAACCAAAGCTCAGTATCCACATGTTTGTAATCCAGTGAATTGCTTCTTCAATCAATTCAAACAGTTTTTTTAAAATGTGGAATGGGAGAGTAAATCAGGTGCTTAATCAGGATGGAACTAACATTAAGGGTATACCCAACTTATTGTTGAACAAAAGCAGTTTTCAGAGGTCCAAGACTTGTATTTTCTCAGTGTTGAATAAGTGTACTGTAAAACTTTCAGTTTGTGCAGTACATATTTCTACAGCTACTTCTGAATAGTCTGTGACTGTGTACAAAGTGATTAATTTTGTAACGAGAAATATCAACCTTAGACAACTTCCACATTTTGTGAAAGAGATCTGTTTCACAGAAATAGGACTGGATTCTCCGATTCTGCAGCTATAACTGTCGGATTTGACTGGTCTTATGACTAAAAAGTCGATGCCGCACTCGCACCAATCCTCCGCCCAGTCGGACGCTAGCAACTGCACCGCATAAAGCCCCCGGCTTTACCTGCGGATATGGCCGCAGAATGGCTGGATACGTGGCCGCGCATGCACATGGTGGCGGTCTGCGGCAGCCATGCTGTGCAACAAGGCGTCAGCCGCGCGTGACCTGGCCTGCAAAAATCTGCATCCCTGAAACCCCCCTTGCCACCCCCGGGCCACCCCCACCAGTCCCCCAGACCCCACCAAAGCCTCCCCTGCCAGTGGAACGGCTCCCTCCCCCGACTGTGGCGGCACTGGACACAGTCTGTACCCGCCAAGTGAGGTCCCCAAAGGTTGTGAGGACATGTGCCCTACGTCTCAGGGCAGAGCATCAGAAAAACAGTGCTGTCCTCGATTCCAGCGTAAAAACACATTCTCCGGCTGATCGCCGAACATGATTCCGGTATCGGTGATTGGAGAATCCAGCCCATAGTATTTTCCTTCACAAACAGCAACATTAGAAAGCACCTCTGATGAATCGGGGAATTGATTTTGCCACAACAGTACTTGTCACTCCCTTCTGATTTTTTGTTTTCTTTTCCACATAGAACCATAGAAAAGTTACAGCACAGAAGGAGGCGATTCGGCCCATCTAGTCCATGCCAGACCGAGGACATCCAGGTACTCTTTCTAATCCCACCTACCTGCCCATGACCCTGCAGTTTACAGCACTTAAGGTACAGATCTGGGTACCTTTTAGAAAAGTTTAGGTTCTTCACCTCCACCACCAACTTGGGCAGAGAATTCCAGATCCCCACTACTCTCTGCGTAAAAATGTTCTTCCTCATGCCCCCTCTACACCTTCTGCCTCTTATCTTGAATCTATGTCCCCAGGTTCTAGAATTCCATACCAAAGGAAACAATTTTATCCTGTCCACTCTATCTCTTCCCCTCATAATTTTGTACACCTCAATTAAGTCACCCCTCAGCCCTCTTTCATCCAAGGAAAATTACCCCAACCTATCCAATCTCTTCTCGTAGCTACACTTTCCCAGCCCTGGCAACATTCTTGTTAACCTCCGCCACAGAGCAATTACATCCTTCTAGTTTTTACTTGTTTTAATCTGCCTTGTCTGACACTATTTTAGCTGAGAAAGCGGGCATGCATCCCACTCCCAGGCTACTGCCATGTCCCCCTCGCTGGTTTAGAAAGTTCCAGGGACTATCCATGAGTAATCCCCCTTTCTGTTTTGCTCTTCACTTGCTACCATTGGAAATGCCAGAATCACAGTGAAATTGGGGTGGAAAGCATAAACTTAGCATGAAAGATAAAAGAAATTTAGGGACTAGTGAGTTAGGCACACCATTCTGCTGCACCCAAATTCATTAGCCCCTTTTTGGATTGGATTTGTTTATTGTCACGTGTACCGAGGTACAGTGAAAAGTATTTTTCTGCAAGCAGCTCAACAGATCATTCAGTATATGGAAGAAAAGGGAATTAAACAAAATTCAAGAAAGTACATGAGAATACATAATAGGGCAACACAAGATATACAATGTAACTACATAAGCATTGGCATCGGTTGAAGCATACAGGGTGCAGTGTTAATGAGGTCAGTCAATAAGAGGGTCATTTAGGACCCTGGTGTCAGTGGGGAAGAAGCTGTTTTTGAGTCTGTTCGTGCGTGTTTTACCCTCGTCTATTGGTTTTTCTTTGGTCCTGGATGGTTTATGTTGATTTCCACGCATTTCCGTGTTAACATTCTGATGTATGTTAAAATCCACATGAAGCTTAGGTATAAATAGGCATCAGTAAAATGGATTCTCAAATTCAAAAGTGTGTAATTTTGGGCACAAGTTCCCAGTTGTGTGGCGGCATGTTTAGCATTGCTGCCTCACAGCGCCGAGGACCCAGGTTCGATCCCAACCCAGGGTCACTGCCCATGTGGAGTTTTGCACATTCTCACCTTGTATATGCCGGCCAAACCCTCACAAACCCAAAGATATGCAGAGTAGGTAGACTGGCCATGCTAAATTCCCCCTTTATTGGAAAAAAAATTGGCTACTCGAAATTTATAACAGAATTTTAAAAATATACAAATAAACAACTTCTCAATCATGGCCTCGCAGGAAATCCCATTCCCCATGCTCATGAGGAAAGCAGAGATTTTGAATAAAATCTGCAGCACGCTCCACATCCAACCTCTGGATCGTTCATACAGATTAGAAACTTTAATCTGGTGTCAAAATGAGAAGAACATGGGAGACTTAAAACTTGCAGATCACCTTGACCAGAAGGGAATAAAGGGAAGACTGTCTGTGTGGAATTTGCACTTTCTCCCCTTGTCTGCATGGGTTTCCTCTGGGTGTTCTGGTTTAGCTCACTTGGCTAAATCGCTGGCTTTTTAAGCAGACCAAGCAGGCCAGCAGCACGGTTCGATTCCCGTACCAGCCTCCCCGGACAAGGGGCGAAATTCTCCGCGGACCGACGTGACGCCCATTTCCAGCGGGCAAAAGCGGTGCGGATGACTCCGGCGTCGGGGCCTTCTTTTAAGCCGTTAATCTCCGTTCCCGAAAGGGCCAGCAGCGGACTGACGCGATACGCGTCAGTTTCACCCGCTGCAGAAGTGGCGAGTCCCGGCGTTTGTGTGATGGGGAGAGAGAGAGACCCGGCGTTTGGGGGGGGGGGGGGGGGGGGGGGGGGAGGAGAAGAGAGAGACCCGGCGTTTGGGGGGGGGGAGGAGAAGAGAGAGACCCGGCGTTTGGTGGGGGGGAGGAGGGGGGGAGGAGGAGAAGAGAGAGACCCGGCGTTTGGGGGGGGGGGAAGAGAGAGACCCGGCGTTGGGGGGGGGAGGAGAAGAGAGAGACCCGGCGTTTGGGGGGGGGGTTGCGGCGTTGAGTTGAGAGGAGAGGAGAGAGTGAGGGAGGGAGGGGGGTTGCGGCGTTGAGAGGAGAGGAGAGGGGGGGGGTTGCGGCGTTGAGTTGAGAGGAGAGGAGAGAGGGGGGGAGGGAGGGAGGGGGGGTTGCGGCGTTGAGAGGAGAGGGGGGGTTTGCGGTGTTGAGTTGAGAGGAGAGGAGAGAGGGGGGAGGGGGGGCTGCGGCGCTGAGTTGAGAGGAGAGAGGGGGGTTGCGGCGTTGAGTTGAGTTGAGAGGAGAGGAGAGAGGGAGGGAGGGAGGGAGGGGGTTGCGGCGTTGAGAGGAGAGGAGAGAGGGAGGGGGTACCTGCGTTGAGAGGAGAGGGGGGTACCGGCGTTGAGAGAGAGGGGGGGGGCGGCGTTGGAGGGGGTAGGGGTGGTGAGGGGGGTAGGGGCGTTGGAGGGGGGTAGGGGCGTTGGAGGGGGGTAGGGGTGGTGGGGGGGGTTGGGGTAGGGGGCAGCGGCGTGCAGAGGGGGGGCGACGGATGCCCGGGGCCAATGCACCGTCGCCCCCCCTGCACGCCGCTGCCCCCTACTCCAACCCCCCTCTCACCACCCCTACCCCCTCCAACGCCCCTACCCCCCTCCAACGCCCCTACCCCCCTCCAACGCCCCTACCCCCCACACCACCCCTACCCCCCTCACCACCCCTACCCCCTCACCACCCCTATCCCCTCCAACGCCCCTACCCCCCTCCCCACTACCCCTACCCCCCTCCCCACCACCCCTACCCCCCTCCAACGCTGCCCCCCTCTCTCTCAACGCCGGTACACCCCCCTCTCAACGCCGCATTCCCCCCAAACGCCGCAACCCCCCCCAAACGCCGCAACCCCCCCAAACGCCGCAACCCCCCCAAACGCCGCAACCCCCCCCAAACGCCGCAACCCCCCCCCAAACGCCGCAACCCCCCCCCATCCACTCCTCTCCACCCCTGTCCAACGCCGCTACCCCCCGCACTCGCCCTAGGTCACTGAACGGCGTCAACCATCATTGATGGTTGACACCGTTTTAAAGCTACTGCGTTTTTCGCCGACGTGACCCGTGGCCACGTCGGCGGGACTTCGGCCCATCCGGGCAGGAGATTTGTTGAAAGTAAAAAATCAATGACATCCCGCCGGCGCCAGCTGTTTTCAGAGGCTGCCGGCGGGATTTGCACAACGCCGGTTTTTGGCCGCTCGGAGAATAAAAAACCCGGCGGGAGCGGGATTAACGCCGCAGCCGGCCGATTCTCCGACCCTGCGTGGGGTCGGAGAATTTCGCCCCAGCGCTGGAATGTGGTGAAATGGCTTTTCACAGTAACTTCATTGAAGCCTACTCGTGACAATAAGCGATTTTCATTTAATTTCATTTCATTTCAAGGCACATGGCAGAACTCTTAATTTTAAGCTTGACAGAGAAGTCCTGCCACAATCTATTTACAAGAAGCAAGCAAAGTAACAAACTTAAGTATGAACGGAACAAGTTGTATTTAAATATGGTGTTGTACTATGGCCAGACATTTTTGTGATCTACCGAATCCCAGCATCATTGCTGAGTGGTTTAGGGTATAGAGAAGGGAATTAGAGCATGCATATCTACCTCGGTAAGAACCAGTAACATTGTGATAAATGAGTTACGGGAAAGCTTGCAGTCTGATAAGCTAAAGTTACATCTGCCAGTGTGTGTGGGTGTGTGTGTGAAAATACACACATCGTAATAAATGCAGTTTATAAGAGGGTTACTGCACCACTTTCTACAGAGATGTCACACTTTGACTCCAGTCTAAATTAAAACCTTTCAGTGCTGGTGGTTCCTTCCTTACTGCTGGAGGCAGCACCATCTGCAATAAATGTAAACAGTTAGCTCTAGATTACAGGCCTAGCTTTTTATTCTTCCCAGTCATGACACAAAACTGAATTTTAATTCTCAGTCCATCAGTGCCAAGCCTGATTCGCTGGTGTTTGGATTTCCATTTTGTAGAGTAAACAGGGAGAGTACAGAATACCAACAGTTGTGTTGCGAAACCATACCTAGTGTTGTATGCACCACAGTATAATAGGATATGCAATCATCTTTCACTGCCATGAAATGGCAAGTTTAAAATTTGTGGAAATGAAAAGTTATATAATTTTTCAAAAATTCTAGATATGGTAGTTCATAAATACACAAGTTATTTATAATGATGATTTCAGAGTATATTTGAGTCAACAACTACTTTCATTTATAGTGACTTTTCATGTGTCGAAACATTCCAAGCCAGATTCTAACAAACAATTTCCAACAGACATTTTTTCAATCTGTCTCTTGGGTAGCTGGTTCTTGCTATGAGGAAAAAATTCCTGTATAAGTACAGCGCATGGGCGGCACGGTGGCACAGTGGTTAGCACCGCTGCCTCACAGCGCCAGGGACCCGGGTTCAATTCCAGCCTTGGGTGACTGTGTGGAGTTAGTACTTTCTCCCTGTGTCTGCGTCGGTTTCTTCCAAGTGCTCTAGTTTCCTCCCACAGTTCAAAGATGTGCAGGTTAGGTGGATTCGCCATGATAAATTTCCCCTTAGTATCCAAACGGTTAGATGGGGTTACGGGGATAGGGTGCAGGCATGGGCCTAGATAGGGCACTCTTCCCAAGGGTCGATGCAGATTCGATAGGCCGAATAGCCTCCTGCACTGTAGAGAATCTATGATTTTATGATTCTTTGTTCCACTCCGTTCAAGGTGCAGTAAAACAGCCTCGACGTCCAACTTGTCTGACTCACAGTGATGTGCTAGTCGACATGCAGCAGTCACTGTGGTAGTCACCATTGATGTATATACTGTGTATATATATATGGGTTTTACGGTAAGGCCCCTGTACTACAGGTACGGGGGTAGATCCCTGCCTGCTGGCTCCGCCCAGGAGGCAGAGTATAAATATGTGTGCTCCCTGTACAGCAGCCATTTTGTCAGCTGCTGTAGGAGGCTACACATCTCTGTGTAATAAAGCCTCGATTACATTCTACTCTCGTCTCGTCGTAATTAATCACCAGCAACCTGCAAAAACATTTCTTCAACACCCTCATCAAGTTGCACATTCGGTTCAAACCGTCTCTCTCTCTCCCTCCTGCAGCTCCCAGCAGTAGATTGCTCAGCAGGGGATAATCGCACCAATGCAGAGCATGCCAGAAGAGAGAAAGAGTTCCCCTTCCCCTTCTCCAGCTCTGGCAGCAGGTTATCTTGCCATCTTCCGTTTCCTTACTGCAGGCCACAAAAGCAAAGAGACGGCAGCAAACAAACTCACAGCCTCCAAGCAGCTGTAGGAACAAGCAGCAAACACCACTCAATTTGACCAATCTGCCTCTCTCTCTCCCCCTCTTGCAGCTCCGAGCAGTAGACACCTCAGCAGTGGAAAATCACACTGACCCAGAGTGCATCAGAAGTGAGAAAGAGGTCCCCTTCCCCTCCTCCTGCTCAGGAAGCAGGTCTGTCTTTCCTTTCTCCAGGCTACAGAAAAAGAAGGAAATAACAACAGCAGCCTCCAGGTATTCGCAGCTACAAGCAGCAGCAAGCAAACACAACCAGCAGTATCACTTGAGAGCTGTGAAGTACTACATGACTAACATTACTAATTTCCTATTAGAAATAGTCTACATCTGTGCTGTCAGAGGCTACTCACAGTCAGAGGAAGTTAAAGTGACCGGCCCCATATTACCACAGACAGGGCTCTGACCTTGAGGTGTTCGTTGGTAAACGGGCAGCGCTACAATTGCCCCTATTATGGGTACACAGAATCTGGGCGATAGCCTGTAGGACCCGCAGGCACTGAGTCCCTCACCCCCAGCCCAGGGACGAACCACCATCGATGGTGCCCAGCCCCCGGCCAGTCCCAGTGGCGCTGGGCTGCATGCCTGAAATCAAAAATGGCTACTCACCCCCTCTGATCCCCACGGCAGCATTGTGCTAGGTTACCGTTTTTAAATAGGTTTGCTAAAGGGCACCTGCATGACTTCCCGCTGGGGAGCCAGTTAGCTCCCGGGAGGACGTTAGATACGGTGTCCATCTCTTTAATGAGATGGAGATTGCTCTCAATTGGTGTTAACTGGTACCTCGACATGTCTGGGTGGGATCCAGAACCCATCAACGGGAGCAGGCTGGTTACATCGGAAACCGATTGGCGCCCGGATCCCGATTTCAGCCTCTTCCGCAATCTAACCAGCTCGCACGGATCCATGCCAGGTGCGACATGGGGGTTAGATCATGCCCAATATCTCCTCATGTGTCAGTCCCACCACCTCAGGAATCAGTCTGGTAAACCTTTGCTGCACTCCGTCCAGCAAGAGCATCCTTCCTCAGGTAAGGAGACCAAAACTGCACACACTATTCCAGGTGTGGTCTCACCAAGGCTTTATAATTGCACCAAGACATCCCTGCTCTTGTACTAGAATCCCCTCATTATGAAGAACAACATACCATTTGCCTAATTCACTGCCTGCTGCACTTGCATGCTTGCCTTCAGCGACTTGCGTACGAGGACACCCAGGTCTCATTGCACTTACCCTCTCTCCATCTATAGTCATTCAGATAATAATCTGCCTTCCTGTTTTTGCTTCCAATGTTGATAACCTCACATTTATCCACATTATACTACATCTGCCATGAATTTTCCCACTTACGCAGCTTGTCCAAATCACACTGAAGCATCTCTGCATCCTCCTAACAGCTCCCAGCTTTGTGTGATCTGTAAATTTGGAGATTTTGGACGGGATTCCCTGTTAGCTGACGCTAGAATTGGGAAAGACGATTGGGCGGAGAATCGTTTCCAACGTCGAAATCTCGGCAGGTTTTGAGTTGACGCCAAATTGCGAATCTCCGTCACCGTGAAAACGGCGTCAATGCATTTCACTCCACACGTACAGTAGGCACTGTTTGCATATCATTTGCGGGCCTGACCACGCACCCTCCAGGGCCTCCGCGAATCTCCGCCTCCGATGGGCCAAGTTCCCGATGGCGTGGTTCACTTGTGCTTTTAGAAATCGTGAAACCGTGTGGCAGCTGCTGAGGGAGAGAGATAGGGTATGGAAGGTGTCCAACATCGTAATAGTTTGCTGACAATTGTGCCGCTGGCCGGGGGGCTTCTGCCAGGGCTGGGGGTAGTAGTGAGGGGTGACCAGGAGGTTGGCTGTGGGGTCGGGGTGGTCGGGAATGGAGCACCATTGCCGCAGCCTACAACGCAGCCATGCAGCTGCGCACACCACGACCAGATCCCTTTGAGCCTGGTGCCACGGGTCATATAGGTGTCTCAGCAGGGCACATCCCAGGGTGCCCTCTGGCCCCAGTCGACCCATCAACTGTATGTGTGCACTCCAGCACAACCAGTGCCACCTTTTTGGCTGGGATAAATGTGTGTAGAGAGTGTAATGTGAATGTAAGGTTGCAGCTTGTCAGCCTCCCGAGTGTCAATCACGAACCTGGTGTATCCCGCACCATTTTCCAGTGTAATCGAGTATGTTCCACGCGGCACTGGTGCTAGCCCCTCAATGGTAGCAGAATCGATCCAGGTGCGGCACCGGTTTTCCTGTCGTAAAAGTCTACAGATTCTCCATTGGCATCACACTTAGTCTCAGAAATGGAGAATCCAGCCCATTATATTTAGTTCCCTCATCTAAAACCTGTCCCAGCACCGACAACTATTGTCCCCCACTCGGCACTGGCTGCCATTTGGAAAAGGCTAATTTATTCCTACTCTCCGTTTCCTGTCTTCCAACTGGTTTTCTATCCATCTCACTACACTACCCCCAATCCCATGCACTTTAACTGTGAGACTTTGTCGAAAGCCTTCTGAAAGTCCAAATAAACCACATCCACATGCTCCCCGCAGTCAATTCTACTAGTTACACCCTCAAAGAATTCCAGTAGACTTGTCAAGCATTATTTCCAGATTTTAGATGAGGGAATTAAATACAATGGTTTGGATTCTCTTTTGTAAATCCATGCTGACTCTGTCTGATCCTTCCACTGTTTTCCAAGTGCTCTGCTATTAAACCTTTCCTAATGGACTCTGGGATATTCCCACTACCTAGTCAAGCTGACATATCTATAATTCCCGATTCACTCTCCAGCTCCCTTTTTAAATAGAGGGGTTACATGAATTACCCTCCAATCTGTAAGAACTGTTCCAAAATCAACAGAATCTTGACAGATGACCACCAATGCGTCCACTATTTCTAGGGCTACTTCCTTAATTATTCTGCAAAGTAGATCATTAGGCCTTGAAGATTTATCGGCCTTCAACCCCATCAAGTTTTCCAATATAATTTCTCTACTAATATTGATTTCTTTCAGTTATTCCCTCTCTCTAAATCCTGTGTTCCTCAACATTTCTGGTATGTTATTTCTGTTTTCCTTTGTGAGAACAGAACCAAAGTATGTACTTAGTTGGCCAGCCATTTCTTTATTCCCGATTACATATTCCCCTGTTTCTGAGTGTAAGGGACATACATTTGTCTTCACCAATCTTTTTCTCTTCACACACCTGTAGAAACTTTTATAGTCAGTTTTTATGTTTCCCGCAAACTTACTCTTGCACTCTATTTTCCTCTTCTTAATCAATCCCTTTGTCCTTTTTAAGTTGTTCCTAATCCTCAAGTCTGTTGTTTTTTCTGACCAATTTGTATGCCTCTTCTTTGGATCTAATACTGTCTCTAATTTCCCATGGAAGCCACCTTTCCTGTTTTACTTTTGTGAAGATCAGGAATGAATAATTGTTGTAGTTTACCCATGCGCTCTTTGAATATTTGCCTTTAGCTATCCACCATCGTAGAATCATAGAATTGACAGTGCAGAATGAGGCCATTCGGCCCATGAGTCTGCACCAGCTCTTGGAAAGAGCACCCTACCCAAGTCCACACCTGCACCCCACCCCATAACCCAGTCACCCGACCCCACACTAAGGGCAATTTTGGACACTAAGGGCAATTTAGCATGGCCAATCCACCTAACCTGCACATCTTTGGACTGTGGGAGGAAACCGGGGCACCCGGAGGAAACTCACGCACACGCGGGGAGAACATGCCGACTCCGCACTCACAGTGACCCAAGCCGGGAATCGAACCTGGGACTCTGGAGCTGTGAAGCAATTGTGCTAGACACTAACTTCAAGTAACAATGTCCAATCCATCATAGTCAACTCACGTCTCTTACCACTGCAGGTCCCTTTATTTAGATTAAGGACCCTTGTCTCAGAATCAACTATGTTACTCTACACCTTGAAGAAAAATTCCATCATAATATGGTCACTCGACGGACTTCCGGTGACGGTGGGTGGAAGGCAACCGCACACTGGAGGGCTCCTGCTCGGGAATAGAAATTGTCGAGTTTTAACGCCCGGTCATGGGGGCAACGGAGACTGAAAAGGCTGTAAGAAAGCACAGGGAGGAGAAATGTCCATGTTTGGGAGAAAAACGGCCATGAAAAAAGGGGTTAACGAAAGTCCGCTGGTGCGTGAAAAAGTCAGCGCAGGAACTGTAACAAAAGCGGAGGCTGGAGCACCAGGGGAGGCCGCATTGCTCACAGCAGAAGAAATGACCAAGGTGATGGCTGTGGAACTTGAAAAACAGTTCACAAAGCACATGGAAGCGATGAAGATGGAGATGGGGGCGGTATTAAAAATGCTGGTGGAGGAGGCGATTGCCCCGGTGAGGGCAGCGGCAGAGTTGTGGGAGCAAGGTGAGACAATGAAGGAAGTGGAAGAGGCATTATCGCAGCACAATGATCAACTCGCCTCGATGGGGAAGGAGTTGCGGAAGGTGATAGAGACCAACATGGGTCTGCAAGCCAAAATGGAAGACCTGGAAAACAGATCCAGGCGACAGAATCTGGGGATTGTAGGTCTGCCCGAAGGGGTGGAAGGCCCGAGGCCGATGGAGTATTTTGCCACGATTTGGCGAAGCTATTGGGGAAGGGAGACGATCCATCTCAATATGAACTGGATTGGGTTCATTGGTCGTGGAGGCCTATACCAAAGGCGAGTGAGCTGCCAAGAGTAGTAACTGTGTGTCCGTAGGTATAATGTAAAGGAGAAAGTCCTGTGCTGGGCAAAGCAGAAGCGGGTGGTGCAGTGGGCTGGAGCTGGTATACACTTATACCAGGGCTTTACGGTGGAGCTGGCGAGGAGGCGGGCTGCCTTTAGCCGGGTGAAGAAGGCACTGTACATCAGCAAGGTGCAGTGCAGCATAGTATATCCAGCTAAGTTGAGGGTGACCTACAAATCCAAGGACTTTTATTTTGCAACAGCGGAAGCAGCAGAGGAGTTTGCGAAAGCAGAAGGACTGTGGCAGAATTGAGAAATGGTTGTGTACCGATGTAGCTTCACGTAACTTTATTTTTTCACTGCGTGTTGCAGTATGTACTAAATGAGTCAAAGCTGTATATATTTGGACAAGGGAAGAGTTGGGACTTCCATTTGCAATGATGGTTCTTTGGGGCTTGGGTGTGTAGGTTGGGGTTGTATGCTAAAGGGGATTTCTTGGTTTTCGTGGGACCGGGCAAGGAGGGAAGGAGACCCGGGCGGGGGGTTCCACGCTGGCCGGTTTAAGCTGGCCAGTGAACGGGAGTGAGGTGGGGGGAGGGGCTGTGGCCATCGGAGCCTGGTAGAACAGGTTTCGGTGAGCCCAGACGGGGTGAAAAGTTGGGGGAAGGAACCGATGTTGGGGGGAGGAGTTTACAAGAGGAAGTGGAAGGGAGGAGTCTGAGAGGGGAGAGTTGGGGCCTGTCTACAATTGATAGGTGTCATTCACGGTACTCTTTCGGGGATTGGATGCCGTTGAATATTAGGGGGGGAATTGGGGGGGGGGGGGGTGGACCATATATGTCAATGGTGACCATAGACGATTCCTGATTCCTTTTTCTTTTTTCCTTTTTTCCACCTTGGGAGGGTTTGTTTTATTTGATGCTTATATTGTCAGGTGGGTCGTTGTTTGGGGTGGTGAGAGGATGGGGTCGTTGTTGTTGATAAGGGGTTTGACGTTATATTCGTTACCGTTTACTGTTTTTTGGTGGGGTGTAAATTCTGAAGAAAATGTGAAAATGGAGAATAAAAATATTTTAAAAAAACATAATATCATCACTTACCCCCAAGGGGCCTTGCACAACTAAATTGCCAATTATTTCTTTCTCATTAGGCTGTGGAGTCCAATTCACTGAATATCTTTAAGACCAGAGATAGATAGGTTCATGATTAATAAGGGGATATGGGGTTATGGGGAGAAGGCAGGAGAATGGGGATTAGAAAATACCAGGCATGATTGAATGGCGGAGCAGACTCGATGGGCCAAGTGGCCTAATTCTGCTCCTATGTCTTATGGTCTTATTACACAATACGCAGTCTAAGATCACCTGTTCTCTCGTTGATTCCTCAATCTATTGGTCCAGAAAGCACACACTCCAGGAATTCTTCCTCTACAGTACTTTTATTAATTTGTTTTGCCCAATCTCTATGCAGATTAAAGTCACCCATAATTACAAAAGTTATTTTATTGCATGCATCTCTAATTCCCTGTTTAATGCCATTTCAAACATCACCACTACAGTTTGGGGGTCTATATATGACCCCCACTAACATTTTGTGCCCCTTAGTGTTTCTCAACTCTACTCATATAAAGTTAACATTCTCGAAGTTAATATCCTTCCTCCCTATTGCATCAATTTCCTCTTTAATGAACAGTGCAACTCCACCGCCTTTTCCTCTTTATCTACTGTTCCTAAATACTGAATACCGCTGTTCAATTCCTATCCCTGGTCACCCTGCAGTCTTGTCTCTCCAATCCCAACAATATCATACCCGTTTACACCTATTTTCATGATTATTTTATCCACTTTATTCCAAATGCACCAAATGTTATGGGATAAAG
Organism: Scyliorhinus canicula; assembly: GCF_902713615.1. NCBI lineage: Eukaryota > Metazoa > Chordata > Chondrichthyes > Carcharhiniformes > Scyliorhinidae > Scyliorhinus > Scyliorhinus canicula. Next base: position 122,748,093 of record NC_052153.1, read on the forward strand.
CCTTAAAGCTTGTCTTTTTCACAGTATTTACCCCGTTCCCATTATTTTTCATTGAAGCCCTGTTTGATTCAGGCCTTTGATTTCTCTGTCTATCATTTTTCTTATTTCCCTTACTGCCTTTTGTCCCATCCTCTGACTCCTTGAATAGGTTCCCATCCCGCTGCCATTTTAGTTGAAACCCTTCCTAACCACTTAGCAAATACTCCCCCTTGGGCATCAGTCCCGGTCCTGCCCAGGTGTAACCCATCCAGTTTGTGTTGGTCTCATCTCTCACAGAACAAATCCTAATGTCCCAGGAAACCCTCCCCCTCACACTATCTCTTCAGCTACATATTCATCCCGTATATCCTGCTATTTCTACTCTGACTAGCACATGGCACTGGTACTAATCCTGAGATCACTACATTTGAGGTCCTACTTTTCAACTTACTTCCCAACTCCCTACATTCTGCTTTTAGGACCTCATTCCCTTTTTAACTTTTGTCGTTTTTACCAATGTGTACCATGACCACTGGCTGTTCATCCTCCTCCTTCAGAATGTCCTTTGCACTAGGGAGGCAATATGTGGTGACAAAGATACCTATCTATTCCCCGTATAATTGATCCCCTATAATGATTGCATTCAGGCACTTTGTACTTGTTCCCTGTGCAGCAGAGACAACTATGGACTGCTTAAAGCACAACTGTTCACAAACTAATATTTCCAACACTTTTCTGGAACTCTGGAGACTCAGGGCCTCCAATGTTAACACCCAGGTTGCTGCCATTGTCTCTGTGGCGCTAACAATTATACTCAAAGATGAGAGACAAGTACAATAGAGGCTTTATTGCTGTGCGATGCTATTCCTCCATCTGCAACTGTAGACTAGGGCCTAAGTGACTCACACGCATATTTATACATAAGCTCCCTGTGGGCGGAGCAAGCCGGCAGGGCTTACCGGAGGAACCTGTATTACAGGTACATGCATACATCCCCCTACTGCAAGTACACATCACTACAGTGGCTATATCACCACATTCACCCCCTGTAAAAAAAATGAGTCCGGCGGGGGTGACGTGTAACTATAATACAAAGGATGAGCTATTTACAAGAGGGTCCAAACAAAGAAAACCAAGAGTCCATCCGGTTAGCAGGTTACAGGTTGAGCCGAATCGGCGGTCGAACGTTCCGCTGTGATCGGCGTAGCTGTGGTGGTGACGTCGGCACAGGCGGTGATGGCAACGATGGTGCAGGTGATGGTGGTGTTGGTGCTGGCTGCTGGCGGGATGACTCCGAGAGCGAACCAAAATCTTGCGTGTCCTCCAGTGTGGGCAGGGGGATGAGGGATGGACCTGGTGGGGACGAATAGGGGGCGCCGGGGAAAAGGAGGGTGGCGCGGGGGGGAAAAAGGACATGGGCATGGGATCGGCACCTGAGGGAGCCAGGTCCCGGAGCGAGACTGTGTCCTGGCGGCCATCGGGTTACTCCACATAGGCATACTGAGGGTTGGCGTGGAGAAGGCGTACTTTGTCCACCAGCGATTCCGCCTTGTGGTGCCGGACATGCCTACGGAAAAGGACTGGGCCCGGAGTCGTGAGCCACGTCGGGAGCGACACCCCGTATGTAGACTTCCGAGGGAGGGCAAAAACACGTTCATGGGGTGTACTGTTAGTTGCGGTGCACAGTAGCGACCGAATGGAATGGAGCGCGTCAGGGAGGACCTGCTGCTAGCGAGCGGCTGGGAGGTTCCTGGACCGTAGGGCCAGCTGGACGGCCCTCCATACCGTCCCGTTCTCCCTCTCTACCTGCTCGTTTCCCCGGGGGTTGTAGCTGGTCGTCCTGCTGGAGGCGATACCCCTGCTGAGCAGGAAATGACGCAGCTCATCGCTCATGAATGAGGATCCCCTGTCATTGTGGATGTAGTCGGGGAAACCGAACAGGGCAAAAATGGAATCCAGGGCCTTGATGACGGTGGCAGACGTCATATCCGGGCATGGGATGGCGAAGGGGAACCTAGAAAATTCATCGACCACACTAAGGATGTAGGTGTTGCAGTCGGTGGAGGGGAGGGGCCCTTTGAAGTCCACGCTGAGGCGTTCAAAGGGGCGGGACGGTTTCACCAGGCGCGCGTGATCTGGCCGGTAGAAGTGTGGCTTGCACACGGCACAGATCTGGTGACTGTCCGTACTTCCTCGACGGAGTAGGGCAGATTGCGGGCTTTGATTAGATGGTACAAGCGAGTGACCCCCGGATGGCAAAGGCTCTCGTGCAAGGCACGGAGCTGGTTCACTTGTGCGCTGGCACATGTACCTCGGGAGAGGGCGTCTGGGGGCTCGTTGAGCTTGCCGGGGCGATACAAGATCTCGTAGTTAAAGGTGGAGAGCTCGATTCTCCACCGCAAGATTTTGTCATTCTTGATCTTGCCCCGCTGCGTGTTGTTGAACATGAAGGCCACCGACTGTTGGTCAGTGAGGAGAGTGAATCTCCTGCCGGCCAGGTAATGCCTCTAGTGCTGCACCGCTTCAACGATTGCCTGGGCCTCCTTTTCAACAGAGGAATGCTGAATTTCGGAGGCGTGGAGGGTGCGTGAAAAGAATGCCACGGGTCTACCTGCCTGGTTTAGAGAGGCGACAAGTGCAACATCTGAAGCGTCGCTTTCTACTTGGAAAGGCAGTGTCTCGTCTACTGCGTGCATCCCGGCCCTGGCTATGTCAGATCGAATGCGGGCGAAGGCCTGTTGTGCCTCGGCCGAGAATGGAAAATGTGTGGACTGGATAAGTGGGCGGGCCTTGTGCGCGTATTGTGGGACCCACTGGGCGTAATAAGAAAAGAACCCAAGGCAGCGTTTGAGGGCATTGGGGCTGTGGGGGAGGGGGAGCTCCATGAGGGGCCGCATGCGGTCGGGGTCAGGCCCCAGTAGTCCATTTTGGAATACGTAGCCGAGGATGGCTAAGCGGTCTGTGCGGAACACGCACTTCTCCTTGTTGTACGTGAGATTAAGGAGAGATGCAGTGTGGAGGAATTTAGAAAGGTTGGC